>NC_134022.1:10590672-11246922 GCF_040712315.1 Castanea sativa
TAACAACTCATAAGCAAAATGGACGGATGTATATTATAAAACATGTAATCAAAACGCTATAAAGGTACGTCTACATAAAGCCTACAAAAGGCAACGGTTCAAAATTTACGAGGGTATTGTTTTCCCATACATTTTCAAACTTAAACAAAAATAAAAAATATATATATACTACTCTGGGGCAACAGGGGTTTCCTCCTTATCATCGAGCATCTAAATTGAAGGTTGACAGGTGCCATCCTCGACGGGCCTATTTGTATCAGTTTTTTGAGCATCGTCGTCAATGGGGTCGTCACCAAAGAGCTCGTCCGTCCCTTCAGAGTCAACGGGGTGACCAAGAGTCTGGCCCTCAAGGTCGATGGTAATATGCGAAAGGTTTAAGTTCGGGAAGGAAGCCTTGACTTGACAGAGGCAATCATCGAAACCGTCAGCAAAAGATGTGCCCAGTTCACTTAGGAGGGCATCAGAATCTCGATACTCTTGAATGGCATCCCTATCTTTGCCTGACAAAGACTATCCTCCTTGTCTTCCAAGACTTTTCCCAGCTCCTCCACTTGCCTCTTCCTCACCCCGGAGTTGCTCCGATGCCTTGAGCTTCTCTTCCTAACGGACCTTCCAAGCTTTCAGCTCCGTCAGCTCTTACTCCGTTGCGTTTGCCTTTGTATGGACACGCTCTAGTGTCTTCTCATAAGTAAGGCAGCATTCCATCAACCCCTTCATCATCAAGACTCCCTACACCAACCACAAAGAATAAGGATAATGATAGACAAATACAACAGAAACATATTGGGACGAACACAAACCTGTGTAAGTTTGAACAAACCCGTCTCCCCCATAGCTTCAGTGGCGTGGTTGCCCAGGTCCTCGTAGTCCTCGTCCTTGATGATGGAGGTGATTTACTTGAGGGCATACTGAGAATCCTCGCAAAGAAGGATAGGAGGTTTCTCCTTGACGAGGTTTGGGTTAACCATCAAACCCTTACCCTTCCCCAGGCCAAGCTTAGAAGGCAACTTTAACTCGCTAGAAGCTTGCCCGACGGTTGGTCCCGTCACCACCTTTTGCTTCTTTGCGTGACGGTCAAACTTGTTGGGGGTTGCCTTTTGGTGGACGGGTAAGCCAAGCCCGTCTTAGGGGGAAGACTCCCCTACTGCTTTTTCTCGGCAGCAGCTTGCTGCTTAATGTAAGCCTTTCTTCAACTATCTTCCATTTCTGCATAAAAGCGGACAGGTAAGAATATTGGTATCTGATAAGAACACAAAAACATACAATGGGCAACAGACTTATGTTTGCGAATTCGCGCATCATATTGACGGGCAGTGGTAGTAGGTTTAAGGCCGTTGCAATACCAGTAGAGAGTATCCAAGGTAACTAGCTTGACCCACGTCTTTTCCGACAACTTGGTGGTCTTGAAAATTTTTTCCAAGAAACCGAATTGCTCGGTGGTAACTTGTGGACGGTCACGAGCTGCAAAAGGAGACGGTTAGAGCGATTAAACAAATTAATTTTTTTTAAACCTAAAAAGGACAGACACCTACCAGACGGGGGCATTATACCCCATGTCTTGTTCACAAGCATGTACTCATGGTCATTAGGGTGAACCATCTAGTCGTCCCCTCGGAGGAAAAAGTATCGACCCTTTCAGTTCTTGTTGGAGTCCGAGGTCTCGCACACTAATCTAAGCAACGGACTCCTTGGCAGGAAACTATACATCCCCTTGGATTGGGCGATTTCAGAAGGACAGTAACAATGGAAGAACTCCTTCATTGTCAACTGACATGCCCCGTTAGACATCACCCCATACAAAACTTCTACACCCAGGAAAACCCTCCAAGCATTCGGAGAGATCAGGGAAACGGCCAATCCTAGGTATTGGAGAAGACGATGGTGAAGAGCAATCAATGGGAAGCGAAGCCCTGCTTTTAGCAACTGCTCATACACCCCGACGTTTTCAAGACCCCTATAGTAGCACTTTTCAGACTTAAAGAGTAGACAGATGGATATGTTGTTGGGTATCTGGTACTTCTCCCTAAATGTATTGAAGTGTGTTGGTTTGATGGTAGAAATGAAGTCATTAATCGTCCACAAGGGAAGTATGATAAATTCCCTGAACCCATTAGGACCTATGATGGATTGGATGGGATGTCTACACCGTCTAGGTCATCATTTGAATCATACTCTAACTCGTCCTCACCTTGCACCTCATCCTCCATATTGGAAGGAGAGTTGGCTGACAGTTCCCCTTCCTCGCTGGAGGTGCCGGGGTCTGCTTGACCTGACGAAAACATCTCATCATAGCCTACTTCTTCGCGGACAAACGATTGACCACTTGATGCCTCACTAGACATCTGACACGTACAAGTGATGGGTAAAAATCCTAAGACTCTAGGTCCACACTGACGACGAACAGACGAACAGAATGAAAAAAGAAAAAACTTGAGACAAGAGGAAGAATACTTACAGCTTGACGGTATAAGAAGGGCGACGGGAAGACTGAAGAGGTTGGTGACACCAAGTCGACGAGGCGACGGTTCGAGAAGAGTGAACGGTAGCGCTCTTATCATCAATTTTTTTTTTTTTGAAATGTAAGAATGAAAGGGACAAGCAGCATATATATAAAGGGAATGTCGCGAAAGACAAAGGGACGCTTCGATCCAAGCAAACAACCACTAAATGCTTTCCACGTGTCCCTACTGCATTAATGGCCCTATGCTAACCTGTCAATCAACACACGATTCTCAAGGATAGAGGCAAACCGTCACTCCATGGATTCATGTAAAATAAGTGACGGGTCCATGGAGTGAGAGGGCAACTAAAGAGGGTGAAAATTAAAGTAAACAACCAGAATTTTCAAAGACCTATAGGTAGGTTCTCTAGGACGACGAATAAAAAGATAAAGCAACAAAACTCCTTGAAGATGGAAGGATGATCTAAAGAAGACAGGTTGCTTGTAGTGGACGGACAACGCTCTGGACAGATACTGAGGTTGATGGTGGCAAATAAGCCACATGGCAATGACATGGCTTACTTGGCCCCCAAGGAAATTTCAAATAACAGTAACTTATGCTCCACTATTAATCCTAGTCAATAGAACCCCTATATGGAAAAGGTCCCTTAAATTATGCACATTTATGAGGATCTTCTCTACAAGGAAATATCCCTCTTTGCCAAGACATCAAGGTCAGTTCCCCACTACTATAAGAAGGCTAAAACTTTCAGAAAACGGGGTACGCATAATTAATCCCAACTCTGGCACTCTAGAGTTGTGAACAGGAAATTTCTCTAACTTGACCGTCAGAGGGTATTTGGCCAGTACCACACCTTTACTCTTCGTAGGTTCTTCTTTTCGGTGTTGTGCAGGTGTTGCTTCGGTACGTAAGGGCTGTGCAACTAACTGACGATTTTCAGCATCATCAGATTACATTTTCTTCTTCTATTCTCTCTGCTTACGAAATTTCCAGAAGATTAAATATTAATAACTATGTCACAAATAAATTATTTAGATTACAAATTTATGAAGTCTAAAATTATGCGTAAAAAATAAATTTATAGATTATGTGTTTGTTTGGATTTGGCGTTTGCATTTTCTAAGTCCGCGTTTTTGGCTTTTTTTTTTATAAGTCCAACGCTTGTTGCACTGTTCATGAGATATGAATAGTGCACTCAGGCATATGAACAGTAATCAAAGCTCAAACAGTAACTTTTTTATTATTATTTTCAGTTTTCAGCCAAATGTGCGGTATCCAAACGCACACTATATAGTAAATAGCATTCGATTAATACGAAATTTGACATATGTATTAAGAGCATAAAAAATATGTAATCCAATTGTTGGATTTTAAAAATATTTTGCAATATTAATTTTTAAAAGGTAATTGTAACTTTAGGCTATAGCAAAGTTTGTAGCCAAACTTAGTCAGCTTATTATATGTTTCCATTTTATTTTTCATTAAAAGTACATTTTTCCTTTTCATTTACTTTACACACATGACTCTTTTTCTTCATTAAGAATATGCTATATTTATGTGTGTGTATGTATGTATGTATGTATTTATGTATATGTATATTTGAGAAGAAGAATGTGCAATATTTGATTTTGAATTGATAAATGATATGGAAGAATATTATGCGATGAAAAAACCTTTTTTTGGGTAAAAAAACCTATTTATTTTTGTGTGTGTGAGTTTATATATATTAAAATTAATTATAATCCTAAAACAATATGCCATAATTGATCAATATCGAAATATTATGTTTTTATGGACAAACTAGAACAATGACTGAAATAGAATTAACAACATTTTATTGTACCATAATTTATTAAATAAAATTCAAACTAAAGACATATTTTGTTTACATTTAGAGGTTGGCTCCAACCACCAAGATAAAAATGACACGTGTTTTATTATGTGCAATGCAACTTGGGATAATTTAATGGATGAAACTTGGGATCTTCAAATTTATCTTACTTCTTCTAAATCCACTAAACCTACCACTTGTATGGATAGAGAAAAGTTTTATTCTTACTAAAATATAATTTTTTTTATGAAAAAAGTTAATAAATACCTTAAAGATATTGATTTAGAAAATATTTTTTAAAAATTTGTATGGATTTTTTTTTGTTATAGAAAGACATTAAAAAAAAAACTAACTTTTTATTAATTTTTTATACTTTTCATTAAAATAGTAAAAAAAATTTCTTAAAATAATCCATTAATAAAGTTACATACCTTGTTTTTATCTATTATAAGCTACATAGACAAAATAGGAAATATTTCTGCCAGAGAAAAAAAAAGGCTTAAAAAGAATTACTATAAATTATTGTTTAGAGTCCTTATTTTCTATTGACACGACAGGACGTTCCGGAGTGGACCCTCTTGAAAAAAATGATCGTCAGCCGTTGGATCATTACACTCTATTACTTTTTTTTTATTTGATAAACATTACACTCTAGTACTAAACAAAACAAAAAAGAAATACAGTAGTATCATCATTTTTTTTGGGGAGTAGCACTTATTTTTCAGAGTCAGAAATTTCGAAAATCTTGGCTTCAGTGCTCGATCCAAGCGATACAACTACTTAACTACTGTATAGTATCCATAATCCGACGGTCCAAAACAATCCTTATCGTGTGCACAACTTTTCGTTCCTAGATAGGAGCCATATACCTCTCTGACTCGATCTAACGGTCTCTCGCCACGTGTCCATTCAAACATACGGATTCGTATTTTCATTATTTTTTAAAAACCATTCAACTCTAATGTCACACCTCTCACAGTCACAGCCTATTCTTTGATCCATCCACGCGTCGCGCTCTCACGCTTCCGTTTCGAATCCAACGATGGAAAACACGCCCGTTACGTAAAGGACCCAGGACCGGGCAGTAACGAAGGTCAAACTTTGAGTCACTTTCGTATCCCGAATCGTAAGAAGCCACGTGTCAAGTGACGTTACGTTTTATACCCGTCTGATCAAAGCCAAATACGAGTGCCCCACTTTTTTTCAAATTCGATCACAATCACTCATTTTTCATATTTTTTTTTTCCTCCTAACTCTCTCTCTCTCTCTCTCTCTCTCTGCACAGAGACAAAGAAAAACAAGTAGCGAAGAAAACAAAAAAACCACTTTGAGTAAACTCTTTCTCTTCCTCTCGTTCTCTCTCGCCGTCGATTTGCCTGAACCCTAATTCGATCCACCGGAAACCAGAACAAGTCCGCCGGTAAGTACAAAATCTCCGGCGACCTTGTGTTTTTGTATTTGAATTCGTCGGAGAGTGAAGTATTGGAGTGGTTGAGAGTAGTGAAAAATACTAACCCTAGGAGTTTGTTTGGTGTTTGGTAGTGAGAGCAGTAGATGAGCGTACGATTGGGGAGCAGTTGAGAGATCAAACGGGCAGGATTTCGTCACCGGATGGAGGGAGGTAGCGTCTCTAGACTTACTTGTTCTGGTACTGTTCATTTCCTACATTTCTTAAACAGTGATAGGGCTTTTCTTTTCTATGTGCATTAGTGCAAAGCTGTTGCTTCCTTTGCTTTCAAATGGTGAGTTTAACACTACTTTCATTATGTTCAATTTTTTTTTTTGTTCATTATTTCATAGCTTACTTGTTTAGCGCCAAGACGAAATTTTTTTAGTTGGTTACTATTCAAATTGATTGAAATTGGTTATTGGTTTGTGTTCGTGTTTGTTTGGGAAAGTATTGAAGGTTTTGGGTCTAAAGATATGAGCTCTTCGAATAGATTGATTTAGTTGATTTGATGGATAAGTAGACTTTTCAGTAGTTAACTGAGTGATAAGTGGTAAGACAAAAAGAAAGCTCAATCCTTTTTGTATGTGTATTGAACTTTGCGAATACTAAAGATATTGTGGGCGGTTCCATCCATAATCAACGTAGGGGTATTTCAATAATAAGATGTCAAATACTATTTTGGAAGTAACATTTAGGGTCCCATTTGGTATGTGCTGCTAACTTATTGACGCGGACAGTAGATTTTAAGTAAAGAGTACTGTTGATTTTGGATTTGGATGGAAGACTGAAGACGTTAGATGTACCTACTTTAGCACAGAGTAAATATAAATATACTTTGCTGAATCCACAGGATACCTTGAAACACTGAATACAAAAATACAAAGGAATACTATGTTGATGTTTAATTAATGTAAAATATACTAGTAATTCATTCAGATGCTTTATTCATCATAGTGAACATGAAGTAATTCTCATTTTTAATAAAAGTTTAGTGCTTGTAAAGGAGAGAGTAAAATATACTAGTAAATAAAAATGGAAAGATGTTTGCTTTGAATCATGTTTGGCCATTTTCTGAATGCAATTGGAGGGTCATAGGAGCTTCCCAGTTGTTAGTTTGGATCGCATGTTATCTATATACCATCTGTTAATGTAAGCAGACTTTAAGCACCAATTCTGATTTATCATGTTAGTGGCTCTAGTCCAATCATAAGCTGCTGTCCACATATAAACACTCCTATAGTAGATCTTATTGCTCTTTAATGTTGGATAAATTGGAGTTCTATTTTGTTTGGTGCATTAAAGATGGACTTTTTTTTTGGCTAATGTGGGTGTTTAGGGCTCTTTGAGCACCTATTATCGTGGTTGTGTAGCCCCCAGCCCCACACACACTAGGTAATTATAGGGAGGAAACCCTTGGGGGTAGGGGGTAGTTTGAATCTAAGACATCATGGATCTCATGAGGGCTTGTTAACTACTAGACCAACCCATTGTAGTTCCAAGATGGACTTTTAAAAAAAATTTGATTTGAAATACTCATGCCATATGAATGATGATAATGTATCCTGATGGGGTTTTTTGTTTACCAAGAATGTGCTTCACATTGTTCTTTCTGGATGCAACTATATGGCGGTGCTTCTTGACCAATGTCTTGTCATGCTTGTGCGTGAAGGGCTACTTATCAAAAAATGTGCAGTGTCATTATTCTGAATTAGAATAATCTTTCTATTTTCAGTCTGCAAAACATTTATGGATCCAAGGAGATCCCCCTTGACTTGTATTTAGTGAAATCCTGTGACTGAGATGTAGAAAGTTGTATGTTTGGATTTTTTTGATGTTTGACATACATACCATGGAATTCTTTCCATCAAATATTATACTCTCGAGTCTGATTCATGATTTTTGTACATTGTGTTTTGATTTTTAACTTAGGATTTGAATTGTTATTGTCTTTCTCTTGCTTCCTCTGCCCTCAATTTGGGGTGCTCTTTTGTACACTCCATGTGTATATTGGTCGCTTCCACTTTTGTGCTCTCTAATTGAATTTTATTGTTCATCAAAAACAATAAAATTTATCTTTTTTAAGCTATCCAAAAAAAAAAACTTTTTTATTTTAATTTTTAGACTTCGTTGCTACATTATTGTTAACTACTTGTAAAATGGGCATGGCCATCAACCTTGATGCTGAACAAATGAAAAGTCGCAGTCACTATAGAATTTGAGTTAAGTAGCTTAGTTGGCATTTTAATATCAAGTGTTTACATACATGTCCAATATGTTGTTTCTAGAGTGACTTTGGCATGTAAATATGTAATTTTTATGATTAATATTTTGACATCTCAATGATGTGTAAAAGTCACTGGTTTTGGGCTGCCTTCTGTGGCTATTTGTGGTTGGTTTTTGATACACATTCAGTCAGAATACAACTAACTATATCCTTTATTACTAGTGGACACATGCTATGTGTGTCCCTGTGTAATTGATGAACTGTCATTCTTGTACTGTGGGAATTGAGATTAACCTAGCAATATGTACTCTAATTATTTTATTTCCAAAAAGAGAACAGGAAATTTTTTTTTTAAGCCAATGATAAATTGATAATTTCGCTATGGCGGAGTATTAGTGAAGGGTGGGACACTTTCGCTAAGCATTTCTCTTTTGTGGTGGGGGGATGGTTCTCGTGTTCTTTTTTGGCATGATAAGTGGACTGGGGATGTTCCTCTCAAAATTCTTTATCCTCAGTTGTTTTTGTGCTCAGCCAATAAGGAGGCTTGTATTTCTGAAGTGTTGAGCCCTCCAACGGGTGATAATGACAGAGTGTGGAGTTTAAGATTTTATAAGGAATTCAATGATTGGGAGTTAGCGGCTTTCTACTCCCTTCTTCATTTCATCCAAACCCGTATCCCTAGGGGTGGAGGGTGTGACAGGCTTTGTTGGGATCTTAATGGAAATGGGAGATTCGATATTCGGTCTTTTTATCATAAGATTTGAAATGTAGCTCCTTCCACTTTCCCATGGAAGGGCATTTGGAAAGCTAAGGTTCCTAAAAGGGTGGCTTTTTTCACGTGGACAGTAGCTCATGGTCAGATTCTTACCTTGGATAACCTTATGCGTCGTGGTCGCCCTTTGGCGAATCGTTGTTGTATGTGCTGCTGTAATGCAGAATTTGTGGATCACCTGTTACTTTTTTGTCTGATAGCTCACTCTTTGTGGGTGTATATGCTTCGGCTGTTTGGAATCAATTGGGTCATGCCAGGTTTAGTGGAGGACTTATTATTTTGTTGGTATAATTGGCTTGGGAAGCATAGTTCTGATATTTGGAATATGGTTCCAAGCTGTTTATTATGGACCATTTGGACCAAACGGAATCGGCGGTCTTTTGAGGATGAGGGGAAAACTGTGGTTCAGTTATTAGAGCTTTACTAACGGACTCTCTTTGATTGGTCTCGTTGTTGCGGTTTCTCGGATTACTCTACCCTTATGGTGTTTCTTTCATCTATTAGAATAGATTAGGGGTTGCTTCTATCTTTCTGTTTCTTTTTTTCCTTCGTTCACTACCGTGAACTTCTTGTATTTTTCTTGCTTTTCTGTTATTAATAATATTCTCTTCTTACTTATATAAAAAAAAAAAGATAATTAAAGATGATAATTTCATTTACTGTTAGAATTGAGCAAAAGGTTTCTTCTAAAATTTTCTGTTGCCCAATGTGGGATCTGGCCACCTTTTTATTTATTTATATTTTTAGCCCTCTATATCATATATCTTTATTTTCCATTCACTCTCTATATCATCAGTATATGATACAAAATAACATCATTTTCATTATCATCATTATTATTGTTGTTGCTATAATTATTAGTAGCATCCTCATCCGCCTCCTCCTCATTGTGATGGAATTCAGTGAAATGCGATTGAATGATGATGCCTTTGAGTTGTGCATACAAATTTGGTTGTATATATGGTTATTTGGACAAAGATAGTTTTGGTATCTTATAGTTGCCCATTGATTAGTGTGAATCATGGTGAGAATATTTTAAATGGTGCTACCACCTAATGGCCAGTGGTACTTACCTGGTGCTATAGATAGTTCCTCCCTATGTTGATGCTTGCAAATTTACTTTATGTGGAGTCCACAGTTTTCTCACTTTAGCGATATCGTAGCATGTTTCTTGTGCCTTTTCATTGTTTGGATTATTTATTGGATTTATTTTTAGTTTGATCTTCTAAATATGTGATTGCTTCTTTATAAACCATGTAAAGTTCTTTTGGGGATGATGATTTGAGACCATTGTTCTTTTCATTTGCACTACACCCTGTTTTTGTCTCCAGTTTTCGTTTTACTTTTTTATATGACCCTTGATTGTTTCAATATGATTACTGATTGCTTTTGTGATTGTTATTGTCGTTACTCTAGCAACTAGTTAAGCACCCCCCCCCCCCCCCCAAAAAAAATTTCTATTCTTGCTTTCATTATTTTACTGAAACCTATTTTATTAATTGTTCTGCATATACATTGTATTGCTAATCTGTGAAGAATATGAAGTTTATGAATGAACATAAGTGGATGATATCATTTAAATATAGAAGAAATAACAGAGGAAGGGTCTTTTTTGTCCTTTCGAATTTTGGTGATCCTTTTTAATCTAACTGTAATTATGTGCATCATAACTTTTCATGTACTATTGTATATTGTCATTTTACTCTGTAGCCTGAAATGTTGAATACATTCCGTGTATATGTGCACCCTATTCTGTCTTCTTTTATCTCTCAATGTTTGTCTCTCTCTCTCTCTCCCCTTTTTTTGTTGCAGGGATACACCCATGGATTATGATGACAATGATTTTCAAAGCCAGAATCTTCATTTAGCTGGTGAAGGAAGCACCAAATTTCCACCGGTTTTGCGGCCATATGCTCTTCCCAAGTTTGATTTTGACGACAGCCTTCAGGGGCATTTAAGGTTTGATAGCTTGGTTGAAACAGAAGTTTTTCTTGGCATTGAAAGTAACGAGGATAACCAGTGGATTGAAGATTTCTCTCGGGGGAGTAGTGGGATAGAGTTCAATTCAAGTGCAGCCGAATCCTGCTCTATATCAAGGCGTAACAATGTTTGGTCTGAGGCCACTTCCTCAGAATCTGTTGAAATGCTATTAAAATCCGTTGGGCAGGAGGAAACTATTCTCAGACAAACTATTGTTGAGGAGTCAGATGCATGTGATGAACTTGGTTCCTTAACCAAGCAAATGGAGCCTAGTCTGAAACATGATGATGACATTCTTCCTAAAATAGGGGATGATACAGATTCAAAGTCTACGTTACCACAGGATGAGATTCCTGAAAACTTTTCTGTGTTAAAAGAAGATATACCAGTTGAGCCTTGTGTTGAAGATACTTCAAAAACTCATGAAGATGAGTTTTCTGTGGATGGAAGATCAGGTGAACTGGATCCAAATGCTGTCAGTGTAAAGGGTGGCTTACCGATGATTGAGGAAGATACGTTTGCTGATAGCAAATCTAATGTTGCAGATAGAAGAAATATCAATCCTTCGGTTGATGAATATTTGGATCACAAGACCCAAGAAGATTTTTCTGCTTCAGGGATGCAAGTTGATAATATGGTTTCCCGTGCACAAAATATCATTTCAAGTGGTGGTGAGCTGAATAATGAAGATCTCCAACAGGAGATAGATGATGTTGGCAATATGAATTTGGATGGAATGCAAACAGGAAATGATGAGCGAAAGGAAGGATTTCATGCACTGAGCAGAGAGGCTGAGAATTTGGATGGCAATGCAGTTGAAAGTGGTACCTTTCATTTGGAAAACCCTCTTGGCTCAACCTTGAAGGTAGAATCTGTGAAAGAAGGAAATGATATTGAAAATCATATCATTAATGTGGAGGAACCTTCTAGTATGGTAAACAAGATTGTTTCTGCATTGCATACGGCGGAACAATGCACAGAGGATGTAGATTCCAGAATTCCCGTGGAGACCAGGAAATGTGATGCGGTTTTGTTCAAAGACACAGAGTTTGGTGAACCTTCTAAAGTAAATACACATGAGGTCTCACCACTGGCCTTTGAAGGTGATTATGCAGTGCAAGTCAGTGGTCCTGAAGCTGGGATCTCTGCAAGTGTTGAGCCAAAGATGGATGCCATTGTGCAGCTAACATATGGACAGGAAAGTGTTGTTGAGAAAGATAATTTGTTAGAAAGTAGTCAACAATTAGATAATGAGATTTTAGTAAGTAAATCTGAGGCATCTTTGTCGTCCAAGGAGGATAATAAAGTTTCCAAAGTTGAAGATAAAGAAAACAGTAGCAGTCATATGGGAGGTATTTCTACTGTAACGGTGTGTTCTTCAGCTGAATTGCTTAGGGAAGCATGTGAGATTGGAACTCTTAAAGTTGGTCAGGTTGTTTTTGGAGTGTCTAGGGAGAATCTGGTTGCTGAAGACCACATCTCATCTTCCATTCTGGATGAATCCACTCAAATATGTGAAGCAGATAAAATCTATGGACAAGGTGAGGTTCATAAATGTGATATAGATGTTTCAATTAGTGATAAGAAGAGCACAAAGTTGCCATCTGAATCTAGTAATGTGGATTGTGTTGTGGATGGATCTCTTATTGTTGATAAGGGAGCTGGGAGCTCATCTCATTGTGAAGGTAGTGCTGGAAATGAGCCTGTTATGCTACTTGATGTCACTGTTAGCAATGAATCAGGTATTTTATAACTTATCCAATGATTGTTGATGCTTATACACATGCAATAAATTTAAAATTTTTGAGTTTTTTTTTGGCAGCATTAAATGCTACCTTGGAAAATGCTAAGGTGGCATTCCTTGATATGACTGGTGTTCTCCACCCTTCTGAGAATGTTAATACTATAGATGGAGTTGGTGATTATAAAGAGGTTATAACAGTATCTTCTGTTGGGGGTTTTACTTACTCTGATAAGGAGTCTACTGCAACCAAAATATCCACAGAAGCAAGATTATCTACTTTGAAGGAATCTTCAGAATTGGAAACTGAGCCAGGTCCTGCTTCTGAAAGTGAAAAAGATGCATCTATTGATACTGCTGGAAAGCTTTTACAAAAGACAGTTCATCAATCGCTGCCAAAGGCAGATACTTGTAATGCAGAAATTCAGAGTGAAATTCAAAGAGTGGTTGTTAATGAAGTTAACCAGGAATGCATTAGGGGGAACGAAGTGCATGCTGTTATCTGTGATGTAGCAGCAAAAGAGGGTGGTGCTGCTGATGCAGTAATTTTTCTTGAAAAGCGTGAGGAAGTGACTGTAGAAGAGAATCTTGAAAAGGCATCCTCAGAAGCTTCAGGTGGGCATTTGTTATTCACAAACACACACACATCTTCTGGTTAGTAACTGTTGAAAATTAACCTGATTTGAAATCTCTCAAGTCTTCTTTCTTTATCTCGAGTTCAAAACTTTTCCCACTCTTATCTCTTGTTTTAAAGTTAAAAATGCTACATGTTGGACCCCACTTATTGAGGGGATAGTTTGGGTCCACATGTGAGGGAAAGTGTAAGGATTAAATTTACCCTTTCATAATAGCTTTAGCTTTTGGGATGGGTGGTCATTTATCCATTACATTTTAAACCCCATAGTTTAGGGTGGTTTTAAAACCTCACTTTTAGAAGTTCCAAATTAAAATCTGTACTTTCAAAATCTTTTTAATTCCATTTACAGTGACATCGTTAACAAAATGCTTAAACAAATATTTACATTGTTTTTGTAAACAAATTATTGTTGACAAATATCTTTTTAAAAGCTTTAGACCTAAATTAAGTTTATCAACTCTAAGTTTTGCTTCTGATATTAGGAATCCTCAGAATATGACAATGTGTATGCCAAGGTCTGACATGGGGAAGGATATCTTTCTGACAGTTATTATGTGGAAATCACATTTTGATATGCAGTGATTAGATCTTGTCTTAGGATATGCAAAGGCATCTTGATATATATTCCCACTTGAGACCGAGTATATAGATTTACTGAAAATGGAGACATTTGCACGTGTTCCAGTTCAAGTTCCAGGATTAGTTAGTGTTCCATTGGTCTGGATTTTTTCTAATTTTTGGTGACGAATTATGTTTCCACAGTTGGTTAATCTATTTTATAGCATGCTATTTGATATCATAATTCTTGTCCAATCTGTAATTTTGATACTTGTCTATGTACTATATGTAATCTTCAAAGTAATGACCGCAATGTGTGCTGTACATAATTGGTCAAATGAGATGCATTTCTCCCTTTCATTGTTGGCTGAGAGGAAGAGAGGTATTATATGCTGAGTAGACCCCTTGTGAAACAAACTTTCTGTATGAAGAAGTATGTTGTAGCTTTAAAGTTTGTGTTGTTTAAAAATGCAATGCTTCACATGCGTCTTGTTCTTTGTCTTGTTAATACTTTTGTGGAAAATAATAATTTTTAAAAAGTAAAAGAAAGGAAAAAGAAGCCTGTAGGAAAAATATATTTCAAGTACCGACTAGCATTTTAAGTTACGGATTTTTTTGTGGGACCTGTAAAAAAGGGCATTAAGATGTGGAGAAAGGTTTGAAGTAAGAGTTTTAGTTCACTTTTGAAGGAGTTTAATAATCATGTTTGTTGGAGTCTTCTTTGTTACCTGATGTTTAATAATCAAGTTTAAAAACATCTATTTTTTTCCCATTGTAATTTTTTTATTCTCATTACTGATTTAATTTTGCGGGTGATGTTTTTAAACTTCATGAAGGTTCCTTATCTTCTGCTATATGTGCAATGGAAAGTGGAAATGCTTCTAGCAATCCTGATAAACCTACTGGTTCCCCTAATATGATAAGTACCACTGAGCTTTCTCAGAGTGAAAAGGAAAAGGAGGGGGTGAGGGCATCAGCACAGGAAGAAGTTAACAGGTCCCCTGATCAGAAAGCCTCAGTTGCTGAGGATCCAAAAGGAAAGGACAGTTCCAAAGATGAGCAGAGCTTCTCTTTTGAGATTGGTTCATTGGCAGATATGTCTAGAAAAGACACTGGAAAGAATTCACAACCCTTTCCTCCTATTTCTGCCGGCAAAGTATTGCCGGTAAGTTCTGTGTTTTTAATAGATGACTTTGTTATAACCTTCCATCTTTAATATTTTTTGTGGCTTAATTTTTATTTATTTATTGTTTATCTGGGGAAGATCATTATGTTGATATATGTCTAAAAATTCTGGAGGGATCTATATTATGCCCTTCAACAATTAATAACCTTTTATCCTTACCGAGAATTACTTTTGAAGATTGTAGAGGGTTCTCCTTCAAGTTCTGGTTTAGGCCAAATGGATGCCAAGATTTCACAAGATAATTCTACTGGAAGTCCACAAGTATCTGAAGGACAGATTACACGTGGTGGTTCAAAAGGTACTCATGAGCGTAAGACAAGGCGGGCATCTGGTAAGACGGCAATTGGAAAGGAAACTCCTAAAAGGGGAAATCATATGAAAGAACCAACTCCTACAAAACAATCAGAAAGAGGGGATAAAGCAGCTACTGCATCCCTAAGCCCATCTGCAATTTTCCAGTTTGTGCAATCCAGGGAAATGCAGCACTATGGGCATGTAGAAGGCAATAGTACAAAGCCAATTTTTGTTATCACTGCTTCGGCATCTAGTCTGCCAGATTTGAATACTTCAGCTTCACCATCTACATTGTTTCAGCAACCTTTCACTGATTTACAGCAAGTGCAATTGCGTGCTCAGATCTTTGTGTATGGAGCTTTGATGTGAGTCCTTTTCTCGTATGAAGATATTTAGGATTGATGTAATTTGTTTTTGTTTTTGATAAGTAAAGGATTGATTTTATTCATTTTAATGGCCATGCCATGATTGAAGAAACCTACACAAAGGGCACCACCGGCTCCCTTTAAGATTGGATGTTAATGAGACGTTCTTCTATTTGTAGGATTAGTGGATATTTTTCAATAACCTAGGGGGGGAGGGGGGGGAATCGCACTTGGCACCTTAATTATAATATTTAAGATGCATTTGAAATTTTATGCAGTCAAGGAACAGCACCTGAAGAGGCACATATGATATCAGCATTTGGTGGACCTGGTTAGTTTTCTATATCTCCCTGTTATGTTTTCCCTTTGGGCCTTCATTGCATACATGTCTTAATGTCTGGCATTGCGCTTTTAGATGGTGGAAGGAATGCTTGGGAGAATGCCTGGCGTGCATGCATGGAAAGGCTACACAGTCAAAAGTCTCATCCCATTACCCCTGAAACCCCATTGCCATCACGTTCTGGTATTTCTTTGGATTTGAAGCTGTTTAGTTTCTCTCCTTATTTGATTGAGTTTGTAATTAGGATTCAGAATTCACATCTACAGGTGCTAGGGCTCCTGATCAAGCAAGCAAGCAAAGTACACTTCAAAGTAAAGGTGTCTCCTCACCTCTTGGTCGAACCAGCAGCAAGGGTACTCCAACAGTTGTAAATTCGATGATACCTCTTTCATCACCATTGTGGAGTATGCCTACGCCTTCTGGTGATGCATTGCAATCTAGTGTCATGCAAAGAGGTTCAGTCATGGATTATCAGCAGACACTTAGTCCATTGCATCCTTTTCAGACTCCTCCAGTTAGAAACTTTGTTGGACATCACACTCCGTGGATATCTCAGGGCCCCTTTCGTGGTCCCTGGATGGCTTCTCCACAAACTTCTGCTGCGCCTGATGCCAGTGCTCGTTTACCTAACACAGAAGCAATTAAGTTGACTCCTGTCAAAGAATCATCTGTGCTGCATTCCTCTGGTATAAAGCATCCAGTGGTTCATAGCGGGGTCCCTACTAGCACTTCCCTGCTTGATCCAAAAAAGGTAACAGCATCACCTGGAAAGAATTCTACAGATCCAAAGTCTAGAAAAAGAAGAAAAAATCCAGTTTCTGAGGATCTTGGTCAGATTGTTTTGCAGTCTCAATCTCAACCTGAGCCAGTTTCAACCCCTGCTGTTACTACACATCTTCCCACTTCTGTTGCCTTTACAATGCCCACTGGTTTTGCATCTAAAGCCACTTCAGAAAAATTCGTTATATCTGAATCTCCTATATCATCCATGGATCACCTCCAAAAAAAGGCAGACCAGGATGTACAGCAGAGGGCTAGTTTGTCAGAGGAAACCCTTAGTAAAGTTAAGGAGGCTAGATTACAGGCAGAGGATGCTGCTGTCCTCTCTGCAGCTGCTGTTAGTCACAGCCAAGAAGTTTGGAGTCAATTGGAAGAGCGAAAAAATTCTGGATTGGTTTCAGATGTTGAAGCTAAATTAGCTTCTGCAGCTGTTGCAGTAGCAGCCGCTGCTGCTGTTGCAAAGGCAGCAGCTGCAGCAGCCAAGGTTGCATCAAATGCTGCACTGCAAGCAAAGATAATGGCTGAAGAAGCACTTGTTTTGAATGGTTATGGCAATCCTAGTCAAAGTACTGGAACTTCTCTCCCTGATAGTATGAATATTTTGGGACAGGCTACTCCTGCATCCATTCTGAAGGGTGATAACAGAACAAATAGCTCCAGTTCAATCATTATAGCTGCTAAGGAGGCTGTTAGAAAAAGGGTTGAAGCTGCTTCAGCCGCCACTAAAAGAGCTGAAAATATGGATGCGATTGTAAAAGCTGCTGAGCTGGCAGCAGAGGCCATATCACAAGCTGGAAAGATTGTTGCAATGGGTGATCCTTTGCCGTTGACTGAACTGCTGGATTTTGGTCCAGAGGGTTATTGGAAAGTATCCAGAGAATCTACTGAGCTTGTTGGGAAATCAATTGAGGTAAATAGAGAAAAATTAAGCAATGATATTGTTGGAGAGGGTCCAGGTACTTCTAATAAGCATATAAAAGATGGACCATTGGAAAAAGAATCTAAGAGTACTACACATGAGAAGTCACATCTTCAAACAGAGATGCCAAAGGAGTCAATGGTGGATCACATGAGATTGGTAGATGGAATTTCAGTTCCTATTCCAACTAATGAAACAGATTCAAGAGTTCAAAAGGGCCGAAAAGTTTCTGATTTGGCAAAAACCATCGGTGTGGTTCCTGAATCTGAGATTGGATCAAGATCTACTGTTCGGAATGAGTATGAAAAGGCTGCAGAAACTTTTAAAGAGGACAGCATCAAGGAGGGTTCACACGTAGAGGTCTGAGGCCTGAAATTGATTTGAATTCTTGAGTCTTAACTTCTTTTAGAATGGGTTTAAAGTAAAATCAATTTTTTTACACACCATTGCATTTCATGGGACTTGAGTTCTAATTTTTAACTTGTTACCTTCCAAATATCTGCATGCTTTGAGGTTTGGTGATTCTGTTGGGTTGTTAGGTCTTCATACTTTTTTTTATTTTGTTTTTTAACTTGTTGATTATATTTTAGGTTCTTAAAGATACAGATGGATTTAAAGCAGCTTGGTTCACGGCCAATGTATTGAGTTTGGAGGATGGGAAAGCATATGTCTGTTACACTGAACTTCAGACAGACAATGGTGAGTTGGCATGAACTTCTGTCAAGTGTACCTATGCAGCTATGCCATAGTATTCTGTACTCTTTTGCACCCCAGATTTTGAGCAATCCTGCCTAGTTGTGTGCGTGTGTATTTGCATGGACTCCTTATTTGGCACAACAATTTGTTGCCAAGAGTAACCCATCCATGAAGGAGATTATTGAAAAAGAATGAATTGTGCTTCTGCATTTACATTGATTGATTATTCACTTAGTATATATTATTTATTTCCCAACTTTCCAGCGGAGGGACCGCTGAAGGAATGGGTGTCGCTCCAAGGTGAAGGAGACAAGGTGCCAAAAATACGCACTGCCCGTCCTGTTACTATCATGCGATATGAAGGAACAAGGAAGAGACGTAGAGCAGCTATGGGAGATTATAATTGGTCTGTTGGAGATAGAGTTGATGCATGGATTAGAGACAGGTGTGTGTAAGGAATGATAAAAAATTTTCTAACAGACTTTAGAAAAGAAACTTTCAAGGATCTATCATGCTGGATACAACTCTAGTATAGACAAAGTGTTTTGGATGCTATTTAAGAATTTTTAAAATTGTTATATTGTCATCTGTCTTAGTTTCACCTTTTTATTTTATGACCAGAATCTCTTTATTAAATTGCCTATTGCAAAGCAAACTCCAAGAAATGTTACCTAAAAGATTCCACAAATTTTAATATTTTTATGACTCTAGCTTTATAATTTATTTTCACTATGTGATTGGTCCTGATGTAACACAGCCTGAACAACTTATTCTACTCCATAGATATTTATTTGCAATCTTCAGTTTCTGAATGGTCTGAGGTTCAAATTTTTAATGAAAAACATCGTAGAAAGCGATCGAATGAAGACTTATCATTTGAAATGTCTTAGTAGCTGGCTTTCTAACTCGCTATTTTGTTTTGATGATTGTTCATACTACTTGCTCTGTAATGTGGGATTTAAAGACAGTAACTTTAGTAACAAAATACTGTCTAGTATCTTATTTGATGATTGTTCATGCTGCTTTTGCATGGTATGCAAATAAAAAAAAAGGATTGTAGTAGGTGATGTTTTTTCTGAAATCTCAAGCTGCCAGTTTGGCACATATTTCACCCCACCTCATCATCATATTTTTGTGGGAAGAGGAAGTTCTATTTTAGCTAAAGCTAGCTCATTGGCTTTTCTTGCTTCTCTCTTTTTTTTTTCTTTTTTTTTTGAAGCATCTTCCTCTACTGAAAATATTTAAACTTGACCCAGTTCATGAATCCTGTTCCCAACTATATGCAGTCAAGTTTGAAATTTTTTTTGCATACACTCCATGTGATAATAGCTTAATCAATCCCTGTCTATTATTTCATCTTTCAGCTGGTGCGAAGGGATTATCACTGAAAAGAACAAGAAAGATGAAACTGAATTAACTGTCCATTTTCCAGGTACTTTTTTTGAAAGAAATTTGTTATTATTTAAAAAAAATTGGTTATTTGAATATCCCCAATTGTTATGTGCTTGCTATTGTTGTGCGGAGTCTACTGATCCTATTTATTGAAAGTGAATCATTGTTTGGTTCTTGCAGCTCAAGGAGAAACATCAGTTGTAAGAGCCTGGCATCTTCGGCCTTCTCTCATTTGGAAGGATGGGGAATGGATAGAATGGTCCAATTTGCGAGAAAATGTCAGTGCTTCCCATGAGGTGTGTTCTTATACTTGATGTTTGTCTGATGGTGACTAAAAATAATTTTAATAATTACTTTTTTCCTTTACTGAGATGCAAATCTGTTGTTCAGGGTGATATGCCACAGGAAAAACGAATAAAGTTGGGCAGTCCAGCAGTAGAAGCCAAAGGGAAGGATAAGATGTTAGAAAGCAAGGGTGTTGTGGAATTAGGGAAATCGGAGGAGTCAAGATTACTGGATTTATCAGAGAATGAAAAGGTGTTTAATGTTGGTAAGAACACCAGAAACGAGAATAAGCCTGATGCTCTCAGAACATTACGGACTGGTTTGCAGAAGGAAGGATCAAGAGTTGTTATTGGTGTTCCTAAGCCTGGAAAGAAGAGAAAATTCATGGAAGTAAGCAAACATTATGTTGCAGATCGGGGAAATAAAATTAATGAACCAAATGATTCAGTTAAATTTGTGAAATATTTGATGCCTCAAGGCTCAGGATCCCGTGGATGGAAAAATAGTACTAAAAGTAGTATTTTAAAGGACAAACGAGTAGCTGAAACCAAGCCCAGAGGTCTTAAGACTGGAAAACCACAAAGTGTCTCAGGTAGAGCTGTTCCAGCAAAGGACAACCTCTCAATTAATGCAGTTTCTGCTCCTGATGATGGCACTCTGACAAATCACTCAGCAAAAGTCAAGGATTCTGTAAGCCATGCTGAGAATGCATCAGGAAAGCATAACCAGTTTGATATTGGATCGCTCTCTAGCACTCTGGGAACCGCAGAGGGCCCAATTTTATTTTCTTCACGGGCTTCTTCATCAGATGGATCCTCCAAGAAAGTTTCCACATCAAATGCCAAATCTGAGAGGGCTAATAAAGGAAAACTTGCACCAGCTGGTGGAAAGTTAGCCAAAATTGAGGAGGAAAAAATCTTTAATGGTAATTCTGCAAAATTAACCTCTGAAGTTGTCGAGCCTCGTAGATCTAATCGCAGAATTCAACCAACATCAAGGGTAAGTATTTCATAACTTCTGTCTTCTTCTAATATACATGTTGCCATGAGCTGTGGCACTTCCTCTTAAAAACAGGGTGGAGTGTGAAATCGTGGGTTCATGACCCACCTTGTGCATGTTTAAATGACCAATATAAAAATAAATTATGTTCTAAGTAATGAATTTGTTAGAATATATCTTCCTGTGACTTTTGCAATTAAACCAATCCTTAATTAGTTCTCCATTTAGGGAAACTTACCTGATTAAGAATTCTTTCTCATCTGCCTATGTATATATTTGAACGCTTGCATACATTTATGTGAAAAAATTTAAGAGGTGATATTTTTTTTTTCAATCCATTGTTTAAATGAAAATTGAATAAATTTCACTTTTGCACCCTAAACTATGAGTCTAGTTGCAGCATCCCCTCTAAATTTTAAATTTGAGCAATCAATATCCCCTCTATATCATCTATCTTTGAAGTATATCCATTTTTTCGTTATACTTGACCCTTAATTTCATATTCCTATTATATTATCACATATACACTAAACACCATTATATAATCACATAATCATGTGCATGTTTAACTTTTGGTTTCTTCTTTGATCATGCAATGGTTGTGGGGGTCAATTGCTTGACTTCAAATTTAAGTGGCCCATTGATGATGACCCTATAGTGCAATTTACCCTTAAAAATATAAAATACGACCTGTTTGAGAGATTATATATGAAATTCATTCATTACTTGCTGGTTATCATGTTGACTGGCACTGGCACTGGCAGTGGGTTTTTTGTAGCAATGTCTGCTAGAGTTAGTGAAGTAGCCAAATGAGCTCTAGCTCAAATGCCACGTCCTTTCCTCTCAAGGTATAGTGGAGAGAAAAAGTTTAGCTCCAAACCGGTTTAGAGCATTCCTCCAACTTACTATGTGCTTTGAAAAGATCATCTATGTGTAACTTTTTTAATAATTCATATGATTTGTTTGGATAATACACATGGATAATCATATAAATCGCCATGTAATAGATTGGAGGAGATTATTTCAAACTAGTTTGGAGATAAACTTTGTCCAAAGTGGAGGGTAAGGTTGCGGTTTTAAGACCCACCAGGGTTGCATAATTTACTAGCATACTGTTACACTCTGGATTACTCAGTAATCCAAGAGAAAAAAAGTACCTTAACTCTAACAAGACAAGAGGAGAAATATTATTAATAGAAAGCCTTAGTTATTATTTATTAAGAATCCACCAGGAGGGACCTTAGTTAAGTGTTGTTAATTATTAGAAAGTGTTTGCTTTTCCAAAAATTAGTCCGTGTAATTTCTATAATTTATTATTTCCTTTTCCCCTCCAACTCTTATTATTCATGCAGTATTAACCTGTATATATATGCCTTCTTAATTTCGTGCCTTTTGTGCTTCTTGATATTGCCGGCAACAGCTATTGGAAGGATTACAAAGTTCATTGATCATCTCAAAGATTCCCTCTGTTTCACATGACAAGGGTCACAAAAGTTCAAATAGGAGTGCTTCTAGAGGTAAGGCGTCTGATAATTGATTTTCTTATTTGATGTGGCACTAGTCTTCTCTGGTGTGTATAAGAACCAGTATGCATAAAACTGATTGCTTGATTGTAACAGGGAATAACCATGGCTGAAATGAACTTTTGCAATGAGGGGTTCCAGTCAACAGAATGTCAGTTGTCGGATGACCACACATCAAGCATAGTTAATATGTATATCTATAGTAGGGGAGAAATTAGGAATGGAAATTCTTGCTTCCTTTGATTTAGTCTTAAAAATCTAGTCAGTAGATGTTCATATTGATTTTAGTTTTTTCATAATTATGATTTCCCTAGGTCCTGCCCTAATAGGTTGTATATGGAAAATTCTCCATGTAGTTTGGCTTGAAATCACCGAGGAAGTTTGCAGATGATCAAAATCACGGCATGTTGCTTTGTGCCTTACTGATATTTACTTCTCTGATATGCTTTTTGTGTGCGTGCGCAAGAGGGGGAGAGAGAGAGAGAGAGAGAGGTATGCATGCTGCACGCCAGTTGAAAGAGAATGGATGCATATACCTGATACACATGATACTTTAATTCAATGTGACGTTACTTTGTCACAGCCTGAGCTTTTATTTTTCATTTGCAACCCCTCCTCCCAGAAAAGTATTAATGTCATAGTTCCAGTGGTTCTCATACATTCTCTCTATTGACTTGTGTTGTTGGAACTACTTTAATATTTATTCTTACAATAGGGGAGGGGGAATTTGTTCTTAGAAGAACTGGTCAATGCTACTAAACTATACCGCTCCTGGCAAGCTAACTTTTTGAGATGGCCATAAAGTAGTATTTTTTAACTTTCTCAATCCTATTTAATCAAGAGCAGCGTAAATTGAATATGAGTAAATTTATTAATCATTTTGCATAATATAACTTGACAAAGTTCGTGACCCTAGTAATCGTTCGGCAGATGGGTCATTGCTGAAAGGCTGAATTATATGGGAGCACTTTCATTCATATTTACTTGTTTTTTATTTTAATAATTCGATAGTAGGAGAATGAATTAATGTGAGTTCTTTACACGGACTGAGCTGCTGCCATGCAATTAAATTCGCCACATGGTGCAAAATAGTGGTGTCTAGATATTGATATTTGACGACGACTACTTATTTAATAATCTACGCTTATCATCCATAGCAGGTTTACTGACGTGAACTATATAAATTGAATGCAAGCAGGGCATGACGAGTCACAATATGATAAATTTGAATTTTGTTGATGCAAGTGTTTCTCAAAATCCTACCCGGCTGTCCCTAGAGAAACTATTTATAAACAATTGCACCTCATCACTTCAAGCTATACATGGACCCAACCCAGTCAATTCTGCAATCCAAACGGAGATATTGAACAGCAATAATGGACCAAAAAAGAGAAATAAGCTACAAGATGCCATGATTGATTTCGCTGTTCTAGGTAAAATTTTGTGGCGGCATGATAAAAATTTGCCATACTAGAGATGAAAAGGCCGTCAGAGCCATCACCATCTCTGGTTGATGTATGAACTAATTCCTACTACCACATTATATCGGGATAATTTTTTTCCCTATTCTCTCCTTGGTCATTCTATTCCCACTCGTCTCCCTTTACTCTCTTCATTGTCCACTTGATTTACTAAGAAAGTTGGCTCTTCTGCCATGCTTCTCTTTTTTTGTACTGGTAGACTCTCACCTCAACCTTTTCGATCATGTGAATTTAATTTTTGCCACAGATTCCATGGCAACTTGTTCTGACTGATGATCTCCATTGTAGCTGGTTTCATCATCATTGAACGGTTTCTCACAAATACAAGAGTACGGAGTTTCAAGAAACTCTCCTCGACCTGGTCTCATCTCATCTGGATCTCCCATGAATCCTTTTTGGCATGATTTTACCTTTCTTGCAAATGTCTCCCAGTCCATCTGATGTCTCGCCATAAACAAAGCACTAAGTTTCTTCGCATTTGGTCTGATAGTCCTCTTATGACCAATGTACCTCCTATGATATCCATAGAATGAAATTAAAAAATTAACAAAGAAACAACATACTGAACAAGCAGAAGATTCAACAACAAAAGCAAATTAACTGGTGAGAATTACAGTTATAACAATGACGATTTTTTTTAAAGCTAGGTAAATAGGGGGAGGGGGAGAGGGGGGGGGTGGGGGCTTGTAGGGTTTGAACACTCAAAACTCAAACCTTACATCCATAGTGCTGAGATAACATGGAAGAAAATTCCTGAGTTCTGTAATATTAAAATGTAAGAAATCATTCCAACAAGGGTTTCAAAAGAAGGCTTTTCAATCAGGTTCTAGTGATCACAACATTCAACAACAAAAGTGGTCCATAGTTATTCAAATCTGAAGTCTATAACAACTGCAACTTCCTAGACTTGACCCACCATGCATTCATACCCATCTGGTGCCCTATTTACTGTGTCTTTGTATGGAATCAAACCATCCCAGAGTACATTTAAGAGAACAACTCTTGGTAGTTGGAAATAACTGCACTACTTTATTAGCCTAGGCCATGAAGTACATATCAAATGGGGACATAAATTTAGGGATAGAGTTATAGGAATAGAGAAGGCTAAATTATATTTTTGGCCCTTCAAATATAAGATAGGTCCCAGTCCCAACTTGATCCTAAATTTTTAAAAGTTTCAAATCACCCTTTAAATTTTAATTCTGAGTAATGTAGCCCGTACCGTTGAAACAGATGACATTACTGTCACAAAAATTGATAGCATGGAAAACATAGAGACAAGCCACATCAACAATTTCTGTGCCAGCATCACTTTTGATGGATAAATGGAGTAATTTCTCAAACGAAGATATTTTCAACAACCAAATAACTTTTCAAAATCTAGGACCTAAATTGGAACCTGTCCAATATTTCCAGGAGCAAAAGTATAATTTAGCTGAGAAAAAAAATCGAAAGGATCACCAAGCAGGACAGGCCAGTACTTTTAACAGAACACTTGATACCTCCACAAAATTCCATCACATTTTGACATAGATTCACCTCATTTTTAAACCATAAAGCGTTATCTTTTAGGGAGATTCTTTGAGTATTTGATTCCAAGGCATAAAATTTCCTGCAACTGATTATCATATTATAAAATTTAAAAAAAAAAAAAAAAAAAAAAACAGGTTGTACTCGGTGCATAAAACTCCCAATTTTTATTTTAGTAAGATTGATTCCCGGACTTCAACCCACAACTTGTCCCTTTTGGTATCTATAATATGATACTGTTTATCATAGTATAGATACCAAAATATACGACAAATTGTATTAACTTAAAATCAGTACAATATGTTTTTTTTCCCCGCTATACTAGAACTGGGAATCTATATTGGTCAAGACTAGCAGCGTATGCAGCACTTGAAAAGATGCATTACATGTTTCGAAGTGAAAACTCCCTCTTACACATCCCTAGCAATAGAATATCACCCAGAGAAAAAATAAGTTGTTAAAGGCTTCTCTTTTTAATTTCTTTATTTGAGAATAGTGGGAAGGGTGCAACAGTTAAAATGATGAAGCAATGAAAAGTTGGTGCATTTTCTTGTGATTGTGTACATATGCCAGACAAAAAAGAAATGGAATAGATTTCTTACCTTCGACCTGCAAGAATCTTGGCCATATTTCCATTGTTATTAGTGACAAATACATCACTCTCATCACAGACAATGTAGTCAATGGCAGCAAGGCGGGAAGAGAAAGGAAGAAAAGGCTTTAACTCTTCATTGGCAAGAGTCTCCTTTGTATAAAAGTTTGGAAAGAGTTCCCTGAGAGGCTGCAGAGTCTCTTCACCACCATATATTTCTCCAGATGCAACATAGAGATATGTGTCATTTGCAAAACCAAGTGCTCGCAGCATCAAACCCACTTCATGAGGAGTAAGTGGGCATTTCCCTCGCTTCCGCTCTCCATCAGGGCTTAAATCCTAAAAAAATAATGAGACAACATTTACTTCAGATTAGAAGAGATGGAAGATGTGATGCCCCAAATTGACTGGATATTGATTGAGTGTGTGTTGCGGGGGTGCGTGCTAGGTCCCACATCAGGCATATACTAGGTTAATCTGGGTTTTTTTAACAACAAAGAGTCTCAACTGTGACTAGACTAGTCCTTTTGTGGTATAATGTAGATGTAGCTAGCGATTCTCCTTGAGTTGTTACATAAGAATTATAATAGAAGTCACAAACCCATACAACATTACCAAATGTGTGTAGTCCCTTCATCCCACACACACCAAGGGGGAATTCCTTAGGGGTGGCCCCAAGATTTTGGTTGGGAGTTTTGAACCCAGATGTGATGTGAACACTTCAAAACAAATAAATATTGCATATTTTACCAAGAAGTTTGACTTTTATTTGAACAACAATTTTTCATCATCAAGCTGTTAAGAAGAATATGAATATGTTAAGACCATAAATTATTAAGGATAGCAATCTCACTGGTAATGTTGCCCATCGTTTTCTTATTTCACCAAGCTCATATCTCTCTTTTTCACCCCCACCATAGTAACACCCGGAAAATGCTAGCATATCAGGTTCAAACCTGTCATAAAAACAGTTTCAGCCACAACAAAAGAACCTGAACATAAAAGCATAAATTCAATTAAATGAAGACGTGCTATATGTATGTATCTATAGAGTATAGACATGTTTGTTTAACATTTCTATGTTAGTAAAAAAAAGAGGGCAGAAGACATAAGAGCACAATGCATAAGCAAACATCTATATGAGACGCATTTTCATAATACTGGAGGTAAGAGGTGGGAGAAAAGAAAGTAGTCTTATCATTGGCTTCTCTGATTTGGAATATTTAAGGTCAATAACAGTTCTAGGAACAGGGGATCTCCAAACAAGTCCAACTAGGGATTATCCACATATCAAATACAGACAACATAAATTTTGTATTCAATGTTATATGAAGAACATCGGTAAAGGACAGTTCTTAGTTTTATAATCAATTATTAGTGGTTTTTTTTCTTTTTTCGATTGGTTACTTAATAGTTAGTATCATATGGATTAAAACATATATATACACACACACACACTAAAATTCATTGAAAACATAATTTTATCATATTTGGCACACTGTAACAACAATCAATTGAATTTCACAGGGCAATTAAAACTTTGCATGCTATGGATAATGTACATGTCTGCGGATGTCCAATAAGATAAAATTGAGAATATTGAGATTGGTTACATTAGTCACAGATAAATGTTTTCTGTTTGAGCATCCATGCCCCACAGATAATGGTTTAAATGCAAGTTAAAATTTTAAAATATCTGTCCAATTTTATATTTTTTTAAGTTACAGGCACAACCCATCAACTCTTACCCCCTTTGGACTCTTATTCACAAAAGGAAAGAGTTACAGGCACAAACCTTAAGTGAATTGCAATGAAGCGTTTTGCCATCTGTTGCATTCTAAAAACTAGTCTTTGACCAAGCTCTTGTATAGGTTTTGTAAATCTTAAGGCATGATAATTAACCCGGCAACGCAACTTCTGCAGCTCTTCATCAAGATCATTTGCAAGTCTATAATCAAATTTCGTCAATTGCACTACCTGCAGAATTTCACGAGTGTTAATTGCCTCAACCTGCAGCAAACTGAAACCAATTTCAATGATGTACGATGCAACTAGAAAACCAGAATTCTGTATTGACATTTTTTGAATCAAATGCATTCTCATTTCACCCAAAAAAAAAATCATGACTATCGGTCTTCAAAGACACTGAAAGTTGTGCCCAAAAATGATTCTGAAACAAAAAGTTTGATTAGGAATATATACTAACAAAATTCAAAATAAGAAACATTTATTAAAATTAAGTGAAGTAGACTTACACGCCTCCTCAAAAGTATAGGGAGGACTTGATCAAGATAATATTCAGGGGCAGATTTCCTTGGGACGCGCATAGTATATGGAGGTTTTTCCATTGATCGCATGACTTTATCAGGAACTCTTCTGACAATGGTCACATCTTTTGCAAGAGTAGAAATAAACCAATCAACATCAAAAATGTTGATGAAGTCACTGCATGCCAAATAAGGTGTCCTCAATAAGATAATTATTGTTAAGTTGATTATCTCATCACAACTGTGGGGGGGGGGGGGGGGTGGGGGGTGTGAAATCACAATTAAGTCCCATTGCTAGCAGGTTTTAGAATATCAACTTACCTATCGTCCTTCCAGTAGGAATGATGATCCAACTCAGGTACAACTAATGTAGCATTCAGAATCCGTGCAACAACGACAGCATCTGTTATCTGAATGCAGGAAATATGGTCACCTCAATAAGGTTAGCATGTTCATTTTTTGGTATGAGTAAGTACTTCATTGTAAAGACAGAAAGATAGAACCTAGTTCAACCTCCCATCACAAAAGCCAAGCCAGAGTAAATAAATTTCGTTTTTTTTGAAAAAAGGAAGTAAAGTTGGCAAATATATTGTCATGTGTTCTTGTAATTGACTAATATAACTTTTACTATATGGTATCAGGTGAAAATTTAGCAGATCAGAAGATAACTTCACTTACTCCTGTTCTTTGTTGGTTCAGTCCTCCACTTGTTGCAATAAGCAAATAGCCATTTGATGATCGTTCACGAACAGCAGCTAGATTTCAAATTAGCAGTGTTAGTGAGGGCAATAATTGAACATACGTAAATACATCTCAGGTGTTGAGTATGGGAATTTTCAAAAACGTGCTCTCACTATAAAAGATGAACTACTAAGAGTCAAATAATGCACATAAAATTTAAACAGCTACAGTGTTGCACTGGAAATTTGTTCTGAATTAAAAAAGCAGCAGCATCAGCAAATTGTTCAAAACTAAGATGGGTAGTGACAACAATAAACACAGATCCACACGCGCAAACACATGTTTATGGTTGTAAAATCAGCAAGGAGAAGCAGTCCAGCAAGTTTGACCTGCAAAATACTTTTCACAAAGAGAAGCTTCAACAAGCATTGTGAGCATCATGCCGGGGAACCAGTGAAGCAAACGAGGAACAAGGGTGGCAAACCTAAGCAAAAATTATATCGTAATGCACACACGCGTCTACAAGGAATTCAATCACTGCATTAAATTGATGAGCTAATGGACCTAACAAGCATGTATGGTAAATAATATCCTGCCTACATAAAATTGTATTAACTATTGCTAATATTCAAATTAAAACAATTGATGAGATAAAACACACAATAAGCGAAAACCGAATAGCGTAAAGAGACAAGTAATGGTATTTAGGCACAAGATATATAAAGAACTTAGACATGAACTTACGAGCAAAATGTCGGCCTCGCTCACTGCAACTGTAGAAGTACTTTGAGTACTTTGATTTCCATATGTCAATTGGTTCACGCCGACTCCCATCCTTCAAATTTTCCACATCAACTTAATTCATATTACAAAAAAAAAAAAAACTTCTAGAAGTTTCACAAAATAAACAGCTTTGTCATTTGCAATGTTTCTAACCCAGCACAATCTAATTCACAATTTAAACAAAGACACTAAAATAGAAACAAATTGTGTGTGTGTGTGTGTGTGTATTTGTGGAGTCGAGAAAAATTACCAGTCTAGAGTAGAAGCTGCGCTTGACTAAGCGCTGAGAGTACCATTCAAGATCAGAGGCCACGTGGCCGGTGAAAAGCGAAATCAAGCCCAAACCGAAGAGCATTAAGCCGCAAACCCAGGACCATGAGATCGGCTTTCTCTGAAACGGCGTCGTGGTCGTAGTCTGCGTTGGTCTCGAACACACAACATGCTTGTTATTGCTTTCGCTGTTGGTTTTAGCGTTGGTGTTGGTGTTGGTGTTGGTGTTGGTGTTTGTGTTATTGTTGTGACTGTTTTGGTTCTGTAACAAAGCCAGGTTCGCTGATATCACGCTAAACCTCCAGGCTTTGGCAATGCCCATCAATACCTAAATTTCAGCCCCTGATTTCATTGCTTAATTACTCCAAATGCCATTCCTCCATGGAGGTTAGTGTCTCTCAGTGATCAGAGTGAGTGTGAGAGGGAAAAGGGGTATGAGTGTAAATAATGTGAATGTGGAGGCTAGGAGGAGTCTGAGATTGAGGGATTTGCTGTTGTTGAAAAGTTGAAACCCTAATTTAGTTTCTATTTCTGTGTGTGAAATGTGAATCACTGTGTCTGTGTGTGTGTGTGAGAATTTTTGAATGTGGGAGAGACTGTTTTAGAGGTTTTTAAGAGAGAGAGAGAGAGAGAAAGAAATGAAGCTCCTTTTTGGTACTTATTAATTGGCTGTAGTGAAATTTAAAAATTACTGCCGGAATTTGATCAATTCTGTAATAATGAAAGTGAAATTGAAAATAGCTACGTACTCCGTAATCCGTATTAGGATTTGGGTTTTTCGATAACGAAAGAGATTAGAGCGCGAGTGACGGAGAGGTTCTCCGGATTATAAGGAACGGATAATAACGAACTAACGGCGACTCATTTCATTTCTTTTACTCCGTTCTGGGTATTTTACATTTCTTGGGGTCAAATTTGGCATTTAACACTTCTTCAAAATTTAACACTTCTATAACAAAAAATATACGGAAAAATGTAACAAATGTCTTAAAAATATTAGTTCAGAAAATATTTTTAGAAATCTATATATATATATTAATTAATAAAAAAAAATTAGTTTAAAAAATATTTTTAGAAATTTATATATATATATATATATATATTAATAGACAACTCTGAGATAAAATTCATTTAAATTTTAAATTGAAGTCTAATTCTGCATCACGTGTTTCATCTAAATTTTAAATTTGTGTGTGAAGTAAATTATTAGGTGCAAAAGTTAAAAAGTTTAAATTTAATTAGATTCTAAATTAAATTTTAATTGGAGTTCAATTTTGCATCATGTGCCCCATCTATTTTTTTTGATTTTGTGACAAGTGAATTATTGGGTGTAAATCCAAAGAGTCTAGATTCAATTAGATTCTAAATCATAATAATAAGAAAACATTACATATTTTAGAAATTTATGGCTTAAAAAATGTGTAAGTTGTAATTCTTATACCAAATTTAATTTGAACTCATATATATATATATAATTGTTTTTAAATATACATGTGCATATGCACAGGGTTACAAACTAGTTTTTTTTTTTTATAAAAGAAAGTAACTAACTTTTCTTATCTCTTTTCATATTTTTCATGAAAGTAATATCTAAAATTTCTTAAAATAGTCCAATAACAAATACTCTAATGGTACCCGTTAATTGAAATATAAAAGTACTTTCATAGTTTATTAAAAAATAAAACACATTGTGTTACGGATGGGTACCTTTACATTAAAAATGTGGTTTGTTTATCTTTCTTTAAATTAAAGTAAAATTAGCTTAATAGACACCATTGGACCTCCCAACTTGAAGAGTCCAAGTTTAATTCATTAGCATAATCCTGGTAAGTGTGGGAAGGGAGAACATCTGCATACACTTTAGATACTTGAATACTCTCAATTGTTAAAAAAATGTAAAATTATACAAATATTAATATAAAAAAACACAAAATCATTTTATATTTGTGTGTTAGTGAATTATTGAAAATTGTAATTCTTTTTTCTTTCAAAAAATGTGAACACATGTTTTTATTCATTAACAAAGCTAAATATTTAAATTTAGGAAGAGAGTTTATCTTGGATCTCTAACTTATTATGTGACTATTCAAATGATCATTCTTATGCATTTTATTCATATGACTAAAAGTATAAGTAAAGATTTATTTGAGTCCTTACACGGTGAGTTGGAGAGACTTTCCTTTACAAAATTTGTCCTCAAGTTCTTAAAAAAAATAAAAAAAAGATTTGTCCTTAAATTTGTCCTCGAAATACTGTAACTTTTATTTATTTCACAAGACCCCTTTAAAACACTGGTAAGCCATACTCCATAATGTACTAATTTGCCCTTCCTCCCGAATCTATTAAACCGTTGAGTGCTCAAATATGAAAAGGGTCTGGATTCAGGAATATCATTTTCCTGTATTAATGATCAAAAAGAGGTTATCTACTTCTAGTTATTAGGTGTGGCAAAGATTTAGGACCATAAATTAGAAATGCATTTAATTAAGGTCGTAATCTGGGCTATTTAGGTTACATTTATTGTTCGAGTCATTAGTCATTCATGTTCACCAAATTATAGTAGCTCCTTGAAGGAAAACAATCAGTATCACTATTTATAAGGGTATTGTTAACGAACATCATAAGTGTCTATTAAGAAATTGCTCTTTTTCTTACTTTATTTTAGATTTTTGACCAGATTTATAGGATAATTAATAGCATGACATTTCCTTGCTGGAAAATGTTGCTCTTTTTCTTGCCAGTTATGGATAACTAATCCGAAATTTATTCATTTTATATGGATTATGTACAGCTTTTTTAAATTTTATTATTTTTGGTATAATTGTACTTCTATTGTTAAGAAACTTATAGCACAATAAACAACTCTTGAACTTCTAATTGAGTCGTTCAAGAACAAATCCCCCCCTCTCACAAATATTGAAGTTATACTTTCTTCTCTTAGAGCAAGAGAAATAGCTTGGTTCTAAAAATCGGAACAATTAAAGAACTAAAATTGGGTATGGGTATGGGTTTTTTATTGGTTCTTACCTGTTTGACAAATTTTTACCAGACCAATTTAGAGTCCGTTTCTTGATTAAACCAACTGTACTGGTTTTTAAAATGGTAAAAAATAGTGCAAAATCCTACTATACTCTTTTAACCAAAAAAAAAAAAACACTAAAATTAATATCCCCCGAGTTAGAGCATTTTTCTAATGGAGTGACTTAAGCAAATGCCTAAAGCAGACCTTGTCTGCAACACAATTGGTACAGGCCTCCTGCGCCGATATGGAATAGAAGGATCATTTCTTTAAATATTGTTAGGAGCTATAAGCTGCTTAATATATAGGAGCCACCATTAGTTTATTATTGTATAGTTATCATTGAAGTTAATCCAAAAGAGGTAATACTAGCCTTGATAACTTAGGAAATGCATTATCAGTTTATCGGGGTTCATAAAATGAAACCATGTACTATAAAATCAAGCAATGTCCTCTCTTTGTCTATGGGGTAATTTACAATTAAGCAATAGCACCCCTTTACTATTTAGAATGGGCAAATACTCCCTACCGTTAATTAACACAAAACATAATATTTTGTTCTTGAAATATTCCCCAATAAAATTACTAAAATATCCTTAAGGGAAAATTGCAAATGACATGATATCGAAGAAAAAATTAATTCAAAAAATATTTATTAATAGACAAAAAAATTACTTAGTTCACTAAATTTTTTTTTTTTTGATTTACATAAGAATATAATGTAAATGTAAGTTGTAATTTTTTTTCCGTGCTTGGTTTTCAATTTATTTCTTTGAGCTTAGTATTAGGGTTAGTATAATCATTGTTACGTAAGGTTCTTCATAAATATCTTATAGAAAAAAAGGTTCTTCATAAATTAAGTTGGCTATAAATATAATTGCTAATATGTTTAAAAAAAAAAAGAATAAATAGACACTAAGGGCCCATTTGGATGGAGGGAGGAAGGAGGGAGAGTGAAGGGGAGTAGAGTAGAGTTGGCTGAAAATAGACTAATTTTGAGCCAAATCTACTCTACTCTCCCTCCCTTTTCCTCAATCCAAACGGACTATAATATATGAAGTTAAAAAATATTAATAAGATATTCCAAAAAAAAAAAAAAAGATATTCCAAACAATCACTTGAATACTTTAAAGTAAAATTAAAAATGATCTAATTTTATAAATATTAACAATATGATCAAATACTCTAAAATTTTAAATGGAATATCTATGCCTTTACATTATATGACGTTTTTTTAATTTAAATGGACTTTTTTTTTAAATAGATTTTTAACCTATGACATCACTTCTAACAATAGTTTTTTTATCATTAGACTAAGACACTAATCAGTTTTTGGTGTAGGCGGGGATTGAACCCAAGATCTCATATACAACTATCAAAAACTTTATCAGTTGAGCTAATTGGAACCCACTAATTTAAATGGACTTAAAATATTAATGTTTGATTTTTTTTGTAAAAAATTATTTTATCTTAGATTTTATTTCTAACTATCAAAGGGTTAGTTTTTTTTTTTGGGTAAGTATTAAAGGGTTAGTTAATTGTGAATGACCTTAAAAAGTATATAGCATCGCAAAGGTTTTTTTATTTTATTTTTCTGAAAAACAACATATAAAATTCAACGCTTTGATTAGGAAGTATTTCTATAATCGTGTTAAGACTTTTTTTTCATGACTACATTAGGAAAGTTATAAGTTATTTGTAACCAAAAAAAAATTTGAGTTTGGAATTATGAAATTTTGAATTTCGGAATATTAATAAAATTCAGCAAATTTATTTGCAATCTCCCCCCCAACTATTGGATTATTTTGTGTTCCCCTACAAGGGTATTTTAGCAATCGTCATAAAATATTCTAAGAATCAAAAGATTATGTCATATGTTAACAGATTAACTAAAAGTAGGAAGATATTTACTTATTTTCTATATCTAAGAGGAGACATTGGGCAATTTTATCGTTTAAGGGGGGATTGTGAATCACCCCATAGATGGAGGAGAACATGATTTTTTTTCCTGATAAAATTTGAGTCCTAGAAATCATAATTGTGCCAAATGACTCAATGTACGTGTTCCACGTTTCAATAGACTTTTGCCATGTGATTCAATAGTTATTAAGACACAAATATGAAATTGTTTATTAATTGTTAGGATAGTTTACTAAAGGTAAAAGTAGATTTATAAAAATAAGTTTAAAATAGAAAATTTCAACTTTCAAGAAATTTAAAATAAAATTTATAACTAAAAGTTTCAAGAAGTTTAGTATTTTGATATTTTATCAAAATTTGTGTTTTAAAATAATAAAACTTCTACATGTTTCATCTGCATTGAGCCACATATGCATTAAGTGGCTCAATGCATGTGTTATAGATAGGTATGTAAATGAACCAAGTCATTCATAAATAACTTGGTTTTAGTTTGATAAAAAACACATTTATGTTTGTTTAATTATAAATAAGTCAAGTTTGAGTCTTTATTTTAGGCTTGTTTAATAAACAAGTCAATCTAAAAAAAAAAAATTGTTCATGAGGCTCAATATAAGACAAGTCGAGCATAGACTCAAATATAGGCTTGCAATGTGTTTGTTAAATAAACTTATTACATATATCTTAATGATGACACGGCTAACACAGGATCGCTATCCTTGACCTTAATTTTTCTCTTCCTTCTAAATTGACCAAACACCGCTTTTTTTTTTCTTTTTTTTTGTTGATACAAAGCACTGAAAATTTTTATTAAGAGCTAGAAAAACTTATTATATCATGGGCTAGAGCTTGCTCTAAAAAGTAAGGATTCTCCTCTATCCAAGTCATATAATCAGTAACGCCCAAAGCGCGTACCAAACATTACTTTAGACGTTAGTTACTTTTAAAACAAAATAAATAAATAAAAATTATGTGGGCCCTGAATTGTCTTTCCCCATTAACCATCTATTATAAATTTATGAAATATGTTAGTCATTTCCTATTAATAATAGTTACAAACAAGTTTTTTTTTTTCTTTTCTATTTGTTCACCATCTAACATGGATATAAAAACTCTATGTTGAACAATTGTTAAAACTATAGACAATGAAGGATGAATGGATGAATTTAATTATGTAAAGTTGAAATTTGAACAATGGCTAATTATAAGTTGGACTATAAGCCAGAGGTGGAGTCAGGGGGGTCGAGGAGGGGCAGTTACCCCTCCTGACTCCTTGAAAAAAATCCTTGGAAGTAGGTATAATATGAACTATTCTTTGGTACTTTACTCTTGACAAAAAAAAGACTCCCATTTTAATACATGTAAAGATCCTTGACACCAAGAAAGTAGGAAAAAAAATCATATCACTTTTTCACCAAATTTACTATTCTTATTAGTTTTATCTCACCACATACGTCTTCACCCATTTCATTGTTCCTTTTTTTTTTCTCAATCATTATTTTCAGCTTACTATTGACAACACTTTTTTGAGAAGCAATGCTATGAATACTAAAAATTTTATAAATTGACGTATTATCAATCATAAAAAAATTCTTTCAAACAGTTATTTATTATATTGTTTAAGCGTCATACATTTTTGTCACATCAGTTTGTGAACTTTTATAGTCGTTTTAGCTTTGAGAAATTCTATATTTACAACATTTTAACAATACTTTCACAAAAAATCTTAAGTAATAAGTTGTTACTGATTGGTATTGGTGAGCAAAAAATTAATTTCAATGGTGAGTTGAAATTTGAACAAATAACAATTTACCATTTATGATTTGTTGTGAAAGTATTGTTAAAATCTTGCTTATCACTTCTTTTTTTCATGGCAATTCAATTAGTGGTCATCATAAGTAACACATAATTATTAGGGAAAAAATACTTAATGTCCTTTTAATACTATTTTAATCTTACCCTCTTCAACTAAAATTCTAGCTCTGCCACTGCTATAAGCATGGGATTTGTTTGTGATCCGCTTAATTTGTTGAAACTAAAAAGTTTTTACTGAAAGTATTGTAAATAAAGGTAAAAGTTAGTTAAAAGCCTGAAATAGTACAGTGAGACCTATGAATACTATTAAAAAGTGTAGTGGGACATATGAATAGTAGCAAAAATAAGTTGAATAAAAAAAATAAGTTGGCAAAAATAATTTTTCCAAACACACACATGATAAGTTTGATAACATAAGTATGCTATTTTCTTCTTCTTTTTTAATTGATTTTTGGAGATTTAAACATTTGATAATATAATTTTATTAGATTTCAAGCTCAAAAGCTTGATCTGAGTTTGAGTTTGAGTTGGAGCTTGATATTAAGTTCGAGTTTAGCTTGACTAATTAATTAAGTCAAACCAAACCAAGCTCAAATTTTTTGGCTTTTTCATAAACTCAACCTCAAACATTAGTAAAATATTCTATAGTTTTATTAAAAAGTACTTCTATAGTTTCATTAAAAAATAAAACACATTGTGTTACGTATGGGTACCTTTACATTAAAAAATGTGGTTTGTTTATCTTTCTTTAAATTAAAGTAAAATTAGCTTAATAGACACCACTGGACCTCCCAACTTGAAGAGTCTAAGTTTAATTCATTTGCATAATCCTAGTGAGAGTGGGAAGGGAGAACATTTGCATACACTTTAGATACACAAAGAAGTTTGAATACTCCCATTTGTTAAAAAAAATGTAAAATTATACAAATAGTAATATATAAAAACACAAAATCATTTTATATTTGTGTGTTCGTGAATTATTGAAAATTGTAATTCTTTTTTCTTTCAAAAAATGTAAACACATGTTTTTATTCATTAACAAAGCTAAATATTTAAATTTAGGAAGAGAGTTTATCTTGGATCTCTAACTTATTATGTGACGCTTCAAATGATCATTCTTATGCATTTTATTCATATGACTAAAAGTATAAGTAAAGATTTATTTGAGTCCTTACAGGGTGAGTTGGAGAGACTTTCCTTTACAAGATTTGTCCTTAAGTTCTTTAAAAAAAAAAAAAGATTTGTCCTCGAAATACTGTAACTTTTATTTATTTCACAAAACCCCGTTATCTACTTCTAGTTATTAGGATTGGCAAAGAGGTTTTCTACTTCTAGTTATTAGGTGTGGCAAAGATTTAGGACCATAAATCAGAAATGCATTTAATGAAGGTCGTAATCTGGACTAGTTAGGTTACATTTATTGTTCGAGTCATTAGTCATTCATGTTCACCAAATTATAGTGGCTCCTTAAAGGAAAACAATCAGTATCACTATTTATAAGGGTATTGTTAACAAACATCATAAGTGTATGTTAAGAAATTGCTATTTTTCTTACTTTATTTTAGATTTTTGACCAGATTTATAGAATAATTAATAGCATTACATTTCCTCGCTGGAAAATGTTGCTCTTTTTCTTGCCAATTATGGATAACTTATCCGAAATTTATTTATTTTATATGGATTATGTTCAACTTTTTTAAATTTTATTATTTTTGGTATAATTGTACTTTTATTGTTAAGAAAATTATAGCACAATAAACAACTCTTGATATTTCTAATTGAGTCGTTCAGAGATCAAATTCCCCCTCTCACAAATATTGAAGTTATACTTTCTTCTCTTAAGAGTAAGAGGAATAGCTTGGTTTTAAAAATCAGAACAATCAAAGAACTAAAATTGGGTATGGGTATGGGTTTTTTATTGGTTCTTACCTATTTGACAAATTTTTACCAAACCAATTTAGAGTCCGTTTCTTGATTAAACCAACCATAGTGGTTTTTAAATGGTAAAAAATAGTGTAAAACCCTCCTATACTTTTTTAACAAAAAAAAAAACACTAAAATCAATATCCCCCAAGTTAGAGCATTTTTCTAATGGAGTGACTTAAGCAAATGCCTAAAGCAGACCTTGTCTGCAACACAATTGGTAAAGGCCTCCTGCCCTGATATGGAATTAGGGTTGTCCAAATAAACCCACCACCCGCCCCACCCACCTAGACTTGACCCGAAACCACTCGATCTGATTGCTCTGGCGGTCGGACTTGGGTCCTGACTCTAAAAACCCGACGCCGGCAAGTTGGGTTTCAAATTTATTCCTATAAAACCCGTGAACCCAACCCGCCCGAAGACCATAAAATCCGGCCATTTTTTCCATCGATTTCTAGCACAATAAACATCGGATCTAGCCAAACCGGTGAATTCTCATCAAGATTTGGTAGAAATCTCACTGGATTCAACGAGATCTCACCGGATCTTGGATGGATCTGGCAAGATCTCGCAGCGTTTCGCTGGATTCCGGTGAATATTGGGTTCACCCGAAACTGACAACGTTCATTCGGTGACCCGAACCGACGAATCTGTTAATGTAATGAGTCGGTTGTGGGTTGAAAAACAGCCCACCTGATCTTGTACAAGTCGATTGCGGGTTGGGCAAAAACACGACCCACTCAACTCGTGGACACCCTTATATGGAATAGAAGGATCATTTCTTTAAATATTGTTAGGAGCTATAAGCTGCTTAATATATAGGAGCCACCATTAGTTTATTATTGTATAGTTATCATTGTAGTTAATCCAAAAGAGGTAATACTAGCCTTAATAACTTAAGAAATGCATTATCAGTTTATCGTGGTTCATAAAATGAAACCATATACTATAAAATCAAGCAATGTCCTCTCTTTGTCTATGGGGTAATTTACAATTAAGCAACTCCTCTTAACTATTTAGAATGAGCAAATACTCCCTACCGTTAATTAGCACAAAACATAATACTTTGTTCTTGAAATATTCCACAATAAAATTACTAAAATATCCTTAAGGAAAAATTGCAAATGACATGATATCGAAGACAACATTAATTCAAAAATATATTTATTAATAGACGAAAAAATTACTTAGTTCACTAAAAAAATATTTGATTTACATAAGAATATAATGTAAATGTAAGTTGTAATTTTTTTTCCGTGCTTTGTTTCAATTTATTTCTTTGAGCTTAGTATTAGTGTAAGGGCAGGTTTTGGATCCTAAGCCCAAGAGATAATAGGATTAAGGTCCAAAGAGCCCAACATAATGAATTTGTAGAGAGTGAGCTAAAAAATAGGCTTCAATGTATTAAACAACGCTCACAATTGACTAAAGATGGTAAGATGGTAAAGAAAAACAAGCTTTATGCAAAGAAATCCTTCCTTGGCAAAGCCCAAGGAGAGTAGTTCTTGAATATATTTCTTTTAGACTTGATTACAATTTCAGTTCTTGTTGCTACAGTATATTTGTTTACAAATTCTCATACGTCCCCTGTATAATGGTGTCTTTCTTCCTTATTTTCCCTTCCTTTGCTTCATCTCCACCCTCCACGTGTAAGCCAAGTTGTTTGCTTTGATCCATGTCCTATCAGCATCTTCTTGAAGTCTTTGGAAGTAGCTGTAAGATTGAATATCACTGTTTAGGTATCACCTCCATATTAATGCGATCAGAGGGTTAGCTGTAGAGCTTTTAATGCGGTCGTAGCTTTCTCTTAGATATTTCTTAACTTCCCTTTGTCTTATTCCCTCCTAGTGTTTATCCTTACCATTAAGATCATCTAGAGTGTTGCTCTTAATAATAGATCAAGCCTTCTAACCTCTGCTTCACTAAGCCAAGGACACATTCCTCCTCAAACTACTGTCCCAAACCCTCATGGCCAAAACTTTCCATAATTCACTAATTTGTACTTATTCCCTAACGTCTACTTGTCTTCGGACTATTGAATGTCCCCTGACAAGGCCCACGACTCAATATACATTCCTAGGCCTTCTCTCCCTACAATTAGGGTTAGTATAATCATTGTTACACGTAAGGATCTTCATAAATATCTTATAGGAAAAAACGTTCTTCGTAAATTAAGTTGGCTATAAATATAATTGCAAACAAGTTAAAAAAAATCAATGAATAAATAGACACTAATGTATGAAGTTAAAAGATATTAATAAGATATTCCCAAAAAAAAAAAAAGATATTCCAAACAATCACTTGAATACTTTAAAGTAAAATAAAAAATGAACTAATTTATAAATATTAACAATATGATCAAATACTCTAAAATTTTAAATGGTATATATATGCCTTGAGTCTTAAATACATTTTATGACGTTTTTTAATTTAAATGGACTTAAAGTATTAATGTTTGATTTAAAAATATTTTATCTTAGATTTTATTTCTAACTATCAAAGGGTTAGTTAATTGTGAATGACCTTAAAAAGTATATAGCATCGCAAAAGTTTTTTTTTAATTTTATTTTTCTGAAAAACAACATATAAAATTCAACGCTTTGATTAGGAAGTATTTCTATAATTGTACTCTATTTGTTTTGTTGGAAAACTTTCTGTAAAGATAGTTTTCCACATTTTTTTAGTATTTGGTAGCACCAAAAAAACTGGTCAATGGAAAACTATTTTTAGTCAATGATAAATGCTAATAAAAATAAGGCTTGTTTTTTATAGGTTGTTTTCTAAAATAATTTTTTTGAAAACAATCTCTCTTTCACGGTACAATCTCTCACTCTTTCTCTCTTCCCTTTTCTTTTTCTTTCCTCACACTCTCACTGTCACGAACTCTAGTCTCTCCTCTTCCATAGATCTCTCTCTCTCTCCATATTTCTCTTCCTCTTTATAACACAGTTCTCTGATTAGATTTTTTTTCCCCTCATTGCTCAGTAATTATTTCATTCATCTCTACCGACTTGCAAAAGAGAACATATTTGCAACGGTAATTATTTCATTCCTCTCTACCAAAATCCCAATTCTTTATTTTGAATTTCAAACTTTATTTTATTTTTTCTCTAAGAAATTTTTGGTTTGATGGATTCCAGGTAGAAGTTTTTTTTTTTTGGCACATAAAAGTACTATAAAAATAAAAAAGAAGAAAGAAAGAATGAATGAAGGAATGAAGTAAAAGACAAAATTTTTAAACATAGTGCCTATATGGCTCTAAATTGCTTTTACATAGGATAATATTTTTTGTTGACAGATACATTATGCAGATCTTATGTAGTGATGATATATTATGTAGATACATTATATGAATACATAATTTTGAGTAATATTAAAGACTTGTGGTTGACCATAGTAGACAATTAGTGTACCAACAAAAAGAGTAGACAATTAAAAGTTATTGTTATTTGTACTTATTATAGATGTATTCTCCTATCAATTTTATATATATAGACAAATGGTTGATATGTGTGTGTGTGTGTGTGGACGTTCCTGTCTATATATATGAGCAAGATGAGTGATAGAGATCATGAAAACTTGACAACTAATTTTGATTGTATCTATTGTCAAAATTTTAGTATGAAAACCAAATTCATTCTTGGTTTTTTATTATTATTTATATTGATTACATTAGTTGGTTTACATAATACACATGTTTTAAATTACACAAGAAATATAAAAAATAAAAATAAAAATTTGCATACCAAACACCAGAAAACACTCGCAAGCTTATTTTTAAGGTCGTTATCAAACACTGAAAAATTATATAGTTTTCTAGAAAATGTTATTTGAAAAATGAACCATTTTTCAGAAAACGTTGATGCTGAAACAAACAGAGTGTAAAACTCTTTTTTTTTTTTCACAACTACATTAGGAAAGTTATAAGTAATTTGTAACAAAAAAAAATTGAGTTTGGAATTACAAAATTTTGAATTTGGAATATTAATAAAATTCAGCATATTCATTTGCAATCTCCCCCCCCCCCCCCCCCCAACTATTGGATTATTTTGTGTTCCCCTACAAGGGTATTTTAGTAATCGTCATGAAATATTATAAGAATCAAAAAATTATGTCATGTGTTAACGGGTTAACTAAAAGTAGGAAGATATTTACTTATTTTCTATATCTAAGAGGAGACATTGGTCAATTTTATGGTTTAAGGGGGGATTGTGAATCACCCCATACATGGAGGAGAACATGATTTTTTTCTTGATAAAATTTGAGTCCTAGAAATGATAATTGTGCCAAATGACTCAATGTAAGTGTTCCATGTCATTCAATAGACTTTTGCCATGTGATTCAATAGTTATTAAGATACAACTTTAACACCAAAATATGAAATTGTTTATTAATTGTTAGGATAGTTTACTAAAGGTAAAAGTACTTTTAAAAAAAAGTTTAAAATAGAAAATTTAAACTTTCAAGAAATTTAAAATAAAATTTTATAACTAAAAGTTTCAAGAAGTTTAATGTTTTGATATTTTATCAAAATTTGTGTTTTAGAATAATAAAACTTCTACATGTTTCATTTGCATTGAGCCACATATGCATTAAATGGCTCAATGCATGTGTTATTAGATAGGTATGTAAATGAAAGTCATTCATAAATAACTTGGATTTAGTTTGATAAAAAACTTGTTTATGTTAGTTTATTTATAAATAAGTCAAATTTGAGCCTTTATTTTAGGCTTGTTTAATAAACAAGTCAATCTTAAACAAAATATTTGTTCATGAGGCTCAATATAAGACAAGTCGAGTATAGACTCCAATATAGGCTTGAAATGTGTTTGTTAAATAAACTCATTACACATATCTTAATGATAACAAGGCTAACACGAAACTGCTATCTATTATCTTAATTTTTCTCTTCCTTCTAAATTGACCAAACACTACTTTAGACTTTAATTACTCTTAAAACAAAATAAATAAATAAAATTTATGTGGGCCATGTATTGTCTTTCCCGTTAACCATCTACTATAAATTTATGAAATATGTTAGTCATTTCCCATTAATAATAGTTACAAACAAGAATTTTTTTTTCACCATCTAAAATGGATATAAAAACTCTATTTTGAACAATTGTTAAAACTATAGACAATGAAGAATGAATAGATGGATTTAATTATGTAAAGTTGCAATTTGAACAATGGCTAATCATAAGTTGGACTATAAGTTTGATAACATGAGTATGCTATTTTCTTCTTCTTTTTTAATTGATTTTTGGAGATTTAAGCATTTGATAATATAATTTTATTAGATTTCAAGCTTAAAAGCTTGATCCGAGTTTGAGTTTGAGGTTGAGTTTGAGTTTGAGCTTGATATTAAGTTCGAGTTTAGCTTGACTAATTAATTAAGTAAAACCAAACCAAGCTTAAACTTTTTGGCTTTTTCATAAACTCAACCTCAAACATTAGTAAAATATTCTTCTCATAATTATTTAAATATTTTCTAATTAGCTTTGGACCGCAAGGAGTACTCTACTAATTTTCGTTTAAAAAGAAGAATGAAAAACCTCTTACCTCCCTTTCACTCTAACTCAGAGGACTTCCAAGTTCCAACCAAGGCAATTAGGCAGACACAAAGGATACAAAACAGTGGAACCCACTCATCAAAAAAATAAAAATAAAAAGCAGTGGAACCCACAATTAGCAGTGATGTTAATGGGATGGATCTTTCAAGTTGATTGAATAGGATTGTTTGTTTGTGTTGTGTCAATTAGATGAGATACCTTGCCACAATTGTTTTCTCAACCATTGAATGTGTCTTTCATTTATTTGGTAGGAAAATGATGGTCCTAGATTTTCCTCTTCTGTTGGTAAGGGAAGACGTTCCACGATGTTTATTCTATTCCCACCACGCATATGAATTTTTTAAATTTCTGAACCAATTTTTTAATAATACATAATTTCTTTGTTGATGATTTTGAGATACGACTAAACTCGGTCGGTCATTAAATGATTAAGTAACGTAAAATGAAAAATATTGGTGTTCGGTGACACAGCCTCCCAGAAAAAAATATCTGGCGGCAAGCTTGGATATGGATCTTCGACTTCGTGGATTCCTATTTTGTTAGTCGGGACGAATCGATGTGTGCCATGCATTCCCCAAATCCCATGCCATGTCAAACAAAACTCAAGCCCTCACAGTGGACAAGACAAAAGTCACAATACTATACTCCCATTGCACTCTCAGGATCCTTTGGAGAGAGGAACGTCTACGGAGGACTTGCAGATGTTGGAAAAAAAACTGGTTTTGCATCTCATACGAAACTCAAACAAAACTCATTGAGAAAGCAACATAATAATCTACTTCATTCATAAGAAATAACATACAACCTTGAATTTTAGAACAAAGAAGAAAAAACATACCTTGATGCGGTAAAATTTGAAAAACAAGACTTGAGAATACCTTCAATTTTCATCTTAATTTACATAATGCCCAAGATGAGTGATTTTTCAATCAATTCTTAAGCACGTTGATTTTCCTTTATAAAAGTATATTCAAAAATACTACAGAGAAAAGCTGTTTTCTCTTCTTTTAATTATATGTACATTTTTAATTGACACTATATTTTGTACCCCTTCGACTTGGTCTGTTCTTCAATACTACCCATTCTGTCCACAGGACTGAATAAACTATTTTCTTCCTCAACCTTTTTTTTTTTTTCCTCAATGAATTTTCCTCACCAATCTTAGTAAAGCTTCGTGGAGTTAATTTATTAATTGTCTAAAAGTGTTTATTATTAAGATACTTCCAACTCCAAAAATACCATGCCAATATTTATTGATTGGATTATGATCAACGGATAGTGGACAATTTTGTTTTCTTATGGATTGCAATGTGACACGCTATTATAAAATAGGATTACGATTCATGTGCGAGCCAAGGAGAGCATTTTCTATTTAAAAAAGAAAACCCTGTAAATTACGCTGCAATTGAAGACTTGAGGTACGTATTGTAAGTGATGAAATTCATGAAACTATCTCGATAAGCAACATACTGGCAGCATTGGAGTTCAAAATGAACTTTAATGGTTTTTTTTACAAAGCTTAAAAAGGGCAAAAATTCCTGAATGTCTGAGATTTCGTTGTCAGCCTATATTAGTCAATTTATTGTGTGGATTGTACTTAAAAGAGACAACAAGCAAACTCAAAGGTTATAGAGGCTAACGAATGCCTTTAGGATATTGATTAATAATTTATTTAAAGAAAAATTTTATGTGAAAAAAAAAAAATTAATATTTTGACAGTTTTTTTTTATTTTCTATAAAAGTGATGTTAAAACTTTCATAAAATAGATTGTTAACCAATGTCTAAAGGTACTCGTTAGCATAACCTTATAATATAATGCATTAATGCCAACCGAAAATGACAGTTAGGGTTTGATTCAACAAATGGATGAATTAGCCAAAAGAGGAAAGATAACCGAAGGAATAAAGAAGAGATATAAGTGAAACACACATACTAACAAAATAAAAAGAAAAAACAAAAGTCAGAATTTTGAATTATTTAGTGCAATGATGATAAAGAAGATACCATTATCTTAAATATGGTTTTCAAAAGAGAAAAGATGGTTTTCATAATGATGTTTTCGGGATAATGGATTAAACTTTTGTCTTGGTAGTGAGTGGATTATAGAAATATTAGAGTGGGTTCTAGAAATATTAGATTTTAAAATAGTAAAATGCTCAATAGCATTGACTATCTGAAAAAAAAAATATATATATATATATATATATATATATATATATATATATATATATATATATATACATATACATACACACACACATACACACTGCCTTGTGCCGACCTATTAGGCTAATACATAGTACTAGTACATAGTACACATGGTGCCGACTTAACGATATAAGCTATTGATGCAATCGTCTAAGGCCTCGAGTATAAAAAATGACCCCAAATTTTAATTTAATCAAACCCAAATATCAGCCCATAAATAAAATAATATATATTTTCAAATAAAAAAACAAGAGAAATAGAAATGCTATATTCACAACATTTTTCACAATATTTTCACAACAAATTTTAAGTAACAGGTTGTTATTGATGACAAAAAAAATTGATTAGTAATTGATTAGGTGAACAAATTGTAACCAGTTTTCACCTAGATTCACCACCAACATCACGCTTTTACTTATTGCTTTCATTCTACCACATAAACATATGTGAAAAGTTTTGTCAATTTTTTTGTATTTTTAAAAAGTAAATTCTACGTGGTTCATGAATATTGATTAATAATAATTTTACGTCTAAAACAAAATAATAAAATTTAAATAAATTTTTTTTTTTAAAAGATCATATTTAAATATATAAAAGACTTCACTTTCAATTTTCGCGTTTGGCCCCAAATACATCAACGAGCGACTGAATACACACTCTCAATGTAAAGCGTAGACATCCTTAATAAAATGTGGATATACCTGGCTTTTCAAATTGTAGACATTGTGTAAACTAGTGAACATCAAGTAGTGTAAAAGAAACAGTGATGTATATATATATATTAGAGAATAACATAATTTAAACAGGGGATAATAACAATAGAAACATAAAACACATACAGCATATATAAACTTTAAAAGATAGATTACAGTTATAAATTTAAAATTTGAAATAATATTATTTGAACTTTGAAAAACTTACAATAAGGAGATATGCAAGCTTGAAATTGAAAGATTGAGAATTCATGGTGACAAGGAAAATTAAGAGAAAGAAAGAAGTAATGCCAAAAGAGATGTAAGTGGAAAATACAGTAGTGTCCTTCTTCATGCAAGAACAACAACAATAACAATAAGGTCTTAGTCTTAAAATTTAAGATTGGCAATGGTTCTTTGACAAATTAGATTGAATTATTTTCTATCATTTTTTTTTTTATATCTGAAGTTATACCCTTTGTTACTCTCCTATTTGATATGTCCTTTTTTTATTGTTACTAATATTATTTTTGGTATTTTCTACTCTTTTTTTTTTATTCCCTCAATTTGGATCAATTCACTTTTTTTTATCAGTTAATTACTCGTAAGCATAACCAAACTATCTCAAGTGACTCTCCTTCATCTTTTCATCAATTGAGGCGACTCTCAAGTCCCATCTTTAAATGAATTTATTCATTTCTAACCTTATTTTTCTTTCTTAAACATACAACTATATTTTAAAATGTTCGGGAAAAAAAAAAGCACTTTAAGATAAGATATAGGATTAAATAATTTTAAAAATTATTTCTCATTTTATTATTTGAAATAACTAAAATAAGTAGCATCTAAAATTACATCTCAAAATGCATGGAAAAATATACTCAAATCACATCGGGCATGCCCTTAATCTCAGGTAAGCACATCGTGCATGCACGCCTCATGTAAAAGTAGAAGAATACGTGCAAATCACAGCCCCACACACATGGATTATTAAAAATAAAATTTGGAATTTATGAGATGATGATTGTTTTGTCTTGAATAAAAAATGCAGAAGATTGACACCAATCTTTTATGATTTTTTTTTCTATGCTTTGTTCCTCACCCTCTCTCACTTGATAGCAATGCCCCCAAAGAAGGAACATATGGGAAAAATGAAAATAGGACTCAGCAATCAAATTTTTTTTTAAGTAATCAATGAGAAAGAGGGGAATAGATGAAGAACTTATTAGTGTAAATCCCAAATATACCCTAAAAGGAGTACTCTTAACTATTAAGATTTCTCTTTGCAGAAGTTTTATATGAACGACAAATCTACCCTCATAAAGAAAGAATTTTATTGAAATTTTTTGTAATTAGTCTCACCACACTCATTAAGAAATAAGAATACAAAAAGAATTTCCCAATAAAAGAGAATAATTTTATTGATACTAAAACATTATACAAACATTTTAACACACACCACAATATTCTTCTTCTTATGTCCCTTGTACTTGTATACTCTTGCAATGGATGGGAAGCTTATACAGAGTACAAAAGAGACGATGACTTCCTAAACTCATTCACCTAAACTAGATGCAAAATTTGAATAATGCAAGAGAAAAGTTAGTAAAAGCAACTAAAGTATGATGATATTGTCCCTATCTTATTTTTGTACGAACCATAAAGACATGCCAAATGCTTCAACAAATCATCACCTATTGCTAGAATTGATGATGACTCTTGAACTAACTTCCAAACTAGTTTAGGCTCTTATTAACACCAACATTCAATTCCCTTCTTAGTAAAGTGGGACAAAACCCACAAGGGGATCTTTTAAAGAGTTTTCATTTTCTTTTGCTAGGAGTTGGAGAAGCCATGTGGGAGATAACAGCTGCATTATCCTGGTGACTTGTATTTAAGGGTATTCAAGAAAAGCTTTCATGAGCTTTTACTGATTGGATTCAAATCCAAGCTTGGAGATTGAGATAAGAAAGGCATATTCCTTGAAACATGTGGAAGAGCATTTCTCCTCAACTTGCTACACCCATCTGGCATCCAAATCAAAGCAGTAAGTTTTTGAGTTGGCAAAATTTATAACAAATTTATCACATTCAGATCAGAAATAATGTGTAGGGTTTATCAAAGAAAAATTTATGTTGATTTGTTCATTAGGTCATCCACCATAAGATTCAAAACATGTAGACGTGCTTCCTATTTCACAGGAAATGAGAGGGTAATGCCTGAAATTTAATAATCAATTTTTGTCATTAATATCACCCACTTTTTCTATAATTATGATTTTGATAAATACTTCCTCTAAATAATGGTTGAAATGTTGCTCAATCTTTTATATTTTCTAGACTGAGGAAAAAAAAAGAAGCACAAAGGGATTGGGTATATTGATTAGAGGTAAAATTTAAATTCAAAAAAAAAAAATCAATCCGACCTGCCGGATTCGAACCAGCGACCTAAGGATATCTGAGGTATTTTTCCACTACAGTCCTCCGCTCTACCAACTGAGCTAAGGTCGGCTGTTGTTCTTTTGTTATGTTATTATTTTGTTATCTTATAAATAATACTAATAATAATTTGTTGGATTGGATTGGACAACGATCCAATTGCCAAACGTAGTGGTTTTGTGGGTCAGGCTCTTTGTACCTACCTTAAACTTAATAAATTCAGACTCTGATCAAGCCCATTAATATAAACCGAAGGAGATGAAGCCCATTTACAAGATTGGACCATCTCAAAGCCTCTGATTCTCCACCAAAAAAGATAAAGAAGACTATCTCAATTCTCAAAGCCTCAAGCTAAGGGTTCTTGTAGTTCGTTCAAAACAAAGTTAGATATTAACACGACTCGCAAGCAATAAGATGGGCTTTTTGGGCTTTTGGTTGCTAATATATTAAGCAAGACTACCCACTGACAGCGATGACTGACTCATGATCTTGTAGATCCTTGGCTTTTCCGCGCGAGGTTGGTATTCGTTTTCATAAATTCATACTCGAAGTCCCATAAACAAGAGAGTAAAGTTGCTTTTTTTTTTTTTTTGGATGGAACAAAGAGAGTAAAGTTAAGACATGGCACCAAACTACTTTCTCAAGAAATATAGAAAATGTACCTTAAGTTAAGTCCATAACTCATTCTGCAAATTTACGATTTCCTTTAAAACAAAGAAAAATAGGCATTTATCGAACCTTAATAGTTAATTCTCAAAGGGTAGGCCTGTTGTTTAGATGTAATACCCGTTAGTAGTAGAGCTATTGACCTTTTGTGGGATTTGAGAATTTTTATTAATTATTTTTTTGTGGGCCCTGAAAAAATCCATATACCTGTCATACATGCTCTTGGATTCCATTTAGGAGAATAACGCATGTTTCACGCCCATATCTATACTCTTAAGAGCACCCCATTAGTATGTGCAAAATTTTTTCCATTTTGCACATTTAAAATCTACTTTTTATATTTTACACTCTTATTTTTATAAAACACCTATATTAGTTTGTCTATTATACACATTTATTCAAATAAAATATTCACTTCTTTAACACTTTCATCTCTCTCACAGACCCAACACAACCCGCACAACCACCATCATCAGCCACCATCTCTCTCAAGATCGACGCCTCTGGCCTCCGATCACACCGGAATCCCAAAGAAAACCAGTAAAAAAGAAGAAGAAACAAACCCAGTAAGAAAAAACCAAAAAACCCCAAAGATTGATGAGATGAGAGAAAGAGAGCTGCTCCTCGACGTCTAAGTCTTCGTCTTCGTCAACGTGGTGGTCTAATTTCTGCTCCTTGGCACTCAAAACAAAGCCTTAGGTTTCTCCGTCAGAGAACTCCGTTCGTGTTGTAGGCGACGGACACGTCTGGCGACTCAGCTTGCTCGATCTTGTAGGCGACAGACTTGGCTTGCTCCTCGGCGATTGGCGAAAGCTAAAGCAGGCCAGATTGATGAGATGAGAGAAAGAGAGAGCTGTGCGCCTGAGTCTCTGATGAAATGAGAAAGTGAGAGTCGGTATAGAGAATAGAGAGAAAAAAAATATTAATATATTATATGCACATGCTACAGTAACCGTGTATATTTGCATGGTTACTGTAGCAACTTGCATTTATTCACAAGTTTACACCCACTGATGTGGGTGTTTTTTTGCTCAGATGGTGTAAAATAGTGACTATTTTCTATTTTGTAAAATTTTCCACAAATTGATGTGGTTGCTCGAACTAGTTGCTACTTCATGCGGTGCACAAAATAATTGGCAAATGCTCAGTAAATAAATAGATATTAACTTTTTTTCAATACTGAAATTAGTTAAAACCAAATGATAATCAAATCAATACCTGATAAAAGGAGGTAAAGAGATAATTAGAAATAAATACAAAGTTGGTTATTCAAAAATAAATTATAAACAATAACAAAAGGAAATACAATCAAAATGAAAGAACCAAAATAATACAAAAACCAATTGGACAAAAAGGGAGAGGACTTGTTCAACGAAATTGGATATCTATGGGCAGAAATATGCAAGCTTTCTTGCAAACCCACCATAGAAACCACCCCTTTATTCCTCAAAAAAAAAAAAATTATATTAATTAACCTAAAATTAGGGTACCATTAAATAACGTTAATAATTATTTATTGGGAATGAAGCAATTGATGCATAATGGGTTATGTGTCAACAAAAAAGAAAGAAACATGTGTCCAAGGGTCATGTGCAATGCACATGATCAAGTGGATCCAATCTATTCCAAACCTATTGTGACTTAAATTTCAACTAAAAATGTTGTCAAATATGAATCACATAAACAACCCAATTTCAAGGGCAAAACTTGGTCCAAAAATCGGCTAAGTGCATACAATTCAAAAGAAATCAATACTTATATTAATTAACTTAAAATTAGGGTACCATTAAATAACATCAATAATTATTTATTGGGACCATGTTATTGATGTTATTTAATGGTACCCTGATTTTATGTTAATTAATTAGGGTACCCTAAAATTAGGGTACCATTAAGCAATATGTGCATAATGGGTTATGTGTCAACAAAAAAGAAAGCAACACATGTTCAAGGGTCATATGCAATGCATATGATTAGGTGGACCTTTAGATACTTGTCACTTTCTTTTGCTGCCACATAACCCATTATCTGGCAATTGCTGCATACAAATATGTAGCAAAACATTTTCCTTATTTATTTTTTATTCTCAAAAATTTTGTTATTTATTTTTCAAGATACAAACCTAAATTATGAAATCAGAGGTAGAAATTTAAACAATGCAAAAGTTGCAATATAATCTTCTTTTTTTTCTTATAAAGATGCAAATATGCAATACAATTATATAGTAGCATGCACTTAGGGGGGGAAGAGAAAGAAATAAAGCTACCAAAATTACTTAAGCAAACTTTCACCAAGAAGGAGACTCTAAATAAACCAAAAAAGGGGGAGAAAAAAAACTTACCGTAAGACTCACCTACAATAAACTGAAGACTTATTTATGAAAAATAGTAAAGGAATGCCAAAGTTGTTAACTGTGTGTGGGTTATAATTTAGACACATGCGGCTCCACATGTATCTTAGGGTGATCACAGGACCACCCAAACTTGCCAAAAAATGTATATATATACTTGCAAAAAATATGTATATACTAAACTAACCTATTTTGACCACTCCAATAACAATATTGACCACCCTAATTTGAGAATTACAATAAATTTTATTCAATAAAAATAAGAAAAATTCTACATTCACAATATTTTTACAATACTTTCATAATAAATCTGATGTGATAAACAGAAATCGATTACTATTTTTAATTTGGATCTAATATTAACATTACTTTTTAAACTACTAATAACAAATTATTATATAAGATTTTTAAAAAATGTTGTGAATATAGCATTACTCCAAAAATAATTTGGGCCCCTCAAGAAATATATTGTAGTCATGAGTTTTCCTTAATAGTGCTAACAGTTATGCTCTTTTGTCTTTGCAGTGGCAATAATATTTCTTTCCTTAGCAACTCAGCTCACAGTTGTAGCAGACATCATACATTTTTCTTTCTATTCTCTATTATCATTTCAATTCTCTTACTTCATTACTCTGATATCAGCATTCTCAATTCTTACTTTATCTCTTATCAATCATTTTGTTTCTCTTTGTTAGTAGAAGAAAAAGGTAACACTTCATGAGTTTTAGTGTTTTTTTTTTTTTGTGATATTGATATATTCAAGTTGTTTCTTTATTAATTAGTGTATAATTTAAGTTTCTTAGTGACCATTCTAAAAATAATTTTTTGAGCCACCACTAAATTTAGGAGAAGTTTTACTATTTTAAATTTTGAATTTGATCTAAGAAAAGATGGATGTAGAAGCAAAACCATGATTAACAGAAAACAACAACTCACAAGAATAATAAATTTATTGATTATATTGACAACAATCACACCCTCTGTTAGGATTCAATTGGCAGTAGGACTGAATAATTGGCATCATCATTATTCCCTGCAACCCAAACTTTAAAAATAAGAGTTAAAGAAAATTGTAGAGAGAGAATTTCATGAGAAGTAGTTCGATCAAACAGGAGAGAGAATGATAGAGGGGAACTATTTAATTTAATCGGCTCTATGGCTGAATAAGTCCCTAGAGAAGAGAGGCTGAAAATTTTCTTATAAGGGAAGGGAATGGTTGGTTTTTTTTTTTCGATTGTAATTTGCAATAATAGCGTGAGAGTAGTAGTCTTTTGTGCCCGAACAATTTTAGATTCTAATAGAGTTTTGTACATTACACTAGCCAAAGCATGTGAGAATGCTGACATAGTTGGATTCGAGCCATACATGTGGAATAGCTGTGAGCAAAGGAAAAGAAACGTTGGCTGAAGGAGAGGATCTTTGGCCTATACTAACGGCGTGATTATCTTGGGGAAGAGTGAGATTTGCACTTGACATGGACACCCAACACTTGCACAAAAGGGAGATAGTGACCCCCTATGGTCAGATGCTATAGGATACCCCTTATCGGCTAAGCTTGTGCTAGACCACTATTAAAGACACGTGTATCACTCCCAGTATCCCTGATGTCCCTTGCCTTGTCCAAGGTTTGCTCCCTATGTAGTAGTGAGGCTACCCTTCATTCCATTACCCTGAGTGCTTTCTCTCTCCTCTAGCCTTATATAGTACCATAGTTGTATTAGGGTTTGAAATGGGTGAATGAGGGTTTGACACCTGTCTTGATGTATCTCATAACATTCCTTGTGCTATAAGAGGAACATGTTGTTGAACAATTAGGACAAGAACCTAGAGAAAAATAAGAGAAAGAGCAGAATGTTTGTGTAGGAAAGAGAGGTAGAGAAAAGACTTTCTTTGGGAAGAACATCACCTTTATACAAAGGTTGGCTATCATTTTCACATAATAGAGAGCTCTAAAGAGTAAGGGGCATTCTTCCCTTGCTCACCCATGGTTTTTCATCCCTTTCAAAGAGTTTTCCATGTATTTTCCCATGCCTTATTTACTTTCCATGTTATGCTTTCCATTTCTCTCAATGTTAAAGTATTAAAGTTTTCATTTTTATTGTTCTTAAGCTTTATACTTAATACTTAAATGTACTGTTAGATGCAGTATCCATTCTCTCACATAGTCTTACAAATATAACTTGCACATACAAGTTTTATAATTAAAAAAAAACTAAAAAAAAAAAGAACAGTTTATGATATGGAAAATTGTAGAGCTAGTAAAGCTAATGTGGCAACATATCATGAAGTCAACAGAAAGTCAAAGGCTTCAGTTTTATAGTATAGATAGATAACAGGATTCTCTATTTGGGTTTCATCATTTTGCGTACTAAAATATCTTCACACAGATTCTTAAACTTTTTAAAATACCCATATCTTTTAGTTAAATAATTTTAAATTTAAAAATATAAACTAGTTAAAATAGTAATTTACTATTTTTCAAAAAGTTCCTAAGTTGTAGGCTTTTTCTTTTATTTTCTCCAATCTAAATTACAACTTTTTTTTTCCTATAAAAATACCACTTTTTTGTTTTATTCAAATTTTCAAACTTTTATCAACTCTATCTCCCTCTAATTAGGAAAAAAAAAAACACTTAGGTGGCGTTTGGTATGGGGTAATGTTTTAGAATTCCCAAGAATGTTTAAAGATTCCCATGTTTGGTTGCAAATTACACTAGGGAATCAGATGTCAGGAGAATCCTTAAACCCCTCTCAGTAGGAATGTGGATTCCCTTTAAAACAGGTGGGAATCCAGATTCTCAAACTTAAAAGAAATTGTATTTTTTATAAATTGACAATTTTAACCATTTTTCCTTATCATTTAAGCAATTAAGATAAACTATAAAACAAATTATCAATATCTTCTCTCTTGTTTTTATCTTTTCCCGCCAAAACAACATAAACAGGATAAATAACTCTGCTAATAGTTATTTTTGTATTATTCTTGTCATTTTGAAATGTTAGATCACAGTTTTAATGAATGTATTGCTAATTGATAGTTTATATAATGTTTTTTATCTATCTATTTAGAGTAAGATATTTTTTTAAAGGACTAATTAATAGTTTATATATATTTTTTCATTATTTATTTAAAGGAAGATTTTTTTTTAATGGGCTTGGTACTTCACATTCAAATCTAAGGACAAAATGGGAAAAACAAATAATTCATTTAAGATTTATGGGAATACACCAAACATTATCATCTCACATTCCTAGGAATCTCCCAATGAAGCCAAACATAGAAATAGCTACATTCCTGGGAATCTAAATGCCAGGAGTAATGTGGATTCCCCGTACCAAACGCCACATTAGAGAAAGATTTTAAGAATTAAGTCGCTAGCTTTATCTCACTTTTAAATATTATGACACTAAACTCAAAAAAAAAAAAAAAAGCATCATTGCTCGCGCAAAATGCATGCAATGAGCCTTGTTTATTATGTTCATTTATAAAGTCACTCTCCTATCAATTTCTAAAAAAAATAAAATATTATGAGCTTTGCCGAACAACATCGTTAACTCTTATACAACTTATTGAGAGAGATAACACAAAGACTTCAATTAATACTTTTATTATAAAGCATTGAGGCAACACTTACTCCAAAAACTTAAGTCCCATAGACTATAGGTTTTGGTCAAACTATGTTACGTTAATTTTTTTGATTTTCTTTGGTTTAATTACACATTTGGTTTTAAACATTTACCCATATTTCAAAATGGTTGTTAACACTTCAAATATTTTATTTTAGTCTTAATATTTTAAATGTATGTCAAATAGGTCCATATCGTCATCTTGTGGATAGTTAAGTATGATTTGACAAGCAAAAATATTAAAATGACAAGCAGAAATATTAAAATCAAGTATTGATGTTAATGTGAAGCACAAGTGACAAAATTGAAATATTTGAAAAATTAAGGACCACTGTAAAATATAGGATAGAGATTAAGTACCAAACGTTGAAATTAAACGTTTTTGTTTTATGTGAGACTTCCACTTCCACTTCCACTTATAATCTTGAATAAGGCATAGTTTATGGACTAGGATTGGCATAGAAAAGTTCATTATGTTGTGGAATTCATGGAAAGGTCAATAATTTAGACTAAACGCACTAAGCAGAAGTGCACCATCACTTCCTTGCAATTTATCATTGGCCCATCACTCCCACTTGAGCCAGAAGCTCGAGTGATTGAGCTAGGCAAGGAAAAGTCTACCATATTATCATTATCATTAGAGATGTGCAATTTATCATGGCATCATCATACTTTAATAGATTTTCCTACTGCTTTCCAAATTAATATGAGATTTGGTAGGTTCAGCCAGTTCAATTAGTAAAGTTTTTGATGGTTAAATATGAGATTTGTGGTTCAATCCTTACCTATACTAAAAACCGATTGATGTTTTGGTCTGATAAAAAAGAGACATCATCAAAAACGGATGCCATTAATTGAAACTCTAAAAAAAAAAAAGAGATTTGCCACGGCAATAAGTGTAATACTTTGTCCAGTCCTTTGTTAAGAGTTATTGAACCTACAACCTACTACACTACTCAACACACTTTCCATTCATACCTATTTCTTTTCGTGTTGAAGTTGTTCATCTTCCTTTCTTATTTTGTTGGACTACCTACCCTGTTCCCAGAATTTTGAGAAATTGTTTATTATAGCAAGTCCATACAGTTAGAAGGAAGGTATTAGTAACTTGGGCCTGGCCCAAATTACTTGCTCTTTGATGGTGGATCTTGTGGGTCCAAGTTTGGTTATTTTCTGATGTTTTAGCCACGCGGATTGCATGGGCTAAGTGAACGGTTTTTTGGGCTTAACTTCGTGGGTCCAATCTAGACTAAATACATAAACTGATTTGTATTTCTCATGGGCTGCAGGCCTTGGGCCTTTTCTTATTGCTTCAAAAATATACCCTTTTAACACCATTTTTTTTATTCATACTTAATTTTTTAACCTATGACTTATGATAATTACTCTTGTTTATAAGGCTAAAACACCAATTGGTCTTTGATATAGGTAGGAGTTCAAACCAAATCTCTTTTTCGATAACAATAAATTTTACTAATTGAATTAACTTACACCAACTACATACCCTTAACACCATTAAACCATATAAAATTCAAGATTCACATGTTTTATTAGTAATGTCTTTTTTTAATCATTGTTATAGACTCAACCATATCTATAAATATAAAGCATAAACTATACATATTAGTTGGAATTTTAAAACCATATGACATATGCTGAAGCGTGTCTGATTTTTTTTTTCCCATCTTTATCCATAGACTTGCTTAATAGGTTGTACATAAAATTGGGTCCATTATTTTTTATTTTTTTAATTTATATCATTTGACTGATTATTTAGATTGATGGGAAAAGACAGGGTAGTCCTCTTCCATGAAACTATCTATGCCTAGAGTTAATAAACACACACCACAGAGATGCCAAAGATTTCCCTAAACTGATAGTGTTTATATAAGAAAGTCACTTATGGGCTATGGCATCCTATAGCCTAGCTAGTTAGAGAGGCAAGGCGAATAGGTATTGAAAAGGAGCTTTCTTGAGAAAGGTAGATGGATATATACAAGTGATTGAGATCACAATTTCATTTCACTAAGTTGTCACAATAAAGCAACAAATGAAAGACACGGAGAGCGAACTAGGACTCTTGTCCTTGTGCAGTAACAATGAGAGTAATCATTCATAATAAGATAGTGGCATTGCGTCACCCAGATAATTTCATGGTGCCTTGAAAGCGAGACCTTGAAAGACGTACACCTTAACTACAAATGCATATTATTAACTACAAATTATAATAATTATTTTCAAAAAACAGATAAATCACGTTATAAACCTCATAATTAAACAGCACTTTACATAAATTTAAATTTAACATACACTTAGTATGGAATTTAGTATATTTGTTATTCTTGAATTGTAATTTTTTTATTAGATAAATTATACACCATTTCTTTGAGTTTATCAAAATGATATTCACCTCAAACGTCGGGTAAATGACAATCTATCTTAAGGTTTCTATAAATGCAACATATACGTCCACATCCTCTTATGTTGTTACTTCATTAATGACGAAACAATTTTTTATTTTTATTTTTAAAATAGCAATTCATTTGTAAAAATCTCAAGGGAAGAGACTAACATTTCATCCATAATCAGGCATTGACTTATATATTATATTTATAGAAACCTCAAAGAGAGAGTGTCATTTGTAGAAACATTTGAGAGGACATTTTATTTTGATAAATTTCAAGAGAAGTCGGTGTCATTTACCAAAAAAAAAAAAAATCTTTTAATAAAAATTATATACCCAAAAAAATTGTTGTTCATGCTTTGACTCCCAAATTAAAGATAAAATATCCTAATTTCATCCCTGAACTTAATGCAAATCTTTTAGAATGGTTATGGAGAAGAAGATACAGATACACACAAGCCATACAAATTAATACATAACAACACTTTTTTTTTATTAAAAAAAGTATAACAACACTAAGGATATAATTTTATTATGGATATAGTTGGCTACAAACTTGATTGTAGTAAGTGACTATAACTTCTACTAAAAATTTATTTGGTTATATATTTTGAAAATCTATTCATTGGGTTGCATGATCTTTATGTTATAAATACGCATATCAAATTTCAGGTCAATTAGAGGTTATTTACTATTTGATCCATAAGCTTATTTTTATTGATAATTTTATATATTAATAAAACTTAAATTGAAGTATTTGATTAATGATATAGCTATTGATTTTTGAAAATTTTGCAAGCATTAAAGATAAATAGAAAATGTAAGGGCAAGGTTTGAATTTATGGCCCAAAAGTGAAAAGGACTAAGGCCCAAAAAGCCCAAAATAATGAATTTGTAGAGGATGGGCTAGAAACTGAACTCAAATGAGTTGAACCGTAATCACAGTAGATTCTATGATACTTGAAAGCATAAATAAACAGGTTTATGCAAAGAAAATCCCCCTCGGCAAAGTCTAAGGATGGTAGTTCTTATATAGTTCTGTTAGACTTAACCACCATTACAGTTCTTGAGTGTATAGTCGTTTTCTCAAAGATTCTCTCTCCCCTCTCCTTTGTAATGGGGATTTCTTTCTTTATATTCCCCTTCCTCATTTCATCTCAGCCCTCCACGTGTAGATCAGACTGCTGGCTTTGATACTTGTCCCATCAGCATCTTCCTGAAGTCTTTGATAGTAGTTGTAAGGCTGCTTACTACTGTCTAAGTATCACCTCCACATTAATGCGACCAGAGGGTTAGCTGCAAAGCATTCAATGCGGTGGTAGCAGCTTCCCCTTAGATATTTCTTAACTTCCCCGTGTCCTACGTTTCCCTGATGTTTATCCTTACTAAGAGAACCCTCTGAAGTATTGCCCCTAAGGGCAAACTAATCTTTCTTACCTCTGCTTTGCTTAGCCGAGGAGGCATTCCTCCTCGGACTATTCTCCATAACCTTCGTGGCCATAATTTGCTCGTGGCGCTCTAACTCTTACATCTTCCCTATTGTCTATATGTACTCGGACCACTAAAGTGTCTTCAGACAAGGCCCACGACCCAACATATTCTTCTGTGCCCTTCATTCTTGCAGAAAATATTATCCAATGATAAATTTGTTAAAATTCACATTCAATATAAAGTTATTGAGTGAAGTTGTAGTAATTAATTTTAAAATCAAGTTTGTATCCAAATTTTTTATTAGAGACTTTATCTTTTAATTATTGTGTTGAAACTTGAAAGCCACTGGCTAAAAAATCTACTATTATTATTATCTTAAGTTATAGACCCCTCAGGCCTATAGTCACGGATTTTAGGCCACAGTTAAAAACGCGGGTATAGACCAAATTTTCCTATAACCACGTTTTTCTGAGCTATAGCCACATTTTAAAAACGCGAATATAGAACCCTTTTTTTTTTGTAGTGAAATTAGGATATATACGTTGGGGAAAGTTTATTTTCCACTTATTTAAGTTATTTGGTTTACATATAATTTTTTAAAATTTTACTTTTTCTTAAATATGACTTTATTTTTATTTAATTTATTTTTTAATTCTAACAAACCAATAAAAATAATTTCTATAAAATAAACACTTTCTCAATATTTGAATGATTAAATTAATAATTTAACCCAAAATAATCTTACATATACTAATAATTGAACACAAGAATATCCAGGTTACTTTTTTATTCCAATTTTACATCTGACATTGGAAATTGGTCGTTTAAATCGAAACTCGGATGTTCTTTCTTATAGGGGATATTCATAAGCTATCCCATACGTAAGTACTAGTAGTAATAAAAAATAAAAAATAAAAAATTGGCTGACCAAACCTCCAAAAATTTCCACATCTTCTCTCCCTGCCCTTATAGATGAAAAGTAGCTATTCGTAATTATGAGATTGTATCACAGGAACAACATCCTCTCCAATGATAAGTAAATGGTGTTATTCAATTTTCTCTCTAGAAAGACTTTAGGTTTGAATTCCTATAATCCATTTATTGTAAACCCCCAAAAGAGAAAAGAATGGTTTTTAGCCATCTAAGATTAGTTGGTTCAAACATTGCTGAATGTGTGCCTAACATGAACAAATGTCTTCTTCAATAACTAATAAACCCTCCCTAGAAAACGGTTTAAGAAGATGATACTAAAATCATTAAATCAACAAATTTGGTCAACCAACGGAGTTAGCAGCTTCAACTATACTCGAACAAATCAAACCTAGCCTATTACTAATTTTTAAACATATCCCTTATGTTTCCACTTTAAAAATAAGAGAGACATATTGATACAAAACTGATGCCAATATTAATTCACAATTCATTTACTAACCCAAAACAAATAAACAAATAAAGAAAATTAGGATTAATAAAGACAGATTCAGTGGTTAACCCACCATGACACCAACAAAGTCAGAATCGCCTTTGAAAAGGCTCGCACGGCAGAATCTTCTTAACTTTCCCATCATTTTATTGTGTTTCTTGTTTCACTCCCATTCCCATATATAGTCTAAGCCAAGCTTCAATAATTTTTATTTAATTTTTTTTTAAAAAAATATTTATTTATTTATACAAAAAAAAAAAAAATTCAATTATAAGCTCTTCTTATTTCTTTCCCGCAAATCCAAAGCTCAAAATCCCAAAAAAACCATGTTTCCGTTTCTCAGTCACTTTATCTTCATCTTCTTCTTCCTCCTCTTTCTTTCCCGCCCTTGCTTTCCCGCCAGAATCCTACCAGACAAATCAACTGTCATAACCGTCGCTTCCCACAACGCCACGTGGCACGAGTTCATGAAATTCCTAGACGCCGGGAAGGGAAGCCACGTCAGCGGCATGTCCGAACTCAAGACTTACTTCAACCGTTTCGGGTATCTCCCGATATCCTCCAACGACACCAACTTCACCGATACCTTCGACACCCAATTCGAATCGGCCGTTATTCTTTACCAGCAGAATCTAGGTCTGCCCCTCACAGGAAAGCTCGACACCGATACCATATCCACTATCATGTCACCCAGGTGTGGCATGAGTGACAGTGTCAACACCACCCCCCATGGCTTCCACACCACTCGTCGTTACGCTTACTTTTCTGGCAAACCCCGGTGGGTCAACTCCACGCCGATGACTCTAACATACGCTTTTTCGCCGTCTGACATGATTGATTACCTCAGCTCATCGGAAATTCGGATGGTTTTCGGGCGAGCCTTTTCGCGGTGGGCGTCGGTTATTCCGGTGAATTTTACAGAGACCGGGAACTACTTATCGGCCGATATCCGAATCGGGTTTTATCGGGGTGATCACGGGGACGGAGAGCCGTTTGATGGGGTGTTGGGAGTTTTAGCTCATGCTTTCTCGCCAGAAAATGGGAGGCTCCATCTTGATGAAGCGGAGACGTGGGCCGTTGATTTCGATACGGTCAAGTCAAAAGTGGCCGTTGATTTGGAATCAGTGGCTACCCATGAGATTGGGCATGTACTAGGGTTGGCTCACACTTCGGTCAAGGAAGCTGTTATGTATCCAAGTTTGAGTCCTAGGACAAAGAAGGTGGACCTCAAGATAGACGACGTGGAGGGAGTTCAAGCTCTATACGGGTCAAACCCAAATTTCAAGTTTAGCTCTTTGTTAGAGTCTGAAAATTCTTCTAATCATGCAGCCATTGGCCTAGAGAGAACATTCTCTAGTTGGACAATTTTCTTGACAATGGTATTTTTATTATTGTTTTTGCATACATGAACCCTTTTTTTTTTTTTTACCTTATACATGTAGGTGAATTTTACACATTTTTATGTTCAGTAAAATTGTAAATCACACTCAAAAGAAAGCTTAGAAACAACCGAAAATTCTTTCTTTTTATACTATATGGTTGTGGTAATTAGTTGTATAAGATTTTTATTTTCATAAGAGGCGTGCACTTTTGTAAATACGATAATATTGATATATAAAACTAAAAGATATAGACTTTTTATGGACCTGCGGAGGTTGGGACATCACCACAAAACAAAAGAGAGGCACATTCCCTCAAAAAGGGGGACAGCGTAAAAGTTAATATTTAAAAGTCGGCATGAGAGGAGAGGCCAATGAAATTTGAAAATCTTCTAGCCGACCAATGGCTGAGACTCCTACCCAATGTGGCAATTCATTGGCATTGCAAAGCATATACCTAACCTCATACAGGGATTGAACTAAAGCATCACTTAATATTCAAGATATAAAATTGTACAATAGCTGACACACAAATCAGATTCAAGTTTCCTCCAAGGAAGCCTCCCCAAAGAAGAGGTTGCATTGCATTTAGTTATTTGAGATCCACATGCGAAAATTTTTTTTTTCCTTTTCTAACAGCCAAAAACTATACGCTTCAAAAAAAAAAAGAAAAAAAGTGAGATATGAATAATTTTGAAGACACAGTTAACTTGTTGATTGTGCAATTATGAGTGGGAGATATTTTTCGTCCATTACTTACTTGTGAGACCCATAATTTTTTGTCGATTACTCATAACCATAAATTAACAGGTTTTGAAATTAAAGTGTAAGAATGATTTACTTGGTAGTATTGTCACCCTTGCCAACAAAGAAAAGAGAAGAAAAAAGTAATGGAAAAGAAAGCGCTCATTTCAGCCGACTCTGCTGATGTCAAAACTATGAATAATAACAGCGACACAAACCCACCAATAACCAATTTTAGGTCAAGCCACCTCTGATAAATAAATAAAAAAATTTTAAAAAAAATTTAAGCCACAATATCATTGTTCTCTCGGAGTTGACGGAGAATTAAATTTGTAAAACTTAACTCGGTCCTCATTGGCCGAATGAGAGGAGTGAAATGACTCAGCAATGAAGTCGACACTATGTAGCTCTACCAACCCACCAATTGGCATGAAACTCATAAGAAGGATCCTAATCACTTTAATCAGTCAGAATTGTCGAAAACACGCAAGAAAAAAAGTATTCATCTTTGTCTAGGAAATTGATCTTTGCAATTGACGAGGATTTAATTTGTAAAAGTCAAAAAGTGGATGATACAAAAATTTTATGTTTTAAAAGTTTGTGTTGAGTTACTGATTTAAAACTGAGCTCAGGAGGAAATAAAATGTAAGGATCAAAAGTGTACTTATGCTTATATTTTGACTCTTTTTTTAATTCATTTTAGTCTCTACATTTTATTTTTATCATTTTTAGTCCTTAAACCAATTAATACGGGACATTTAAGTCATTTTCGTCACCCAACTAACGGGGAAAGCTGATGTGGTTGACGAAGACAATAAAATGGTGATTTTTTTTTTTTTACACATGGTCCCAAACCCAATCATGTGTATGTCATGTGAGGAACTTACCAACCAATCTAGTGCACAATTCCTCGGAAAAATCCCCAAATCATACTTTATTCCTTAGATTAGCCTCTTTGTCTTTCTCGAACCATTAGCCTCTCTCTCAAACCATCTCTGCTACTTGAAGTCACCATTGTCATCAACCATCTCTCAAGATCTTCAACCATTTCGAAACTGCAAAAACTAGAAACTGCAAAACCACTCCTCTTTTTTTCTCTCTGTGAACTCTGATCAAAGAAAGCGAAAATGCTGGTTGTTTTTGACAAATCTGTGGCCAAGAGTCCCGAGGCTCTTCAGAGTCCTCAATCGGAATCGGTCTCGATTTTGAAAGATGGGTTTTTGGCCAACCACTTTGGCTCTCTCCACCCTAGCTCCATCATTGTTAACCTCGCATCTTCTGGCCTCATTGCCTACTTGCTCCAAAATAAGAACCCACTCCTACCTAGGTATTCTGCAATCCATAGACCCCATTTCTCATACACACCAAGAAACTGAAAATATGGTATATCCATTTTGTGTTTTTTCTTGGTTTTATGATTTTTGGGTTGATCTGATCTTGGTGATTCTTGGGTCTGTTTGGTTTTTGCCGAGAAATGGTAGGAAAAAAAGAAAGGAAAGTTGGGGTTTTTATCATAGGATCTTGGATTTTTTGTTGGGTTTGTTTGACTTTATTGTCTGTAGTTACAAAATGACAATTACCTTTTTTGAATGTTTTTTGGTGATCTTTAGACTATTGTTTTACTTTGAGAGATGGTTGATGATGATGGTGGCTTCAAGTGGCCAAGATGGTTTGAGAGAGAGGCTGATGGTTCGAGAGAGACAAAGAAGCTGATCTAGGGATTAAGGTATGATTTGGGGATTTTTCTGAGGAATTGCGCGCTAGATTGGTTGGTAAGTTCCTCACGTAACATACATGTGACTGGGTTTGGGGCCATGTGTAAAAAAAATCATTATTTTATTGTCTCCGTCAGCCACATCAGCTTTCTCCGTTAGTTGGGTGACGGAAATGACTTAAATGTCCCGCGTTAATTGGTTTAGGAAATAAAAATGGTAAAAATAAAATGTAAGGACTAAAATAGAAAAAAGTCAAAATATAAGAACTAAAAATGCATTTATGCCTAAAATGTATTTTAAGCGATAAAATTTTTTATGGGAAGTGTGTGATTTCTTTGTGGTCTTAAACTGTGGATTAACATAGTCAACTTTAAAATTTTGATAGATAACTAAAGTCACACTGTTTTGTACCAAACACTACATTGAATCTCTAGCAAGTAGAGGTTTTCCTTACTAAATTACAAGTAGGCCTGTCAAAAAGTTACCATACCTCTATGATCATCTCTAGAGAGATGGGTCGTTTCAATGTAATTAAAATCTTTAGAATTTTATTTTTCTTTTTTGTTTTTGTTTTTGCTTTTGTTTTTTTGTTTTTTTGTTTTTTTGTTTGGCTGTGAAAAAACTAAAAAATATGTATATTAAATTATTAATAAGAGGCAAAATGAGTGGAGAACCGAATCAATGTACTTCACACGAACTCACACATATAAGGGAGAAAAAGTGGTTCCTAAACTTTTATAAGAGTAGACCCAACTGAACTGACAAGCGAGCGTGCTGGAACATTGGCCTCACAAAGTACAAGAGAAAATGACCAAAAAGGAAATTGAAATTTTTAGAGCTACAATATGTCTGGTCCATGCAATATATACAACCTTTTGTTATTTAATTGAGCAAGTGCATTAACACATATGAGAAGAGACTTGTTTTAGTTGGAAAATTCTTAGGTAGTCCCAGAGTATAGTGAAATGGTGCTCCTTCCTCTCACATTCATGGTAGACCCCACCATGAATTTAATGAGCGGACCCTACCATAAATGTGAGAGGAGGGAGCACCATTCTCTGTGCTCCGGGAGTACCTAAAAATTACTCGTTTTAGCTTGATAAAAGAGTTGTGTTTATAGATTAACTTATGATACAAAGCATCATTGCCATCATATGAGAATAGATTGTGTGAGTACCCAAAACAGTATCTAATGGACCGGGCTTAGAATTGGTCTTACAACTTATTTGTATTGTGGGTTTAGTGTTTCCTACTAATGGTAGTTCTTTACCAACTAACTTAATTATGCCTTTCAGCTTTCACCGACTTCCTTGTTACCTCCCTCTTAGTTCTCCCTTTTATCACTCTCTCCTGTTACTTTCAATTGCCAACCCCCTCTCTCTCACTCGACCTCCCCTATCTATAGCTTGAGGTTGGTGGGATGCTCATGATTATCTTTTGGTCTCACTCGTGTGAGTGGGGTCCAATTTGATTATTCCTGATAAGGATATGCTCCGTTGGATACAATGATAATTGCATTGGAACTGAGTCCTGCCTCTAGAAGGCTATTCGGCAGTGATACTCCCCAAGGCAATACCGAGCTGTTGAGGGCAGGGGCCACTCCGGACAGGCGCATTCTCGATCAGGTCATAATTGACCGGTATAGGCTTGTCTACTAGATATCTGAAATGGAATGAATTGTGATGTGGGCCCGGTTATGTCCATAGGTAATGTTCGGGCCAAGGCCTAAGGTCCAATGAGCCTAGGATCATTTCCCGTACAATAGCCCCCATTTGATTCGGGTCTGGCTACTAGGAACGAATCAAGGTCAATCCGGTAGGGCTAAAGATTCCTCGAGAAGCTCAACCGTCAACCATTAAATGAACAGGACGGTTATTAATGCCCTCTAAAAAGAAGTGTTCTACCAGGTTGTCAAATCTAACTGTAATCATGACTTGACGGTTCGTGAACCGAGGCCATGCGTGTGGGAGTTAGAAAAGGAATTTAAAAAGGTTTTCCTGCTTTCTTTTCCATTAAGCGTTTTAGCTCTATAAATAGTTCCTTCTGACTCTCCATACCATTTTTACTTCCTCTCCTTCAAATTTCTCTCTGTCTAGCATACTCCTTCCATGCATAGATTTTCGAACCAAGATCACCATTTCCTAGAGCCCACAGTAAGTTTCTTTACTCTTTCCTTCTCTTTTCTATTTTTCCCTCACTCTAGAGTTACGAATGGGCTATTCACTTCTTCTTTCTATTGAAGCGTCCTTGGCTAATTTTAGAGCAGACTATGATATTCCTAGAGATGTGGATGTGGCTTATTGTCACGAGGGTGACATCGCTCTCCAGCAACACTCTGGTTCTAATACAATGTTCTTTCCTTTGATGGCCATTTTAGAGGGAGGAGTTAGATTTCATGTGGACCCTCTCATACTTAGTACCCTTAGGTTTTATGGTTTGTGCCTTGACCAATTTCCCCCCAATTTTTATTACGTCGTAAGTTGTGTCAGTAGATTAAACTGGATATACGGGCTACAGCTAAACCACCATGACATAAACTTTATGTATAGTTTATGTGGCAATATTAGATCTGACTATTACTTAAAGGTTAGGGATGTATAGGTACGGCTTATATCATGCCTTCTCGACTCTAACAGAAATTCAGTGAGAGAATATGTTCGAGTGAGCGGCAATTGACTTGTCGACGAGCTCACCTGCCCACTTTCACCACTTGACGTTGGTCAGTATTGAGCACTTTTTACTGTTTTCAATCGTGTTTTACCCGCGCCTATTTTGTTCAACAGGCACTAACCAGTTTTTCATATTATTTTGGCACAGATAGCAAAATGTTTAAGCCAGACATTAGAGTAGTGCATGTAAGAGATTTAAATTCAGTGCTCCGGTCAAAGATATTTGTAAATTCTGACGGGCAGCTCTGGGCATCCCATCTCATACTCGGTTGCAATCCAGTTTACTCCACCTGGTAGCCATTCGGACAAGCCTTACTAGTGGTGAGTCCTTTGTTGTTGTACATTGACGTGTGGCATCCTAATCTTCTTCCCCCCAAGTTAACTGTCGGTGAAGCTTGGGACTTCGGCCCCCGGATGTCTTGTGCAGAGTCATTAATACCCATAAGGGACGCTTCGGCAGGTCTTGTCTCTCAAAGCCGTAAAGTCCACCGACCTGTTGAGGAGCCTTAAGCCCCAGTTCAAACAGCCGAGCAAGCAACAACCGAGTTGGTAAATTCTTCGGAAGCAGAAGCTTGCCAAGGTGAAGGCAAGATGGTGGTCAAACGAACAATGACCCTGGATCATTTTGTGCTTGGTGCTCGTCCAGTGGCGCAACAGAAACCACCCCAAGGCAGGAATCAGACTCCTTCTCCTCCTCCTCCTGCCCGTTCCCAAAAAAGGCAGCGCACAACTGACCAGCCGTCCAATGGCTCAGGGGACGTGATGACGCCTTAAAATGTATACTTGTTATATATTTATGTGGGCGTTATCTCCTTATTACTATGCTTAATTTGTATAATTAAGCCATGATTTTCATTAGTCCCTATAATTTATCTTTACATAATTTCTTGAATAAGATGCCATTCATTATGTATAAGTTTCTACTGTTAGGAAATCATGTGAAAAAGATGAGTTTATAGGAATTTGTGAGAGAATGGAGGCCAAATTAGAATTAAAGTGGAGCTAAAGGACCATACTTAAATGTCGAAGGAGGTGCAGCTAGAGTGCTTGGATCGTCTACTCTGATTGGAAGCTTCAAATAAGGAAAAAAATCAAAGAGGCAGAATCTGAAAAGGAAAAATTTGATTTGAGCACTGATCAGTATTTTGGGCGTATCTCTCTCATCAAAAGTCCAATTGACAGAAGGCCGGATGGGTTGGAACCGTGAGTTTTGACACAAGGCGTATCTCTCTCTACAACTTTCCAGTTTTGAGTTTTTTCAAAATTCTCAATTTTTGAAGGCCGAAATTAACTCATAAGTGACCGCTATAAACCTTGACGGAAGTTAAAATAGTAGAAGTTTTATTTTCTTTAGACACTTTTATGTTAGGGCTTTGAAGGGGGGCTGTAAGAACGAATTTTGGGGTAGAGAAAACTTGTATTTTCCTTTCTCTAATGGCAGCCTAAACTCTTTGCTAGGGCCAGGAGTTATGTTTCTTCTATATGGTATGAATATTCAATGTGATTTTTTCTAGGATTTTATTAATGACATATTTGATTGTTCAATTAGATTTCTTTTGATGTATTAGTTCTTCCATGCTTTCAATAAATTCAATCATGTTTTTCTTATTGTTTAGATGAATTTCTAATAGTTTCAAATAGAAATAAGATTTTAAAGTGAATGAGTTTTTTCTGAAAAACTTTTCTAACCGCATTATTAATCGAGGTTATCATATGTTTTTGAATTGTCTCAGTTCAACCGAATCATAAGTTTTTAATTGTATAAGAACAATCAATTATGAAATAGATATTTTCTTAGATCACAAAGAATTTCATATCGATATAGGGAAACACCCCGATTCCCTAGTATTTACATTTTTGATTTAAATCAATTTTTATTATTATTCCTGTTAACAGTCACCAAGCAAAATTGTTTTTCTTCTTCACCCAAATTGTTATTTAATTATATTGTCTTTGAATTTACTTTGCTCCTTGTGGTTCAACTTCGGTACTCCAAGAATTATACTGCTAAGATCTCCTACACTTGGGAGTGAGCAAGCAGGACGCTTCTCCGAAAACTCCACCTACTCGAACATCCCAGGGAATAGTTATCCAGGAGCCTGCCGGTGCCACCCGGCCCACCGCATAAATGGGGTTTATTTTGGCATCCTCCTTCCGGCCAAAAGTAGGTTGGCAGACTATTTTTGGGCTCAAGAACGAGCCTCTTCCTGTGACAGCTAGTGTTAGGACCTAGGTCCAAGGTGAAGGGGGGTGGGTTGCTCAGAGTTTGGCGTACGTTCTTTAACTACCTAAAGATGTACACTTCTTCTTGGGTGGTACAACACTGGTTTCGCGGACGCCGAGAATTCTACGAAGCTAATGGTCCATCAAGCGCAGAGGCTCGGTTTTGAGGAAGGTTGGATGGCTGCCCTTCAAGCTACGGGGGTTCCAAACGATTCTCCACTGAGGAACCTGAGCAGATTCCTTTCCCCGAGCCTCCACCTCCTGTTCAAAATCCCTCATGTGCCTATGACAAAGAGGACACTCCCAGCATGAAGGAGCTGGTACAAGAAATTGACTCCTATGTGGAGTCAATTGATCTAGAAGTCACCAGCACCTTCGATGCCGCGCTACACACAACCTCACTGCCGCCCTTAAACTTTGGAGCCTAGCCTGCCGAGGACGCGCCAACTTCGCCACCTTCTGTCGTTCAGCCCGTCAAGGATGCACTGAGTCAGTCAACCGTGGAGACTGACCCCGCCGCTTAAGCATGAAAACTTTTGACCATTTTTAATCTTTTACTCTATCTTTTCCTTTATTTAGTTCTTGGTTTCTCTTTACTTGGTTTACCCATTTGTCGCCGGGATGTGGTGACGGAACAATTACTTTACTTAAATTTGATTTCATTTTAGTTTGTTTAGTCACCGTGATATGGTGACAGAACATTTACTTTGGTTATACTTATAAATAGTTTTTACATTGCTATTAAATTATTAAATTATCTTTGTCGGACCTTATTCTTTCATTTATGGCGATTATAAAACTGAACTTAGATTCATTCTTGGATGGTGACTTGTCTTAACCGAGCATAGTTATCCTGAGCACGGGTTCTCGTTAGTAAAGATATACACTGGGTTTCCATATGTTCGGTGATGAGGATTGAACCAAGAACAGGTTTCTATTTTTAGAGAAAATTGATATAAGGTTTCCACCTATTCGGTGATTGGGATCGAACCGAGCACATGTTTCTATCGTTAGAAAAAATTGATATAAGGTTTCCACCTATTCGGTGATTGGGATTGAGCAGAGCATATGTTTCTGTCCTTAAAAAAAATTGATGAACAAATAAGGATAGTAAGTCAACTTCTATACATTTGGTATATCGATGTCGTCTTTTTTTTATTTATTTTTATATATACAATTATAATACATAACTAGTAACCCATTCCTCTGTAAATGATAAAATCTTCTTAAATTTTGGACATTCCATGACTGGGGGAGTGGCCTCTCTTCATATCTTCCAAGTAATATGCTCCAATTCCAGCAATTGCAATAACTCTGTAAGGACCCTCCCAATTCGGAGCTAACTTTCCAGCACTGAGATCCCGTGCAATCCCCACAGTCTTCCGCAATATCAAATCTCCAGTGCTGAACTCCTTACTTTTGAAGTCTTGGTTGTATCGGCGAGCAAGCTTTCACTGATACTCAGCTAACCTTATGGTCACTAATTCCCGGCATCCTTCTAATGAATCTAGTTGCTTCATCATTAGCTCTTCATTCTCGGGAGGGACAAATCTTGAAAACCGAGCACTGCACAAGATTATTTCAGCTGGTATTATTGCTTCCCCTCCGTACGTCAACGAAAAAGGAGTTCCTCCTGTGGATCTTCTAGGGGTTGTCCTGTAGGCCCATAATACGTTCGGAAACTCATCGGCCCTCAGCCCTTTAGTGCCCTCCAACCCTTTCTTCAGCTCGGTCACAATTGCTTTATTAACAGCATCGGCCTAACCATTGATCTGTGGATACACCAGTGTGGACTATTTGTTCTTAATACCGAGGTCGTTACAGAACTTGCGAAAGGCTTTACTATCAAACTGCAACTCGTTATCAGATACCAGGGTTTCGAGGACCCCAAATCTCATTATTATGTTTCTACACACAAACTTCTTAACATCCACATCTTAGATGTTGGCTAATGCTTCAGCCTCCGCCCACTTGGTGAAGTAATCCATGGCAACCAGAACAAATCTGTAGTTTCCTGTAGCATGAGGGAATGGACCAATAATATCTAGCCCCTACTATGCGAAAGTCCATGGACTACTGATAGGGTTCAAACTCCCTGTCGGTTGGTGTATCAAAGGAGTGTGCTTCTGACATTGCTTGCACTTTTGGACATATTCGGCAGCATCTTTCTGCATCTGTGGCCATCAAAATCCCTAGGTCATTGCACGGTGGGCCAATGAGCGTCCTCCAACATGACTACCGCAAACCTCCTCATGGAGCTTGGTTAGGAGCTCATCAACTTTGCTAGGATGCAAACACCGTAAATACGACCCCCAAAAGACCTATGGTACAAAATGCAGTCTACCAATAACCAATATCGAGAAGTCGTGTGCTGTACTTTGTCTGCTTCCTTTATATTGGCTAGCACTTGATCCTCGGCCAAAAAATCGACAATCGGATCCATCCAGCATGGCTCGGCCATTGCCACCGCTAGGACACTCATCCTAACATCAATGCTATGCTCCTTCACCACTTATACCCTGATCAACCACAAAACCTCCTTATTCAGTGACGACGCCAATGTAGCCAGTGAGTCGGCATGTTAATTTTGTTCCCGGGCAATTTGAACGACTTTCACCTCTTGAAACTGCTTCATAATCTGCCTTACCAGCTGCAGATAATTGATCATTTGGGGATCTTTGGCTTCAAAGCTTCCTTGCACCTGATTCACTACTAGTCGAGAGTCCGAGTAAACTTCCACTTTCCGTGCTCCTAAATTCAAAGCGGCTCTCAACCTGGCAAGTAGGGCCTTATACTCAACCTCATTGTTGGAAGCCTTAAAGCCCAACTTGAAAGAATGCTCTAACTTTATCCCCTCCGGTGTGATAATAATGATTCCTGCTCCAGCCTCCAGCGCACTAGACGCACTGTCCATAAATACTCTCCACGGTTGGATTTCTATATGGCAAATGATCCCTGCTTCCCTTCCCAAGGAAAATTCTGCAACAAAATCGGCGAGGACTTGACCCTTCACTGAAATTTTGGGTTTATATCTTCAACCGAAAGAGCCCAACCAATTTCCCTATTTGGTTATTCTGCCCGTAAAATCAGATCTCTTCAACAAGGACTACAGGGGATACTCGGTCAGTACGTAGACGATGTGAGCTTGAAAATAGTGGGGTAACTTACGTGTGGCGTATACCAGAGCTAACACTGACCTCTCCAAGGGCAAATATCTCGTCTCGGCGTCAACCAGAATCTTGTTGATATAATATATCGGTTGTTGTACACCGCGATCCCTCAACAACACAGCACTCATGGTGTGTTCAGACACTGAACATACATGAACAAATCCTCACTGGGCTCTGGGGCTGACAACGTAGATGCCTTCACCAAATATTCCTTCAAATCCTGAAAAGCCTTCTCACATTCTTCAGTCCACTGGAACCCCTTCCATTTTTTTTAAAAGCTAATAAAATGGATGGCATCGGTCTGCAAATTTAGAAATGAACCTGTTCAGGGCAGCTAGCATGCCGGTCAACACTTGGATTTCTTTTGGATTGCTCGACGACTTGAGGCGCTCTACAGCCTTAATTTGATCGGGGTTAAATTCTATGCCTCGGTGAATGATCGTATATTCGAGGAACTTGCCAGCCCCCACTCCAAATGCACACTTGTCAGCATTAAGACGTAGCTTATGTCGCCTGAGTACTTCAAACACACCTCTTAGATCATTGAGATGCCCCTCCTCTTCTTTACTTTAGACCACCATATCGTCAATATACACTTCCACTGTACAGCCAATCTTTTCCCTAAACATCCTTGTCATCATTCGTTGATAAGTGACTCCAGCATTCTTTAGTCCAAATGGCATCACGGTATAATGATAATTAGCCTTAGGAGAAATAAACGCAGTCTTTTATTGATCCTTAGTGGCTAGGGAAATTTGATGGTAACCCTGGAAAGCATCGAGGAAACTCATCCTAGGATGCCCGTATGTGGAATCTACCAGCTGATCAATCTTCGATACAGGGAAAGGGTCCTTCGGACATGCTCGGTTCAAATCAGTAAAATCTACGCAATCTCTTCATTTCCCATTCTTCTTTCTTACCACCATGATATTCGTAATCCATTTTATGAAGAAAACCTCCTTTATATCCCCTGCTTCTTTTAACCTCGACATGCTTTTTTGCAGACCTTCTTGGATTTTGCTTCTTGGGAGGGACTAATGGATCCACATTAAGCTTGTGAACTATAAACTCGGGGTCTACCCCTGGCACCTCGTATGGATCCCAAGCAAACACGTCTATATCTTATACTAGCAATAACAGCATCTCGACTCTGTCTTTGTCTTTCATACCTGCTCCTACTTGAAAGCTCCTATCCTCATCCGGCATTATCTTCACTCTTATTAAATCCTCAGCAAAGCTAGCCCCTCTCTCTTCCTTGGGCTCCTGTAATTGCTAAGAGAACTTCCTCGACCGATTCCTTCTACTTAATTTCTCTGTTGATAGCGGCCACCAGGCATTGTTTGGCCACTTGTTGATTTTCCCTTACTGTAGTAATACCATGCTCGGTACAAAATTTTACCTTAACATGTGTAGATGGTACTGCTCCTATAGCATGAATCCATGGTCTTCCGAGTATCGCTATGTATGGTGAGAATGAATTGACCACTATAAAGGTCACCATCACTTTGATGCCCCCCATATTCACAGGAAGCGAAATCTGGCCCTCGGGAACCACCATCCGACCATCAAACCCAACTAAGGGTGTATCATACTTAGACAAATCTTCATTCCTTAAACCAAGCCCCCTGAACAAATCTAGATACATCACCTCAATGCCACTTCCTTAGTCTATTATCACCCTTTTCACTACAACAGCACCTATTCTGTCTGTTACCACCAACGCGTCCTTATGTGGTTAGGTTGGTCCCTCTAGATCGTCATCATCAAAGGAGATGGGCTCCCGAGTGTACCTCAATCTCTTCTCGAGTGGCTGCGTGTCCTGGTTGCTCTCCATCGAGACCACGGTTAGTATCCCATTCCTCCAGGTCACTAACGTACCCCTTGAAGCAGCATGAATGACTTCTATTACTCCCAAATGGGGTGGAAGAGGATTCCCCCTTTGCTGGGCACCCGACCGGTTTCCTGATTCTTCGAATCCGCAAGAAACTCCTTCAAATGCCCCACCCTAACCAGCTGCTCCAAATGATCTTTCAACACTCTGCATTGTTTGGTGGTATGACCCTTTTCTCAGTGATAATGGCAATGAAAATTCTGATTTCTCTTCGAGGGATCACCCCCCATCTTGCTCAGCCATCTAAAATATGGCTTACCCTTGATTCGGTCCACTATTTTGTGCACTGGCTCCTTGAACGTCACATTTATTTCCCCGGGTTGAATGCCCAGCTCCTGAATTCTCAATTCCTTCCTGGGTCTTGATTGGAAACCCCCTTTCCTGGGTTGATTTGCGATCGAAGCCTTGCCTTTGCTCTGTTGCCGATCATCCTCTAGTCTTTTGTATTCCTTGATATGCCTTATAAGTTGCCTCATATCCTCGGGTGGTCTCTTCGTCAATGACTCCCATAACTCGAAATCTTCAGGCAACCCTAGCTGAAATGTGCTTACCGCCACCTTCTCGTTATCCCCGTCAATCTCATTATACAACTCCCAATACCTACTAGCGTAACTCCGAAGAGTTTCCCCAGCTCCCATTTTCCTGGATAGCAAAGCATCCACGGGTTGTGGTACACGATTGCATGTCATAAACCGGGCCCCGAATTCTTGAATCAATTCTGTGAAACTATGAATTGAGCATTTCTTCAATCTGTTATACCACCTCAGAGTAGTAGGCCCGAGACTTGAGGGGAACACCCTACACATCAAAGCATCGTTGTGATTGTCCAAAGACATCATATGGATGTAGTGACTTACATGCTCCACCGGGTCTGTTTTGCCATTATAAGAAATAAATGGGGGTCTGGTAAATCTACTCGGCATTGGTGCCCGTTCAATCTCTTCTGAGAAGGGTAACCAAGCGGCTCTGCGTAATGCTCGGCTCATAGCATCTAGAGCGGAGTTTTTTGGGCCTCTGACGCTCAGGGGAAACTAAATCTCTGTCGCCATAACCTTGAGACCGATCCCTTGACCGGTGTGAATCTAACTGTCGGGACACTTCTCCATGACTTCCCCTCACCGTTTCAGACCCCTCAGCATGTTCATTACTACACCTCCGCCGGTGCCTCCCTCATAACTCTAGCTCCAAATCCTTTATCCTTCTCTACATGCTATCAAACTCCCGATCCCTCCCGTCGTGACATTCGTGGTTAGGGATATTCGAAGCTAATCGATATGTTTGCGACGATCCTTCCTCGGAGCCAGTGTGTGCCCTTTCTTGGTCCTGACGCCGGTCCTTATTCCTTTTATACCTCCTTTCTCGCTAGCTTGAACCTCGAGAGGATCCTCTCAAACCATTAACGGCATAACTGGCTGAGTGATGCCCAGACATCTTTCCTAGCCACTTCTTGGCAGAACTACAGTTACGTAGGAGATTCCCACAGACAACGTCAATTGTGAGTACCCAAAATAGTACCTAATGGACCGGGCTCAGAATTGGTCTCATAACTTATTTGTATGGTGGGCTTAGTGTTTCCTACTAAGAGTAGTTCTTTACCAACTAGCTTAATTATGCCTTTCAGCTTTCGCCGACTTCCTTGTTACCTCCCTCTTAGTTCTCCCTTTTATCACTCTCTCTTGTTACTCTCAATTGCCAACCCCCTCTCTCTCACTCGACCTCCCTATTTATACCTTGAGGCTGGCAGGATGCTCATGATTATCTTATGGTCTCACTCTTGTGAGTGAGGTCCAATTTGATTATTCCTAATAAGGAATATGCTTCGTTGGAAACAGAGATAATGGCATTGAAACTGAGTCCTGCCTCCAGAAGGCTGCTCGGCAACGATACTCCCTAAGGCAATACTGAGTTGCCGAGGGCAGGGGCCGCTATGGATAGGCGTATTATCGATCAGGTCATAATTGATCGATATAGGCTTGTCTACTAGATATCTGAAATGGAATGAATTGTGATGTAGGCCCAGTTATGACCCTAGGTAATGTTCGGGCCAAGGCCCAAGGTCTAATGGGTCTGGGATCATTTCTCGTACAAATTAGAATAGGGAGCAATCTGTTTGCTCCTTCAATTGAATCCACAAATGCTTAAAAGATTGTAACTTACAATTTTATATATCCTAATTGAAAGACAACCAATTTATACCAAAAAAAAATTATTGATGTCTTAACTAGATGGTAAGGAGTAATTATAATGATCAATTGGATACAATAAATTCAAATCTCATTCTATTTTTTTTTTTTTATATATAAAAGTAACACTAAAAATCTTAGTCTTGTTATATGATGGGGAATATTTTACCAATACCCTTGACTCTTCGACCTAATATTATTGTTCGGTCTCTAAAGTATCATCGATCACTCTAGCCTCTTTTGCTACTAAAGGGATAGCATCGCGTTGGCATAGTCAGGCTCCACTTGAGTCGTCAAGGTCATTAGCATCATCGGTCTCTCGAGGAATCTTCATGTCTCCCATGCCACAAGCCCCATGTTGACAAGGACTCGTCAAGCCATCCCCTGTCATGACAATCATCTCCATGCCGATGATCATTGTACTTAGTTCCACGCTATTTACGTGTTACTCCACTCCTGCATCCCCACATGGAAAGAATTTGAGCATTACGCTTAAAGATCCTTCTACATAATCACATCCTCTAAATATTAGAAATTAAGCCTAGAGATTTAAGAACATTAACTCCGTATCTTTCCTCTAAAGGAAGATTCTACGTTCATGGGATCTTAGTCAGCCCTACACCATTATATAAGTGCTAAGCTTCTTCTTCTCCAAGGTATGTGAAATTTCCTAGCTCTTATACTTTCAGAGTTATTGGAGATTATTCTGTTACTGACTTAACCTTCGGAGGGTCTTTAGCCGGCACTCAACCGGTGCGCTCTGTTAGTTCTTCACCTTCTATTCTTCAGGTATCTTCAGTCATTACGTGTGTGGACAAGAGACTCACTGACAATTTTGTGCGTTATCATCTATATATATATATATATATATATATATATATATATATATATATATATATATATATATATATATTAATAGCCAAAATTCAAAGAAAAATCAATTAGATTTTAATTGAATTCTCAATTTTGCGCCACATGTCTTATTTAATTTTTAATTTTGTGCCAAGTGAATTATTGAGTGTAAAAATTAAATAGCCCAAATCCAATTAGATTCTAAATTAGATTTCAATTGGAAGAGTCTAAATCCAATTAGATTATAAATCATATATATATATAATATGAGAAACCATTACATATTTTAGAAATGTATGGTTTAAAAAAAATATAAGTTAATACTATGTATAATTTGAATTTCTTCTATAAAAAAATGAATAATTGTAATTGTTTTTAATTGTATCTGTGCACATGCACAAGGCTACACACTAATTATATATAATAGATGACAAATTGTGATTGGTGAAGTATAAAGTGAGAACACAAAAATAAGACATAGTTAACATTATGATAGTTTCATAGCAAAGTGGATAAATAATAAAGGGTCATGCTAATGAGTGCTCTTAGGGTATTGGTTAACAATCTATTTTAGAAAAGTTTTGACACTACTTTTATGGGAAATGAAAAAAGCTGTCAAAACATTAAGGTTATGTTTGGTAACAATTTTTATTTTCTATTTTTAAAAACTTGTTTTTGAGAATATAAAGAAAAACAATTTTCTTGTATTTTTGAAATTAAAAGCATGTTTGGTTAGTTGAAATAAAAAAAAAAAAGTTTTTTGAAGGAAAAAATAAAAAAAATAATGTTGTTATTAGGATTTGAACTCTAATACAAACTCATTAAATGAGACAGATTCATTAAATCAAATGCGTGTTTTCTTTTACTTTTGAAAACTAGAAATTGAAAACAGTTTTTGAAAGTTTTCAATTTCCTTTACAATTTGATTTTTGAGAATAATTTTTGTTTCCTATCCACCAAACAAGTTTTTTAATTTCAAAAATAGAAAATTGCTTTTGAAAACAAAAAATAAAGGAAAAAAACCGTTACCAAACATACTCTAATTGTTTTTTTTTCCCATAAAAATTTTCTTTAAATAAATTATTAACTAATATCTTAAGGGCATTCGTTAGCATTTCTTAATAATAAATCTCTATTTTTTAAAGGAAGGACATGTAATCAAAACTATAATGCCATTAATCTATGAAGTCAACTTTCCTAATCATTAAACTAAACTTTATAATTAGACAAGGAACTAGGTATGCAAATGCAATACAACATTGACGTAAGGAATGAGTTAAAAATCATCAAACAAAAAAAGAAAAGGAATGAAGTTAATACACAACTCAAAATGCCTTGCAAATATCAGCTAGAGGGCCCAGTTCCTCTTTATTTATTTATTTTGGTTTAAAAGGATAATAGCATAAAACTAACTAGTCATAAAAGCTGAAGTTGTGGCTGAGAGCCTTAGAGAGTACAACCCAAAAAGCATCATACTTTCAACCAAAATTTAAATAAATAAAAAAAAACATATATCGTATGTTGCTTAGCATTAAAAAAATATCGAGGTCTTTAAAACAACAAAACCATCCTTTTCATTTTCCTAAAAACACAAAAAGTATATATGTACTTCCTTTTCATTAAATGTTTTTGTTCAAAATAATTTTAATAAAGAATATGAAAATATATAATCTTTGAAAAAAATATCTTCTATTTTATACTAGGAATTATAAAAAAAGAAAAACATAATTTTTTACTTTTTTAAATTAAAAAGGTAAAAATCTTGAAAAAAATATCTTTTATTTTATACTAGGTGTAGGGGTAAAAAACACTAGCTATGAAGAACAATGCTTATGTTTTTGATCAATACAACTAATTTCTAGGTAGAAATAGGTAAAACTCCACAATGGGAAGATTAGACGGATGATTGAAGGCAAAGATTAAAAAAAAAAAAAAAAACACTTTGATTGAGAAAAACTGTTTTCCCGATGTACAATGAATGAATCAAAAGAAAATACAAGTTCTTACTATCTCTTTTTCTTTCTCTTGTTCTTCTTTTATGATTTTTCTCTAAATCCCCTTTTTTGTTGGCTATCTCCTCCTTTTATCATCCTTCCTTCTTCCTTTCCAGTTGTGTATCTCTTAGTTGGATTTGTGGAGATACTTGTTCTAGTAGACACTTTTTATGCCATTTCTTGATCATTAAGGCAAACTTTTGAGGTGTTTCTACTATTCAGGCAAGTCATTCAACATTCAATGAGGTTGATATTAGGTAGGAACACACAATTAATGTAGAGGTTATTGTTACGTTGGAATTTGTGTCATCTTCTTCGCATTCCTTGGGAATGGGAACCGAAGTTGCGTCCTCAGTGAATCCATTGATTATTTCTCGATTAGGCTATCATATCTCGGGATAAACTTGTTCCTCGAATTACCTCGGTAATTGGTCCAGATGGTCTATCTTTTTTTGGACTTGGGCTTTTCTATGTTTGGATCTAGGCCGAGTCCTTATTTCGGGAGTGTCTCTTTGGTCTTTCTTTTTCGGCCCAAAGTCCACGGGATAGTTGTGTTCCAATCCCCCACACTAGGAAATATAAAAAAGACCGACAAATTTTTTTACTTTTTTAAATTAAAAAGGTAAAAATAATTTAAGAAACTAAGTATTATGAACTTTCACTTAAAAAAAAAGAACCAAAAGTAGAGAGAATTCCACAACAAAAAAGGAAACAAATGGGTAAATTGCAATTTTTGTCCTCAAATATAGGGTTTATTTGATTTTGATACTTTAAATTGCACAAAAATAAATTACTCACTTTTTTTTATTCTTAAAAAAAGTCACTTTTCTAAATTTATAAAGGATAGTTAAAACTTCTATAAAAAAAAGAAATAAAAATAAAGGATTGTTAGAACTCTTTAAATTTGAGTGACCGAAGTCATATATAACCCACATTTGAAGGGCTAAAATACATTTTATTTGTTCTAACTGTAGTGTAGTTACCATTTTGATCCCTTAAATCACAAAACTTGTTAATAAACCCATCATTTTCAAATTAATGTCAATTTGGATTCCCATCAAGTTCCATTAACTATTCTTAAATGATGTTAAGATGTTGTTAGCTTTTAAATAAAACAAACTCAACGATGCCAAAATTAGAGTAATTTTTTTAAAATTCAGGGAGTTAATTGTAAATTTTAGGGAAAAAAATTTATACAGAAAATGTAGGAGTTAAAGTAATATCAATTTAAAAGGTTCAAGAGATTAATTATAAACTTAAAAAATTTGAGGACAAAAATGATAATTACTCTAACAAAATAAAAATAAATGAAGAAAGAAAAAAAGAAAAAAAAAAACAACTAGCGGGTCAAAGCTCCAAACCCAAGCCTTGTACATGTCAGAGGCGATATAGTTGGACTCGGTTCTGCTGCCTAAAACCCTAAACCCTAAACCCTGGCGCCGTGAACCCAAGCTTCCTTCTCCTCCGAATCATTTTTCACATCATCATTTCCATTCTGTTCAATAATTCAATAATGGCTTCAGCTTGCAACAGATTCGCGAGCAGAACATCCCTATCGTCCATCAAATCCGCCATCAGATCCAGCGTCCGTACATCCCCGAGCTTCACCAAATCCGCCACTTCCATTCCTCTTCGCCGATTCTCACTCTCCCGGTATATACAGACTCTCTCTCTCTCTCTCTCTTCAAATCTATGTATTTTTTTCAACTATTACTAACAAATATGATGGTATTGGCAGAATTCCAGTGGAATTAGGAGGCGTACAGTCACTGTTGCCACTTCACAGTGCGGTGGCGACGGCGAGAATGACGTCGTGCCTGAGCACAACATCGAGGATTTGCCGAGCGCTTTCACAGGGTACACTCTGCTGCACCTCTCCAGGCCTCTAATATAACAAATTTTTTCCCTTTCTTTTTAACTGTGAGTAGATTTTGCTTGCTTCCCCCTACTTGCTCTCTCGCTTTAAATTGCTCGCCTACTTTTCGGTTGTTGATTTCCCATTGTTTGCTTTGAGTTATAAAACAATATAATGGAAATGGAAAGATCAACATGTTTAAAATTGAAAATCTACTATGCTTGCGGGGTAATTTAGTACACTGTAAGTTTTAGTGTCATTGTTGTGTTAGGATAATGCACTTTTCGGAGTAATTTAGGAGTAGGGTGGGAGAGATATGGAGGCAACATAGTTATTAGATTTTTGTTGTTGTTGGTTTCGTGCTCTTGATTTGAGTGAGTCTATTTCGTGAGTGGAATTAATTGGGGGCAATGGTTTGGGAGTGAAAGTGATTTGGTGGAGGATCTTAAACACTATCTGACTGCGAGTATTTTGGTTCCTGCAGGCACATAACTTGACTATGGTTGAAAGAAATAAATTGGGAATTTGCGGGACCTGCCAATAATCAAGTATGAAAATGAGTGCTCTCTTTGTAGCATTAAGAATGTTTAGTACTTTAGTTATACAAGGATAGAGACTTGTGTTTCAGGTTTATCTGGAATTTTGATCATTGAATTGTATTGATACTCGCAAAATGTTATATGGGGAAAGTGGCCCTTGATTGTAACATATGCAAGTTAATTTGTTTGTGAAATTTATGAATTTTCATCTGATGTGTCAGTTTCTTTTTTACCTTTTAAATTAGTTATTCTTGGAATTTAATTTTTGATTTTCTCAATGGTAAAGTACTTTAGAGTTTGTTCAGTTGGATTCTACCTTTCAAAATTTGTCTGAGTAGTGTTCGTTCCACCAAATGTGAGAATTTATTCGAACCAATCTATCGTGTTACTTTGTATTGTCTAGTGCAAGGACAGACTTATCTGCATGGAAAAACACTGTTCATATCATGAGATATAAAACATTGTTCAATCAGTTTATATGATTATCAGTCCTTGCTTAATTTGCTTACTGCTTACTACTTACTAGCAGTTGTGTACTGTAGCAAATAGCCTTAAGTTCAAATGGCATTTCCAACCCCCCATAATTATAGGGTGGTGGGTCAGAGACTCAGAGTGGGGTTTCGAGTTCCCTCAAGTGTGTGAGAGTATAATACCTAGCCAAAAAAAAAAAAAAAGTTCTAAATCTGGTGTCAATTATTTCCTTTCCTCACATCACTTCGTAAAATCTAACCTGCATGGCTTACCTGATGCTTACATGGATGCCCTGCCTATATTGCCAATGTGTGCTGCTTAAAAATCCATCTTATTCGTCTGTAATTTTCCTGGAAAAGAGTTTTAACTTTTTGTGAAATTTATTTAGTAGTGTACACTATAGTCTCTCCTAAAACCTTACAATGCATTTGGAAGAAAGGATTTAGATGGGAAGAAAAGAAAATGGATGGAAAATATTGTAGGAATTTTATTTTCTCCTTATGGGGGTCTTAAGTAGGGAGAGGTTGGGATTTGCAAGGAAATTTGAACTTCCTTTAGAAGGATTTGCTTTCCACTCAAAACAAATGGATTTGAGTAGGAAAGAAAATTTTATTTATTCATGAAAATACTTCCTCCCAACACAACTTATTTACATAAAAGGTATAGTGGTATAAATCAAAATATACTTTTTTTCTTTCATTTCCTAATCTCTCCTTAACCACAGAATGGCTGATCCGTTTCCCAACTTTCCGTCATCAAGAACCAAACAAGAAGAGGATCACTATCTATCCTTTTCATTCCTTTCCTTTCCCAATAAATAAGTATCCTTCCTATTCCTTTCTATATAAATTTGCAAACATAGTGTGAGTGATAATTTTCATTTTCAGGGCACAATGTTTCCTATGGAAAATGAAGCTTAATTCTTGCCAGCAGTAGGTTTCTTGAGCAAACATTTTGCAGTGTAATAATTCCTAAAGCATTTCCAAATACAGAGCGAGCATGAAGGCTGGCATACAAGACAAATTTGCCAGAAAATCTCCCATACAGATTGTACATACATGATGTTCAGTATTGATGCCATTATTATTGTTTTTATTCCCTTTGCTCTTGTTCTTCACTCATTCAGTTATTTGATGCCAACACCTAGCTTTTCTTGTCCATAATGTTCTATTCCACTAGAATATCTTGTGAGTTATCAGCTACCTCTACTATAATCTCACAGCCTAAATGTTGTTTTTTCATCTGCATTAGATTTAATATTATTTGTTTTGCTAAGTTGAAATAGGTTTTCCTACCAAGTACCAATAGGTAGAGGATATGTTCTGGGGAAAAGCTGCTCTTGACTTTGCTAAGTTTAAATAGGTTCTCCTACCCAGTAGTAATAGGTAGAGGATACATTCTGGTGAAATGCTGCTCTCGACTTTTTGGTGGGTACTTCATTGATTCGCCATGTTCTTTATTAGCTTTTCTATTGCTCCCATCCACAATAGTTTTTATATTTTTGAAATATGGTAAGTTCAGAAGTAAAAATCCAGATTCTTGGTGCAAGTTACACTCAAACACTGTGTCCTATAATCCTATCTTGCTACACCAGACATATTTTAGTAAACCATTGCCTATAGCATTTTAATGAAGCAATGGGAGGAAACCAAAATCAATAGTTACCATTAAAAGTTCCAATAAATTGGAAATCATAACAAGTTGAAGAAATTCAAAGTTGAGATTGCAAGATCAGTAAATAGAGTACATAATCCAATGAAATTCCAAATCTAGGTGTTTTGGCTTGAATTTGTTTCACATAGAGTGATTCATTTACAAGTGAATAAGAATTATGTGGTAACATAGCTGCTCCTTTTCTCAGATGGAGTTGATGGTACGTGAGACGTGTGTGCTGTATTTGGAGGTGGGCCCTGTCATCTATGCTCTGATTTATTGAAATTAAAACAATGTGATAAACTACACTAGAAGATACGAGTTGCTTGTCATTCTTGATTACAGGGGAATCTGGGGGCTAATTTAGCTGTTTCTTCCTAAACGCACGTCATTTACAATATATGCAGAATTATTACATATGAGAGAACATAGGAATCTTCACTTGGATGAGATCTGAATGCTACCACTGTTATTTTCCACTTAAATAATGTGGTTTTACTGATATGTTTCTTCTGATGTCTTTTTTATTCTTTGTTGGTTTAGAGCTTGGGCAGTCGGTTCCAAGGTGACTATATAGCAGTCCACCATGACGAGAGGTTGTCTACACAGGAATGGAAAATCTTTCAGCAAGATTTTGTAGTTTTTGTTTTCAAGGTTCAGTTATTTTAAAGGATACTGCTTGAGCCTTAAAGCAGTGAAACTGAATTTGATTCTTCCCAGCACAGAGATATTTGTTCTGTAGCTATTCATTATGTTTAATTGTCTAAGTCTGTATCTCCAGATGACACACCCTTGCTTTCCCTGTCTGCATCATTTTATATTCTTCTGTCCTGGTTCTTGCTTTTTACTTGCGAACTTGTTGCAATTCTTTGGATCCCCAAAGCCTAGAAATACAGTCCTAAGCCAGCGTGGTGACATTTGATGTTAATATAAGTGAACTTCTATTGTTCCCAGTGCTTAGTTTTCCAAGAAATTTATCAGCCATTACCGTGTATTCAAAAAAGACATCTTTTGTGGTATTCCATGTTTATGTTCAATACCCCTCCCCCCTTTCCCACTATCTACTTATCGTATAAAACAAAATGAAAATGAAGGCAGATGCCAATAAATTTTTTTAATAAAAAAGGTCACGTTTCTTTTTTCCCTTTTTATGGGACAAGATAAATTAAGAAAAGCAAAATGCGCCAAATGGATCATATGATGGGGAAAATGTCCCCTGATGGAATTGATGGATCTTTAGACGTGCGCTGTACCAAGTGGGCTCTTCATCTTTACTCTTTTTTTTGTTTTTTTTGTTCATCCGAACAGGCTCACATGTGCTTATAATCTATGGGTCCAGTTCATGGGTGCCTTGTTAATGGGTGCTTTCAGGACTTTGGTAATAGTAATAAACTATTTAGGAAAGTTTTAATACCATTTTGATAGGGAATATAGAAAGTTGTCACAATTTTTATTTTTATTTTTTTACATTTAAGGTTTTTAAAAATATTTTCTAAATCAATACCCTTACAGTATCAGTTAATATTTCTCATAATCTATTAAGGCTTACATGAAGCAGAAACCAAGGAATGATTGGCTAAATCTATAAGAATGGAATACTGCATATTTTCCGAGTAGTGAAGATGGAAGCTGCTAGAAATACTATTGAATGTTTATATGATATTCAAGGCAATGGAATTGACAACATTGCATTTTTTTTAAAAAAAAGAAGAAGAAGAAGAAGAAGAAGAAGAAGATGGCTGTTTAGTTCTATGAGAACATGCTGGGGAAATACACGGATCCTAATAAGAAGATAATAATAGTTCAGCCAAAAAAGAAAAAGAAAAAGAAAAAGTAGAGCAGAAAATCATGTTATAGTAGGAAGAAAGTACTAGTTCAAGTGTATTGAAGTGTAAATGCTTATTATGCTGAGGTACTGTCTTTTGTATGTAGCCTGCGATTAAGAAAGTCTTGACAGTATTCAAGTGTATTGGCCTGGCTTATTAATTTTGCCAAAAAGAGTTATCAAATTGGTTGAACAAAAATCCAATCAATACTTGTAGATTAGGAAAGCTGAGAAGGCAGTTGGGGCTTGATTGAGTTGCTTGGGAGGTATCAACTATTTCAAAGCAGGAGGGTAGTTTGGGTTTAAGAATGGGGGTTGGAATAGAATTTCTTATTTGATCAAGTTGGTGGTTCCACTTAGAAGAAGTTTTTGGGTGGTTTCTATATCAAGAGAGCTCATGGGCATGAAGAAAGTTGCTTCGTTTGAGGGATGCAGTTAGAGCTCTGATGAAAGTTTATAATAGGCAAGGGTAATTCAAAGTTTATCTGAGTCATGATAATTGACATCCAAATTCCAAAAGATCCACCCTACCAGAACCTTGGGCATTGATATTTATATGCTTCTAGCACCATGATAGCTAACCTTTTGAGTGTCATTCATAATTGGAACTTGGTTCTAGCCTCCAACAAGATCATAATAATTCGTATTAATCCAAAGCAAGAAATATGAGGTACAGATCAGACGTATTTAAGATGAAGTTATTTGGCTTCCTACTACACCTGATAAGCATTCACATTTGGGAGGCTGTTAAATGTTGCATGGTGAGAAGCAAATGTTTTACTGGCCATATTCCCAAACATTCTTCTTGGTTGACTATATAGGATTGGCTAACAAGAAGAGAAAGGTTTAGTTAAATGGGGTTATAAGGGTGATGTGATATGTATTTTCTACAGGAGTGGATTGGAATCAAGAGACCATTCGTCTTTGAATGCTCTTTTAGAAAGAGAATTTGGAAGTGCTGAGGAAGTGTTTATTTTGTTTTTTTAAGGCATATCGGCAGTAAAGATGAAGAGCTGAATTGGATAATCATTTGAAGGCTTTGAAGCATACAGTATGCAAGATGTATTGAGCAGCAACCATTTATCTTGTTTGGATGTATAAGAATGCAAGAATTGAGAATGGAAGAGCTAGAAATGAAGTGATGGAGTTGCTGAATTCTACCATAGTTGATATAAGAGCAACGATAGCAGCTAGGACGAAGGTTAAAAATTCGATTCAAAATGGGGCGCATTGTGTACTCGTGTTGTATTTTGAGAATTACATGCTCTGTTATTGTCGTTGTCTGATTGATCAGGATAGAACGTAGTGTTTAGTTGCTCTGTGGTTTGCAGCTTTTGCTGCTTGTGATGTATCTGTTGTATTTTTTTTTTCTCATTTAGTTGAATAAATTCTTATTCATCCAAAAAAATTACTCTTTCTATTCCTTGTTTATTTAGACCTTGGTCTGCCAAATCCAAGGTGACATTTTGGTCAGCATCTCCAGAGAAGAGCTGGGATTGATGGTTTGTGATACGTGGACTTTGATAGGGAGGTGGACTCTTTTCATCTATGCTTCAATGTATTCTTTGTCCGTCTGAACAGACTGGTATTTATTTCATGCGCTTATGATCTAGCGAGTCTTTCTATTCCTTGTTGATTTAGAGCTTGGTATGTCACCTCCAAGGTGACATTTTAGAGACCACCACCATGACAAATAAAATTGTCGGTTCAATGTTTATTTATATTATGCTGAATTGGGTACTAAACCTATAAATTCCACAACACTCTTGGTTGCCTATAGGACATTATTTTTCCTAGTTGCTATGGATTTTACTTGCCGATGTCATGGGCATGCTTTGGATCCTTAAGGTAAAAAAATGCCAGTCCAAAAGCTAGGTGGTGATCTTTGATGTCAGTCTTGAAAAATGAAGTTGCATAAACATTGTTAAAGTTATCATCGCAAGAAGGAAAGATTTGCATTAACATTATCCACCACAATCCAACTACGACCAGCTTCTTTTCTCACCTGTTTCTTCCTCATTGACTCCCTGACTTCCCTTACATGTCCCCATTTTCCATGGAATGCATATATATTAGATAGCATAACATATACATAATCATCATCACCTTCCAACTTTAAAACCATTGAAGCTGCAGTCCTTGCAACCTTCAGATTCCCACAAGCCCCACAAGCACCAAGCAAAGCCCTCCAGACCAATCCACATGACCCAAAACCAAGTTCAAAGATCATCCTCTCTGCTCTCCACACCTCCCCCCTTTGTCCCATAAGCCGAATCATAGAACAACAATGCTCAGCAGTTGGTTCAATCCCATAATCCTCCATCATTGATTCAAAGTATTGGGTAGCAATTTCTAATGACACTTGGTTATGTGAACATGCAGATAAAACATTAAGAAATGTGATTCCATCTGGTTTCACATCCCTCTCCATTTTTAGCTGCTCAAAGAGTTGGATCACTTTTGTAGAATCACCATTTAGTGCAAAGCCAGATATCATTGCATTCCACGTTACCAAGTTCTTTATGGGTAGTGACTGAAACATCAACTCAGCATTCTTTACCCTTCCACATTTGGAGTACACATCAACTAAAGCGCTTCCCACAACTATGGATGTACCCAAACCGCATTTTATTGTACAACAATGAATCAGCATCCCCCATGTTAAAGCTGATAGACTAGCAATTCCACTTAAGATGCTTGAAAATGTGAACTGATCCATTTCTATGTCCTTTGAGTGCATTCTACAGAAAAAGTTCAGAGCTTCTCGTGCTCTATCTCGGTTTACATAACCTGTTATTATTGAATTCCAGGAAGATGAATTTGGACTTGGCATGGTTGACATAATACGAATGGCATCTTCTATGTCACCAAAATGAGCCAAACCGTTTATCAGTTCGTTGTATGAGATTGTGTCAGGGTTAGGCATCTGCTGCAAAAAGCCAAATGCTTGAACTAACAATCCATTTCTAGCACTTGCTGCTATAACTGAATTCCAAGAAATAGTATCCTTGTCTTTCATCTTGTTAAACACAAGGATTGCACTATCAACATCACCACATTTCCCATACATATCAATCAAGCAATTGGCAACAAAAATGCTACATTGTACACCAAATTTCACTATCTTGGTGTGAATTGACTTACCTAGTTGCAAAAAACACAATTGGCCACAAGCAGCTAAAGCAGCCGTAAATGTAAACGAGTCTGCAAAAATGTCAGACCTTTCCAGCTGAACAAACAAATCCAATGCCTTTCTAAACCGCCCACAGTGCACGTACCCACAAATCAAAGTATTCCAAGAAACCACACTTGGTTGAGGAATTTCAGCGAACAATTTGTGGGCGTCACTCAATGAGTCTTTTACATACAATCTGACAAGAGCAGCGGAGACAAAGACATTGGAAACAAACCCAGATCGTAGAATGTAGCTATGGAGCTGGTAGCCATAAGAGTAGTAGCCCAGGTTCGTAGAAGCTCGGACAAAGTGAACCAAAGCATAAGCATTTGGTTTGGTGCCATAGTTGAGCTCACAAGAGGCCTCATATAAGGCCAACTCTGTGTTGGAGCTACCTTGGGCTAGTGCCAAAATGAGATTGTTCCATGAGTCAAAATATGTACTAATGAATTTTGTTAGTAGTAGTTGGGAATGTTTTTGTTTTTGTAAGCACTTTTGGACACTCTTTAAGACAGATTGTTGCATAGCTTTATAATTGTAAACATAGCGTTATTCGGACCTTTACGCTCAATACCACAAAGTTCCGGGGGAATGATTAAGAATTTTGGACTCCGAAAAAAGATTTCTCGATTTTGAAGGGTTTATTTTTTTTTGAGGGGGATTTGAAGGGTTTATTAAATAGGTATTTGGAAGAAAACCAAAACAATTTGGAAATATCAAAGAAACATATATCAGCTGGCAAGGGATGCAGCCAACGGTGAAAAAGCTGTTCAAGCAAAAAAATTAAATCACAACTTCAAGTTATGATTTGAGTAGTTTTTTTTTCCGCACGAATGTAAATGTTTGTGTAAAAGTGAGTAATAAATACTACTCTTTTTTTTTTTTTTTTTTTTTGAGAAAAAAGACGTCAACTTTAATTAATCAAGGCTGTTAAATCAGTCTGCACAAGTTGAAAGATATTTGGTAGTACTTTTTCCATCCAAACATTTAAATCGGGTGTCGAAATAGCCCGTCTAGCCAAACTGTGGACTACAATATTTCCGGAGAAAATAGTAAAATAGCAATAATTTTTAAACAATATAATTAGTAGTTAAGGTTTACAAACTATATTTTTTACTAGCATCTCGAGTTTGAAAGACTCGATTTTGGGGCTATAAATCGAGTCTTTAATGCTCGATTTTTATGGTCTGATTATGTCTAATATGACATTTTTTCCATGTGGCGACTACTTGGAAATCGAGTCTCTAAGACTCGATTTACAAGCCAAAAAAAATTTGCTTTAAGTCCATCCATTCCCAGAGCAAAACCCACCGCCAAAAAAAAAAAAAAAAAAAAGCCCACCTGGGTCGCGCTGCCTGGGCGCGCTGCCTGGGTCGCGCGACCTAGGCACGCTGCCTGGGCGCGCGACCTGGGACCCAGGCAGCGCGCCCAGGCAGCGCGACCCAGGTGGGTTTTTTTTTTGTTTTTTTTTTTGTGTGGTGGGTTTTGCTCTGGGAATGGATGGACTTAGAGGAAAAGTTTTTTGGCTTGTAAATCGAGTCTTAGAGACTCGATTTCCAAGTAGTCGCTACGTGGAAAAAATGCCACATCGGACAGAATCAGACCATAAAAATCGAGCATTAAAAACTCGATTTATAGCCCCAAAATCGACTCTCTAAGAGTCGAGATGTTACTATTATATATTCTTTCGAACCAATGCCTACTAACTATATTCTTCAGCATCTATGGCTAATTGCTCATTTTGGCCCAATATTTCCTAATCGACAAACATGAGTGAAACTAGAGTGTGTAAATGCACTGGATAACTGAATTACATCAAAGATCAGATGCCCGTGTAGAGAAAGAGAGGTTCTTGGGGTGGTGAAACGATGATTTCTGAATCTCCCTCGATGATGACTTGAGTAATGCCAATCTCCAAAATCGAACTCTACTACTCTTCTCACTGCCAAGGCTTCTACTTGGGCAACTATGGTTGGCAAGGGTATTTGCTATGAAAGGGAGGCCAGCACTGCTCCATCTGAGTTGCGGATGACCACGCCAATTCCAGCTCTGCCTTGTTCTTGGAAAATTGCACCGTTGTAGTTAACTTTGAACCTGTCAGCGTTTGGGGGCTTCCACCTAGTATGCTTCTTGTGCTACTGCTTCAGTGGCACTTGGTGAATGAATTGAAATTCCCTTTTTCGTTCCTTTGAGACTTGCAATATCTGGTTCAATGGACACAAAGCTTTATTTAATTGGAGTTGGTTTATGCGATTCCATAAAGCCCAAGCCGTGAAGGCCAACAGGGAAGGGTCCTTATCCCCCTCTAGTGCGTGATTGAAAATCTCCATTGCTATCTTTCCTTGCATCGCTGGAAGCCATTGCCACTGCGGATCCGATGCCCCGACGCCCAAACTCCCTGCACATCAGAACAAAAAAAAAAAAAAAAGCATGTGAGCAGTCCTCCGTTTGCACCTTGCATCGTTCACACACTGCATCTGCTGTGATTTTCTTGCGGTACAAGTTTGCTTTAGTTGGAAGCACTTCTCTACAAGTGCTCCAAACAATTTTTTTTGATTTTGTTGGGGATCTCCATCTTCCACAGCTTTTTCCAACGACTCGAGGAATGTGTTGAGGCATGGTGTGTGGGCTGGCTTATGCTGCTTTCCTCAAATAAAAACCTGTATCCCGATTTCGCAGTATATTGTCCAGTAGGTGTGAGAGGCGAAACTAGTGTGTCACGCTGGATTGATGAGAGCTTAATGGGATGCTTTTTATGGCTTCTACCTCAGCCTTGTCGAAACAGTGATCAAGTACTTCTTCTCTCCATCTTCGAGTGGACTGGTTTATCAAGACCTCCACTGATGAATTTTGTAGTCCAAATATCATTGAGAAAGTGATTTTTGGCTGGTTTCTTGTTGGTAGCCAATTGTCTCTCCAAATTTTTATTTGCTTTCCATCTCCCACTCTTCATAAGGCACCTTTTAAGATTAGCTCTCTCCCTTTGAGGATGCTCCTCCAAGCATATGAGGCGGAGGCAAAATCTTTTGCATCCAATATAGTACCATTGGAGAAAAATCTTGCCTTGAAAACTCTAAAGAATAGAGAGTTATCGTCGTGGAGGAGTCTCTATGAGAGTTTTGCCAACATTGCATCATTGAAGATAGTGAGGTCCTTGAAACCCATTCCTCCCTGGTCTTTGTGGTTACACATCTCATCCCACCTCACCCAATGAACTTTCCTCGGGTCACCCCTTTGCCCCCACCAAATTTTTCAAACAAGGGTTTCAATCTCATGACACAAGGTGGTTGGCATTAAAGCAACTCATGGCATATGCAGGTATTGCTTGAATGACTGATTTAATGAGAACCTCTCTCCCTGCTTGTGACAACAGCTTCCCTTCCCATCCTTGTAATCTCTTCCATACTCTTTGTTTTAATTGATTGAAGCTAGCTCTCTTATTTCTCCCCACCAAAGCCGGTAAGCCCAAATAAGCCTTATACTGCTTCAACTCGGTTACTCCAAATTCTACCATGATCTCGGATTACATGTCCAACGGGGTGGACTTGTTGAAAAAAAGTGTTGTTTTCTCCTTATTTAACTTTTGGCTTGAGAGTCTTTCATAGGTTGATAGAATTTCAAGAACCTTTTGATAGTCATGCCTAGTGGCCCTGCAAAAAAGGAGGCTATTATCTGTAAAGAGTACATGCATTAGTATTGGACCATTCCTACATATGGATACACCTTTGATGTCCCCATTATTGGCTGTAGTCTGATTGAGTTTGAAGACCCTCTGAACACAAAAGGAAGAGGTATGGAGAAATGGGGTCTCCTTGGCGGATAACTCTGGTAGGTATAATATGTCCATATGGTTCACCATTTATTAGTAAGGAGTATGAAACAGATGTGATACATTCCATGACAAGAGCCACCCATTTTTCATTAAAACCCATCTGCACCATGACATCTCTCAAGAAGACCATTCCACCCGGTCATAAGTTTTACTCATGTCTAGCTCAAGAGCCATAAAACCTGTATTTCCTGAATTGTGATTTTTCATATAATGCAAGGTCTCAAAAGCAACCAATATATTATCTGTGATCAATCTACCCTTTAGAAAAGCACTTTGATGCTCCGATATAATAAGAGGTAAAACTCTTTTTAGTCTATTGGCTAAAACTTTCGAAAAAAATCTTATAAAGCACATTGCAAAGACTAATTGGTCAGAATTCAATTACTCTTTCCGGATTTTTTATTTTTGGGATCAAAGTAACAAAAGTATGGTTTAGAGGCAAAGGTAGAGAACCAGAATTTAAATATGTCAAAACAGTGGTTGTAATGTCACCTTTTACCAAATCCCAATAATTTTGGAAGAACAAAGGAGGCATTCCATCCGGTCCCGTTGCTTTGAGGGGTGCCATTTGTTTTAGAGCAACTTCCACTTCCCATGCTTGAAAATTATCTATGAGGGAGTTCACATCTTTGGTCACAAGTTGTGGAATGGAGCTCAAGGCTGCCGCCATGCTTTCGAGATTTATGGAGGTGAACAACTCCTGATAATAGTCTATAGACACATCAGCAATTTGCTCTGGCTGGGTGCACCATTCCTTTGACTGGTTTTTAATCCCTACAATTGTGTTTCAACGCTTCCTTAGAGTGGCTCGACAATGGAAGAACCGTGTATTTCTACCCCTATCTTTTAGGTACAGAGATCTTGACCTCTGCCTCCACATGCGCTCTTCCTTATCCATGAGGGAATTTAGCTCTTTTTGAATAGTTATCAAATGAGTTGCACAGCTCCCTTGTAGTGCTAGTCTCTCAACCCATGCCAATTCCTTCCGCTTCTTTGCTAACTCTTTTCGAATATTGCCAAAACACTTTTGACTCCATCTAGTTAATTCCTTCCCACACATTGCTAGCTTCCTCAGCACTTTAGTATCTTCGACCCCATCCACACTAGCTTGCCACACTCCTTTAACTACTTCCCTACAACCCTTATCTACTAACCACATTTCCTCAAATCTATTTTTTTTTTCTTTTGTTTAAACTCCAAATATGCTTGATCAATCCATAGCATCTTATGGTCAGAGGTGGTACTGTTAACATGGTGTACTATCGTGTCGGGGAATTCCAAAAACCACTCATGTGAGGCTACCACTCTATCTAATCTCTCCTAAACCGAGAGCCCGTTGTTGATGCCCAATTTTGCAAATCCATGAGAAGGAAAGCCCAATGAAAAGTAAGGCCCAAATAGCCCACCAAGAAGACCAAAGAGCAAGAGAGGTCCAAAGAAAGAAATGTATGGGAAAGTGAGCTGCAGAATACGAATCTGCCGCAGAATACAGTTTTTTGGCAGAATGGTTTCGGCAGATGAAGATAAATTGGGCCCAAGACCCTTTGATTCAATCAACATTATTTGGCTTATAAAGGCCCAAATCCTTTTGGATAAAGAAGATAGGCACGAAAGCTAATATGAAGAAGCACGATAAGGAACAACAGGAAGTGTCAGCAGCAGGAATCACGTGAAGGAAAGAAAAGTCAAACCAAAGGAAAATGACAAACGCAGCAGGAAACGCATGATGAAATAAGACAAAGAACACGCAACAGGCAGAAACAGAACAAATCTACTACGGCAGAAACGGCATGAGAGACAAAAACAGAAGACAATAGAGTAAGCACAGAAGGGCCGGGGCACCACCAACCTGTACCCAGCCAATACAAGGGAGGTGGGCCCATGGTTAAGGAGATTCAGAGGGTGTAGTTTGGTGGTGGGGGGAAAAGGGGGTCTATATTTAGTTTCCTACCATAACTTCTTTTGGGAAAATGCCTTGTTGGGATGGTATCTTACCCAAAAGAAGGAGTGGATGGTAGGGACCATCTGATGCATGCCATAAAGCTAGGTAGTGAGGTAGCCCAATTCCTATCCGTTTGAACCTAGAGTAAAAGTATACAGCAAGAACAAACAAAAAAGAATTTTGTTGTAAAATGAGTAAGGGTGCAGCAAGCACAGTGGTTGGGGCAACCAATGGGTTAGTGGATGGTCTTGAATGGATGCCCACAAGGAACTAAAAATAGTTGGTGAAGCCTTAAGGGTAAAAGGAAGAAATCCCATTGAATTAGCTCACTATAAAAGGAGGTAGCCATGGATGAAAGAAAGGGGGAACCCGGAGGGAGGAAGGAAGCACGGGAGACCCAATAGGAATGGGACCCAAGGTAGGAAGAACCTAAAGGAAAAGACCCAAATGAGAAAAACAATTTACGGCAAGAGAGTAGTAAGGAAACTAAGAGTTAAAAAAAAAAAAAATAGAACGGAGAGAAAGAAAGAAAGTGGTAAAAAGAAGAGAGAAAACGTGGCAAGAATAGGGGCATGCATCAATAGACCATCTTTTCCCTCCCTCTTAGCAAACCCACTCTTTGAAGTCTCCAAAAAAATGATAGCTAGCAGCCATTTAGACCTATTCTCCAAAATGCATAACTTTGATAGCAAAAGCTTATGGCAGGAGCCTATGACAAGGTTGTTCAATTTGGAGTTTAGGTTCCTTCTTGGTTTACTTATTCTATGGGAAGACTCAATATTTGATTTTGAGCGCAAATATATCTGATTTCACTCGTTAAAACTTAAATCTGTTGTATTTAGTTATCCTACTGTAGCACGTTTTTTATCATGTCTGCTACATGAGTTCTCCTGCTGTGGTATTTTTACTTGTTGTACTAGTTATTCTGCTGTAACACCTTTTTATTGTATTTACCGTGTTATCTTAACCTTTTCTGCCGAAACTTTCTTTTATATTTGTTGTTACGTGTTTTACTTTGGACCCATTATCCTGCCACAAGTGTGTATATATATATACACACACACACACATATATTGTGTTTCTCACATTCTGTGTATACGTATAAGTATATTTATAAATATTCATATGTATATATTTAAGAATATGCTAACCCATGTAAGCTAACACTTACTTGATTGGTATTTTCTTTGGGTTTTAGATTTATTTATATGCAGGAAATAGAAAAAAATTTCTGCAGTAAAAAGCGAAGAGTAGTCATTCATATTTCATAAGGTTTTACTGTAAGGCAGAAAGCTTCACTTTACAGTAGACAGCTCTATTGCGCAGCAAAAGGCTTTACAGTAGACAGCTCTATTGCATAGCAGAAGGTTTTACAGCAGACAGCTCTATTGCATAGCAGAAGGCTTGATAGCAGGCAGTTTTACTGCACAACAAAAAAGTCAGACTTGCAGCAGAAACTAGGGAAAAGTTCCTTCTGCGGTAGAAATAAGGAATAAGCCCACTTTGCAGCGTCTTCCCTAGGACTTGGACTTATCGTTTGCGCACAATCCGGAGCAAAGAGGGTTACTATTGGACCGGTCCCAACTCCCTAATCCAGAAAACTTTGGGCCTAGTGTAGCAGGAGGCGGCCTAGCCCAACATTTGCAAAAAAGGCCCACACACCCGTTCTGCCAATGTTTGCTCTAGGTAAAAGGGAATCCTTTAAAGCCCATGTCCATGACACCGCATTCATCGAGAATGTCTTTAAATTGTTGCATTTGATTGTGAGGGCTAAGTCTACCACATGACTTTTTTGATTGCTTGTTTATCTCGTTAAAGTCACCGGCACAAAGCCAAGGCAGGGAGCTTCAGCGGTGTAATTGACGAAGGAGGTCCCAAGACTCGAATCTTCTATAGGTTTCGGGCTTGCCATAAAATCCTGTGAATCTCCATGGATTTTCTGAGTTTTTATTGATTGTGGCATCAATATGTTTCATGGAAGAAGACTCGATATCCACTTCAATTCCATTCTTCCAAAACAGCACTAATCCTCCACACTTGGTAATTCTTTCAACAAAAAATTTCTAATCAAACTGAATATGTTCCTTAACATAGTTTAGCCTTGCTTCATCTGCCCATGTTTTGGCTAAGAACATGAGAGAGGGGGCTTTTGCCTGCACCAAATCCGCAAGTTCTTGAACTGCACGTTGGTTCCCAAGCCCCTGGCAATTCCAGACTATGCAACTCATTACGACTGGCGGGATTGGAAACCAGTCTCTGCCAAAACAGGGTAATTCTCTTTATTAGTACTTGAAACCACCAACTTCTTGCATGGTAACTCGTATTGATCACAACCATTTCCACTAGGCGTTTGATGCCAATGGAGTCATCTATTGTGGCATAGGAACTAAAAGATAGGCGAGCTAGACGTTTCCATGTTGGATGTGGAGTCTTATTTGCAGCAACAGATATATTAGAAGCATTTGAAATATCTTTAAGGAGTGAGGGATAAACCTGATGTAGGTCACGTGACCCTAGATGAATTTCATTTGAAACTCTCCTTGCTATGTTTGAGTTGGCCTTTTCCTTACGCAGATCAACAGCTGGGTCTGAGATTAGGGAATTTTCATTAAACCCGATATCCTTGTCTATTTCTTGAATTTGTTGAGAGAAAAAATCTCCCTCGGTCTTGTAATCCTAAGGATTTGGCTCCATTTTCTTTTTTAGCAACATGGACTCAGCGTCATTTAAATTGGTGAATTCTATCAAATCTGCCCCTGTATCTGGAGTTTCCTTTTCTGCTTGTGTCTCGAGCTCCAGTGTTGAAATTGGTATTGGTTGTTGCTTCTCCGTCATTCTCCGCAGTGTGGAGAGGTTTTCCTCTCTATCCTCGTAGAAGTTTGAAACCTGTATCACTTTATTTCTTGTGGACACATTTGGTGGGGCACGAAGCCATGAGCCATATTGCTGAGATGATAGTTGTAGGGTGCCCTTGCTCTGAATCCAGAGATCACAATCCTTGTTCCCATGATCGAAACAAACCACACCAGTAGCAAATATTTGGCAAGTGCTCGTATTTAAAGTTCACCCATATTTTTCACCCTTCTTGAGCTTAATAATTCTGCCTCTGCATAAAGGTTGGTAAACATCAAGAGTAACTCTTACGCTCATAAAACTGCCACCCCCACCCTCTGAGTTTTCTGATGAGCAATGAAGCAGACCTATGGATTCACATATATCTTCTGCCACAGATCTGTTCTTGTACCAAATGGGGATATTATGGACTTGAACCCAGAAAAAAGCCATGTCGAAACTGAGTTCCTCAATTGAGGAGTTTCTGTCATACCTTGGTACGACCGCCAGCGACTTGTCAAAGCTCCATGGTTTGTATGATAGGATCCTGTCTACATCCTCTTTGTTATCAAACACAAAAAGGATTTTATGGTCCCCTTCTCTCTAGATTTTGAAACCATTTTTGGAACACCAAAGTAACTTGAAGGTCCTAACCACTGCTTCGATGTTCAAAGCCCTTCACAATAAGAACAAAGCTGCAATAATATATTCCTGGGATCGCCGATCTTTCTTGATACAGAGATCGTCTCCTTCCCTTTCTGAATGGGAGAGACAATTCCAGTGCTTTGTAAGGTCATCTATGACTTGAAAGAGAAATCTCGAGTGAATGAAGTGTAGAGAAGAAGACCGTTTCCCCACCTCACAAAGAAAAAAAACCAACTAGCCCTACACGTAACGTTGTTACTGAGGGAAGAAGAGCCTTACTAGAAGGGATGACAATTCTACTGCCTATGAGAAGTTGGAGGACAACCTAGCTTTTCTAGCGATTGAGAAACCTTAGTTTTGATATTATATCTAATACTGCATTATAAATACTACTCTACCAATACTACTCTATGCCATTATTAAATATTGGGATATGTTATATTACAATTTACAACTTATGAGTTTTTTTTAAAAAGAGTTTCAACCTATGAGATAATTTTGCATGTTCTACCCTTATGTTTTTCAAAGAATATTTTCATAAAATATTTAAAACAACTAAAGAGGGACTTGAAATATATAATTTTTAATTAGCTCAATTAATAAAGTTTTTTGTCATGAATAAAATATTTAAAATTCAATTTCTATCTATACCAAAAATTAGTTGATCTGTTAAAGTTTTAGTACGATGAGAAAAAAAAATTATTATGAAAAGAAAATCATAAATTTAAAATAATAATATAAAGTCCTTGGAATCATGGGTGCAGCTAAACCGGGAAGGTTTTTGTTGGGCCTGTGGCAGAGAGATCAGAGAACATGAACAAGGGCCCAAAACTTGTATAAAAAGTCGCAGCTCAAGCTCAACGGTCAGGCAAGGTTGGTTTTCTTTTTCATTTGTTTCTTCTGTTTGCAGCTGCAGGCAAGTGCTTCTCCACTATCCACCTGCGATAATCATTTATGAGTCCGGCGGTTGAGAGAAGTCCACGTAAGGTTTTCCATTGAAAGTGAGGTGTGACTGGACCAATTCTTTAGTAGGTGTGACAAAGGTCAAGGTTGGTTGGTACCACTAGTAGTATCTCCACCATTCCTTTATCTATTTTATTTTTTTTATTAAATGTGACCTAGACAACCTTAACAAGCACAGGTGTGGCGCTTGTTAACATTTGCTTATTTTTTACAACCTACTTTCTGGCTTTTGTGGGTTAATCTTGTGCAACACCCTCATCTCACACTCACCCACTGTCTTGTACCTTTTGTTTTTAATTTTTTTTTTATGTTAGAAATTTTTTATAAGAAAAAAAAAAGTATTAACATTTTAACTAATTTTTTAAACTTTTCATAAAAAAGTAGTATTAAAACATTCTTAATGTAGTCCTTTAACAAATGGCCTAAGTGAGTCGTGAATATGACCAATAACTTATTCGTAGTTCTATAATTTTCAAAAGAAGTTTTTATTCCCAACCCCAATTCAATGTGGCCAAATAAAAAATAAAGAGTAAAATCTAAGTGTTGGACAACCTGATTTCGCTTATTCTTGTCTACAACTCCCATGTCATTTCTTCACCAGACAATTCGATCTTAATAATACGTGCAGGACCACAAGTGTCAAGAATGTGTTAAAGTTTATCTACCTTATCCAGGCCAAAACATGAGTACAAAAAATTGTTAAAAATTTAAAATGATATAGTATGATAATATTCAAGATTAAATTAACACATAATACATAACTAACATCTATTCCTTTCTTTCTTTCTTTTCCCACAAATAACTATTATTTATTTAGTATTAACAAAATATATAAACAAAAGAAAAGACAAATAATTTTTTATTAATATATTTCAACTCTATCGTTTGTTGAAATAAAATTCGGCTTTTTAAATTTTCAAATATTTCTTTGATTGATTATGTATTAGTTACCAATTATTTTCCCTTTGAATATATAAAATCATCTTTTCTTTTGTTGCATAGCTTAGTTTTGAGCAAGTATAGTGATCCGAGTAATTACAAATACAATCACTTTATAAATAACCCGGTTAATTATTGATCTTTTAGTCGTACAACCCCTACCAACCCTTGGTATAATTAAAAATATTTGAAAATTTTTTGAAATAAAAATAGGAAAAGCATATAAAGTATATCGATACAAAAGGAACCTCATGTTTCAGAAGCAAATTCTTTATTTATAATATTTAAAATAGAATTAAAATGTAACTTTTACACGTTTTAGGTAAAAATAAGTCCTTTTTTTTTAAGGAAAGCCACATGTCATGGTGTCACAGGTCAATTTTTCTTTTAAATTTTTTGCTTGTGATGGCACTAAGCCCCTAACTTAGTCTCAGCCAACACACCACACACACTGCAGGAACACTCAAAATAGAATTATCAAGGAAATACACACACACACACACACAGTATTTACAGGGCACTAACCCCAACCTTTATTACTCAATATCAAGTACAAAAGAAGTCTGGAGAATACACACAAAATTCTTTAAGCCAAAATCACACACTTTGTTGTTAACAGCACCAACAGCCTAAGATAAATGTACAGAAATAATTGTCGCGGCAGTTACTGCCAAGTAACTGCCCTCTTGTCCAGAACTTACTGCCACATGTGGTTTGACTTAGGACACCTTCAACTGATGTTATCTTGGTTTGCTTTCCACGTTTCCAGCCCCTACTCAGCAGGTCTGATCATCAAGAAGGCTAGGAACTGTTGGTAACTGCCGTTGCACATCCTACACATGTCAGCCCATGTCTCAGCACATCATGGGGCTTCTGCCCATGCTCCAGCAGCCCACACACACTTGTTCCAGCACATTTTAAAAGGTTTGGCCCCTGCCCAAGCCCTTCTCATCAGCATCACAACTCATACAGCATGCCTATTTATAGCACCTCAAGTAACTGCCATTAGCCCATTCACACAAGTCCATGCATTCTACCAACACCAACTAGTCCAATGCCTTGCACAGCATATCATCATCACAACAGCTCAGCATTACCTTGCACTCAAGCCATCAAGCCTACACACAAAGCAAACATCAGCCAAGCCGCTAATGTCATGCACCATCTCATAGGGTCAGCACCACCTGCTGTTGCCCAACATTAAAATCCGTCTCTGCCCACCATGGCCTTGGGGCATCATGTGGAGCAAGGTGCCTCCACATGCTACCCCTCGCCATGCTTATCATTCTGAATCCAGCAGGGAGATCTGACTTATTCCCTTCAAAGGGCAATTAGGAGCTTCACTAAATAGGTATAAGGAGCCATTAGTGTGTTGAAAAAACATAGAGCCAAGTGACTGGCTTGATGTTGCCCAAGCACTCCAATTTCTCATGCCATCATAATCAGTAATTAAAGCTCCTAACAAACCACCCCCTCCAGAAGAAGCCGACGTCCTCGTCAGTAGGCTATCCTCAAATGCCTTCATCTCTTTCTCAAGCTGCCACAATGTAGATGCCTTCTCCTAATTTAACTTTGTTTTAGCCGCCCCTTTTCCACTTCACTAAGTAGTAAGTAATCATATTTCCTTCCTTTTGATAACCTGTTACCTTCTTGTCAAGAATACTGTCCATTTCACAAAATTTCAACTCTTTTCCCATCAAACCAACCATAACAGTCAAAAATTGACCATTAAATCGAGAGTCTCTATCACTTACAATATCTTTAGGCAGCCCAAAGTATTCCACCACATTTTTGTAGAACAAATCGGCAGCTACCTCTGCTGTACATGAACTTGGTGCAGCCATAAAAACAACATAGTTTGAGAATTGATCAACCACTACGAATACTGAACCCATCCCCTTAACTTTTGGCAAACTAGTAATGAAATCCATTGAAACTGAAACCCATGGACTTTCTGGTATAGGAAGAGGCTGCAACAAACCTGCTTCCTTTTGAGTTAAACCTTTGTCTTTTTGGCAAACTAGACAAGTCTTCACATACTGTCCAACTCCATTTTAGGCTAGTAATTAGAATGGGACAGTAAAGCATACATTCTATCCCTACTCGGATGTACTGCTCATTGCAGTCACATCTTGCACTAGCTTCTGATAGATAGCATCAAGCTTAGCACTTTCTTTGATCTTGTCCATAAAATCTGACTCCACTCTAGTTAAGGCAGTCACCTACTCTTGCATCTGTTTGCGGCTATGCATCTGCTACTTCATTATACTTGCCTGGTTTATACTCCCATACAAAATCATACTCTTGCAGCAACTCCTGCCACCTAGCTTGCTTGGGTGACAGCTTCTTTTGTGGGTTATAGAAGGTATCAACTACATTGTCTGTCCTCATCACAAACTTAGGCCCTAGTAAATACACACGTCATGCTAGCAAACAATGCACCATTGCAATCATCTCTTTTTCATGAGCTGAACACTTCTGTTCTACATCATTCGACTTCCTGCTCTCATAGGCAACAAGGTGATTCTCTTTTACTAGCACACCACCAATTGCTTTGTCAGAAGTATTAGTATGGACTTCAAAAGGTAACTCAAAATCTACCAGAAGCAGTACAAGTTCACTCAATATAGCAACTTTCAGCTTCTCAAAAGCCTCTTGACATGCATCTGTCCACACCCATTTCTTGTCCTTTTTCAGCAAATCTGTGAGAGTAATCACTTTCTTGGAATACCCTTGAATAAACTTCCTATAATAGTTAGTCAATCCAAGGAAAGGTCGCAACTCAGGAACTTTACTTAGTGGAGGCCAATCAAGGATAGCCTGCACCTTCCTCTCATCCATCATAACTAGACCTTTGCTAACTTTATGCCCCAGAAACAAAATCTCTTGTTGGGCAAACTCACACTTCTCTTTTTTGATATACAATTGATGTTCTCTCAATTTGGACAGCACCTTCCTAAGGTGTTCCAAGTGATCCTCCAAGGATTCACTATATTTTACTATGTCATCCAAGTAAACCACAACAAAGCGACCCACATACTCATAGAAGACATCATTCATCAAATTACAAAATGTAGCAAGGGCATTTGCTAAACCAAAAGGTATAACTAAAAACTCATAAGAACCATATTGGGTCACACAAGTAGTCTTAGGCTCATCCCCTTCAGTAATCCTCACTTACCAATAACCTAATCTCAAGTCTAGTTTTGTGAAGTAAACGACTTTGCTCAATCTGTCAAAAAGGTCTTAAATCAAAGGGACTGGATATTTGTTCTTCACATTCACTTTGTTTAAGGCTCTATAGTCCACACACATCCGCAATGAGCCATCTTGCTTCTTTTGGAACAGAACAGGAGCATCACAAGGAGCCTTGGAGGGTTGAATGTAGCCTGCATCTAGCAGTTCTGTCAACTACTTTCTTATCTCAGTTAACTCCTTTCTCATCTCAGTCAACTCCAATAGGGACATTCTGTATGGGGCCTTCGAAGGAGGCTTTGATCCATGAACTAACTCGATCCTATGATCAATAGCACGCCTTGGTGGAAGGGTCTTAGGCAATTCTAGAGGCATCACATCAGCAAACTCCTCTAATAGTCCAGTCACAACATCTGGAACTTCAACATACTTGTCCTACTTCATCTCAATTAATGTAGCCAAGTAAGTCATCTCACATTTCTTCAACCCATGCTCAACTTGCATGGCTGAAACCATTGGTTCTTTCCCCTTGCTAGTCTTGCTATTTCCTGCCCCACGCCTAACAGGAACATAGCATGGCTGCTTCTCATCATGGATTAATAATACTCCAATGAATGGCAGTAAGTTAGCCTTAGTAGCCACTAGGAACTCATCACCCTAAATGACATTAAAGTCATCTAACTTCATGATTAGGAAATTCACCTTTCCTGTCCACTCGCCAACCTTAAACTTCACTCCATAAGCAATTTCCAACACAGGTTTTGCCTCTGAGTTTACTACCTTGATCTTACTTGGACACTTGCTTACTTTTAGACCAAGTCGTTGGACCATATGATCAGTAACAAAATTTTGGGTAGCACCAGAATCAAGTATACCCTCAACTCCATTCTCGTTCATCTCCATTTGAATATAAAATAGACCCTTAGAAGTACCTCCTGCATGTAGTGCATTCAGCAATTGCAAGGGGTTCCCCCTACTGGGAACTTCTTCATCGAGCTACCCACCATTATCTTCAGCAACCATAGCATTAAGCTTCTCATACTTTGGATAGTCTCTTGCACGATGAAGGCCATTGCAAATGAAGCAGCTAGCATTAAGCTTAGGCTGTTCTTTGCTTGGTTGAGAGGTAGAACTCTCTCCCTTGCTCGTGTTACCCAAATTTTTCTTCTGCTTATCCTTCTTCTTGCCATCATTTTTTTTTGCTTCTCTTTGCCTTTGTCCTTGGACTTACATTTTTCATCATCACCACTAGGCTTGTTGAACTTGTAGTCCACTAAGGCATCTACAGCAGACATGGCAGTAGGCAAGTCACGCACAACATGCCTCTTTAACTCCAATTGTGCCCAAGGCTGCAAGCCAGACATGAAATTGAACAGCTTGTCCTCTTTAGACATGTTCTTGATATCCAGTATCAAAGAACTGAATGTCTTGACATATTCTCTCATTGTAGTAGTATGCTTCAATTTCTTTAAGGCGTTTCTTACAACCTAGGTAGTGTTGGTAGGCAAGAATTGGTCCTTCAATTCTTTCTTTAAGGCTTCCCACGAGTTAGTTTTCCCTCTACCAGCATTTGCATAATTTTCAACACGGATTCTCCACCATAACTTGGCATCCCCTGAAAGATACATGTTAGTAATCGTTACCATATCTTGACTAGGCACCTTGGCAACCTTGAAGTACTACTCCATATCCCACAGGAAATTCTTCAAATCCTTGGCATTCTTGGCATTATTAAAGGGCTTTGGTTCAGGCATCTTCACTTTGGTGGCCACTTCCCCCTTCCTAGGCAGGCCATACATTACTCTCTTCAACAGGGAAATTTCTGTTTCAAGTTGGCTTTGGGTCTCCCTTGCTGCCTGGTTCTAACTGTCTAGTGCAACAATTAACTCTTCAACATGATTCAACATAATATCCCTCTATTCTGCAAGATCATTCCTTACCACAGTAGTTTTTGTAGAGAGAGCTTCCAATCTGTCACACACAGAAAGTTGCTCCCCCTCTCTAAGAACTCCAAGTATGTTCTCCAAGACAGTCACCCTTGCCTTGGTGTCCGAAGATATGGTAGTCTTGCTCTGATACTAATTGTCACAGGGTTAATTTTTCTTTTAAATTTTCTGCCCATGATGGCACTAAGCCCTTGACTTAGTCTCAGCCAACACACCACAGACACACACACACACTATAGGAACACTCAGAACAGAATTATTAAGGGAATTCACACACATACTGCACACAATATTTACAGGGTACTAACCCTAACCTTTATTACTCAATATCAAGTACAAAGGAAGTCTGGAGAATACACACAAAATTTACTAAGCCAAAATTACACACTCTGCTGTTGACAGCCCTAACAACCTAGGATAAATGTAGAGAAATAACTGTCGCGGCATTTACTACTAAGTAACGATCCCCTTATCCAGGATTTTCTGCCACATGTGGTCTAACTTAGGACACCTTCAACTGATACTGTCTTAGCATGCTCTCCACGTTTCTAGCCCCTACTCAGCAGCTCTGATCATCAAGAAAGCTAGGAACTACTGGTAACTGCCGTTACACACTCTGCTCCGATACTAATTTTCACAAGGTCAATTTTTCTTTTAAATTTTCTACCCATGATGGCACTAAGCCCTTGACATAGTCTCAGCCAACACACCACACACACACACTGCAGGAACACTCAGAACAGAATTATCAAGGGAATTCACACACATATACACACACACCGCACACAGTATTTACAGGATATCAACCCCAACCTTTATTACTCAATATAAAGTACAAAGGAAGCCTGGAGAATACACACAAAATTCTCTAAGCCAAAATTACACACTCTGCTGTTGACAGACCCAACAACCTAGGATAAATGTACAGAAATAACTGTCACGGCAATTACTACCAAGTAGCGGCTCCCTTATCCAAGATTTGCTGCCACATGTGGTCTAACTTAGGACACCTTCAACTGATACTGTCTTAGCATGCTCTCCACGTTTCTAGCCCCTACTCAGCAGCTCTGATCATCAAGAAATCTAGGAACTACTGGTAACTGCCGTTGCACACTCTGCGCATGCCAGCCTATGTCTCAGCACATCATGGGGCTTCTACCTATGCTCCAGCAGCCTACACACACTTGTTTCAGCACGTTTTAGATGGCTTGGCCCCTGCCCAATCCCTTCTTATCAGCATCACAACCCACACAGCATGCCCATTTCCAGCACCTCAAGTAACTACCATCAGTTCACTCACACAAGTCCATGCATTCTGCCAGCACCAACTAGCTCAATGCCTTGTACAACATATCATCATCACAGCAGTCCAACACTGCCTTACACTCAAGCCACCAAGCTCACACACAAAGCAACCACCATCCAAGCCACCAATGTCATGCACCATCTCATAAGGTCAGCACCACTTGCTGCTGCCTAACATCAAAGTCTGTCTCTGCCCACCATGGCACTCCTCTGCCATGGCCTTGGGGCATCATGTGGAGCAAGGTGCCTCCACATGCTGCCTCTCATCATGCTCATCATTCTGAATCTAGCAGGGAGACCAAGTTTGTCCCCCTCAAAGAGCAATTAGGGGCTTCACTAAATAGGCATGAGGAGCCATTGGTGTTGTGAAAACATAGAGCCAAGTGACTAGCCTAATGTTGCCCAAGCACTTCAATTTCTCATGCCATCATAATCAGCAACTAAAGCTCCTAACACATGGGCAAGTTGGACTTTCCAATTTTTGGGTTGCTTCTTTGAACTAACTAATTTTTGAGAAATTCAATCTTACAATAGAAAAAGAAAAAAAGAATACACGTATACATACATCATGATAAAGTTAAACTTTTTGTAACTCTTTATAATTATTACTTCACTCAAAAAATTTTAATTGAATTAATATTTTAAAAATTCTATCACTGTATAGCACGTTTTTATTATACTTAACACAATGTTAAGTTTCATTTTAATTGACTTTTTTTTTTTATTTAATCAATAAACTTAGATTTTTATGTATAATTTTAAATTATAAATTTCAAGATTAAAAAAAAAATGAGCACATTTGTCCAAAATCAAGTAATTATCTTATAATATATATTTTTTTAAAAGAATAAAAATATAAATTTTAAGATATTTTATGTTAAAAAGTTTTTTTTTAATTTTTATGAGGGCCACGAGTCATGGGCAGGTCGGGCATTCAATTGGGGGTGGGGGGGAATTCTTCGGTGTGCATTTTTGAGAAATCTACTCATAAAAAAAAAAAAAAAAAAAAGCAAACACACAACATGATCAAGTTGCATACTCTCCATAACTTTTAATTGGATTAATGTTTTTACCAGATTATATGTTTTTATTATTTTTAACACGCATATTAAACATCGTGTTACTTAGATTTATTTAACACGCATGAACTTTTTTTTGTGTGTGGTTTTTTTTGTGTTTTTTTTTTTCCTTTCACGAGATTAAAAAAAAATATATACAAATAAACTTAATACCCTATTATTAGCATCGTTTATGGAGGCAGGCAGCAAGTCTGAGTCCAAATCCTGACCTGCTGTTAGACTTAATTAGATGTTTCCCACGGGACATGACCTAGCTACTTTTCTAAACCCAACTCTTTTTTAAGAGTGTTTTTTCTTTTTAACGTTAGGTACAACGTAAATTGCATAATAAATGGTCAGTTAAAGAGGATTCAGGGACTCAGTCAACAATTCAAAATCATGCTATTTGCTTAGAGATAGGGTTAGGCCGCGACGCAATCGAAACATATGTTAGGATTTGTATGCAAACAGGCATTTGAAGCACGTACTCATTTTTATTCCAAGTTTCTTTTTTCAAGTAAGATTATAGTACACGTCCAAATATACTCTAAATCGTAAATCCTACTCCTAAAGTTTACGTGTGATAAGATTTTATACCCTAAAATTTTAGAATTTGGATTTATCTCTTGAAGTTTAGATTGTTTAGATTTTACACCTTGACGTTTTAAAATTTGGATATTAATCCATAAAGTTTGTGAGTGTTTGGATTTTATACTCCAGAATTATGAAACTTTAAGGTGTAAAATCCAAATACTCTCAAAATTTAGGAGGTAAAATCCAAACACCTCTAAAATATAGAAGCTAAAATTCAAATTTTGAAATATCAGGATGTAAAATCCAAACACCTCCAAATATCAGGGGGTAAAATCCAAAATTTAAAATTTCAGGGTGTAGAATCAAGTCACCCCAATTTATCATATACTTTATAAGAAAGTGTTTTTTAATATATATATATATATATATATATATATATATATATTTTTTTTTTTTTTTTTTCTTACAGAAGTTCATGTTAGTGACTTATTTCAAATTTAATTCTTAATTAATAAAACCCAGCATAACAAAAAATGGCTAACACTTTATATTGAAAATAGGGGGACAAAATCCAATCATTCATTCATCTAAGAGAAAAAAATTAGAATTAGCGGCCAAGAATGTCACGACCAAACCATTTTCTCTATCAAAAAAGCTGGAAATCATTTTATATATATACAAGATAGAATTTCTACTCTAATCTAATTTAAGTGTATATGTATATGAAGCTCTCTCCTGTAAACTTGAACCTCAACCCTTGCCCTCAACATCCCACAAATATTTTATACTTGTGGAGTGATCACCACACTAAGGGTACGCAGTGATGCTGAAAATTGTTTTTAATTGTAGATGCCTTGTCTATTGCATGGCCATTTATAATCCATGAAGAACATAAAGGCCCGCTTGGTTAGGTAGTTCAAATAATAGTTTTCAGTATTTAAATATTAAAAATTTTAGAAAAAAAAAAACATGTTTGGTAAGAGATTTTATTTAGGAGTGCTTGAGTTAAGTTTCTCATTTTAGGGTGTTTAGACATTGAATTTAAAAAACTTCTCATACCAATTTTCAGTTTACATATAATATTACTCAATGACACTTTTGTAAATATTTAGAAAAGTGTAGTACTCACTTGATAAGACCTAACATTACTACAACTCTCTCTCTCATGTGCACACCTCATTTTTTTTCCTTACTTTTCCTCCCCTCTTTCATGTTCCTTCTCTCTTCTAAATATTAATAAAATAATTTTACATGTTAGAAATTTACTACTATTTAAAAAAAAAAATACATACACATATTGAACAGTAAATACATAATTATATAATTTTCACATTTTAAAAGATATTGTTTGAAACATGGTACTTAAACACATTTTTTGCACTATGAGTACTTTAAACATGTACTTTCACAATACTTTTTTAATCATAGTTTTCATATTATTTTGAACAACAATACTTAAAAGCTAATATCAAATAGGCCACAAATAAAATGAATAGGTATGGACTATGCTAGCTATAACTCCCAAATCCATGATATTGTGTACAAAACTTCTAACCAACATTTTAGAACTATATATTTGGTGTATGTGGGACAAAAAGATTACATACCCAAAGAAATAGTTAGATGCTTAAAAAAAAAAAAAAAAAAAAGAAAGAAAGAAAGAAAGAAAGAAGAAGAAGCAAGATGTAAGATATTGGGCTAGTCCTATACTCAAAATAATGTAAAACCCAATCTATCTTTGTTACAAAGCTTAAATGCACCGATTTCAAAATGTTTCAATGTCATTAATTAAGCATGTTAAAGACCGAATGTCTTATTGTATTGAATTGTGCAAAATAATGTATAAGAGACGACATCTAGGCAATGTGCTATACAGTTGTTTATAAATAAATAAATAATGTGCTATACAAGCAATAAAAGCGCAATACAATAGTACAATAGTCCTAAGCCTGCTAGGCATATATTCTTTTTTTTCTTTTTCTTTTTTTTTGCTGAATCTAGGCATATATTCTAACAGGGCACATTTAGCATCTAGACATGGCGTAATAGTAATACTACTATGTAACGTGTAATACTGAATAAATGAGTGAGATTGAAAATTAAAAATTCAATTTTAATTTCAACCATTAGATCATAAATATTTTTAACCTTTCGATCTTTCACTTTTTTTACAACTTTTTTTATTACTAAACTTTTTTTTTTTTTTACCAAACTTTTTTACAATTAATGCTTCTAACTTTTACATCTCACAACTACACAAAAATGGCACGTGCAATTTTTGCACGGATCCAAATCCGGACATCCCTAATAGATCTATCAATACCCTTTCTCTCTGTATTTGACTATTTGTTGCTTTGGTTGGCCATCCAAAATAAACTCTACTAAAGATAGGTTTGTTATTTGGGTGCAGGTTAAAATGGGCAAATACCCTTTTCGCATAAAAAAAAACAGCATTATACTTCATTTCTCAAATTAATTAGGAAAATGCTCTTCTTTTGAAACTTGATTTTCTCAAAATCGAGTTAAACCCTATAGCGACGTTTTAAGGAACTTATAGCGGCATTTTTGAACTCGAACTTCATAAAATCGAGTTATAGGTTAAAAAAAAAAAAAAAAAAACCTGCATGGAACTTGAGTTTATGGAGCTCGAGTTACAAAACGCTGCTATAGGTCATTAAAACGTCGCTATAGGACTCTAGGAATATTTTTTAACTCGATTTTAAGAAAATCGAATTTCAAAAGAGGGACATTTTCCTAATTAGTTTGGAAAATGGGGCATTTGCCCATTTTTGCCTTTGGATGTATAATGTTGACCTATCTATGTGTTTACTACAGGGAAAGAATTTAAAACATTGATAGATCTATTTGGTTGTTCTTTCTTCTCTAAATTGGTTTGGAAAGACTGATTTAAGAAAATGTTTGGTTAATAAACAGGTGGGGATAGGCTTTATGAGATTGATTAGTAGTAATTTACCATTTTTGGTGCAATCAAAATTCTAAAATTTAGAGCAATCGCATCAGCTTGTGTATATATTTTTTTTAATTTTAGTATAGGAATCTACTTTTTATATTTTACATAATTTTCAAAACACCTTACGTCAGATTATATCTACATTTTATTAAAATATCAATTTTCTTAATTTTTTTAAGTACTTATCTTTCTACATACACAACAACCATCATTCACTCTCTTCTTTTATCTTCGAGATACGTAAAAAATAGATCTATTTGGTTGTTCTTTCTTCTCTAAACTCTTTTGATAAGACTAATTTAAGAAAATGTTTGCTTAATAGACAGGTGGGGATAGGCTTTATGAGATTGGTAGTAATTTACCATTTTTGGTGCGATCAAAATGCTAAACTTTAGAGCAATCATATTAGCTCATGTATTTTTTTTTTTTTTAGCATAAGAATCCAATTTTTTTATTTTACATACTCAATTTTCAAAACAACTCACGTCAGATTATCTCTACATTTTATTAAAACATCAAATTTTCTTAATTTTTTAAAGTTCTTATGTTTCTTCCTACACAACAACCATCATTCACTCTCTTCCTTTATCTTCGAGATATGTAAAAAAAAATAAAATTAAAAAAATAAAATGCAAAACGAATAGTAACAATGTAAATTTACAAAGCTATTATAGTAATCACATATTTTTACAAAACTATTTGTTCTGTTGTTTACTTCTTGTCGTTCAGTTGTGTGGCTGCTTTTGTGGTTGTTTTTGTACACATTGTTGTGTGGTTTTTAGAATTTTCAATTAGTTTATGTATATAAAACCAACTCAGTGTGCATGTGTCAATGTACCCTATAATGAAGGAGAGATAAGTGATCTTAGAAGGACCGATCAAAATGCATTGATATGAAAGGCATTGTCCATCTTAGAAAAAGACCAAATGTTGACGAGGGATAACCGGATAAGAGCAAATAATCAAAGCATCATGGAAGTAGTGATTACTCGGTGGTCATAGAATTTTTAGAACAGGACCACCGCTCTTGGTGATCAGTGACGGAACAAGTCAACAAAATCACCGTGAAAGCCTCGTCGTAACTCGTAAGTTCCTTAACTCGTAATGCGACACAAACTCTCTGGCCTAGCATTTTTCTCTCGTGTCGGCCACTTTTGAGGAATACAATGTGATACCGTGGCAAAATTACAATGTGCATGCCAAACACTCGTCAATTCTAAAATGTCACTCGATTGTTTATTAATTAAATTACATGAACATCCATACTACATAACACGGAAACTTATTTCCCTCTTAACTTGCACCTTTAAAATCCACACCATCATTAAATGTTCTTTATCTAATTGCACCAGATATGTCAAATGTGGATGGCACAAGATAATTAGTTTTTTTTTTTTTTTAACTTATAGTATCCACTTTTGATAATAGCTTTTTATCGTTAAACTAAAATATCAATCGATTTTTTGTATAAATGAGAATTAAATCTCAAATTTCTTATACAACTATCAGATACTTTATCAATTCAACTAACTAGAATTTACAAATAATTAGCTTTCTGGATTTAAATGTTGGTTAACTGAAATTGGAACATTGCTCTTACTATAAAAAAAAACAATCACAGTTTAGCCTTAGAGTAGAGAATTTTACAGGCCTGAGTTGTTTGATAAAAGGGGGGGAAAATCAAATGGCTCAAATTTTATCACTTATTAGTTGGTTTGAAAGGGAACAAATAGTCAAAATTGCGAAAGTTGGTTAAGGGTTTACTAAACATAGCTTGTACTTAAAATTGAAGTGACGCAGTCAGCATTGATCCAAACTAAAATATTCCAAAACGCAATTTGATAAATATAAACAAAGAATAAAAAAGAAACAACTGATCGAGGTGGTAATTAAATTTGTGAACAAATTAATATCATTTTTTTATTAAAGCGAAATAACATTATTTTTATTAGTAAAAAAAGCCAACTCATCTTCTAAAAAAGATTCTTCAATTTTTGAGTATATAAACAAGTTATTTAATATAAACAAAATATCGCAAAGAACTCAAATTGAAACAATTTAGGAATAGAAAATTGTTCAGTTGTTAAAATAAAAAAAAAATCCAGCTAGAGAGAAAGAGAACACCTTGAAGAAAAGCTACACCTAACTTTTTCCCTTACCTTTCCTAACAAAGAGACAAGAGAGTGACTCTATTTCACGCCAAGGACCGTACGTGAGAAGACTGGTAGAGAAGCGAGAAGCCACATGAAGGTTAGCTGAGTTTTAAAAACTGAAACGTAGAAGATAGTTAGAGCGAACCACCACAAGCGAAAGGAACACAAAAGAAAAAGAAAGAAAGAGGGAGTGGGATGTAAAAACATATTCAAAGAAGAAGAAAACATTTAAAGAGGAGAGACAAGGGTGAGGAGGGAAAATTTTTCTTGTAACATATAGAGGGAAAGGATATAGTTTTTGGTTGCATGTATTGTGTCTTGTTTCTTTGAAAAGAAAGAAGACATATAGAAGAGAAAGATGGAGCTGCTGAAGAGGGATTTATTAGAAGATGTTGTAATAATAGGGGGGTTGATAGGGGTGCAAATTGTGTATGCAGGAAACTCTGTGTTGCTAAGTTATCTTATGGCTCTGGGCCTTGAATCTTTCACCATTGTTATTTTCTCTACCTTTGCTACCTTCCTCATTCTCTCCCCCATTGCCATTTATTTTGAAAGGTTTTTGCTCCCTCTCTCTCTCTTTCACAGGCAAATGCTTGAGATTTTTTTTTTTCTTGTAAGGGTCTAAGTAAAAATGGAACTTTTTTATGCATGTGTGTTGCAGGGATAGGTGGCCCAAGAAACTCAACTCGAGGTTGATAATTCAGCTGATTTTGATCTCCTTTGGAGGGTAAGGAAACATTTTCTATGTTTATTCAAAATTAAACTTTGCAATTGCATTTCCATTGAAATAGTTAGGAGCAGAGGAGTGCGGAAAGATTTATATGGTTCTATTTGTTTATTTCATTTTTGTGTTTCTTGTTTGTTGGGAAAGTAATAGAAAAACTTGCAATTAATGTGACTGACCTTTATTAGTCTGGTAGGATTTACAATGGATTTCAAATTTATTTTATTATTGTTGTTGTTAGTTTTTTTTTTTTTTTTTTTTGAGAAACTTGTTAGTTAAATTAATTAGTTAGGAACAAAGGAAGAGGGAAAGATTAAGAGAGTTTTGTTTGTTTAGTTTCTATTTATAGTTTCTTGTTTCTGGGAAAATAGGAGAATAACAACGGATTAATGTTATTTCATCCATCTTTGTTGCTTTTCTTTTTCTTTTTCTTTTTCTTTTTTACTCTTCCCAAGCTTACAAGCACCATAACTAACCATCATATGACTAATATCTAGAATTTTGGATCTTTTAGTGCTCTCTTGCGCCTTCTCCTACTTTGATTATCTGCTATTTATTTCTTTTAATCTTTATTTAATTATATTTTGCCTTTCGGATTTAGTGTTTAAAAAGCTTTGTATATCACGGCACCGAGAAATTTCTAATCCCCCAAAACCATGAAAATTATGAGAAATATGCTCGATTGATCATTATCAAGTAGACTAAAATTAGCTTCCTCGCAGGCTTTACATGTATTTTGGTAAAAAATTAAGCTTTCTTTCCTGATTTTAACGCTGGTTTTCCTTAATTTAAAGCTAAAAGGACAAGAGAAGTTGGAGGATGAATGGTAGATGGTGGGTGATTTTGAATTTTTACTTTTATATCCTCATTTTGAATTTTTATTAAATTTCTTTAAATTAGGTAGTAGCGTTACTTTTAGAAGCATAAAATAGTGGGCATCAAAGAATTTTATTTTTGAGGCTATTTTAAATTATTCAATATTTTTATTTCTTTGAAAATTTATTAAATAGTTTTCCATAGATTATTAATTTTATCTTTAAAATTATAAAAGTTAAAATTCAAAATTAGATATCACCTGCGTTTGACATCAGCTTATTTAACTTTTTGCTAAATATTTGTTACTGAAAGTATGCTAAACAATACATGTACTCTGAAAATGTGAGATAAAGCAAAGATTTTTTTTTTTTAATTGTACATAAAACCTAAATGTTAAAAGCTAATCAAATAAGTTAGAAACAAACAAGCACGTCGGTGTTATTCTTAAAGCACGAAGGCGATAACAAAAGGTTCAGTTTTTCTAAAAGGCTAGAATATAAGTGCTTCTTAATTTGAGACATTGATGATTTTGATTTAATTAGCTCCTACTCATTCCAGGTTTAACATTTCTTCTATTGTTTGTGGGGGATATGACATAAAGAAGTCCTTTTCAATGTTTTCATGTTGAACTAGCTAGTGCCTGAAATTAGAATTAAGAATTTGAGAGAATACATTATTAATATGTCAAGGGAAGGAAAATTTTATTAATTTTTCCAATACGCTTTATTTAGAGGGAGTAAATAACATTTCAAGGTAGAGTGTGTTGATGGAATAGCTTCTAAAATATATCTTCCTCTTTGTTTCTTCTCATGAGGATGGAATCAACGTTACAATTCTTGCAATCATTCACACCTTTCTCTCGTTTGGTCTCCTCCGGCCAAAAATTAGGAAACACACAGGGATGCCATTTAACGTGACTTGCAAGCACTTCTTTATGCCTTGTGCTTCTGCTATATTGTCGGTGTGTTTATTCTGTTTTAAAAGTAAGCTAAAAACAAAAATATAGTTTTCTTAAAAAAAAGTGAAACTAAAAAAAAAAAATGTAGGTATACTAATTATGTTCATTGTCATCTAATAGAGGATCTGAGTTCGAATCTTAATTAGTGTCATGAATTGATGATAAAAAATCTATCATAAATGCATATGCACGTGAACATATTTAAAATAAGTTTTACAAAAACCATGTCAATCCAAACTTTATACATATCATATATATGGTAGTCTTTTAATCATAGCGTAAGAGTTACTAGATGAGAGTCAATTTACATCACAATCAATCAAACATTTTAATACAGTGTGGCAGCTCAAGTCGGCTAGAAAATCAAACATTTTAATTATAATGAATATGTTGTGGGTCAGGGCATTTTTAACTTTTTCCAAATTATTAAATTAATAGGACTTTAGTTCCACTCCAATGAAAATCTTATGGGTTCCGTGATATAACTAACTTGCCAGATTCTTACTGTTAAAATTAATTTTGAATTGTGTAAGAGTGGGTTTTTGTTTATTATTATAAAAACTCAAACAAGCATGGGGAGTGATACAAAATAATTTCTCTTTTTCTTCTGTTTGCTTCACAGGGTAACTTTATTCCAGTCCCTGTTCCTAAAGGGGATCAATCTAACTTCTCCAGCAATGGCAACAGCCATGCCAAACCTTGCTCCAGGGCTTATCTTCGTCATTGCTTGGGCTTTTAGGTAGCCAATTTGCTTTTCCACTTTGGTATCTATCTATAGCATTTTAAAATTTGCTTAGCAATTTTCATACCTTAGAATATTGGGCTAACATGAGACATGGAAACATGATACATGAAGTTGTTAGATTAAATGAATAAATTTATCATTTTTTAATAGCTTAAGTTTTTTGGAGAATCAATAATTTAATATGTTATCAGAGCTCAAGATTTCTTGCTCTAATACAATATTAAATTATCGATTCTTTCATTTAAATTTTCATATGTAGGGCCCCCACTCAATGGCAGCTTAGGTGACCCACACATGAAGGGAACATGTTAGATTAAATAAATAAATTCATTATCTCCTAATAGCTTTAGCTTTTGGAAGAATCAATAATTAAATAGGGGTAATATTTTTAACTTTGCAAAAGTTAATTGGACATATTAGTATATTTTGTCACATTTCTTCATAAGTCAACAATTGGAGCATATGTCATCAAAAAAAATTCTTGAGAGAGAGAGAGAGAGCCACATTATTTGTCTGCTTGTTGATGTAGTTTACAAAAATTGCAGATTAGAGAGAGTGAAACTTAGTTGCGTGTACAGCAAAGTGAAGATTGTAGGTACGTGCCTGTGCGTTGTAGGTGCTCTCACAATGAGCATAATGCAGAGCACTGGCGTTCCAACAAAAGAGTCTCCATTAACATCTCCCTCATCACCAGTCTTTGATAAACAAAAAATTATCGGTTGCCTCTACCTCATCGCTGCAGTTTTTGTATTATCCAGCAATGTTGTATTGCAGGTAACTTCAATTGTTGTTGCTTTCATAAAATTTAGACATGTTTAACATACTCTTTCGATGAATTTATTTTCATTGATTCAATTTCTTTTTAAAAAAATGCACCAAATAGAAGTACATTTCCATCTAAAAAGAGTAAAGTTTTAAAATGTTGTACATGAATCAAATGGAAGTTATCATAATTTAAGTATGCTTTTGATATAGAATGCAGTTTTGGTGTTAGCGTGTGAGTGTATTCCCTTATCTCATCCCCCTTTCCCTATATATATGTGTGTGTGTTTGTTTCTCAAAAAAAAAAAAAAAAGTATGCTTTTGATATGAAAATAAATGTTTTTATTTTTTGATTTGTTTATAACAAAGTGAAGATTGACAGGCTACAACAATGGTTGAGTTTCCAGCACCAATATCCTTGTGTGCAATAACATCCTTGATCGGTGTGACTATAACTGCAGCTATCCAATTAATTCAAGATCACAAAATTGAAACCGGTTGGCCACTTGTGAGCGTTGGAAACTTGGTTGGCTATTCTCTACTGGTAAATATCACTCTTTCCCTTTCTCTAATTATAAAGGTCACACAAATTCCTATTTTTGTGTCCCATAAAAATAAAAATACCTGGCCTTGAATCTTGGGCTTGCCTATAAATTTAGCAAAATGAAGAACTGAAAGACTAGCAACGTTTAAAATTATATTTGTAAGAAAAAAAAAATCTTTCAAAAAATATTCACTTGAGGGTTTTTTTTGGGGGGGGGGGGGGGGTAATTTTTCACTTTAGGACAAAATTTGAAAGGTCAAAAAATGTAGCCACACCCACATATATGTTACGTAAGAAAACGCATCTTTATGGTGCCACGTACAATAAATTTAAGCTAAAGAGTATTTAATACCAAAAAAAAGGGCTTGATGTGCTTAAATGTCTAATAAAACCAGTTTTTTTTTTTTACTCTCTCAGGGTAGTATTCATCGCTTGAGCCAAACATGTTTTTGAGGAAGAAAATTTGCAAGGTCATATTATATATGTATAGATGGCCATGTAACGCAAGAAAATTAGTGCTAATGGTACAAGAAAAATTTTAAGCTAAAGAATGTTTTAATTATTGTCCATTTATATAATAATACAAACCATATAAACATTTGTATGTGTGTGTATATATGTAGGCAGGTGCTGTAAGTGGATCATGTATAAGCTTCAACAATTGGGCCATGAAAAAAAGAGGGCCGGTCTTGGTGTCCACATTTAGCCCCGTCAGTACAGTCTGCTCAATCATTTTCTCTATAGCCACCTTAGGAGAAACCGTTAATATTGGAAGGTAGACTAGTTAATTTTAGTGCTCATTTGGAATATTATTTGTGATATAAGTTGGAAATGTTGCTTTCAATGTATATCTTATTACTAATCACTCTTACAATGCAGCCTTGCTGGTATGTTCCTCATGTTCACTGGCCTTTACTTTGTGCTTTGGGCTAAAGGAAAAGAAGGTTATTATGAGGGGGATGGCCCCGAAAGTGAGTTCGATGCAGAGAAGCCTCTATTAAGTTAATATTGTAGTTAGCAAATGTGTAATATGTTTTTCATCGTTAAAAATTAGAAGAAAATGAAAAGTAAGAAACAAAAGCAGTGACTTGTTCCTAATGTGCCTAAAAGTCATGCATATATGTGAATGATATAAGAGAGCAAGCTTTGGATAAATGTGATCAAAACTTTGTTTAAAGTGTGTATAAGCTCCATTCTTTTAATTCTTTTTGCAGAACCATGATGGGGCTGTGCGTGTTGCGGTTTTTTTTTGACACGGGACACCATTTTGAGTACTCTTTGTAAAGATGGGTATATGTTGCTTGGGAAAAGGAATGGAGTTTAGGTCCTTTAGGAACAGAGATTTTGATACTTTTTTAGAAATTTCTTCTGCTGCAAAAAACCATTTGAAGTTTTACTTACTAGATTAGATTGTGAAGTAGGGCAAGTGGAAGCAACCTTAAGAGTGGTGGGTATAACTTGAGCCAAATTGCCTATATAGCTGAATCTTTTGGAATCGTTCTCTCCTAAAAACTTTTGCTGACGAACTTTTAGGAAGATCTTTCTAACTTGATCATTCTCTTGTATATCAATTTTGAATCACTAATAAGAATTTCTTCAGAAACATTCTCTAATTGTTTCTTCTTCTTCTTCTTTTCTTTTTGTTTTTTGTTTTTTGTTTTGGGGGTGTCTTTGGAGTCTAATTCGTCAATTTAAGTTTAAGAGCGGCCCTCGGATTTCAAGTTAGGGGGCCAAAGTATAAAAAATAAAAAAAATAAAATTCAAACACAAAATCAATACACAAAATCATTATTTCTTAATACATTAAGATGTAATCATTTACCAACAAAGAAAAAAAAATACAAAATAATATTGTTTCATAAGAACAATGTTTACTATTGCAAAAAAAACAAAAAACAAAATATTTTCACAAACCAAAATTTACTTTTGCTACTTTAATATTTCATTTGAAATGTTTCATGCAGTAGTATTTTTGGTATTTGGTATTCTAAATTCTAAATTTTTATTATTTAGAAATTAGAGCATCTAAAACTAGTACTCTAATACTGGGCGGATTGGAATTTTTTATTTTTTATTTAAAATTTTTTTTTTGTTAAGTTTTTGAGGTTGGTAGTTGTTAGTTGTACTAGGGTAATTAAAAGAGAGGAATTCTAAGTTTTTGGAAGAGTGAGACACAAATTAAAAAAATATATATATATATAATCATTAAAAAAGAAATCTTTTTTTTTTTCTTTGGGGTGGGGGGCCCAAATTTTTCTTCCCTTTTTTTCTTTGGGCCAGTGGGGGGCCGGGCCCCTTGGCCCCCCTGTGGGTCCATCCCTAAGTTTGTCATTGTATAAATATTGATTCTATTAATTAGTTGATAACTTGTGCAATGCATAAGAAAGTAAAAATTTAACATAAATTTTTTTTTAAAATATGAAATTTAATAATTATGATAATTATTAACAGATACTTACCATGATTATGTTTGTATATATGGAATTATACAGGCTAACATTAGGTATATGTTACGATTGTTTGTAATATGATTTTTTTTTTTTTTTTTTGAAAAGAAAAAATTGGGTTAGAGACCCACCGAAGTGGATAGCCTTAACGGGCGTGTTTGTAAAACGTAAGTCCGAAGACTGTTCCCATCCTTGTTAGTGTCAGTGGAGATGCAAACCATCTTTCCTTTCTACGAACGCGCATATAAAGAAATATATATTCTACTTATCAAATAAAATATAATTTGCTTGGATTATATTTTAATGGAGGGTTTAAATATAAAATTTAATTTAATTTTAATTATATATATATATATATATATATATATATATATATTAGAATAATGATTTATTTGACACGGCCTCAAAAGTTTATTTGGCTCAATAGTATGAAGTGAACTAAAAAGTCAAACATTTTTGCATAGTTTTATATAGGGCCGTTCACCAAATTGTACTAAAATTGTCTGTAAAATGGCATAACCACATGCATTGCATCACAGGTAATAGTACATTGCACTGCATGGTGCAGTGTTCTTTGTAGTTTTATAATAAAAAAACCGCACAAACCACACCACACTGCACTCTCTCTATATATTTATTTATTTATTTTTAATATTAAATATATTGTTCATAGTTTAATAACCTTAGTTTTAAAAAAATAGTTTGATAACGCTAGCAAGTATTAACTAGGAAAGTCAACCCAAAATAAAGAAAACATAGCTCAATAGTTCAAACCGCATCTTATACGCCATACTGCACATATGACCGAAAAAATGAGATACGGTGCGATTATAGTTTTAGCTAAACTCTAATCCGCACTACACCACATTGCACTGCACATGTGACCGCAATAATAAGGTGCGATGCAGTTATGGTTTTAACTAAACCGCACCGCAAAATACGGTACTAAAAATAGCCCAAAACCGCACCGCACTACACTCCAAACACTCCTAGTTTTATATATATTGTAGATATTTTTAGTTTGAGCTTCCTTCCAAGTATTCCACTATTCCTAATCCCACGTAGATGTTCAACTTTTCTTGTTTGTAACATTGTGGACGAAGATTTTTTTTTTTTTTTTTTAAGTCTGCAATATACTCTCAAGTGTGAACCCAAAACTTAAGTTCACAACAAATTCAATAATATCAATTATCTAGGAATTAATACAAACTTAACTCTTGCTAAATCTCAAATTTCTCTCTTTTTGTGCATCTCACGATTAAAAAAAATTCTCAATAGTTTTTTTTTCCTTGGTTGACACACTGACTACTGCGTGTTCCCAAACTCAAAACTCTAATACACTAATACACTTACTAGCTAACATAATCGTTAGGGTTTTAGTGTTGGCTTATATACCTTGACTTGCTTATAATCAAATTTAAGTTTCTTTATGTATTTCACTCAATGTAAAACTTGGTTAAATTCGGTACTTATGGGTTCGAAGATTTGCAACCTATAGAAGCTCTCTCAAGTGGGACCAGGGCTTGCTTAAGTGAGGTACCAAAGTTAGCGCAAGCAAGAATAAGATGCGCTCAAGTGAATTACTAAAGAATCAAAGGCTTGCCTATCTCTTCCTTAGTGTGAAAGTTGTTGCGTGATTGTGTGTGATGATTAAATAATAAGCAAAGCTGCGAAAGTATGAAAGAGAGAACACTCAAAGATTTTTGTAGTTCGACCTAACGGCCTACATCCATAGTGAGAAAGTCATTGATAGCTATATATTATATTAAGCATTTGTGTTACAATGAACTTAATATAAGGATTATATACTAGAGATTAGAGAATATATCACTAAACTTAGACTAACCTAAGGTTAATCTGCTTATTTTACAAGTACATAGGCCTACAATTAATTTGGGCCACTTGAGCCATAATATATCAAACAACAGAATCCGCTCATGTGTGATCAAGGAAATAAAAAACTTATGTTTTTTTAACCTAGTTTTGCTGCCATTAAAAACCCATATTAGCACTTATATAAACCACTTCGCGCATGATTTTTTCACAAATTGAGAGGCTGAATATTTAGAGCTATTGACTATTGATTTCTTCCTAGAGCTTTATGGAAAACCCATTGATGACCCGAGAAAAAAGCTAACTACATCTGCATTTGTACTCCAAAAAGGCTAGTTAAAACTCAACCATTTTCAGCAGAATAGTAACGGAAAGGCCAAGGCTTTTTAAGTCATCCAGTCACAAAACATTAAACAACATAAAAAAACAACTCGAAGAGGGCAAGCTTCAACCACTAATCAAACACTTAAATGCAATTGTACGAACATTAGTCTTCTGCTTCATAATTTATTTTATTATATGACATATGACAGCATCATGAACATACATATGTTCGAAGCTTCAGCCCTGCTTCATATATATGTGCTCAGTGAAGAAAGTCATCATTCTTTCAGCTCATCACGGGCATGATATATAATAGCACTATGCCTAGTGTCAAAATCCTTAACAAAATGGTTACTTTTCCTTGCATCAGAGAGATATAGTGGATCTTTAAGAAAATGCTCTTTGATTGCCTCTGGCATGGGTTGGTTTTCCATTATGCTTTTCCAGTAGAATTCTGGGCCTTTTTTGGCATCATTGCCATTGACAGACTATTGTGCAAAGAACATAAGTTAGCAGAGGAACAATGCACATGTGCAATTTAAGCAAATTAAAGCAATGAAAAGACTAATATGCTTGAAGAAAAAACGTGAGTTAGAGAATGCATATGTGCAATTTCAACAGAGCAATGAAAAGACTAATATGCTTGAAGAATTTTGGGCTATGAGAAATGTATTATTATTTAGGGTAAACAACGTATAGTCCCTATTCTTTACAACATATAGTCCTCATTCTTTATACCATATTTTAATTTGATTCATAACCTTTCAATGTCGCGTCAATTTAGTCCATGTCATTATCTATTTAATGGAAATAGCTAACGTGACAAACGGCCAAAATAAAAAATAAGTTTATTGCCACATTAACGAAAACTAATTTTTTATTTTGGTTGTTTACCACGTTAGTAATTTCGATCCAAGAGATAACGACAGAAACTAAATTGACACGGTACTAAAAGATTAGGAACGAAATTGACATAATTGAAAGGTTAGAAGACCAAATTAAAATATGATGTAAATGATAGAGACCAAATACGTAATTTACCCTATTATTTATTAAGCTAATGTAGTATCGAGTTCAATTCACCCACAGTCCATTGAAGAGAAAAAAAAAAACTATAGAGCTGATCTAGATAGATTATTGTATGGCACGTGCCTCCCCAGGCCTATTTGGGCCTTTGGCCCTGAACTCCAACCTTACAGCATGGCCCATAGGCCCAACTTTCTTGTCTAAAGCTTGGACCCGAACCGGATGAAGCCATGGGACCAGGCCCCATGTCATTTTGCTCAGCCCAAAACCCATTGAGCAAGTCATCGTCATACATGCACATCATCGTTCATAGCTTGGGAATTGTCCAGAAAAGTACATCTCAGGTGGAAGCATAATTGGTCGGAAACATAATATCTCGGTTATCCGGCACCACCTTAAAGAGTATCACTACCGATCATCCCTCCTGAGGTGGGGAGCCATTTCCAATGCCACTCTTACCGCACCCCACTCATAACTAAAACATCCACTTTGCAACGATAACATTGGACCTCCAATACCACTAACCACAAGAGTAATCATAACTCACCACTAACTATGAGGCTATAAATACGAGAAGCTAAAGGAAGAGAAGGGGCTTTTTGGAAGGGGGGGAAGAGGGTGAGAGGAAACTGAAAATAGAGAGAGGAAGAGAATAACAGAAGCGTGGTAGCAGCGAAAGGAGTAAACTTCATAAGGAGTAGTGTCCATATCGGGTCTCTGTGTCACGAACTACCCAAAGTAGGAAATTCAAAGCCCACATTATAAATAGATTGTGAGCCCAAGTGAGAATCAGCCCATCAACCTCACTTTTGGCGCGCACAATTATCATGTCTTAACTTTTATTAAGTATTTTTCACTTTGATCAGCACTTTTTAATATAAAGTTGTATTTAAAATTTTGGTTAATTCCTTTTCAAATTTGCATGTACATTTACAAAAATCACAAATAGTTGGTTTGGTAGTTCATAAGACCCCATAATATCCATAAAATCTTAAGTTTGAAACTTTTTACTAACATCTTAGAGCTACCTCCAAGTCATAACAAGATATATATATATATATATATATATTTATAGAAAGAAAGAAAGAAAGAAAAAAGAGCTTTATATATTAATAAGAGACTTTTTGACATTCATCAATCTATGGGAAAATATATGATACTGAAGCACAATTAAATTTACTATCTGTGGGGGAATCAACAACAAAAGTAAATTTGTTAATCCTTAAAGTATAAAAGATTTGCTCACCACAAGAAATAAATATTTTTATAAACTATTTAATTTATTGATTTTACATTCTTAAAAGTCCTGAAACTTGATTCATTACCAAAAAAAAAAAAAAAATTCTAAAATTAGAAACCTTTTAAATATTTCCACTTTAAGGTCGTCAAGTATAATATATTTATGGATTTAGATCCTCTAGAGTTCCTAGGGTACTCTACCAAGTAGAGTTTATTAAATCCTAACCACTCTTTAATGATTTAATGGTTTAGATTCTGCCATGTCAGCATTTCATTAATAATATTCTTGAAATAATAAAATAATGTTGTAAACAAAACAATTAAGATGATTGTTAATGAAATGCTGACATGGCAAAATCTAGACCATTAAATCATTAAAGAGTGGTTAGGATTTAATGAACTCTACTTGGTAGAGTACCCTAGGAACTCTAGAGGATCTGAATCCTATATTTATTAGTGTAATTGTAAAGCTTTAGTGTATCTACCTATAATTAAGATCATCAATTTTGGAGCATCCATGTGATATACATGACTTAGGAATTTATTACGTGATGAAAGACCAAACTACTGTGAAATTTGTTGTACTTGTACCATTATTGAAATATAAATATATATATCAAATGGGTTTGTCGGTCACGTTTGGAATGTCCCTTAATTTTTTTTTTTTTATGAGAAGAATGTCCTTAATTAAGTGAGACTGCTTTTGGCCCTTTTGGATTCAAATTGTAAACTTAATTTGAGTATGGGACTAATTTTGATTTGATAAATGCATTACTATCCTTAGCTAAAAGGTATAATTATAGAGGTGTTAAGGGTCAACAGTTGACACCTTTGAATTGAACCTTAGGGTTTGTTTGAATCCCGTTTATTACTGAAAACTAAAAACTGAAAATTGAAAACACTATAACAAAATAATTTTTAAATGTATAAATAGTACGTGGGACCCAATTTTAAAGTTATTTTTATGAAAAAAAAATACTTGTAGGTCCAATGAACAATGCACGGGACTCACTAAAAAAATGTTGGTCATGAACGCTGAACGCGCTATCCAAACAATCACTTAATAAGACCAACTTGACCACAGTCTACACACGATTATAAGTTAAAGCTACACGCATATTTAAAAGAAAATAAAATAAATGTAACAAGAAGATAAAAGAACAATAGAGAGGAAAAATGTCTGAAATCTTACATGAGTATTTTCAATTGCAGACCCTTTAAGATTTGGAAATTGCTTCTGGATTTCCAGTTCTGTTTGGTATAATCCCCGAGCCGCTTCGACCCCATTGTAGCTTAGAAGGAGAAAACATACAAGCAAATCTACTAAGTCCATCCTTGAAGCCGTGATTAGAATAGATGAGCAATATATCAATTAGTAGGTTTAAGAAGACTTATATATGGAGAGTATAATGACGAAGTGGAATTATGTATTTGGAAATGATAGTAATAATAGGAAAAATTATTAAATACTTTAGGAGTACCATAAATGTGTATTCTTCTCTCTCATATAAACTGTGGGTTCTATCATGAATTAAATTAGTAGGAGTGTAGGACCCATAATTATGTGTGTGAGAAAAATATGCATTTATGGTACTTTTAGAGGATTCTATAATTATCCTAATAAGAGGGGTGAAAAAACAAAACATAAATGAAACAGTGAAAAATGACAACACAAAAATGTGTCATCCAACCTTCACAATAAAGCCTATTAATTGCCGGCCTAGAAAGAAAGAATAGCCTATTAATTACAAATTTTATTGAGTTGCCAAAAATAGATAAATGGAAAACAAAATTTATTGGATAACCAAAAATAAATAAATAGAGCAAAAAAAAGTTCATCCCAATTTGTTGGTTTGGTATAGAAAACTCAATTTTTTAAAGAAACATTATTTATTTTCTTGTATATTAATTAAAAAGATAGAAGTTTTCAAAATTACCCTTAAGCAAAGTTCTCAAAAATTTTAGTGTTTAAGATGTTTATGTTGATTCTCCACCAAAAAAAAAAAAAAAGTGTTTATTATTGATAGAGACATAATAGAAAACTTAGTAAATTAATGGCTTTTAATTTTAGACATATAACAATTTTGGAATATCCTAAAATGAAATACAAAATTAACAATTTATGGCTACAGGAGTAATAATAAAAAGAAGAAGATGAATTGTTCCAAATTTAAAAAAAGGAGAAAAAAATTACACCTTTTAAAATTTGATCAATATGATTATCAACAAAAAAAAAATTGATCAATTGTCATTTTGATCATTTCAGTTTTATTTTTGTCACTTGGTCCTTTAAGTTCACATTTAATGTCAAATCTCAAAAGTGATCCTTCCCTTCAATCCATTAGAAAATTGCTGTCAAACCGATAACGTTTTCAACTTTAAAAAAAAATTTTACTAAGATCATTAAAAAAAGACGAGTTATATTTTTAAAAAACAAACAATTAAAATTTTAAAAGTTATTTCTTCTCTCTTAATTAGTCTTATGGGAGTCAAGATCTGAGAGTAAATCCCTCTAGTTATGGAATCACATCCCTCTAGTGCAGGGAAAAATACACCATGTTTTGGGTGTATGTTTCCTCTCACTCATAGCTGGTGAGACCCACTAGCTGTGGGACTCACTCAGCTATGAGTGGGAGGAAGCATACACCCGAAACAAGGTATACTTCTTCCTAATGCAGCAAGGCATAGTCCACACATGACACAATAGTGAAGTTTGTTATTTAGTGAATGATTATGTAGAGGTTAGGTCTTTGGCTGTGTTTGTTTCGAGTGTAATTGTAAATTGGAAAATGTTTTACAGCATTAATAGTGTTTGGCAACTTAGGAAATTAAAGTCAAACTGAAAATACATTAGTTTGACCGTAAAATACCCCAACCACACTCATAAAATATTTTACACAATAATATTAGTTCAAACCATTTCCACTCCTCCAAAAATTTATCTCCTCATTCACTCTCATCACTCACGCGAAGCCCAAGCCAAAGGATAGAGAGAGCTATCGCCGATGAAGCCTAGATCCAATCCCCAACCCACGGCCCCACCACCATGCTTGCAAGCCCCTTCGCCAGCGAAGGTAGTTTCTCATCTACGCCACCTTCATCCTATCTCTTTAACTCATCCAACTCATCCCTCTTCCTCCCCCGATTTCGTTTAGCTCTGATCTGAGCTCATCCACTCATTCTTAGTCTCATGCTCAAGTCAACAATTATGAAGATGAGGGTGGGAATAATCACGCCGCCTCAACTTGTCCCCCACCCACACCATCACTGCCCTAAATGGTTTTTTTTTAATTGAAAAATAACTTTTTTTCTCGGGTTTTAGAGGATCGGTAGTTGAGGTGATTTGTGGGTTTCAATGGCGGTGGGTTGGGGGTGAATTTAAGCGTTGATGGTGGCCGATTTAGAGTGGTGGATCGGTGGCTAGGGTGGTTTGTGGGTTTCACTGGTAGTGGGTTATAGGGTGTCAATGTTCGACCCAACCCGCAAACACGACACGAACCCGACACGGGTTTTTGCTAGTTAGGGTTGGGCCTTTGCAAGTTTGGGTCATAAACGGGTTATCCCGAAAGTAACATAATAAGAAACGGGTCATAAGAGAGTCGACCCACAATAGACATGTTTGACACACTAATTTATTTGTGTCAACCTTAAATGATTCATTTAGCATTAATTTGTATAACAAACAAATATTCATTTATTTTAGATTTGTCAAATACTTTTTATATCCAACCTTTATTTTAAACTTAAAATGAAAAGTGAATAATTACAAGAAACTTACAAGTGTAATTGGAAATTGAAACTTTACAAATTTTACGTACCCTAATATAATTGGAAATTGAACTATATTATTTTTAATGTAAGATGAAGACTTGAAGTGTATGAACTACTTTTAGAATGTAAAAGAATATTTATTTCTATATGAATTTTATATTTAATATTAAGTAGGTTGAAATGAGTTGTGTCACATTCTTATCAACCTAACACGACCTGTTTATTAAGCGTGTCAAGTGGGTTGGATAGGTCAACCCGCCTCATTAACAAGTCGGGTTAAGGTTGAAGGATCATGATACGATTATTAAATGGGTTGGGTTAGGGTTAAGCCATTTAGTCGAATACCTCTACCTCGACACGACACGACACAAACCCGACACGCTAACCCAAATTGACACCCCTCTTATGGGTTTTGGTAGACGGGTTTTGATATCGATTTTGAGATTAATGGGTTTTGGTTTTGATTATGATTTTTCTGGTTAATTGGTTATATGGTTATTGATGGTGCCTGGGTTTATAGTGGCTCATGGTGGCTAGGTTTATGGTGGTGACTATGGTGGTTGGGTTTTCTAAAATTAGGTTTTTACATGTAATACCAAATACTGAAAATACTTTTTCAACAAATTTTCTAAAACACAAACAAACAATTGAAAATATTTTCAACTGAAAATATTTTATACTGCGAAAATATTTGACATATTGCCGAGTACAGCTTTTGTATTTTGATTTGGGTTTGGAGGATAGTGAAACAGTGGTGTTTGGTCATATTCAATTGCAGTCCGACAGTGTTGCTGCGTTGCTAGTTGGAGCACCATTATTATTATTCTTTTAAGATTTCATTTTTATTTAAAATACATATTTTAATGGTGAATAGCAAATATGGATGGAAGGATTAACCGTAGTAACAAATGCAAATTGAAAGGACTAAAAAAAGAGGGAAAAAAATGATATTAAAAATGCTAAAATAACAATTCAACAAACTTAAATAATAAAATTTGTATTTTTACCCAAAAAAATTGTCATTTAACCTTCACAGAGCGACTTATTATTTACAGGCCCATGAATTAATTGCTGGCCACAAAGAAAGACCAACCTATTAATTACAAAATTTATTTGATTACCCAAAATAAATAAATAAATACTTCCAAATAAATTTATTATATATTTTTTATATAAATATGATAGAAATTCAGCCAATAATATCCAGTCATCCACTATATAATAATTGCTCTTATCATTAGATTAAGACACCAATTAATGATCTTAGTGTTTTCCTAGCTAATTGTAGGGTGCATTGGGAGAAGAGAGTGAAACAATGGAATTTTTTTTTTTAGTGCAGCTTGTGTCCAGTTGCAGTTGCCCTGGACACGTTAGATTGCGGACACGTGTCTTTTCTTGGACATGTGTCCGTATCCTAACGTGTCCAGTGGCAACTACTTTTTTTTTTTTCATGTGCAAATTGCTATCAAACATTGTCGCTACAGTGTTGGTTGGAACTCTATTAGTGTTTTTTTTTTTAAATCATTATTAAAATATTAAAAAATATTTGTTAACTGTGAATAGCAAATTGGATTGAAGGATTGGCGATTGTAATTATGGGGGGTAAAAACTCTTGAATAAACATTTTGGGCTTTGGGCCTAATTGGCTAGTACCAGTTTATTTTGATTAGGGCCTTTAGGCCCACAAGTCAGTCTGCACTGTAAAGGTCCGAGGAGTTGTCCGAGGAGCAATGTCTCATCGGACAGGCCCAGCAATGACCCTGGGACTTGCTAAACGGGTTAGAAGCAGAATTCTGGAAAAACTGATGGGTAAGAGGGTGATCCAATCACCCTTTAGAAGCAAGGAAGTGAGAGAAATATCTAAGAAAAATGCTGCTACCTCCACATTAAAGACCCTGCATCTACCTCCTTGGCCGCATTGATGGGGAAGTGACCTATGAACAGTAGAATTCATCCTCCCTGCTATTGTTTGAAGACTTCAAGAAGGCGGTGGATGTGACAAGTATCCAAGGGAGAAATTTGTACAACACGTGGATAAACCAGTGAAGAAGAAGAAGTATATAAGGAGAAGAGAGAGAAAAGAGAGGGGGATCTGCACCTTCTGCTGAGAAAAATAGGAACTAAGGATTGTAAATTTTGGCATAGAAAGAGAATATTTATACAACTCGTCCTCGGCTTACGTCCGAGGAAGTCTCTTTGTCATATTCGTTTATCATTTGCACAGATAGTGGCACTCTAGCCTATTAATTAAACTTTCAACATCTCAAACCTAGATTTCAAATTCATACTCTACAAATTTTATTGCATAAGGCTCATTGGGCCTGAGCCCAACACTTTTTTTTGGATTCCGGGTACAATTGTGCGCTTACAGTAATGACTGTAATTTTAAAGGACAAAAAATGGCCCAAAAAAAGTAAAATTTAAAGGACTAAAATAACATTAATTGACCAAACATAAAATATGAATTTGTATTTCCACCCAAAAATTTTCCATTTAACCTTCACATATTGACCTATTAATTACGGGCCCAAAAATTAATTACATGCCAAAAAGAAAGAGTAACCTATTAATTATAGGAAATGCTATCCGAAATATTTTAACATTTTCGCAACAAATCTTAAATGGCACATTATTATTTGTTGTTAAGTGTGAACAAAAAGTAATTTATGTTTTGGATTCAAATTAGAACAAATAACTTACTACTTATAATTTATAGTAAAATTATTGTGAAAATGTTGTGGACTTAGCACTTCTCATTAATTACAAAATTTATTTAGTTACAAAAAATACTTAAATAAATACTTCTAAATAAATCTGTACAATTTTTTATATCTTTTTTGCAAATTTAAGGACTAAATAATGACAAAAAATGAAATTTAAAGGACTAAAATAACAGTTAACTAAACTTAAAAGATGAATTTGTATTTTTACCCAAAAAAACCTGTCATTTAACCTTCACATACTGACCTATTAATTATAGGCCCAACAATTAATCACATGCTAGAAAGAAAGAACAACCCATTAATTACAAAATTTATTTGATTACCAAAAATGTATAAATAAATACTTCTAAATAAATCTATTCACTTTTTTAATTATTTTTTCACAAATTTAAAAGACTAAATAATGATATAAAAAAAAGTTAATTTTATAGGACCTGTCTGTAAGGGCACAAAATTTAGCGGCCCAAACCCACTTAGAATAGTGAAGTTCGTACCACCCCACTAGGCCCAAACTAATAGATATTTGTTAAGAGAGAGTGGATAAAACAAGTTAAGTTTAGCCTAAAGATTCAAACACGAAAGGAATGAACCGAAGTTAAAATTAAGTATATTGATAGATCTTTACAAGCTCGTCCGAGGACAATGTTCTTATGCTAGGATATACATTGTTCTCTCTCTTTCTTTCTATCATTGTTCTTATTCTCATCTCTTTTCCTTCATTTTTTCTTGATCCCTTCATCTAGAAGTTCTCTTCCTTTATATACTTCTCAATTTCTTGCATCCTAGCCCACCATCTACGATCCTCTAGGCCTTACTTAGGACACTTGTCCCATTAGATTTCTGTTGAAGGTAGTAGAAGGAGCCGCTTAGCTGTGAGTCTACTGTTCAAGTGTCATTTCCTCATCAATGCAGCTAATAAAACTGTTGCCAGTCATTTAATGTGAAACCAATAGGTGAGTTTTCACAAGAAACTTCTTTCAACTACCTTGACTCTCTTTCTCAACGCCATTCTCTCCACTAGAACTTCTAGGAAGTATTTTGTCTCTTCCCATCCTATCCTCAGGCGAACCCACTCCTCCGGCTTAAAATGCTTCCATCTGAAGAACGAATGATGGCCACAGCGGTTCTATTCTTCCTCGATCCTCGGGTCCCCACAAGACCAAAATAATAACTGACCAAACTTTTTTTTTTAGGAACAACTCACCAAACTTAAAAACAAGAATTTGTATTTTTATCCAAAATAAATTGTCATTTAATCTTCACTTATTGACCTATTAATTACAGGCCCAACAATTAATTACATGCCAGAAAGAAAGAACATCCTATCAATTACAAGAATTATTTGATTACCAAAAATACATAAATAAATACTTTTAAATAAATCTATTCACTCTTTTATTTCTTATTTTAGAAATAGTATAAAAATTCAACCTATGCATGATGACCACTCCATACTAATTATTCTTATCATCATGCTAAGAAACCAATAAATTTTTTGTATAAGCAGGGTTCGAAGCTCCGATTGTTTGGCAATAATAAACTTTGTCAGTTGAGTTAGCTAGAATCTACTAAATAAATCTATTCTATAATACGTATGAAACAAAAACTATTTTGACTTTTGTTTAACCTTATAACATTTTGTCATACAAGTTTTTGAGATCTCATAATTGTACATGTCAATATTTTAATACATATTTTTAATTGAACAAAAATTCTATTATTATATTTAAACCATTTATTAAAATATTGGTAGATCATATTTTATTTAAATAGTAGAACATATAATTTCATATACAATTCTAAAAAAAATTATATACAAACTACCATAAGTATTATATTTCATGTTTAGCTACAAAATAAAATAGAGAAAACAATCTTATTATGTTAAACTTTTCCATGCACGGGTTAATAATTTGTAAATAAATAAATTAGAAGATACTTGTTCCATACTTAAATAGAGTTTATTTGTCTAACTTTTAAAAAAAATTATTGTAAGGACTTGATTCGTGGGCTGGGCCTAAAAGGAAAAAGGATCTAGGCCCAAAGAGCTCAATATAATGAATTTATAGAGAGTGGGCTGAAAAACTAGGCTCTAATGAATCAGATAACAATTATGGTGAGCTCAGATGAAAAGAAAACAAGAATAAAAAGGTTTTGCTCAAAGTAAATCATCCTCGGCACAATCCGAGGAGACTAGATCTTGTATATTTGTCTTTTGAATTTGATTATTAGTCCAGTTCTTGATGTACAATGTTTCTCCCCTTTTTTCTCGATCCCCTTGTCCCCGGAGGTTTCCTTATATTATATAGCTCATGTTAGATGATCTTAACCCTTCATTTGTTGACTATCCAGGCCATTACTTGAGTGACTATCCTATCAGACACCTTCCTCATCCCTTTGTGAGTTGCGGCAACTAAGGCAGCACTGTTCAAGGGTTTTCTCCACATAAATCCAGCCAGGAGATTTGGTGGGATGCATTAAATGTAGTGGCAGTCACCAGCTTTTCAATCATGTCAGTGCTAATCTTATAGTCCGAGGGTGTGACCTCCTTGGCAGGATAATAGTCCTTCTCGACTATGGGTATGACAGGTGGCGCAGTTACCTTACTGAAATTCTTATACTCCACAATTATTATTGTTCTTTATGAAAAATTATTTTGTACACCAAATTCACCTTCCTCTTGCATAGGGTGAGACTTGTGTACAATATCCACAAATTGTATTTACTATTATATGAGAGTAAAGATAATATAATTATATAAGTCATACTGAATATTTTAGATGAAATTTGGAGCATCAAAATTTTGCTCTGTCTAAGTAGCTCTTTCAACTATTTGAGCTATGAAACAAGATCCAATAAAAAAAGAGTTTAAACTTAGGACTCATTTAAAGTCCAAGAAAAGCTACTTATCCTATACAGCTACTCTATGGAGCGGGCTTGGGAGATACTACTTTCTCCAAGAGAAGACAATTTAATTTTTTTTTTTAGAAAAAAAAAAAAAATTTACTTACTCCCACTGGACATTATTTAGTACACCCAGTGGACTATACCCTCCTCTTAGTGAGGGTTCTACGACCTCCTCTTACGGAGGGTTCTATGTGCAGGATCCATGTATGGAGTTCAAATTTGTATAAGAGAAAAGTGCAGTAAATCAAGTGCACTCAATAATTTTCATTACCATTTCTTTCAATTATTAATGTCTTATTGCCAACCAAGAAAGCCTCTCAGTGGATAGTTTGGAAAATAACACCCACTTAGGTGTCACTTGCAGCCGGGATTTCAAGCCTACAAATTCCTCAAAATTTTTCATAATAATTTTTTCATGTTCTGTTTCTAATTTTGTCAAACCTGGAAATCATATGTTGTAGAGAATGCAAAAATACCAACTTAGTTAATCCAAGTTCAAATTATAAATTTATATAGCACACAAAACACACGGTAATGGGATATGATTATTTTGGTGCTCCGATGGCGAGTATGACTTTGATGCAGAATCGAATAATTATCTTAAATAATAATTTTGTGGGATTGTCGGCTCTTACATTCTTACTCCATAAGATAAGAGGCATGTGAAATTACACTGAAAGATTCTTTATCTGTTGGTTGGTGTGATTTTCCACGTCTCACTTGGACCCTCCATTGAAAGCAAGTTTTCTGCTATAAAGGACTCTATTCAGTTTGGTTGCGTACTCTATATATCTTAAAGATTGTCCCATAGGCTTTCGGCAATGATAACTTTTTTAAGTAACAAGTAATCGGTGCACTCAGAATATAGGATAATATATAGGACCCATATATTGTCTATAAGTCCAATTCAATTCTTACCTTTTCTAGCAATTTGCCTGCGTTCCATGTTCATCAATTGATCATCAATCAGCCCAATTTAAGTTAAATTACTGAACTTTTCTTTCGTCTTATTACTTATTTTTTTTGGAGTGAAGTCTTATTACTTATTAGAACAAATTTAATTATAAAATTAGTTGTAACATAAAGTTAAAATATTCTTACTCAGTATCTTTTTATTAGACGTGAATTTTAACAAATCAACCATTGAATTACATTTTCTTTTACATCCAACTTAAGTTGAATTATTGACCTTTTTATTCCTCTTATTATGGCATGTCTGAATTTTAATTGAAATTTTTATAAATATAATTTTAACTTTTTCAAAAAAAAAAAATGCAAGGTGCTGAAATTGCTACTGCTTGCCTATTTGGGAGGGTTGCCATCTTATTTTGTGGATTACTTTTGACCTTAATCCGTTTGTCGGGGTGGAAAAAGATAATGAAGAAAAATGGAGAAAGGAAAATAGGAGTTTTTCCTTGTTTAATGCAGTAGAAATGAGAAGAGGATATTGAAAAATGAGGTGGATAGAGTTTTTCCACTGGAATTACCAAAAAAAACCATCCTCATTTAGTAGAAAAATTTTATTATATTGTATCATATTTACCATTTTATCTTTCTTACTTACAATATTTTCTATCATTTTTTGATGCAGTAAGGGTATTACAGTAAATAAATTCAAATAATTTGTTTTATTCTTTTATTTTTCCATCTTTTCTGTCAAATGCATATGAGAAAAAGTTAAGACATTTTCTATCTTTACATTTCTATTTTTATTTTTTTTACATTTTCTATCCCCTAAGTTCCAACCAAATTCGTGTCTACCAGTTTATATAAGACTTCTTATATAAGACATGTTCTCCAACCAATTGTACCTACTCTTTGAAAAAATCCTTTTAAACTAGACTTTAGGAGTCATATTCTATTATTTCTATAAGCCTCATCCACTCATTTCCATCCTCAAATTATATATATTTGTTGTTACTATAGCACCAGTACACAACCAATTAATCTCATTCATAATGTCATCACATTTAATGTTATATTTATATCTATCCCCTTCCCGGCATATAATTAATATTCATCTTAATTTTGCTCTCTCAATCATTTCCATGTCTTTAATTCTTGAGCTTGAGCAAACCAACCAAGACATGTGAGAAAAAAAAGCAAGATAAGAAAATTTTGCTTAGGGGGTTCCATTCTAGGCTCTAGCTCACTTTTTAGTAATTTATCAATTTATCCATTAATTATGCTGTAGCTAGTGATAATCATGCATGTGAATGGATTCCCTTGCATGAAAACTGTGTGTTACCCTGCATGTAGGGATAAATTGGGTCCCATTCCAACTCTCAAACCCGAAAATCATCTTGCCCTTGAAGATCACGAGCACATTCAATTGCTAGGCTGCATCACGTGTGCCAGACAGGTGAGCTTATTATATATGCTATATAGTATAAGTATATACAGACTATTCTGGGATAGTCAGGTGGTCACCATAAATGCTTTGCCTTCATAACACATCTGACCTGATAGTCACCACCACAAAGTTCTCTACCAATCATTCTATATATTTACCTTTTTTCAGATCTCTATCGTCAGCCAATTAGGTCTGGATTAAAAATATCTTTTGAAAATTGAGATTTGTGAGTTGATCTATTGACTTGTACAATATTCTAATCTAGGCTTAACTATCTTAATATAAAAATAAAGTCTCTCTAAACTAATTTGAAAAAAAAACCATTCAATTACTACTAGTATTTCCACGGATGATTTCATACTTTTTATGTAAAACTATATGAAATAAATGGTGTAGAAGAAGGATAGTTTTTCATATTTTTATTTTATTTTTGTAACATTAGAAAAAATAAGTAAAAAAAAATTATTTTTCGTCAATGGAAAACTTCATTAAAAATATGACTTTTTTTAAGAGATATTTTATACTAAAATTTTTCATAAAACAACCCTATCTCATACCGTACTCAATAAAGGAAGTTAAAAGGTAATATTGAAACTATTGAAAACAACTCTATTTCATTTTGACGTCACTATCAAACATAAGAGATAATTTTTTTAAAAAAATAATTTTTGAAAAAAAGATTCATTTTTTTAGAAAACATTAATGTCGAATAAAATGAAAATAGGATCACCACCTTTAATACTAATTATAATTTTGACTATATTTTTTTTATTATTGGGTATTTCCTTTCCAAATAAGATTAAAATATTTATCATGCATAACCTGCTTAGTATTTGTTTGGAAACAATTTATTTAGCTTTTTGCTGAAAACTTTTTACTAAAAAAATGTTAAAGTATACTTATATCTTAAAAAAAATTGAAAGAGTGAGAAAATGCAGAAAAAGTGAGGTTTTAAAAAGTTATATAAACAAAAATAAAAGCTAAAAGATGAAGGTAATGGCAAACAGACTCTTAGAGCTCATTTGAGATGACCTTATTTGAATTTTTAGCTTCTTTTTTATATTATTTATGGATTTCATTATACTTTTTGGTATTATTCGTAAGTCTCATTGTACTATTTAACTAACTTTTAAATTTTTTTTCTACACTTTAAGAAAAAAGTTTTTAATTTCGATTAAATAAGTTGTTTCCTAACAAACCTTTAGCATAAATATCACAAAATAATTAACATATCATTCAAATCTAATTTTAATTCCATCAGTTCACTAGTGAAGGTTACATCATATAGATTTGCCTCTTCAATCTTTTTACTTTTCTAGTTGGCACGTACTTTTGGTGAAGAGGAAGCTCTATTAATCCTGCTTGGCATAATTTAGCCAACGACCCTCCTGCCGTAATAGGACAATATAAAGGACAGGGCTCATTCTATCTCTGAAGCCCTGACGTGGATTTGGGCCTTGTCCCGTATAATCAGAGATGGGTCAGTTACTCAGGTTTCTTTATTCTTTTCTGCTTTCCATCTACTAATAAAATGATTGGAAAGGTTATCGGCATGAGCTCCAGTTAAAATATGACGTTAACAAGTACCGGGGGTGCTTGTTAAAATTTTCTTTTTTGTGTTTTACGTAAAAAAAAAAAAAAAAAAAATTTGTCAAAAAAATTGTCAAAAGCAGTAAAAAAAAATTTGCTAAAAATTGAAAGACTGTAAAAATTTACTCAAAGTATATTATTAAGGGCACCTTACGGTGCCCGTTAACACAACCTTTAGTTAAATTACAAATTAAATCCTTAAAAGTTTAGGGAGTTTGAATTTTACACTTGAATATTTCAGAATTTAAATTTTGCTTTCTAAATTTTAGAAATGTTTCAATTTTACATTCTCAAATTCTGAAACTTTAGAAGGTAAAATTCATATATTCTCAAATTTTGAGGAGTAAAATCTAAAAATCTCTAAAATTTAGGGAATAAAATCTAAATTCTGAAATATCAAAATGTAAAATTCAAACGCCCCTAAACTTCAGGGGGTAAAATTCAAATTCTAAAATCTCAGGATGTAAAATTCAAATACTCCCAAACTTTAAGAGCGTAATTTGCAATTTATCCTAAAAATAATTAGCATAAATTGATGAGAGGGATTGGAAATTAGGTTGAAGTGATAAGTGAAAATCAAAAAGTTATTTTCACACCCTATAAGGCCAATAAAAAATCTGACATGAAGCAAATAATCTGACATCAAACAATTTCCTATTTACAGTATCTGTTAACACTACCCTATAACAATTTATTTAGAAAAATTATATATATACATGCATTATTACAACTTTTTAACGAGAAAAGATGAACTCCAGTGCACTTGAGCCGACACAATGCAAACACATTAAATTTTTGTCGTGTATCCACGTCACCAAATCCCTGGAGCTAGGCGACGGCGTTGATAACTCAGGCAAATGTTGGGCAAATTGTATCGCTGGGTGGGGACCGACATCTAAATTGTAGTATATGGGAACTTGTCTTCCCATTTTGGGTTAGGGATGGGCGGCTAATATTAATCAACTAAGCATTTGAAGTTTAATTGACAAAGAACTAACTTCTTCTTCTTCTTTTCTTTGTTTTTTTCTTTTTGGAATGAAGAAATAAGTAATATTCACAGGTACATTTTCAAAATAGTCCGGTCTATCCTCAAGGTGCTCCAAAGTCCAAACCATAATATATACCCTCATGCTATATTTGACTAAGATGAAAACTGTTGGAAGTTTGAAACTTCAAATCAGTCCAACTTGAGAAAAAACGAAGAATCTACTCAACAAATTACAAGATATCGGATACATGTGCATATGAACCTTTGACCTCAAGAAAATAGAGACTTCAAATGGTGCCCCCAACAGATATCATACTTTCAAAAGTAGCACGATAAATGGAAACAATTTATATCGGACAAAGCATAAATACCATAATATTCACCGTAGAAATTCTACTCTAAAATAATTTAAGAGTATATGTGTGTAACGTTCCCTTCTGAAAATTTGAACCCCGGTCATTGTTCTCCACACCTTACAAGCATTTACAGTAGCGGAACCAGAATTTTAGTTAAGGGGGAAGATTAAAACAGTATTAAAAGGACATTAAGTTTTTTTTTTCCTAATAATTATGTGTTACTTATGAGGACCACTAATTGAATTGCCATTAAAAAAAATATATGATAAGCAAAAATTTTCCAATACTTTCACAACAAATCATAATTAAGTAATAAGTTGTTACTAGTTCAAATTTCAACTCACCATTAAAATTAATTTTTTACTCACTAATAACAATCAGTAACAATCTGTTATTTAAGATTTGTTGTAAAATATTGTGAACATAGAATTTCTAAAAGCTAATACGACTATAAATATTACTGTAAAAAGTTCACAAACTGATGTGACAATAATGTATGACGCTTAAACAATATAATAAATAAATGTTGGAATGAAATTTTTTATGATTGATAATATGTCAATTTGTAAAATTTGTAGTATTCATAACATTACTCCACAAGAAAAGTGTTGTGAATAGTAAACTGAAAATAACGATTGAGTAAAAAAAGAACAATGAAATGGGTGAAGACATCGTGGTGAGATAAAACTAATAAGAATAGTAAATTTGGTGAAAAAGTTATATGATTTAGTATGTAGGAGAAGATTTTTTTCCCCTACTTTCTTGATGTTTAGGGTCTGTACATGTATTAAAGTGGAAGTCTTTTTTTATCTGAGTAAAGTACCAAAGAATGGTTCATAACATACCTACTTCAAGGATTATTATTCAAGGAGCCAATGGGGCAATTGCCTTCCCTCGACCCCCCCTGGCTCTATTTTTGAGCACTTATACTTATATAGTGACTATTGCAACAAAAGTGCGCGGTAGTAAAGTTGAAAATTTTAGTTTAGACAATATGTGTTTTACTCAGCAAAATTATTGTTAAATCATCTAGTTATTAAGTAACCCACACAAATATATATTTCCGTCAAAGTTATGTCAATACAAAATCTAAAAGCAATTATCACTTTTAGAATTAGCTATTTTGGTATTAAAGCAAGTGATCATAAGCTCAACTTGAATTATATTTAGGACAAAGTTCAGCTAAAAATTGGTTGTAGAATAAAGTTACAACTTTGCTCAATAAAATAAACATTACTACATATTTTGAAAATCTAACAGCTAAATTTCACGTTTTTTACCCTCTTAATACACATGTTAAATTTCGTGTCAATCAAATATTATTTACTATATAATATATATATAAGTTTATATTTTATACATAATTTTAAACTACAAAAACTTGCAATTTAAACCATTTATTGATGACATAGCTATTAATATTTAAATTTCTAGAAATTTTGCAAGCACGGAAGATATAAGAAAAAATATGCAATTTAATGGTGGGTTTGTCAAAATTTATCTCGAGTAAAAAAATATTAAGTAAGATTGTAATATTATGCTATAACTAATTTTGTACCTAAATTTTGTTTTTATGCTTATAGATTTATCCAAGAAAATGGTTATGGTACTTGATGATTTCATAACAGTATTCATCCTTGATGGCTGGATTCTAAAACTCCTCTGCACACCAGCCTCTTCTTTCTTTCCTTTTAATAATTTTTAGTTTTTCTTTTTCTTTTTCAAAAACACAAAACACAAAACAAAACAAAATACAATTTTTAGTCACTAAAATTTACACGAGTTGATCGCTTTTAGATCCCTAACATTTCAAATGACCAATTTAAGTTCCCTAAAGTTTCAAAAACAAGCTATATTCATCCTTCGTTTATTTTTATGTACGTCGCTAATGAAAGAATAAGGTGACCTATGTATAATAACATGACAACTATTTTTTATTAAAAAAACATTACATATTGGCATTTCCAAACTTGAACAATTATGTGTGTCGGGTTATCAATATCTCAATCCTAATTACCCAATATGTCTACCTAACCCAATAGATGTTTCTTTTTTTTTTTTTAGGGGCTAACCCAATAGATGTTAGTACTCTTACTCTTCAATCTCCCCTAATTTCTAATCCAAATAATATATGATGTCACTGTAGCTAAATGGTATAAATAAATATAATTTTTTAATACACTCTCTCTCATACTTTTTAATTCCCCGAAATTTCTCTCTCCTCTCTCTCATTATTTCTCTTCTCTTCTCTCTCTTCCTTCTCTCTTTCTCATCTTCTCTCTCCTCTCTTCAGACCCAAAACCCCATCTGCTCGCTCCGATGACCCTCTCTCTCTCTCTCATAGATAGTCACTTTAAGAGTTCAAACTTCAAAAAGCAAAGAAGCTTCTTTCACTTCAACAATGGCAAAAATCTCCAAAGAACCTCCAAATCCAATACCTCCACAACCGCAACCACAACCACAACACACACACACCAACCATCCGAATCAAACTTAGACCCCAAATCAACAATTCGAAAAACCAAACTTGGACTCAAGCACCTCACTGTCACTCTCTCAGCCCTCATCTCTTTCATCTTTGCTTTCCCTTTCCTCTACAAATCCGTCAAAATCCACAGCGCTCCACTTCCCTTTCGCGAAATTGATTCCCTCTCATCCTAAATCAGATCTAGCAACAACCCCTCGCTTTCATTCCGTTGCCATTTCCAAGCAATCTTCATAAATTTCAACAATTCCAACACGGAAACCCTAAAGTCTTTGATTTTTGATGAATTGACCATATTGACCTCCAACACAACCTCACAATGCAATACTTTATCGGTAAAACTCGTGAATTCTGGTCCAATTTGGTCTTTAATCGAGGGCGGTGATGATGAGAGTGTTAACAAGGCTTTGGTGGGTGTGTTGGGTGGTGAGAAGGTGTATAGTGTGGTGGTGGTGAAAGGGGAGAGTGAGGAGGTGAAGGGGGTTGTGGGGAAGAATAGGCATGGATGGGTTGTGGGGAGGGTTTCGGAGGTGGAGGTGGTGGAGATCTTTGTTAAGGTGTTTGTGAATGGTGAGAAGATGTTTATTGGTGATTGGTGGTTTTTTTTTTTTTTTTGGTTTGTTGGCATAGTGGTGGTGATTTTGCTATGGATTTTGGCTGGGTGGCGAGATCGATGGTCGGGTTTGATTTTGCTATGGATTTTGGCTGGATGATGAGACTAGGATTCTGGGTGGGTGGGTGAGTTGAGTAATTATGTTGTTAAGCAAAGGTGGGTGGTGTGGCTGAGAAGTTGGACGGTGGTGGTGGTGGGTGGTTGAGAGAGTGAGAGAAATAGAGATCAGAGAGAGAATTGAAAAATATTTTTATATTATTTTAATGTGTAGTATGGTAAAATAAAAGTTGGGATGTTGAATGTATTGTAAAATGGTATTGCATAATTGATAAAGTAAGTTTTTGAGATGTTAAAATAAAATAGGATAGGATTTGCGGTTGTGAATGCTCTTAGTAATAGATTAAAAAATTTATATTAATGAATTAGATAAAAATTCCAAAAATCTTTACCACCCTAAACTATACACCAGATTACACTTTGCACCATATATTATTTGAATACTCACTTTGCACCCTAAACTATCACACCTATCACACTTTGCACTCCGCATTACTTTTACTGTTAAATTAGATAGAAATTAAAAGCATATGACTTGCACATGATTTTTTGCTTAGATGACACATTGTTTATAGACCAAAACACCATTTTCACATACAACTAAAACCAAATGTTTATTTCTTTTCTTTTTTTCTCTTCTTTTTTCAGGTCTCTCTCTCTCTCTCTCTCTCTCATGCGTAAGGTCTTCCCCTCTCTCTCGCCGAGCAGCTTTTCTCCTCTAAACCCAACAAAATTGGACCCTTTCTAAGCACAGTAGTGGATGAAACTATATCACCTTCCATGGCTGCCTTACATTTGACTAGTTGCTGGTTTCACTAATAGAGGTCTTGTCCATCTTATTAATTAATTTCCTCAGCCTCTATGTCCTTATTCTCAGCTCGAGAACTTGGGAAAAGAAATGTTCAATGGGAATTATGGTTTTAAGCAGTAAATAAATTATATCTGGTTTAAATAAGTTTCTCTAATCATCAGATTGAATAGCTTCATGTTTTCAACTCTTTTGGGATTAATTAGCTAAGAATCATCCACCAAGAAGTCACCACAATCTATGTTCTGTCTGTATTACTAGTCGGCTTTCTTTTTGGGTGTGGGTATTCATCACTATGTTATTTTATGCTAGGCGAGAGAGCGAAAGACCGAAGATGAAGACTTGTATGCACGAGAGAGACCTGTAAAAAAGATAAAGAAATAAGCCTTTGTTTTTAATTATTTGGATGTTATGGTCTTTAAACAATATGTTATTTAAGCAAAAAAATCATGTGCAAGTTATGTACTTTTAATTTATGTCTAACTTAACAATAAAGTAATACTGGAGTGCAAAGTGTGATAAGTGTGATAATTTAGAGTGTAAAGTTTAAATTTATATAATTTAGAGTGTAAAATATATTATGGTGTATAGTTTAAGTCGGTAAAGTGTAATTTCTAAAATAAGAAATTAATGTTCCGTTCGATTAAAATTCTGGTTGTGACACTGTTGTTTGTTGTGATACTTGTACTTGTTGCCTGCGGACTGCAGAGTAAATCCTGCGATTGGAGGTTGTATCTTTCTTCTTTCACGTTCTATCAGGTGCTTGGAGAACTGTGCAAAAAGCGGAATCGTGGAGTCCATATATGACCATTGGCTTATTCTCATTTTGGTGCTGGTATGATCAATCACGATTCACGATGACTCGCTCTACCTCCGTATCAGATCCGCATTTTATTTGATACGTATAACTGTATAAGCATTTTTTTTTTCGTATAGCAAAGAAAAGAAAAAAAAAAGCATTATTCTTGTTTTCTTTTTAATTACTTTTTTTTTTTGTAAATAAAAGTATGTTGTTTTAGTTCTTTAAATAATTTTCATTCGGGAAAGAAATTGAAAGATATTCTTTTTTTTTTCTCGATTATTTGTTTGTTCATTTTATATTACTAGGAAGAAATAAGTAATTTATTGTTAATAGTTAATCATTAGTCTAGAAATGACAAGATTAAAAGACAATATTGAAAGCAAAATCAAACTATAAAATATTACTCCTAATTGATAATAGTTATAAAATAAATGAAAAAATGTAACTACAACCATATATTTCATATCATTAAAATAAGGAAAGAAAAACAATTCATTCATAGTTACTAAACAATCAAAGGAAGAAATTAATCTAAATACATAAAATTTTAATATCTAATTTGATTCCTTAAAATAAATTGAGAAAATAAATTAGTTTAAAAGTGTTAAAGAGTAAACTTACCATATTTCCAAAAGTCTTGTAGTTCAATCGATACCTCTTGTTGCTTCCAACAAAGATATTCAATGTTCAAATCCTTCCATTTCTAATTATCCAAGTTCCCAAGAATTTTTTTAATAATTATATTGTGTTAAATATAAGACCCACTAATAGAATTACACTTTTGAGTCTTAGAGCTGAGGGTATTTTTATTTGTATCCTTTTAAGTTTGAGAATTTTTTCTACTTTGACCCATCAAGGTTGATTCAATTTTCAAAAGGGTGATTCATTTCATGCTTGTGACCAATTTGGTTTTTAAGAGAAGGGGAAAAAAAGACTTCGTATTGTCGGCACTTAATGGTCAAACCATTTTTTTTTTTTTTTTGAGAAAAAAAAATGGTAGACCATAGTGAACAGTTTTAAGGTTTAAGTTTTTTGGGAATGTTTGGATGAGTCTCTCTCCATTAGCGTATTAGTTTATATACAATTTTTTAAATTTCATTTTCTTTAGGTAAAATTATTCTTTTGCAAATATTTAAGCAATAAATTTGTCAAGAAAGCTAATCTAAGGGCATAAAAAAAAATTCAAAACAAAACGGAAATAAAATGAGGAAGAATTTGCTGCAAATTAAGTTTCAGCAACTCCTATAAAATGTACATGTGTCAATGCCTAGTAAGAGTAAGTGGGTTAATAAAAGTTTTCTTTAAACAAGAGTCTTAGACAGGTGTCTATCTAAAGAGTGAATATGTGTACATTTTGTAAAAGTTACTACAACTTAAAGGGTGTTTGGTAAGGTATTTAAATAACAGTTTTCATTATTTAAATAACACAACACATATTTTTATAATACTTTTTTACTCACATGTATTTCAAAAAACTTAAATAACGTTACTAGAATAACATTATCAAATGGACTTTAATTTGCTGCAAATCAGTCTCCAAATAAAAATTGACCAGTGTCCAAAGTTCCAAACGGCCCTTAGTTGAGTTAGTTCTTAGGAGGCAGGGCAGAAAATAATGTGAATTGAAAGTATGATTGTGTGAATGTGCGTTTGTCATCACGCGAGACTATAGGTGCGCGTACGTAACAGTCAACCAAAAAAGGCCCCGGTCGGCATGCTAAAGCTTGTTGCTGTTACAGTTTTTTTTTTTGGGGAGAAATGTTGCTGTTACAGTTGGCGCTGATAACACCGGCTAAAGTAACAGAACCTTAAATACTAGGAGTATTTAATTATTTAAAGCAAATCTCTCTATCTTCTATTTTCATAGTAGCGTAAACTTTTGTTTTGTCAGGTGGGATTATAGCTTACCAACATCAGAATAAAGCACAAACAGAGCAATGACGCTTTTACTGTAAATTCATAATAAATTTTAAGTGTGAAATTGGTATGAATTATGAGTTTGTTACTGAAATTATTTTCTTACCTGTTAATAACGAGTAATTTTTAAATACTTTCCAAACATAAAAAATGGTATTATTTTCTCTCATATTCATAGTAAGATCCATTCATTGAATTCATAATGAGTCCATCATAAACATGAGAAGAAATAGCACAATATCTTCATATTCTAAAAGTACCAATAATTTTACCACCGCACACCCTTGGTGCGATGGTCACTTCATAAGTATAAGTGCTTGTGGGGTGTGAGGGGCAAGGGCTGGGGTTTAAGTCTTCAGGGGAAAACTTCACACACATATACACATAGATTAAACTAGAGTAGAATTTCTATCTTGTATAAAAAAAAAGTACCAAGAATTTCACATAGACAAAACAAAATTAAAAAGAAGAGGTATCAACTATCAAGGGCTTTATCTTTTATGGCAAGTGTATCAAGGAAGTTCTTACGCAGAATTTTAGGTATATTCACTTCAGCAAGGGGGACCAATGCTTCCCTGCAAGTTGATCAATTCGGAGGGTCTTTTTCATTAAAAAATTCCTCTTCCATTTAGAACCTTGCATCCTGAAGCAAATCGAATAACATAGTTAGGGACTTTTCTATTGTATAGAAAATTCATATGATGTACTAACGACCTATAACAACTTGGTTGTAATACTATACAACAAATCCAATTGTGTTATTGACTTGTGTAAATAAGCCACACATTTGACTTTGTAACCCCAAATTTACTAAGTGCCCTTAATTTATTAAGAATCATAGAAAATTAACATTGATGAAGTATCTCAATATTTATGCTCAAAAGACAATTTTAATGGTCAAGAACCTTATCATCCAACTAGCATTTACAGGTTCAGATTTCTTTTCTCCTTTTGTTGTAATTAAATTATCAACAAAATCAATTTTAATGAAAGTGTTTTTTGATACATTTATTTTTATTGGTTTATTTTCTCTATAAAATTAATTGGATAAAAGTACAACCATACATGAAAAAAAGGTTTTAAAATACTATAAAATAATCAAATAAATAAAATGAAATATAAAACTAACCGAACAAACCCTTAGTTTGTTTTTTTAAATGATGGATAAATAAAATTTCATTGTTCAATCTATAATGGCTTGCAAATTACCTTGTCAATAGTACACATGGAATATATAACTTCTTCTTCTTCTTCTTTTTCGTGAATATGGATATATAACTTTTAGGAATTATCAGCCTAATTCATCCATAATACTATAAAATATCATGTGTACAACCCACCTCAAATAATAAGCATATTTAGCTTTATTATATTTTTTGCAAGAAGAATACAAATAGAATCAATGAAGCATTACTCCGAAAAAAAGAAGGCACATCCTATAATTTTATAGGAATGAAATATATATATATATATATATATATATATATATATATATATATATATATAAATGAATACAAATCTTCTGTTCTATATTTTTGTATTTACTTTTATATTTACTAATAACAATTTGTTATATATTTAATATTTTATTCTAAAGAAATTGCAAATAATCCAAATATAATTCTGAATGTATTTACTACCGCACAAGTATAAGTGCTTGTGGGGTGTGGGGGGAAGGGTCGGGGTTTAAGCCTCCAAGAAAAAGCTTCACACACATATACACTTAGATTAAGTTAAAGTAAAAATTTTATCTTATATCAAAAAAAAAAATCGAATGTATTTATTAGAGAAATTGTCCACAGGCAACAAGGGTAGTTAATACGTAAAATTCAATCTGTTTAGATCCAATCACGCAATATGGCATGAAAAGAAGGGTGCGCATAATAGATCCGCCAAACCGAGTTCAAAAGAAAAACATGTTACACAGTCTCTTTTTTCTAAGTCTTTTTTTAGAGTCGTGTTACACTTACATGGTCAATTTGAAATGGGAAAAATGCAAATGGATATTGATCATTTAATTTATTACTAAAATAAAAAAAAAAGGGCTGCATAAATTGCCTAACTGGCAATTTTATGGACTTCCGAAAAGTGGTGAAAAGAAAAGCTTATTACTGAGATGGGCAAGGTTTGCATGTTACTTGTCCCTCTTTCCCCACTCATGATCACACTTTCTTAATTTTTTTGCCACTCCAAAAATAAAAATTAATGAGATAATTATGATAATTTTTAACAATTTACAACTGTTTTTTCACATATATTATATACCAAACAAACTATATTTTTGGGTTGTGTGTGTCTTTTGGTGGAGGAATGCTTGTCACCTACTCCTTTTAAGTTCCCAATCTCCCTATTCTTCTCAAAGTCTCTTAGAGAGAGAGAGAGAGAGAGAGAGAGTCTTCTGAGTCTAAAGCTTTGATCTTTTTTGCTTGGTAAGGTTTGGCTCTGCTCTTTTGCAATGGAGAGGCACAAATGCAAGCTTTGCTCTAGGGCGTTTGCTAATGGCAGAGCTTTGGGTGGTCACATGAAGGCTCACTTGGCAACTCTGCCTCTTCCTCCAAAGCCACAGCAACTCGTTACTACTGAGCCTACTACTGAGTCAGCCTCATCTTCATCTTCATCTTCTTCAGGTGAAGAACAAGAAGAGCAACAAAGGCAGAGAGAAGCTGAGGAGAAGGCTTTAGTTTATGGGTTGAGGGAGAATCCCAAGAAAAGTTTCAGACTTGCAGATCCTGAGTTCTCTTTTGCAGTTGATGCTGGGTCTGTGGTACAGGACAGAGAGAGCGAGACCGAGTCAAAGAACCCAACTCGGAGACGATCCAAGCGAAATCGGAAACCGTTTATAACAGAGGGTCATCTGAGTCAGAGTCAGAGCTTTGAATTGAAGAAGCCCAAGTTGACAAATCCAAGTTTGGTTGAGTCTCCAACCGAGCCAGAACCGGTGAGTTCCGTGTCTGATACTTCTCCTGAAGAAGATGTTGCTATGTGCCTCATGATGCTTTCTAGGGATATATGGATGAGAAATGATGAAGAAGAACATCAACAACAAGGTAAAGAAGTACAAAGATCGGTTAAGACTAAGGTCAAGGAAGCAGAGGAAGTTGAGGAAATCAAAATTAAGAAGGTTCGAGGGAAGCATCGGTGTGAGAAATGTAGTAAAACTTTTCGATCTTTTCAAGCTTTGGGTAGTCACAAAACCATTTGTTATAGAGATGAGCAAGGTAATGATGCTAATGGTAGAATCTTTGAATGCCCATATTGTGACAAAGTGTTTGGGTCTGGTCAAGCACTTGGTGGCCACAAGAGATCTCATCTTTTGGGTTCTTCAACCACTACTGCTCATGTTGCTGTAAGTGCTACCTTGAAAGTTGAGACCAATGTGATAGATCTCAACTTGCCTGCTCCAGCTGAAGAAGATGATTTTAGTGTGGTCTCTGACGCATAATTCTTTAATGTGTTCGAAAGATCCAGGCTTTATTGCTGCTGTTTGTTCAATTCAGTAAACTGGGTTTTATGTAGGCTGTAGTTACAACATTTCTTCACCATTTTTAGTACATCAGATGTGTTTCAAGCTTATGGTGATTCGTTCATGGCTGACTATTATTTATACTATCTATCAAACATGTAGTGGTGACAATTCAGTTGGCTAAATTCTTCTTAGCTTCATTTTTACAAAATTCTAGTTCCTTCCAAGTATTGTAGATCTTTGTTATAGCAAATTGAAGCATTGTAGATTTGTTATTACAAATTCTTAGTATTTTTGTTGTAGTTTATTCAAGTATCTGAGTTTTGTTTCCACAAATTCTAGTGTGGTGTTATAGCAAATTCAAGTATAGTTATGCACTGTGACAACCAATTAGGTGTGGCAACCATTAACAGAGGAACCCACTTCAGTGTACCCCATTTTACTGATAAAAGTTTTGTTGGGGCTTGCTTGCGGACCAAGAGAAGTTGGTCTTTGAAAGTACCAAAGTATGCTTCAATTCTGTTAACATGCCCACCTCCTGTTCTCAATGTTCAGTAAACAGTCCTTTCCTTTTTAATTTTTTTTTTCTTCTTTTGTTGCTTCTCATCATTTGGCTTTTTTATTATCTCTTTTGTTCTATATGTATATTAGTTTGTTGTTTTAGCGTGAAGCATAGGATCAATGATTTTGAGGATGAACAAGGAACTAAAAACAATGAAATGACTAAAATAGCCTCAGAGAAGCATAAGTCACTTTTTCTCTGAGTTGGGATTTGGATATGTGACTAGGAGAAGATCCAAATCCCTTCATTTTCTCAATAAAAGATTGTGGAATTTAATTTTTGCCTTGAAATGATCGAAGTATCTGGCAAAAGGAGGTGCTATGCTATTCTTATTGAAGAATCAGTCAGATTTATAATTAAAATCCTAATATGAATGATATAAATGCCTTTTCATGCCTGCCATATTATATCAGTCACCAAAAAGTAAAGATGGGGCTTTTCTTTTACACGCATGAGATTTCTTGCTTCATGAAATTTGTGCTTAAATTATGCTACTAGTGATTAGGGCACTCCTGCTTGCCATTGCTACATGACTAATCAATCTTTTTCTTTTTCTTTTTTTATATAATTTTAATAAAAATAGAAGATTATACTTTAGTAATAAAAAAAAGCCTTATAGTTATAGTCCAGTGCGTCCTCATCTTCAAAACCCATACAATGAATGTTGTTGTAGTGATCCTTTGATTCGCTGCCTTGCCTGCACTGCAGTGTAGTGTAGTAGTGGATTGTCTTTGTCTATATTTGATTTGACCAAAATACCAAAAGATAATAACTATTTTTTTTGATAATACCAAAAGATAATAACTATGCTACGAAAATGTCGTCACTTTCCATTTTTTCTTTGCGCATAATGCACATCTTTATCTTCGGTTTTTAATGCCATATTTAGGCTTCATAGTAATTTCTTAAATAAGCTATCCCATGCCGTGTTTTAAAAGGAAACAAATAGTAACTCATTTTCTAGAGAAAAAAGATCCACTCTTGGGCCCGGTTGGTATCTTCTGGTTAAATTTATTTGGTTATTTACAAATTTTCAAAACTTTAATTTTATAGGTACAAGTACTTTTTTTGCCGACTATAGTTACAAGTACTTATTAACTTATTTTTATTAGTGCTCATTATGACATAAATACAGTTGTACATAATTTTTTTTAAAGTTAAATTTTACAAAGTTATGCCTGAACTAAATAAGTTATATAAACAATTTTAATTTCAAGTTTTTAACCCACCGCTAATCCAAACAAAAAATATTCCATCATTGTGTTCAGTGAATGATACTCTTTCGTCTCACATTCATGGTGGAGTATGGTAGATCCTACCATGAATTTAGTGAATGAATCTTATTATAAATGTAATAAAGAGTACCATTTTCCATGCTCTAAGAGTATTTAAAAATTACTCTTTTCTCTCATGTCTAGCAAATTAATAAACAAATTTTTAAGATGTACATGTTTTCTAATATCAGAAAATCCAGAGTGATTTGTTGTTTCTAATATTTGTATAATTGAATAAACAAAATATATGATCCTATAGCTCCTTAGTTTAGAACCTCAGTTTCCTCGATCAAAGCCATCATAGTGGCATGAATTAGTTGACTTCTCCACCATCATAAGGCCAATCCTTAGTGGTTACACTGTCCTAATCATGAACTGTATCAACCAACTATATTATAGTGAACTCTGATTAATTACGGAGTGCAAAGAAAAACACATTTACGAATTTGATGCATCACAAAGGCTAACAAGTGGGGTAATGCTGTTGTTCTTGACGATGATTAGATCTGGATTTTTTCTACGCTTTGAATTGCAAAGCCATTTTATTTTGAGTAGCACCTACTGTTGGTGTACTGTGTACATAAACGACCCTCTTAATGAAGGCCAAATAGGGAAATTCACCAATGGATTTGGTCAGCGTGACTTGTGCCACGCTTTATGAAAACTGGGAGCATCGAACTCAACAAGGGGGTGAAGTGGCAGACCTTTTTGGTCAACTTATTTATATCTCTTTTTCTCGGAGGGATGCCTAAGTGGGGCCGGCCGTTTTATATACTGTAGTTTTTTCAATAACTCTTTTTTTTTTTTCCCCCTTTATTGCATCTGAAAATTAATTGCTCTCTTAATTTTTGCTGTTAAATGTTTTTTTAAGAAAAATATTTTCAATATTTTATGGTTTTTATTTTGTTGTAAAATTTTGGCCCAATTTTGCAAACTTTTTCCATTGAGCGTAAAATATAAACACAAATTGTAAACATTTTTACAAGACATGAGAAATTCCCATTTTTTCCTCGCATAAGTTCAATTATTACATTTTTCTATCAAATGACAAATGGTGGTTGTTAGTTAAATGTGTGGTGGAAGCCAAAAGGAGCCGTGGTCATTGGTTGGAGTCGTTATTGCTGTCGTTGCTATGATCTCACCAATCTCTCTCTCTCTCTCTTTCTCTCCATGGTTTTTTAGGTAGTCAATGCCATGGATTTGGTGAAATTTGTGTTGATCTAGTAATTTGTGCTTGGATTTGCTAGATTGTTAAATTTAGGAAATTTTTTTTTTTTTTTTTACGATGGAACAAACGCCGAAAATGAATTTGATTTTTCACAACATTTTTAAGGACACCACCACACATTGAAAATGAATCTCAAAGAAAAACTTTCATCTAAATGGTTTCAAATATTTTACAATGAAACAAACAGAGTGTAAAATTCTTACTGGTTTCGAAAACAAAAACTTTTAGTTTGAGTTTTTCATTATTTCCTCCATCAATATCTTCTAAAAGAGTGGTGGTTCCTACTTTCTACTTTCTAACCTACTTAAATTTCATCAAAAGTCTTGTGACATAGAGGTTTTTTATGTTCTCTCCTATAACTGCTGTATAAAGAAAACAAATTTCAACAAATATAAAAATTAAGACAAAATTTAGATACTAATATTTAGGTATCGTTTTTTAAGTTTTTTAATTAAATTTAATTAAATAATCGTATTGCTCAATGAATAACATAATTCAATTTTATGTTTTTTTTGATAAATTCAATAATTATAACGAGAGAGGGGAATTTGAATCTTGGAGGTCTTTCTTAGATATATTAGGAGGTGCCAGTTAAGTTATAAAACTTTTAATGAATTTAATGTTCTTAGGGAAAGGAAGATAACACCTTTTGTATTACATTAATTAGTACAATCATCTCATTGAATTTAATTAGAGAACCTAAGGTACAACACCTAAATACATGACAACTTAAAAAACTATAAGGTGTACTTTTAGTCACATGGCCTACTTAATAGTTAATAGTCATGTGACATGTTTAAGTGAGTTAATAAATTGTGTGACTTAATACATATGGATAATCTTATAAATTGCCACTTATCGAGTTTAAGGAAATCTCTTTCAATATGATATTGGTAACTTTCTCCCATAATTTTATAATTAAATATAATTAATGTGTGCTCTTATAAATAAATTCAATTGTAACAAGAAGGAGGATATGGGATTTGAAGTCTGGTTCTTTTGGACAATACTACTAAAATATAAAGCTCTTGACTAAAAATAAATAATAATGGACGTTGAACAACTGTTTAACTTGTTAAGGGAGTGACATTGCAACAATCCCATGGTTTATGGAATTGGTTATTCAAATTTAAAGGATAGAAAGGACATATTAGCGCTTCATAGTTCGGTGACTAAAAAAAAATATTATGTTCACAACATTTTTAAAACAAATCCTAAATCCTTCTAAAAAAAAATCATAAATGACAAGTTGTTACAGATTGTTATTGGTGAGACAAAAAAGTAATTTATATGATAGACTCAAATTATAATCAATAATAACTAACCACTTATAATTTGTTATGAAAATATTGTGGACGTAGTACTTCTTTAAAAAAAAACAGTGTAAAAAGGAAAACAATTTGCTTCATCTTTTGGGCACTTTATGAATAGTCAAATGATATCAAACTATTTTGCAAAATGTGATAAATATTAAATATCAAGAATGCTAAGGTTTAAAAAAAAAAAAAAAAATTGCTTGTTAAATATATTAAGATTTAAGATACATTATTACAGCATATAAAAAGATGTAGTGTTTCAGCCTTTGGCCAAACTATTACCATGAATCTCTCCAAAAAAAAAAAAAAAACTACTACCATGAATGGACTGAGTCCTTTTACTTCATCCTATAATCAAATAAATCCACAATTTCTTAAGCGTAAAATGTCACGGAACATGTACTAGTTGTTTAAAAGTCTATTTTCCCAGCTACTCTGCTGGACTACAGAGCTATTAAGACTATTATAATGGGCAGACTTGAGGCCCAATTACAATTGCTTCAATCTCAAGCCTTCTACATTCTCCTTTAAAAAATGAAAACTGAAATTTATGACGTCCCCGAATATAACATGCCATAGATTTTTTATTGTCTGAATTGTAATTCTGCTAAAGATATTGTTGGAGTTATAACCGTCAAAAACAGTCAGGGAACAAGCAACATAAGGAGAAAATGAGTCCTATAACAGATTGAAAAATAATTCAACGTTTCACCAAAAAAGAGAGAAAGAATAGTCATCTTCACATTTTGTTTGTACTTTTCTACATGAAACACAAGTCTTGCGAAAAGAGAAGGCAAAAAATTCGATCTTCGGCTCTTGGCCGCTGGATTGGTAATGCTTTTTACTAGAAAGATTGTACCCTCTGGCGGTAATGCAATGAAGACATATAGCGTTTTGCCGAATATTTCATGCTTTCTTGGTGGTCAAATTGATTGCGAGATTCTTTTCTGACTTCAAACCCAAAAAAGAAAAAAACAATTACCACAACTGAGGGGGAAAATAATTTGAGCCAAAATTTTATTTCTTAAGAAAATTGAGCAGGACAAAATTTAGCTACAAAATTAGTTGTAGTCTAAAACTATAACCTTACTTAATCAAATAAAAATTACTACATATTTTGAAATTTAATAATTGAATTACATGTTCTTTATGCTCTTAATACACATTAAATTTTGTATCAATCGAATATTATTTACTATGTGATCTATAAGCTTATGTTCTATGTATAATTTTAAACTAAGAAAATTTGTAATTCAAACAATTTATTGATGACTGTGGTGGACCTTTTGTGATTTTGGGCTGAACTACCTCCTACTGTACTGAGGCCCAAGTGTTCTGGATAGGAGAGTTGAGACCGGTCCAATTGCAACTCATCTTGGGCCGGCTTGTGCACAAACTAGGCCCCATTTTGCCGAAACTTTGGTCACATGCTCATGGCAAGCGAAAATGTCACGAAAGAGTTATTGCAGACAAGTACAGTATGACAATAATAAAGGCAATATGTTTCCCATTAAATGAAATAAATAAGGAATTCTTGAGAAGAAAGAATGATATAGCAATAGGAAACGTGTTACAAGTAAAATCGCAAAGGCAAGAAAGGAAATTATTACAATAAATGATAAAATCAAAAGGAAAATGTTAGTCTGCCGTGTTCAGTTGTATTACAGGACTAAGACCAAGAAGGGAACCACTTCCTCAACGTGGGTAACCTCGTAGGAGGTTGTAGAAATTATTCACTTTGAGGGAACAGCCCTAAATGACTTATGCCCCAAACAAATCTTTTATCCTTAATAGAGGGTATGCTTTTAGAGGGAGAGAAATGATTAGCTTATTGGTGCATGCCTGCCATTCTACACTTTCTATTTCTCTTTTTGATTTTCTTTCTATTTCTTTTCCGTTTTGTTACTTTGATTCTCTCCCATTCCTTTTCTTTCTTTCTTAATGCTTACTCGTGTAGTGTTATGGTGATGGTGGTGCTGTAATTCTCTCCTAGTGGTTGCTACTATTGTGATGATGATACTGTGCACGACGAGAGCCCTTTATATATTGTCTGTCGTGACTAATTTTTACCATTTTACCCTTTAACTACTTTTGTATGGATGTGGGTGTCCTTCCCGACCACCCACTGGTTTGTTAGCTGCCCAGCCACCACCACTTACCTGTGCTGGCTGTGCCACTCCTCATTACCAGACAATGAAAAAATTATTTTGTTTGCTTATTCACTGTGGCATTCTTATCCACCACAGTGTGAGTATTCTCTTACTATCTCTCATGGCATGCATCAAGTGGTTTCAACTCATCATTTCCTCTTTTGGGTGGTATGTCATCTCAGCAGGACATTTCTCCCAAGAGAGTTTGAGCAGGAACCTCATAATAGGTTTTTCCTTCTCCCCACCACCAGACCATACCCTCTCCTACCTCTGATCCATGACCCATCACTCTTGTATTGGTTGTGTACAAGTTAGTGATGCATGGGCCTTGTGTGTGCTCCATTTTTGTGTATGTCCAGAGCTTGTTTGCTGCTCATGTGTTTGCCGTGGACTAGAGGCTTACTGTGCATTTTGTCGCTCATTCTTGGCCTCTTGTGCCGTGGACTGGAGGCTTGCTTTCCCCAAGGGTTGGGCCATGCTTGATTTTGGGCTTTTCTCTCTTTTAATCCGCTATTTGTTCCTTCCATTGGCTTGCCAGTATTTCTGTCATGTCATTCTGTCATTCCTGCTGCAATGCTATTTGATCCATGCTAGCTAGGCCTCTTTCGGGCCTACTGTATGCTTTTCCCTCAATTAGTTACAATGTCTCAATATTGTTATTGGGTTTATACTCATGTTACTTTGGGCTTTCTTAATTCATTATATTGCTTGTGGGCTTATTTGGCCTATTTCTTCCTTCTTGGGCATCCTCGGCCCATTTTCTTCCCTTGGGCATCTTGGACCCATTTCCAATTCTACATTCCCATGGGCTTTTACTAACTCTTTTGGGCTTCCTAACCCAATTACCGTATCTTTCATCCTTAGGGTTCATGGGCTTTCTATCAACCCCTTACTTTCTTACTTCATTACTTCAGGTCTACTATGACCCATTTTTACTTTTCTACATCACCTAATGCCCATTGGTTTACTGCTTCTTCATTTGGGCTCCTTTAGGCTCATTTGTTTTTCCCAACGCCCATTTGTTTACTTTATGGGCCTATGACCCATCATTCGTGCTATTTGGGCTTGATGGGTTTTTTCTCTCAATCCACTAACTCTCTTCTTGCCCATATAGTTGGGCATCTTCCTGTTGTTGGGCTGATCCAAAATGAGCATCAACAATGACATAGTTTTTTATCTTCAATTTTCTAGAAATTTTGCAAGCATGGAGGATATAAAAAGAATATGTAATCCAATAGTAGATTTGTTAAAATTCACTTCTAATAAAAAGATATTAAGTAAGGTTGCTATAACTTTAGGCTACAACTAATTTTGTAATTAAATTTTGCCCATGTCAGTGAGCTTCAAGGTTTTCGATGATTCTTTTATGGACAAGGTTTTCTTTTAATGTGGTTTGAAGGAATTTCCCCCAACTTAAATAAAGCAGAACTTTGTTTGGAGCAAAACTTTGTTTTATAAATTGTCACACAGTGGATTGGAAAAGATAGCTACAAACATATTTGGAGCAAAACTTTATTCATCCAAAGTGTATTATTTAAGCAAGTTATATGATTAATTAAAAATGTCATATAACTAAAATATATGACTAAAATTATAAGTGGATGGTTTTTCTAACTACCAAGTAAAGGAATGGAGGAAGTGAGAAATTAGTAGAGATTGGCTGAAAAGTGAGCAGCGCTCCTTTGATTGATTTACTCTATTTAAGCTTTCTAGAGAGTTGTTACGTCCACAATATTTTCACAACAAATCATTGGTGGTTAATTGTTATTGGTTCAAATTTAAACCTAATACTAACATTACTTTTTTGCCCCAACAATAACAATCAATAACAACCTACTATTTAGAATTTGTTGTAAAAATATTGTGTACATATCAATTCTCTTCCGTAATAGAGGTGCTAGTTGACTTAGTTTCTGCAGTAGCAGTTGGGTTTATATTTGGAAGTGTGCTTGCTATCATACCCACAAAATTAGCACCGTCAAGAATGGAAATTCTTTTCTTAATAGTATGAGCAGTGGTTGGAGAAAAACTAGAGCCTCCCCCAAATGTCTCCATATCATATACTATACTATATAATAAAAGTTGGGCTTAGAATCCGTAGTTGTGCCAAGTGACTTCACTAAATTGTAGAATTTTTGTTAAATTTTTAGATTTAAAAAAATTATATATATAATATTTTCTTCTCCCATAATGTCTAAGTTGATAAAATTTTTAATTTGATTACAATCCGAATTCTTCATTTAATCCTTTTTTCTTTTTTCTTTTTTTTACGTATGGTGTATTATAAGAAAAAAGTAGCAACTTTCTTATTTTTATTACTACACTACACGTATTTAGTTGGTTTTTTTCTTTAAGAGGTAAATATAAAAGTTGGGCTTAGAAGCCATAGTTGCGCCAAGTGGCTTTACCAAATTGTAGATTTTTTTTAGATTTAAAATATATATGTATATATATATACACACACACATATATATAATTTTTTATTCTCCTATAATTTCTAAGTTGATAAAAATCTTAATTTGATTACAATCCAAATTCCTCATCTAATCCATCTAATCCTTATTGTAAGCGCACAATTGCACCTGACCCCAAGAACAGTTACGGGCTCAGGCCCAATGAGCCTTAAACAATATGAATTTGTAGAGTGTGGGCTTGAAACCCAGGTTAGAAGTGACTAAGGATTAAATGACAAGTCAAAGATTGCTAACACTTGAAAACAACAAGGAATATTGTAAATCAACCTGCTCGGACGCAAGCCGAGAGCTGTTCTTATATTATCTCTTTCTCTTTTTTCTTTTGATTACCAAAAAGGGGGATCCCTCTTCCTATTCTAAGTTGCTCCTTAAATACTCCTCTTTTTGATACTTTGTACACGTGTTGCCCCAACTTCCCCTTAGCCTAGATATTTCTTTTCTCAGTGCCTTTGAATAGTAACCAGAAGTTTCCATTCCACTGTTCAAGTGTCACTTCCCCATTAATGCGGCCAGGGTGGTAGGTGTAGGGTCTTTAATGTGGAGGTGGCAGCCTTTATCTTTGGTATTTCTCTAACATCGGTGCTTCCAGGACATTCAAGGGTTCACCCCTTTTAACCATTGGTCTTGACCGTGTCATTCCCTAACCTTTACCATGAAGTCCCTAGTTCTCCAGTGTCCGTCCGAGGAGAAATTCACCCTCGGCTGGATCCTCGGATCCTCGGCGTATGGGCCGACCCGTAGTACTAACAAATTCTAAACCCAAGAGCAGGTCGGCCTTCTTTAGCATGGCCCAAAGGCCCACATCCCCATCAGGGTCTTTTTACCCCCCACACTTATTTTTTAAGTGTAGTGTGTATTATAATCCAAATTCTTCATCTAATCTATCGAATCCTTATTTTTTTGAGAAATGATATGTTCACAACATCTTCACAATATTTTTACAAAAAATCTTAAATGGTAGGTAGTTACTGGTTGTTATTATTAGGGCAAAAAAGTAATTTTAATGTTAGGTTCGAATTTGAACCAATAACAACTAACTACTTATGATTTGTTGTGAACATGTTATGAAAATGTTGTGAATGTAGCACCTCTATTTTTTTTTAATTTTTTACATATGGTGTATTATAAAAAAAATGTAGCAACTTTCTTGTTTTTTATTACTACACTACACGTATTTAATTGGTTTTTTCTTTGAGAGGTAAATATAAAAGTTAGGCTTAGAAACCGTGGTTGTGCCAAGTGGCTTCACCAAATTGCAGAATTTTTTTAAAATTTCTAGATTTAAAAAAAAAATAATATATATATATATATATAATTTTTTCTTCTTCTATAATTTCTAAGTTGATAAAGTCTTAATTTGATTATGATGGTAAGCAAAAATAGACAAACTCCAGCTCGTCCATAGGGATTGTCCATAGCAGAATGACTACCCCCAACATTGGATGGACGCCCCTCTTAGAACGGTCATCCATGGTTGTAGGAACCGTTCGTCTGGAAAATCCCAAGACGACTCATCGATCCTTAGGAAATTCCCAGATGCGGATTTATTTACCAAATCTTATGAATTGGACCACGTGGTATTATCTAGCGACATTAGCAAGATTTCCTCGCTAACCTCCTACTTAACTTCCCATGGCGGTTATAGAAGATAAGATTAAATATTCTAAACTCCTATGGCAGTTAATGGAAGTTAAAGCTTCCACAAACACTAGGGAAGTTACAAACCAAGTAACCGCCCTGAGACTTTGTATATAAGAACTCATCCTCATCAAACAAAGGTAGGTATTTTTTTATACATACATAACTCCTGAAAAGCTGGAACTCCATAGAATCAAAGAAAGAAACTAGCTTTGGCATCGGAGGATCCTTGGCCGGTCCACCCCGGTCACCTTTGATCATGTGTTCTTTTTTTAGGCATTCTAATCAATCGCTAGCCCTATGAAGCCCGAAACATCCAGCCTACTAATTTTCCTTGCATCATCATATTACAATCCAAATTATTCATATAATCCATCTAATCTTTATTTTTTGAGGGTAGTATATTATAATCCAAATTCTTCATCTTAGCCCCCTCCCCTTTTATACTCCCCATCCTTTGCATCTTAGCCCTTCATTGGAAGATTCTTTGCACATTTTTAGGATACTTGTCCCATCAAAGCTTTTTTCTAGGTGGTAGAAAGGTGGCTGCTAGCTGTGGTGTCATTGTTCAGGTTAGTTCTCCATTAATGCAGCTAATAAAGTTGCTACAATGCATTCAGTGCGGAAGGGAGAGGTGTGCCTTCTTAAGGAAGCTTCCTTCCATTGCCCTGGTACTTTGGGTCGGATATTGGGAGTCCTTAGGTAAGTCACACTTCTATGGGGGGCCCATATGGGATTCTTCACCAGAGATTCTCCTTGATCCTCGGGCACCCACATTAACTATTACATTGAGGTTGAATTCAAGGATTTTCATTTAAATATGCGCTTTACATATGCAAACTCCCATTATATTTTTTTAGGCATCTCCTTTTATATTAGTTGCATAGTTATCTACCATATTCTATTAATTAATTTTGGACTGATATATATATATATATATATATATTTTATATATAAAAACTTAATCTTACACAATATGCATTCATTATCTATACTATTATTTAAGGGGCTTCCCTTGTTTGAATTCCTCAGTTTTTAGTTCAAAAATGCCCCTACAGTCCTATGTTTAAGTAGAGACAAAATTAAAGGACAATTTGGTAAAAATGCAACTCTAACTCTCATTAAAACATTGTCTAAAAAATATGACAACTCTCCTATTAATTTTCAAATTTATTTATTCACTTATAAATTAAAATTTTAAAATAAAAATAATATATATAAAATAATTAAATGCATTTTTTTTTCTACAAAATAAGACCATTAAAGAAAAAAAGTTTTATCGCACGCGCAAAGCGCATATGATAAGGGCTAGTATAACTTAAAGTTAAAGGTTACTTCATTTAAAAAAAATAAAAAAAAAGAGGGTAAAAGATTAATTTTTTCTTATTATCTATTTAATTTTAAATTAAAATATTTTTTTATTAATTTACACATGATAGCCGTGCATCGCACGGGCATAATATTAGTTTTCAACAAATAGTGCAATACATGATTAATAATTAATTGATAAATATTAATAACTAAAAAAGTGAAACAAAAAATTCCTAGGAAAAATCCAACTTAATTTAATTAGAATTTAATTTGGGTTGGAAAGCTTTAATCTAATACAATGATGGGTTCTATTTAGTTTGTAACTCTGAAAAGTTAAATACCAAAGGAAAAAAAAGAAATGGATGCATATTGCATGACAACATACAAAAATAATTTAAAGAAAAATAAAAGTCAAACGCTTCTATTTTACAATTATTATATAGATATATTGATATTGGTTTTATATAGAATAGGCAACCATATGGTTTTAAAAAATTTAAAATAGATTTTTCTTAAAAATTTGAAAGAATTCTAATCTCTATCAACTGTTAAATTGTCATACTCATCTCCTAGTAGGCTAGTAACCAAAGGTTGAATCTTGATGGTAGATTTGGTGCACATTTACTTCCACTGCTATGGAGGTTTTACCTTTCAGGACCTCCATGACATGATCTTCCAACCTTTACTTCATTTCCTAGGGCATTAATTGACCTTGCTCGTGGCTTTCTTATTCTTACACGGTTTTGCCCTTCTTAATTCTTCTTGTGCCTTCGGTTTGGTCTCCCATCTCACTCCCTACCTCTTCAATTGTACGGACGGCCAATCATTATTGGAGAGCCTGAATCTCTTACTAGGAGCAGCCTCTTGGAAAAACTGTTGCTCTTAGTCATATGCCAATCTTTTTCTGAAGTGCTACATAGTAATTCTAGTACCACAAATTAAGTCACAATTACTATCACAACTATTTTATGTGGCAAACTATGATTAGTTGTCTGCCACTTTCACATGAACTTATTATTTTTCTTTACCACTCACAATCTGTTATATGGATAATTGTGGCAAAAATTATGACTTAGTCTGTGATATTATAATTTTTGGCTCCATCAGCATATTGCTGATCAGAGGCCACATCATGATGAGGCCAAGGTGCCAATCATTAATATGCCATGACTGCTTTGCATGCATGGCTTGCAAAGCAAATGAACTCAAGGGCCACCTCTGAGAGTGAGACATTGTTGGACGGTAGTTAAGAGTCGGCAGCTCTAAGAGTCGGCAGCTCTCCTAGGGACCCTAGATTAGTTATCCATCAGTTTCTCTAGCTAGTTTAAGAAATGTTCCAAAGTCTCTCTTACCTTCACTTTCTTATTAGAAAACAAATTATTTTTGAGAATTTGGTATACAAAGAGAGTGATCAACATGTAATTAACATAAATCCTTGCTTTTTTTTTTTTTTGTTGTTGTTGTTGAGAATGACCTTAAATCCTTGCTAATACAAGAGCAAATAACCTGAGAGACTATATGATATCGAATAATTAGCTTTGACAGTAAGCAAACATAAAGGAAACATTAAATCGTTTCAACTACTCTTTAATGATAATTAACAAAGTGTATTATAGGCATCCACTGAACAATGATGAATTAAAAAGTTCATGACACATAACCTCGCCAAAGCCCAACAATTTTGGGTCGCCAAACAGCTTAAATGCCACATAACATGATTAGGCTCTTATTCGAAGTTTACAGAGGCTCAGTTAGGCCCAAACTGATAACAAACCCCAACCAAACCCCAAGTTTCAAAAGGCCAGGAAGACAGACCATTGTATCCTTTTAAAAGGCCGAGAAGACATAACATGATCTAATAAGCAATTAATGCATTTTGTTAGAGGATACAGAATCACAGATACACATCATAGGCATGGCCTTCGAATCATGGCATTACCTGTAAAGCCCACGGTAGTGCCTAGCATAGGTGAGGCCGAAGTGCAAGTCAGTGGGGAATGGGGATGATGAAGTGCCAACAATACCAAGCATCTTTGCCGTTTCAGATCAACAACTCATGTACTTTTATCTGTAGCTTTGTCTTTTGATAAAAAGATAGACACAAATTCCACAATTATTCAAGTGGTAAGTTGATATTAATAAGTTAAAAAGTGATATAGGTGGTAGATCCAAATGAAAATGAGTAAAAATTTGTCAACTCAATTGTTGTAATAAATGTCATGTATGCAGTTTACTCATATGTATTTTCATTACCGACTAACCTCTATATCTATTCATTTGTAATAAATTGTAAAAAAACCATCAAATGTTGTGACTAAATAATCAACTAAGCTTATCTATAAATTGCTTTACCCTCTAACCACATACGAAAAAAAAAATTATGCACTAAACTAAATTCTAAAATTTAGGCATCAAAATAATAGTTTTGTCATAAACAAGCTAGGACCAACGTTGGATATACATCTAGGTGTGGGTTTGTCAAGGCAACAGGTACATAATGATTTGTCCGCAATCTAGAATACAAGGTTGGGGCAAACTAAGATTGCTCATTGATGGATCATAGAAGTAGTTAGGGCAAGGTTAGATTTAAAAAGGCATTATTGGGCCAGCTGGTCCAGACTTGCGACAGAAGAGGCACTTCAGTATATATGTGTGTGTGTATATATATATATATATATATATTATATTATATTATAGAAACGTGAGATGGTAACTAGTGAAAATGGATGCAATAATGTTATGACCACAACTAAACCCACAACTTTGCCTTAATTTATTTATGTGGCAAGTTGTTTATTTTTTATTTTTTATAGAAATAATTACAATACGCTATTAACCCTATAGTTTGAACTTTTTCTCTTAGATCCCAAGCATTTTGTGTATGAGGAAGTAGGGATGGCAATTTAGATCCGGCCCGCGGATACCCGGCCCGGCCCGACCCTAATGGGCCGGATTTTACCGGGCCCGATAAAGAATAGGGTCGGGTATGGGTTTAAAAAAAAAAAAAAACCCCCGAAGCGGGTTCGGGTCGAGTCTGGGTTTTATAAAAAATCTGAAACCCGACCCAAAACCCGCCCCGGATAAAAACCTGGTTATGGGGGATAAGACATTTTGTAAGAATTTCTTAGTCTTTTTCATTTGTTGGTTGGAGGATAAGATATTTTGTAATTTGTTAGACTTGTGGGATTTATTTTGTAGCTTTTTAAGTGATTTGTTGATTTAAAATCTTAGTTGTGATTTATTAATGTATAATTAATAGGTGATTTATCGATTTATGATTAACTTATAATTTGGTTTGATTTGGTTGCCCTATAATGTGGCCTAAATGCCAAATTTTGGCATTTGGGCCATGTTAAATGGCTTGAATTTAGGAAAAAAATTTAATGGGCTTCAAAATTTTTTTTTTGTTTGTTGTTGGGATGGATTTGGGCTCAAGAAGATAAACGGGGCCCGCGGAGCCCGTGGGGCCCGGCGGGGCGGGTATGGGCTCCGAGAAAAAAACCCGATTAATAATCGGGCCGGGTCCGGGTTTCGGGTCTTGGCTCGCAGGTCGGGTCCGAGTATACAAAAACCCGGCCCGAACCCGACCCGTTGCCATTCCTATGAGGAAGTGCTAATTCGACTACAAGCCCTTGACTCATGTGAAGAGTTATGAGTGATAGAGTTGAAGACCTATATATTTACTTCATTATTCACGACTCACCACGTTAGCAAGACAAAAGTTGTGAATTTAACTTTGGTCCTATAATTTTTTTAACTGAAAATCTTCAAGGAAGACAGCTAAATGTTTTCCACCGACTCACGGATGGCATAATAAGGTTAACTTTAACGGGGCAATGAGTTATTAAAAGAAATGGATGCTAAGAGTAAATATGTTTGAAAATGCTATATTCTAGTTTTTTTTTTTTTTTTTTAAATGGATAACATTGCAACAAAAGAAAGAGGCTACAATGTATGTATCCAATTCAATCGTACGTATAAAGAAACAAATTTAGAGCATATTTGGAATGATGCGATGATTCTTATAATGATATGCTTATTTATATGAAATAACTATTTGATCATTTTATTGGATTTTCATCATATATAATATTTATTCATTAAGAACATCTACTCCTTAAATTGAAGAACAGTTCTTTCAAAAACAAAAAAAAAACAAAAAAATTGAAGAATAGTTATTCATTTCTAAAAAAAGATGTAATAGCTATTTTTTAATACACATAATAACTTTAGAAATTATGGTATGTTTGGTACATTAAGCATAGACCATGTTAGGAATAATAATCTTCTTTTTTTTTTTATGGTAAAGAGTTAGTAATAATAATCTTTATTATTGGGAATAGAAAATGATGCTGTGCACACCCAAAGTACGATCAACAGGCTCAATCTACACTTGGGCTCAGAACTTATTTGTATTGTGGGTTTTGGATTTCCTACTATGGGTAGTCCTTTGCTTAGAGACCTGGTTGCGCCCTCTTGATTCTACAAGCCCCTCTCTCCCTTTTTCCTCACTTACTCCCCTTTCCTCTCGTTGTGGCCTATCTCTTTCTTTCTCTCCTCTATCCTTTTTCTTTGCACTGCCAACCAACCCCCTGCCTTCTTACTCTCTACTCCCTTTTATAGCTGGAGGTAAGTGGGGGTGTTATGATTATTTCTTATTCTTACTCGTGTGGATGTGGGTCCAATTCCATTGCTTCTAAGTGGAGGTATTGTTGGGATAGAGGTAATGGCATTGGAACTGGTTCCTGGCACCAAAAGGCTGTTCGGCAGCAATATTCCTCAAGGCACTACCAGACTACCGAGACCTTGTATCCCCGAGCAATCATGCTCCCGTCCAAGTTAGAGTTGATCGGGAGGGCTTGCTTTTGACGTTCAAGACACGATGGTCCCATTATGGTTTTTGGGGTTTAAACTGGGCTTCGAGGTGCGTTCGGACCAATGTCACAAGTCCAATGGGGATAGGGTTAGGTGTCTTATCTCAAGGTCAGTGCCTAAGTCCCGACAGGCCTAAGGCCCTACCCCGTATGGTGCCACAAAGTTAGGGTCCAAGGCCCAATGGGCCTGGGGCCCTTCCCCGTACAGATGCATATGGAAAATTTGTATTTTTATTTTTTGAAAATGTATTGATTTAAAAAAAATGTTACATGCATTAAAGAATAACATTTACAATTATTTTCTTAAAAAAAATTAAAAAGAAATAACTATTCCTCATATTAAATATGCAACCAAATAACCCAAAAAATCTCTTAATGTATACCAAATTTGCATAACAATAATAATAATAATAATAGTAGTAGTAGTTATAGTCTCTCTCTCTTTTTATGAAATAAAATTTGGCTATTTTGATTGGGGGAAAAAGAAAACAATGTCATACACTTGAATTTATGATGTATACCTTATAATAGTTATTCTTTATTTAAATTAAAATACTACTCTCTCTGTCCCACTTTGTTTGTCCTCTATTTCATTTTGCGATGTCTCAAAATATTGTCTAGTTTCTAAAAATAAAAGTTATTAGTTTACTAATGTTCCTATTATTCCCTTACTTTATTTTCAAAACTATTTGAAAAGAAAACTAAGTAATATTTTTAAAAAATCAATCTAATTAGGGCACCTTTTTAGTTGCCTCATTAAGAATAAATTTTTTTTTAAAAGTTGATAAATTTATTTAAGGATAGTTTTATAAACTTATACTGTACATTTTTATAAAGCAGACAAGACAATAAATGATATTTCTTTAAAAAGTTTAACTTTTCAAACAGGACAAACAAAGAAAAAATTAATAATTTTAGATGAAAACAAGATTTGAACTCATTCAAATTTTATTTCAACAACAAAGACTTGGCCAAACTGAAACCCACCGCAACAACAAGAGAATGTTAAATTTGAATTACGTGTACAAGGACCAGATGATTAGTTGATGTTCCAATTAAGACACATGCAACAACAACTACCAACCACCTTCCCAAAATAAAAAAATTTTCTTATTAAAAACGAAGGAAGAGATGTAATAATAAAAACACCGCAAAAGCTAGAGATTTCTATTTTGATTTGTTAGCAGTAAATACACGCCGCCCATTATGGTAAAACATGTGCACTACTGTTCATGCTACATAATAAAACTCGTAATGTACAATAACTAAACTTTTTCACTAATTCCACCTCAAAAATCTCGCTAATTCCAGCAAACGTTTCCTTCAAACTCCAAACTGTTTTTGACAAGAACATCAAGAGTGGAAGCAGCAAAACCGTAACAGTAGAACAAAGAAATCGCATGCACAATTCCACGTATTCGTTCGCCCACATATCTGGCGCTAAAACAAAAACAAAATAAAATAAAATAAATAAAATAAAAAATAAAAAAGATTAAAGAAAACGCACACAGAGAGTAAAAAAAAAAAATTAAATAAACTAAAATTAAAAACGAAGCTCTTTGTGGGTGCGAAATCGAGGGCTCTCCTCTGCCAAAACTCTCTCTCTCTTTCTCTCTTTTTCTTCGTATTTCTTTGCAGTTACTCCTATCGATCTGTAAGTTCATTTGGGTTTTCATTCTTTTATTCAGTTATTTTTGAACTCAATGTATTAAATTCAAGCCGAAATTTGCAAAATTTTGGTGTATCTTGCTTGATTTACGGTTCTGGGATTTGAACGGGCTCAAAACCCTAGATCTTGTTCGTTGAAGGGTTAGGTTTTGGGGAAGAGTGATATCGAGGTAAAGTTCTGCGTTTTGGTTTCGGATCTCGAGGGTATTGTAACGTTTCAGCTCGGAATTCGAGTACTTTTTTGTGGGGGGTAATTTGGGCTGAGTTGTGTGAATTTTTTGGGTTGGATAGAGAGGGATCCGAGAAGAGTTAGGGTAATAATGGCTTCGAATCCTCCATTTCATGTGGAGGATCAGACGGACGAGGATTTTTTCGATAAATTGGTCGACGATGAGTTCGGGCCCACCACTACTACCGCCGGATCGAACCCTAAGTTCAGCGAGGAAGTTGATCCTAAGTTCGCTGAGGGAAGCGATTCCGACGAGGCGAAAGCGTTTGGGAATCTGAGCATTAGCGAGGCTGGGAATCAATTGGATGAGTCGGTTCGTGGCGGTGGTGGCGGCAGCAGCGAAGCTGAAGGTGAAGGCGGTGGTGATAGTAGCGGCTTTGGTTTGAAAGGAACACAAGAAGAAAAGGATTGTGTGGGTGGCGGTGCAGGTGCAGAGTCGTTGGGTGCTCACGTGGAAGAGAGGGATTCGTTGGTTTCGGCCAATTCGATTGGGTGTGATAGTGTAGTAGGATCCAGCAATGATGGGATTGGATCCGAATTTGCTTCGGATTTGACTGTGAGCAAGAGCAGTGGATCCGGCGGGTCTGGGGTTAAGGAGATTGGGTGGAATTCATTCCACGCAGATTCGGCCCCTCAAAATGGGAGTCACGGGTTTGGATCGTATTCAGATTTTTTCAGTGAATTGGATGGTAATTCCGGTGATTTCCCGGGGAATGTCGTTGGAAATTTGAATAGTGAGGCGAAAATGGTAACGGGCAATGAAGGATTTGCAGCTGATGGTGTGAATAATTCAGTTAATTATGTGAATTATCAAGAGGGTCAGGGTCAGGGTCAGGTTTATGGTGCAACGGTGGATCAAAGTTCAAATGTGCAGGATTTGAGTAGTAGTCAGTATTGGGAGAATGCCTATCCAGGGTGGAAGTATGACCCGAATACCGGGAACTGGTATCAAGTGGGGGGTGATGATGGTAGCACGAATGTTCAGACCAGTGAGTGGAGTGCTGTTGCTGATGGACATTCGGAGATTTCTTATACGCAGCAAACTGCTCAGCCTGTTGTGGGAACTGCGACTGATACTGGCATGACTGGGAGCGTGTCTAATTGGAATCAGGTTTCACAAGGGAATAACGGGACTGAGAGTGTATCTAACTGGAAACAGGTTTCGCAAGTGAATAACGGGACTGAGAGCGTGTCTAACTGGAATCAGGTTTCACAAGTGAATAATGGATACCCAGAACATATGGTTTTTGATCCTCAGTATCCTGGTTGGTATTATGACACAATCGCACAAGAATGGCGCGCATTGGATACTTATACTTCGTCGATTCAATCAACAGCTCAGACCCCTGATCAGCAGCAGCATCAAAACGGGTTTGTGTCAACTGGTAGTTTTAATCAGATTAATAATGGTTTATATGGTGAGTATGGGCAGGCTGACAAATACAGGTCACAGGGTTTTGGTAGCCAAGGCCAAGATGGAAGCTGGGCTGGGGCATATGGTAATAATCATCAGCAGGAATTGAATTCGTGGCAAGCTGAAACTGTTCCAAGGAGTGAGGGTATTACAACTTTGGGTGGAAACCAGCATTTTGATAGTTCTTATGTGAATAATGATCAACAGAAGTCCTTCAATTCTTTTGGACCAGTTTCATCTTACAATAGAGCAAGTCAGAGTCATGGTGAGGCTAATGGGAATGTTGAATTTAAAAGCTCTGTCCCTGGTGGGAACTTTAGTCAGCAGTTTAGTCCGGCAAATCTGAAGCTTAATGAGCAAACACAATTCTCGGGTGATTACTTTGGCAGTCAACCTGTAAATTTTTCCCAGCAACCATTTGAGAGTGTCCATCAGACTTCTTATGCTTCCAATGTTGGAAGATCATCTGCTGGGCGTCCTCCACATGCCCTGGTGACGTTTGGCTTTGGTGGAAAACTCCTTGTAATGAAGAATAGTAATAGTTCACTCAGTAGCTCGTCATTTGGAAGCCAGGTTCGGCCTTGGAATCTTTTCTTAGTTCTCTTGAATGCTCCATTTGGTTGCCAAAAGACTGAGATAAAGAAAGAGGAATATATTTCTGAAAATTGCCCTATGTTTTTATAATGTGCCCCCGTCCCCCTCCTTTTTTCTGCATGGTATGTTGCCATGGGGTCCTAGAAGATTTTTTTAAAATGTTTAAATTAAGTCAAATTGTTGTTTAATCGCTGTTTAAGACTTTGCTGTGTAAATAATTTTGCTTTATAAATTCCAAAATATATGTTGCTTTCTCTTAGGGACATAGCCAAAAGGAGCATGCTAATCTTGATATCATGAAAGGGCTAATCACCTTTATTCGCCTTATGCGCAGGATCTGGTAGGAAGCTCACTTTCTGTTCTAAACTTGATGGAAGTTGTCTTAGGAAACGCTGATGCTTCAAGCCTTGGATCAGGTACCTCCGATTATTTTCATGCTTTGTGCCAACAATCATTTCCTGGTCCATTGGTTGGTGGGAGTGTTGGAGGTAAAGAGTTGAACAAATGGATCGACGAGAGGATTACGAGCTGTGAATTACCCAACATGGATTATAGAAAAGGTGAAGCATTGAGGTTGCTTCTATCTTTGCTTAAGATAGCTTGTCAACATTATGGAAAACTTCGATCTGCTTTTGGTGCTGACACCGTTTTGAGGGTAAATTACTTTTTTTTTCTTTGAGATTGTTTTTGATCTAATAAGAAAATTTTAATATCTATTGTGTATCTACATGTAGTAGGACAATCATGATAACTGTGATAAAGTCTTATTGCACCTGTGCTTCATAGCTAGCAAGGTCCTTCAAGATTGACCAATGACCCACAAACTTACAACTTTGCATCTGTTTTGTTAAAAATTATTTGTGACATGGCCTTTGGCAATTCATATTCTTGGTAACCCATTTGATGTTGAAACCTGAATTTGCCCTCCATGAGCTAGTACTTGTATGTTTGCTTTAAACTATAGTATGCAAGTGCCCCATTGTTACATTCTACAAAAAAAGTACTCCATTGTTGTGGTTCATTACATCACTCTGATAAAAGCATTGTTAATAAGCCTATAGGGTAAGGACGTAATCTCAATCCATAGCCCCCTTTCCTTTTTATTTCTTTTAATGGCATGATGTAGTTCCAAAAGCTGAGGTTTGAAGCCCATTGAATGTGGACATACAAAAAAGCTTGCATTTTCTTTCTTTATCTTTTTGTTGCTATAGACATGATTGTTAGGGAGAAGACTAGGGATAAGGCCCTAGTCACTACATAGGGCCAAGTAGTGTAAAAGGGATCTTGTCAACAATGGACAACCTCCTTTAGATCAGATGAAGGCTTTATTGAGTTGAGTTCATATTGTGTAATCAGAAAAAGATTGAGCTGAAGAAGAGTGATCCATTCAGATTTTAGGGGTTTTTAGGCATTATGGAGGAAGATTATTGTTCAATGCAATAAGGTATGAGGGTACTTGAAAGTATGAATATCAAACTGCTGGGATTTCTTAATGATGTTCCTGTGCGATGTGATGCTTTCAGAAGTGGGAATGGTTATTTGTTGCTGCACTTTTAGATGAATGATATTAACTTGAGTTTCTTGCTATTTTGATAATTCTTGATAATTGGCTTTGCCTCCCTGGTCATATCTTCCATAATGGATTCTCACTTTTCTTCTTCCTGATGGTATACTTTATGAAAAATTTCGGGGTGTCATAAATCTGGCATTTGGTAATCTTTTGCCTTTGTGTTCTAAATAGGAAAATGATTCTCCAGAATCAGCAGTTGCTAAACTTTTTGCATCTGCTAAGAGGAACAGCACGCAATTCAGTGAGTATGATGCTCTTAGCCACTGCTTGCAGAAGTTGCCTTCTGAAGGACAAATTCGGGTATGTGATAAATTGCTCTGCTTTTCTCCCTACTTTTTTTTTCCTTTGCCAGTTTCATTGTTTTGTAATAGATGGTGTATTTTGTAGGCAACCGCTTCTGAGGTACAAAATCTTCTGGTTTCTGGTAGAAAGAAAGAGGCTTTGCAATGTGCACAAGAAGGTCAATTGTGGGGGCCCGCACTTGTTCTTGCTTCACAACTTGGTGATCAGGTTTGTTGCCCCTTGCAGCCTATCCAGACACTTGCATTCATGAGGCAGACATTAGGTTTATACTGTGCTAACCTTGTCTCACCTCTCTTTTTTTTTGGTTTTGATTATGGCTTGGACCAATGCAGTTCTATGTTGACACTGTGAAGCAAATGGCACTTCACCAGCTAGTTGCAGGATCACCTCTAAGGACTTTATGCCTGCTAATCGCAGGGCAACCAGCTGAAGTGTTTTATTCTGATTCCACAACCAAGAGCAGTCTTCCAGGAGCTGTTAATATGCCTCAACAGCCTGCACAGGTGATTTATTAACTTAAGAACTTTTTATTTTAATACATTGGTGCCATATTATGCTTGGTACTGCCTTTAACTTAACAAGTAATTATGTACTTCAGTAAAAACATGTTAATAAAAGGAAACTGACACCATAGCAAGGTAGAGGTTCCCCCTATAATGGACAAAACTATAAAAGAGACGAGGTTTTTTTGGATCACTTTGATATTCCTGTTGCATTATGTTTCTCTGACACAACCATATAGGTATTGCTCAAGCTAGTAGGATGTATAAATAAGCTTTGCCCAAAATCTCATGTTTTAGGATCCCTAGAGCTCAAACCCTTGATCCAGCTGATATCCTGTTATCTCTAAACTTTGCCAAATTCTTCTGTTGGCATCTCTGACTTATAATGTCAGCCTATTCTTTATCCTGGTCAAACTACAGATTGGGGCCAATTGTATGCTAGATGACTGGGAGGAAAATTTGGCTGTAATAACTGCAAACAGAACAAAGGATGATGAACTTGTAATTATTCATCTTGGCGATTGCCTTTGGAAGGAAAGAAGTGAGGTACTTTATGAAGTTTGTTAATTTATATTGTTAATTTTATTTATATTGTTAATTTTATTTATATTGTTATTTTTTTCTTACTCCTGAAGACCTAAGATGAATCCTATTTCAGATTACTGCTGCACACATCTGCTACTTGATTGCGGAAGCAAACTTTGAGCCATACTCAGACACTGCTAGGCTGTGTCTAATTGGAGCAGATCACTGGAAACTTCCTCGAACCTACGTTAGTCCAGAAGCTATTCAGGTGCTTTCAGATTCCCAGTTATCATAAAATGTTTTCATGGCTCAATGGTTATTGGTTACGTATCACCCCCCCCCCCCCCCCCCCCAAAAAAAAAGAATTACTACTCATGGTTGTCACCATGTTTAAATTTTGTAATTTTCGTTGTCTGACATGCTCTGTTTCTTGGAGTTTCTTGGAGACTGCGAGGTTCAAACTAGTCTCTTTTGGAGCTATATTTTATTATGTTAAATTTTAACTTTCCTGGAGATTGCAGGGTTCAGAAGACTCATTTGGATTATTATTATATTATATTATGTAAATGTGTTTAAAACTTTGAAGTTCCTGGTAGTTTACTCTTTTTTTGTATATATTTTTTAAAGCAACAGCCATGTTTCTGTTTCACCCTTAGTATTTTGTTTTTTCTTTGAAGTTACCTAAGCTCAAATGTTCAGTGCTTGTCAACCTCAGTGTCCTTTTCATTTTGTCAACCAAATTATCCCCTTACATCAGTCATTTTAATAAATGATGCTTTACAACTGACTCATACTGAATAGACATGATGGCTATTTGGACAGAGGACTGAGTTATATGAATATTCGAAGGTGCTTGGAAACTCTCAGTTTATCTTGCTACCTTTTCAGCCATACAAGCTTATTTATGCACACATGCTAGTTGAAGTGGGGAAGGTTTCAGACTCATTGAAGTAAGTAAAAATTGTTTCAAGTTGATGTTTCATGCAATTTTGTCTTCAGTTTTCTTAACATGGTGTGGTTAGTTCAGATACTGTCAAGCTGTATTGAAGTCTCTGAAGACTGGTCGAGCACCCGAAGTAGAAACATGGAAACAGTTAGTATTATCTCTTGAAGAGAGGATCAGAACTCACCAACAGGTACTTTGTCTATTATTTGTGTCTCGTGATTTTTAAGCTGCAAGTGCTGATCCATCCAAATAAACATTCTATGTGCAGGGTGGATACAGTGCAAATTCAGCTCCTGGAAAATTAGTTGGCAAATTGCTTAACTTTTTTGATAGTACAGCACATCGTGTTGTTGGGGGTCTTCCACCACCTGCACCAACATTACAAGGAGGCGCTCCTGGTAATGGACATTATAATCAGCCAACTGGCCACAGGGTATCAAGTAGTCAATCAACGATGGCCATGTCATCGTTAATGCCTTCTGCATCGATGGAGCCCATAAGTGATTGGATGGCTGATGGTAGTAGAATGACAATGGCTAATAGAAGCGTTTCAGAGCCAGATTTTGGTAGAACTCCAAGACAGGTATATAGGGCCCATTTGGTTTGCTCATAACCCATATCTCATAACTCATAACACTATTCCCACTATAACTCAAATATCTCTAAAATGTGTGTTTGGTTCCAAATCTAAGTTATATCTCTCACTCTCTAACTCCATTTTTTGGCAAAATGGTGGAGCCCACCCACTGTCACTACACAGAATGGTCATATGGGTACCCGCGTGTGACATTCTCTCTCTTCATTTTACTGCTCTTCCTTCCCATCATAAATCCCAGCAACTGATTTCACACCCCTGTACACCACAAAACCCATTTCACATAACCCAGCAAGAGATTGGTTCCCTCCCACTTCCAGCACCGTTTCTCCATGAATTTTTTCTTACTCATAGCACATATTTTCCCTCTTCCCTATTCCAAATTTCAGATTTTTTTTTTCTCTTACCCACAGACCGAAAACCACATATACAAACCCTCTTTAAAAGGAACAAAGAAATGAGAAAGAAGCTAGATTTGTGATCCAAAATTGCCTACTCAAACCCACAAACATAGAAAACCCAAATCCAAACCCAGGAATCCTGAGATCGAAGACCAAAATCATGAAAATGAGGAGTGAGTTTCTGTTTCTGGGAATATATTTATGCGTGGAATCATGAAAATGAGGAGTGGGTTTCTGTTTCTGGGTATACATTTATGCATGGATGAACATGGTGAGTGGGTCTGAAGAAGACAGAAAGAAAGAAAAAGAAGAAAAGAAAGAAAGACAAAACCAGGAAGAAGAGGAGAAAAAAAAAACCCGTTGGTGGTGGAGTGGGTCTAATGAAGAAGAAGAAGAAAAAAATGTTGTTAGTGGTGGAGTGGGTATGAAAAAGAAAGAAGAAGAAGTAGAGAAAAAGCAAAAAAAAAAAAAGGAAAAAATGAAGAAAAAAAGAAGAAGGAAGCCAGTGGAACTCAGTAGAAGAAGAGAGAAAGAAAGAAAAAGAAAGAATGAAGAAGAAGAAGACAAAAAAGTTGTTGGTGGTGGAGTGGGTATGGAGAAGAAAGAGAAGTAGAGAAAAGCAAAAAAAAAAAAGAAAAAAGAAAAGAAAAGAAAAGGGGTAGCCGGTGGAGTTGACAACACAGAAGCTGTGGGCTCCACAGAGTTCAAAAATTTACAAAGGTGCCACTGAGTTATGTATCTCAGTTTTTGAAAACAACAGATTCTTGTTTTGCGTTTCCATCACTCTAACTCAAAATTTGTGAGTTTTGAGTGAATGAAACACAATGTGAAAATCAAGCCAAACAAAAAAATTTGTGTGGGTCTCATGTGTTTTGATAACTCAGTTATGAGTTTTGGATCATATCACTCAAAACTCCTCTAAACCAAACAGGCCCATAGTATTTTCCAGAATTGGAAAATGAAAACCTATGTTTATAGGTACAGTTTGTTGTGTGTATTCTTGGTTATATCAAATTTATGAGATCATACTGACTTACTATAGGATCAGGTTGATTCATCAAAAGGAACGGCTTCACCAAATGAACAAGGCAAAGCTTCAGTCTCAGGGGGGGCATCACGCTTTCCTCGTTTTAATTTTGGCTCACAGTTACTGCAAAAGACTGTGGGGCTAGTTTTAAGGCCTCGCCCTGGCAAACAGGTAGTTTCTTCAAAATGTCAATTTTTTGGTTTCTCCATGATTTTTTTCATTTTCAATTTTTTATTGAGGAAAAATATAGTTAATGTTTCTCACTCTTAGTACCCCCTTTTAAATGCTTTTTATTTTGCTTTGCTGCTAAAGGCTAAATTGGGTGAAACGAACAAATTCTATTATGATGAAAAGCTGAAGAGATGGGTAGAGGAAGGCGTTGAAGCCCCAGCTGAAGAAACTGCCTTGCCACCCCCTCCAACTACTACAGCCTTCCAGAATGGCATGTCAGATTACAATTTGAAATCTGCATTACAGAAAGAAGGGATTCCAAACAATGGGAGCCCGGAATATAAAACTCCTACTCCTTCAGAACATTCTTCAGGAATTCCACCTATTCCATCCAGCTCAAATCAATTCTCATCTCGTGGAAGGATGGGTGTTCGGGCAAGGTAACTTCGATAGATTTTTTTTTTTTTGTTCTAAAAATATTGTGCTAATTTCATGACTAAATTTAGAGGAGTTTAACCCTGTTATAAGCTATGATAAGAATGGCTGAATCAAATGAAGATGGAGCTGTATTGGTTTTTTATTTAATAGGCAACTTGAAAAAATAAATAATGACCGATTGACTTGGCAGCTCTTTTTGTACTTTTTTGGAATCTTAGGTTAGTAATAAATTTTGCTAGGTTTATGAACCCCTCTCAAGTACAGCCCCATCTGAAAGCTCATTACCTTTCCTCCATTTTTCCTGCAACCAAATAGAGATTACAAATTAGTCTTTTAAAACTATATTGATGGGCTTTTGACAGGTATGTGGACACCTTCAACCAAGGTGGTGGAAAGCCTGCAAACTTGTTCCAGTCACCTTCTGTTCCATCTGTTAAGCCTCCTGTTGCTCCCAATGCAAAATTATTCATTCCCACCCCAGCATCACTTGGTGAACAGGCAATGGAGGCTATAGCAGAAAATGGGCAAGAAGAAACTTCAACTAATGGAGATCATACGACATCCATTGCAAATGACTCATTCCGGTCTCCTATACCTTCATCATCAATGACCGTGCAGAGGTTCCCAAGCATGGATAACATCCCATACATGGGAGATTTGACAAATGGCAATGGTAATGGCAATGGCTCCCTCCCTCCTCACTCACGGAGAACAGCCTCATGGGGTGGAAGCCACAGCACTCCATTCAGTCCTCCAAAATCGGCTGAAATAAAACCTCTAGGGGAGGCATTGGGCATGCCCCCATCATCATTTATGCCTAATGAGCCTTCTTTGATGCGAATGCAAAACGGTGGCAGTTTTGGGGACCTTCATGAAGTGGAACTTTGAGATAAATTAGTGATGATGTAAATATCAAAGTTTTGTTCTTTGTGATCAATAGAATACTAGGGAACCTGCTCCTGCATCTCTGAAAAGTGCAAAATGGTGGTATTTGCCCGAAGCCAAGTCCGCACACAGAAGAAACAAAAAATGTTCTCCAAATTCCCTATCCTACCATATGATGAAATGTAGTTGGCACGGTTTTCTATACTTTTAAGCCTAAAATTTATTTCAACGCTCTGGAATTCGCCACCAGTTGAGGCTTCAGGAGCTGGTATTTTTATTATAAAGCGAAGAGAGCCTCTGTTGGCACCATTGTACAGTTCATTTGTTCATTTATTGAAAAACATAAAAGTCCCTTTGTATAGGGTATAGCATCAAAAGATCTTCTCAAGGGGAAAAAGATAAGTGTATCGAATTGCAAAAAATAAGGTGTTTTGCTTGTTATTTTGTATTGGTTATTATGCTTTATAAAATTAAAATCCAAAGTGGATGTTGAAATTTTGCATTGGTTATTATGGTGTCGTAACTGCATTCAGAACTTTTAGTCTAAAGTACAGCATAGCCGCTGCTTATTTGATAATTTCATCTTGAACTACGAGCTTCTGTCAACAGGCATGATTATTGATCTCAAGTAACATCTTTGTTGGGCAGAATTGGGATGGTATGGGATTTGTTAGACATTCAGCCAAGCCGAGGGGGGAAAATCTGGATTAGACAATAGGCCCAAATAAGCTGCGGGGCCCACGCCCCACGCAGGGTTGTCCAACCCAAACTTGGACCTAATGCATCCGTCCAACCTGGAGCCGTTTGTGGATAGATCTGGCTAAAAACCTTGTTGTTCTCCTCCTCCCCACGCCATGATCTATTTTCTTCTACATTTCTACTTATGCTGTCAATTTTTACAAATCTAGCGAAATCTATGTGAGATTTGGAATTTCAAACCGCGAAGCTATCAAGCCAAGTGACGGGTTCACCCCAAACCCAATCTAACTTGACCCTTAGACACCCCTAGGCCCTAGCCCTATGCAATTGCAGATGACAGATTAATGACTCTTGTGCGGAAGTAGATAGGTATTGACTTATTACTACTTAAGATCTTGCGGGGAAGTGGCAAAAGATAGCCATCTGAGGGGTTTAGTGAGAGTTCCCTATCTCCTCAACTATCCAATTGGCAGTGGCAGCGGTAGGGGGTGGGGAGTTAAAAGAAAAGAATTTTTCTTACAAAAATACACTTTTCCATCCTATGACTTTGATCAATTGTCATTTTAACCCATTAACTTTGATATCACAGTCATTTTAATTCTTTTGTCCATCGGTATTAAAAAGTTTTTGTTAACTCCCTTTTTTTTTTTAACATTAATTTTTTTTTAAAAGAGATTAACTTATTTATTTAAACAAAAAAAAAATGATAATTTTTAAACTTAATAGACTAAAATGACAATAGTTCAAAGTTAATCAACTAAATTAAAAATTTTTAACCAATTGAGCTAAAATGACAATCGATCAAAGTTAACAGACTAAAATTATAATTATTTAAGTTAGTGGATTAAAATGACAATAATTTTTAAAGTTAATGAATTAAATGGAAAGAAAAGTTAAAAGATCATATTGCGCACAATCTCAATCCTACATTTACCTAATTATCCCAACATTGCGCTGCAAGGTCCCAATTGGCGTGCTATATGGTTTTCTGCCTAATTGCCAAACCTATAAGCACCATATTTCCAAGAGTCAATTAATGAGCAAGCTGATCCATTTGGAAGGTCGTCGTGACTATTGCAGAGACTTTTCTTGGCTTTGCTTAGGTAAGGATAGATTGGAGTTCACTGGTTTAGGTAGTTCTTAGGTTTGGAAATACCTTACATGTAAAAGAGGTTATTTTGACCAAAACATTCCGTAAGGGTTTTGAATTAATTGAGTTGTTTATAAATAACTTAGGCTCTACTCCAAAAGGAAAAAAAAGAAGAAGAAAAAGATTATGCTTGTTTAATCCTAGGACAAAATGACCACCAGTGAATTCTTCGAGTACAAGAGATGCACCTCAGCAGTATTCCCAATTTCCCATTGTCCAAATTTCTCTATTCTCGTTTTAACATTCCATTGTATGTCCATAGATGCGACTATTTCAAACTCACTCCTCCTTGATGGAGTACTCACTGCTACTGCTCATGTACATATCAATATTTTATTTATTCTCTTACTTTTCTGTTTTTTCTCTCCCCAACTATTAAAATAGTAAAAAAAAAAAAAAAAAAGAAGAATGAATATTTTATCAAATTAGAATGTAAAATTGATAATCAAATGCAAGTATTTTTTTTTTTAATTGTGTAAAATAGAAAAAGTAAGATCTTATTCTAAAATAAACAAGAATTTTTCGATGATATGATGCTCTAGCAATGAAAGGAAAGATACATATTCACCCAAAAATAAAAAAAGCAAGATGCATATGGACATTTGGTAACGTGCTTGGGGGAATATATTCTAGTGGAAGAATACATTCCAAAAAAATCATTTATGACAACGTATTTTTCTACAAGAATCGCATTATAAAATGAGAATACTCAGAATTGGGGATTCTCATTTTTTCTAGACATAGAAAAACGGGTGGGATGAGTCGGATCGAGTTTGGATCGGGTTAAAAATGGGTTCAAGTCAATTAGGTTGGGTTGGATTAACCCATATTTTCACATAATTTTTTTTTTTTTATAAAGAAAACAATATGTATTTGCCATTTGGAAAGTCATGCAAGAAATTACTTGATGTAAAATGTATTACTTTGAATTCACCACTTATATCAAGAATGAACTTAGTTAAACTTATTAATACTAATTCAATAATTTTAAAATTATACAAATCCCAACATTGCTAACTAAAACAAAATAACACAAAAGATAAGTAAAACAAATACACAAGTTTTATTTCTACACAATATCAACATCTCAAAATATAAAACAAAATTACAAATGACTTATTGAATAACTCATTAGAAAAAAAATAAAAACATATAAGAAATTTACAATCTTGAATATTAATTTTATAATTTATTACCAATTGTAATTGACACTCTATTTCAATTTGAGAATATACATTAGAATTTGATTGTTTACTTATTTATATATAGTCTCTTTTATAAATATCATATCATTGTTAAGTAACACATACTCTAGGAAATATCATAATTTATTTTAAAAAATCGTTTATTTTGGACATAAATTGTTAAAAAATAGGTCTAAGCATTCATAATTATTTATGCTAATTTGATACTTTGACTTCATTATTTTCACACTTATGAATGTTTCACACGTATGCCTACAATTTTAAATCTATATTCTTAACTTTGCTATAATCAAATTATTTTGACATGTACTTTGCTATTTAATATCTAAAAATCTTTACTCATTACAGAATACTTAACAATTCATCTTTCAATTCATTTGCATGCAGTTATGTCTCAATTTTTTTCTTAAAGCTCACAACAAACAATTAAACAAATAGTCTTTATTTTATTTTTACCCAAAAAAGAAGTTCGGGTTGGGTTGAGTTGACCTGCAAAAAACACAAGTCGGGTCATGGACCAACGCGTTTTTGCTTCGGATAAAAATATCGTGCTTGGGTTTAGTATTTTTCGGGTGAAATATTCTGACCCGTTTTGCCATGTCTAATTTTTGCTTCAAAAAATAAGAAATGTAAAATGTATTTCTTAAAGGTTGTGAAATGCAAACAAGAGTAAACACAGGTTTAATATATTAAAAAAAACAAAAGCATCTACTATAAAGTATTAGTTTCATCACACGCGCAAATCATGTGCAATGAGTTTTTTTTTAGTGGTTCTATTTTGTAGATAAAAAAAAAAAAAACTGTTTTTTATTTATTATATATATATAATTTTTATTTTGAAAATCTAATTTATAGTAGATGAAGTAATTTGAAAATTAACAAGAAAATAGTTCTATTTTTTAGACAATGTTTTAGTGAGAGTTAGAGTTGCATTTTTACCATATTGTTCTTTGGTTTTATATCCACTTAAACATAGGAGTATAGAGGTATTTTTGAACTAAAAAATGAGGAATCCAAACAGAAAAAACTCCTTAAATAATAGTATAGATAAACCCATAGTTTTAAAAACCGGACCGGACCGGCCGGTTCGACCGGTTCAACCGGGAAAACCGGTGCAGTCCGGTCCGGTTAAATACCTTAAAACCGGTCAAAAACCGGAAATTTTGAAAAAACGGTTTTATTCTCGGTTCGGTTTTTAAAACCATGGATAAACCACATTGCATTGTGCAATAAAATAATAAATCAGAACACACGACAGAAAGCAAAAGGCCGGTAAGCAATAAAATAATAAATCAACAGAACTTCGGTCAAATAACTATATAGAAGTACAAAAGATCAATCCAACCCTCTGATGTCTATGAGAAAGACCAAGGATTCCATGGAAAAGCATAAATACAAATATTACGAAAATACCCAAAATGGTATCTAAAATTTGTTGTCTCTAGGAGGTCAAAAGCTTTGGTTTTCAACATGGATCATTTACAGATTTTAATTCTTTACATAAAGGTTATGCTTCTTGCTTCAAGGGAAGCAACAAATCAGGCTTAAATCTTCTTTTTTGGGTAGCCTTTCTATATAGTTTGGGTAGCCTTCCACATAAGTTTTACACACAGAAGGTGATTCAAATTGAATTTACTTAAAGGGATGAGGAGCAGGACAGGTAAAAAAATGATGCTGTGGTTGACTACAATAAGAGAACAAAAAAAAAAATGCACAACTTCACCATTAAAATTCAGCTGAACCAGGCGTCCGAGGGAAAGGGATTGTGTCTCTTATATTCTCTATTCCTGTAGCAAATTGCACAAGCCTTTCAAAGCCCAATCCAAATCCCGCATGAGGAACTGGCAAACAAGAGATAAAAGTACACCATTACAACAAAGCATAGAAGTAATTTCTTGGTTATCACATAACTACCTTTTCAAAAGAAATAGCGTATATTCTTCTTTAACCATTTTTTTAACCCTATAAAATCCAAGTCTGTCAACACAGTCATGAATAAGAGCTGTAACTACAATAACTTTTCAACTACACTAGTTAGTTGAGATTTCTTATGATCAGAGCTCAGATTGTCTGCCCATGTGATCCAAATAATATGCACTTGCTTATTTGGACTACATTAGGTGTATGTCCGCAGCAAAGTGAGAAACATTATATAAAGCAGCCTACCCACGCTTCTCTTAATTTTTCTATTGCAGCCAAACAAATGCACCCACTTTCCCTTCTGCTCTCATTCACAAATAATGAATCTTGTATGTGGTTCTTCCACAGATGAGAATCTTTAGGTCATGCAAATAGCAGTAATATGACAGAGGATCCACCACCATTAGCAGAACCACACCTCTAGATTGCCCCGAATGAATTATGTTTCATTTTCAACTTAAAGAGAGGAAGTGCATCAATATACGAAGTCACCAACATAAAGAGAATTTCTCAATTTTAAACAGAAGAATTCCTGACCTGAACCATAACGACGCAAGTCAAGATACCACCAGTAGGTATCCTTATCCAGCTTTAAGTCATCTAAGCGAGTTTCCAAATATTCAAGCCTTTCTTCCCTTTGGCTTCCACCAATAAGTTCACCAACCTGACAAAGATATTCAATAACAATGCTGACAACAAAAAATTTCAAACAAAGATATTCAACAAGGATAACACCAACAAAATTCATATAAGCACAGCAAAGACAGAAGACTTGCTTAAGCTCAATCACTATTTTTCACATTTCAAGATTGATGTAGAGAATAAAATATAATTGCTAACATAAAATCACATGGTACAGACCTCACCCAGCCATCACCTGGATGCCTTGACCACATTGCTTGCTGTTCTTAAAGCATTCATGGGTTTGTACTAAAAACTGTTATTTGCCTTACTGATTGATTTTACATATAGCATTTTTAAGCCCCAAACAACTAAACATACATCATATAAAGGGAGACTTTTAATGTGAGGAAGACTAATAAGACATATCAATAAAGCCTTAATTCACCTTCTCCAATCAACTTTAAATGGAGACACTTTTTTTTTTTTTTTTTTTTTTTTATGGTTAAATCATTTACAGGAAAAGTGCAAAACACTCACGACCTTATGGTTGAAACTCGCCTAACCATCTCCAAACCTAATATGAAATTTTAAACCCTTAAGGTTGGGGAAATGACCAAATTGGTCATTCTGTCTCACTTCCATTAATTGGGGTGGACAGAAAGTGATTCATTTTTAACAAAAAAAATCATTTTAGAGTAAGAACTTCATAAAAATTAACTTGAATTCTTTTCTTATTCCTCTTTTCTGATAAGTAACAAAGAATCTTTTATTAAGAATCAAGAAAGCTCAAAAGATAGAGCTCCATAAAGAATTAAAAACGCAGGCTTAAATGATCTGTGACCTCAACTAAAATATTAAAAGAAACCCCCTCCAACATAGTATACCACTCAAATATGACAAGCAAAAACTACACTTAAGGTGAACAAAAAAATTTCTCCCCAACCTCAAATGTTCGTCTATTTCACTACCTCCAAATCACCCACATAAGACTCAGGGTTCACAATCCATGTTATACCATTCATGTTTGTCCCATACAACCCTTTCCTCCAACAACAATATACATGATCAATCACTTTTTGAGGAATCACCCACTGCATCCCAAAAACTGAAAAATCAGAGGACCAAAAATTTTGAGCAACTGAACATTGAAGCTGAAGATGATGCCTCGATTCACAGTTGACCTTATGACCAACAGTATATAGGTAAGATTGTCTATAGTCAAAATTATATTCAACACTGTTGTCCTTGAAAAGAATGACACTTTCTTAGGAATCTCCATGGAAAAATCTTCCTGCTAGAATTTCTCAAATGTTCATAATAAGATCGAGCACTAAATTCACCATTGCTATTCAGAAGCAATCTCACAGTCAGTGTGTTCAGCAAAGGGAGGTTTGGAATATACCAAATCCATAAGAGAATCCACCCCCTCAATCTCCCATGAAAATACAAATAAATCTTATATTCCAATAGCAAGACCCATCCCCCTTGGCAACAACTGCCATGGAAAACACATAAGCATCCTTACTTTCAGCAATCAAATGCAGATCTGAATTTATAGCCAGCCATCGCATCACACATCATGCAAAAATTTAATCCCCATACAGACTGTACCACTACCTTGAAAGAGATTTAGGTAGCAAAATTATCCCAACCTGCCCTAATCCCCTTCCATAGGCAACACCCATGCAGCCTTCAAATAACATAATATGTCCACTCTCCCCACGCTACCCCATACTTTAATCCCACAACAGGTCTCCAAAAAGGGTCATTTTCCATACCAGAACACCATAACCACTTGCCCAACAAGGCTTGATTACAAGTGGTTAACTTCCTCACTCCTAAACCTGCGTATTTCATTGGGAAGCACATGGTATTCCAATCAAACAAGTGAAATTTAAACTCCATGCCATTCCCATTCCACAAGAAATCCCACTGAAGCTTCTCCATATTCTATTGGCTACATGATTAGGTACACTAAACATAGACAGAAAAAAATGTAGAAAGCGCTCTGTTCTTCTCTCTTCATCTCACACCTCTGTCTCCTCAGATGTAACCCAGCCAGTGAACTACAATAATAAATTGATCACTTCCCAAATGAAGATAGAGGATGGGAGCACTCCTCATCTCAGTGGGCAATTGCCAAACCAATTAAGACATCTTACTCAAACCAGACAGAAAGTATACAACTTGCTAAGTGGATACACAGCAAACCAACAGAGATACTGCCACTCAAAGCAACTAAAAAAAGAAAGGCAAATCCAACTAACACTTTAAGCTCCTACAAAACCAATCATACAAAATTTAGATCAAGGAGCATAGAGCAGTGAGCAGGATATGCAGCACATCCCTGGACAGATCTGGTGGTTTCATTCTTTCAAAAACATACCCAAGCCATCATTAACAGTCGCAAACTAGCTGCCCCTTAAAATCCCCCCCTAAATCAATGGATCGGCCACTCACCACAACCATTGCCGCTATCAAAACCAAAACACCTACATGCAGCCAACAGTCCATCCACCAAAATGTTAACCAAGATGCCACCCACATTTTCCCAAACAGATCAAACCTCCACTTCTATCAGCCGAAAACCCCATTCGCAAAAAACCCCAAAATCCTACTGCTACCACCAGACCAAAACTGCAGGGCATACCCACACCAAATCGCCATGGCTAGGCCCCACCAATGAGTCAACCCTTGAAGATTCAACTATGGGGTAAAAGTTGGGGTTGATTTGGATTTTGGAATGGGTTGGATTGATGGTGACAAGATTGGGTAATGGACTTCTATGGGATTGTCGAGGCTCACGGTAGTTGAGCTTTCCTTGTGGGTGTCGAGAGGGCTTTGGTTGCGACAGCAGTGTGGGATTATGCTGGTGATTGATTGGCAACAAGAGAAAAAGTAAAAGAAAGGGGAAAAAATCAAGTGAATTTTTCACTAAATTTTATTTAAAATAATTATTTTATTCAGCATGTCCAGCCCAGCTCAGAATTTTTTACAGGACTAATTGGGTCATTTCTCATACCTTAGGGTTCTAAAATTTCAAATTAGAATATCAGGGGGTCAGTTTGACTTTAACCATAAGTTCAATGGGTGTGTTGCATTTTTTCCATAGTTTAAAACTAAATATTTATAATGTACCTTTTTTTACTAGGCAAATACTCATGCACCTTAGGGATTGGAACCCCATCCCCAACCTCATCCACCACCCCATAATATTTAAGGGGGTAGGGTGCCGTTTGGCCCCAAAGGCCATTAGCATTTTTAAAGTACATTATATTCTTAAAAGAGAGTAAATAATCTCTAGTCCCTATATTTTTTAGAAGTCCTTATACTGTTTTTCCTGTGCAAAGAGAGTCCATATACTTTTTTTGATAGGCAAAGAGAGTCCATGTACATTCAAACATAACAATATCCTAGAATATAGACGGCTCTATCTTTTCAATTATCTAAAAATAATTAAGGAAGGCTTCTTAGATGCAAAAGATCCTTGTTCCATTGTACTGAAAGTGCAAAAGAAGTGTACATTTAACAACAAAGTAAATAGAAATTTTTATTTATTTATTTATTTTTTATAAGTAATAAGTTTATTGATATCAAAAGAGGAACACCCTAGTACACTGGGAGTGTACAAGGGGTCAAACAATCAAGAACAAAAATTACAAGAATCTAAAATATCAAGAAAAGATAAAAATGATTGGTTCCGCAAAGCAACCAACCAATCCATTAAAGTTCTAAAGCACCTACTATTTCTTTCCCTCCAAAGACATCACAATAAGCAATGGGGAACAATCAACCATATAAATCCATTTCGACAACGACCAAATCTGCCTTTCCAACATGCTAACATGCTAGAAGTTCCCACTACAGATTGCGGCATAACCCAGCTCACTCCAAACAAACCGAACACCATAGCCCACAAATCCATTGCAACCGGACGGACAATGAAGAAAAGATGATCAACCGATTCATCATTACACTTGCACATGTAGCACCAATTCAAGAGTATACTATTTTCACATGCAGAAGTATAGTATTTTTTTAATTTAGAGAAATTTTATTAGAAAAGTAAAAAGGGTCAACCCTCAACAGCACGGGAAGTATTATGCCTAATCCAAAGACTCGTACAAATAAAAAGATTTCTGGTTAAGGGGAGAGAGAGAGAACATTCTATTTTAGAAGGTACATTCACAAAGATTATTTTCTTGAAGCAGTAGCAGTTGCTAGAAAAATAACACAGCATATCAGGTACAGCAGCATCAAACATTTAAGCCTCAATCTTCTATTCTTTGTAAATTTGAAACTTGAAAGACTACTCATTTAAAAAGTACTGATAAATCGCAAGTCACAACTTTTAGACTGAATCTAATTTTTTTTAAATTAACAATAGGAATAAAATGGGAAATTTAATAATTACCCGAGGAACCAACATATCCATTGCTGCAACAGTCTTTCCATCGTCATTTTGCCGCATATAGAATGCTTTAATCTCCTGAGATTTTACATCAAATAACTTCAAAGTATTAGACCCAGCCATAGAAATAAACCTCAGCTTGCCTAGTGAAGCGTGGAAGAGGAAAGAGTGGAAGAAAGTGGGAGGGCTAATGCCTTAGGATAGTCTCTTATTATAACAGGGCATCCACCATATGCCTCTTCAGTTATGTATCGTTCATGCTCACTCTGCAAATCACATCCCCACTTCACCTGGAAAGAAAAAATAAAAATAAAAATAAAAAAGAAGGATTTGAAATAAAAGATACAGAACTACACAGCAGATAATTAAAGCACTGTGAAAGCCATGTAGTGAGAAATAACAAAACTAATATATAAAACTAAATAAATAATCTTCTTAAGTTTTCCTTGTGAAGCATCATCTTATTAAATTGTGCTAGGTTCTCCTGCAATGAGTGATCCTTTCAGCATTCAGAGAGAGAGGAGGTCTTTCATCATTCATATGCCTCAAGCAGCATATTTCCAAAGATCAGAAAGTAACAATCCAATGATGAAGCTAAGTAGTACTGCACACTCGTTGATTCAAATATCAAGTTCTTATTGTAATACAATAAAGCAAGTTATATATAATGCAAGACATAAGGAGTAAATTTGGTTGAAGCATAAGTCCATGGCAACTTTCTATCACTGTTTAAGGTTTGATAGTAAATAAATATCTTCCAACTCAACATGATAGGAAAAAGGAAATGTTGCAGTAGTAGCACAGATATTACAAGCAGAAAAAAAAAAAATCACAAGTTACTAAAGACTACCCTTGCAGCCAACGAATTTTAGGTCAAACGGTATTTCCTAGTATTTCCAATAGAGATGTCTTCCCCACTTAAAATGTATCCACACACACACACACAAAAAAAAGCCCTTGCAAATTTGTAGTAAGTTAATTCTGACTTAAAAGACAATCAATACAGAAACAGTCAGTTTGAGACATTGAAGTTGCTTCCTTTAGTGAGGTGAAAAAAGGAGAACAAAATACAATTGATTTGATCAAATAAGCTTTGTAACATTCTCTAAATTTATCATGACAAGTCCATCCAGGAGCAATAATACTTTACAAAATATAATATCCTGCCCTTCTTCTTTTTTGATAAGTGCTATAATTTTCTGCCTTTGAACACAGTTAAGTGAATTTGCAATAGTATGGGAATAGTTTAAATAGCAAGACTAATAGGTAGTACCGGGAATTCAAACTTCTTATTTGCTCTTAGAAGAAGTTCAATTGCATCAGTGTAAGTCAACTGCACAAATTCTTTCTCAGCCACATCCTGTTTATCAGACAATTATTCACACAAAATCAGGGCGCGAGATAATATTTGTGCAGATCAGATAAGAAAAATAAGTAGTGAGGAAACGGGGGGTTTAAGGATTGAATACACAATGGAAAGGATTAAGAGTTAAGTTACACTTAGAGTTCATACATTCAATCGATCAACAATTCCTTTCTCGATCCAAGTATTGAAAAAATCCATGTCTTCCTTGCAATTTTCGAGAACATATCTCACCTTCAAGCATAAAATAAAAGTACATGTTACTCTAAAATCCGACAAGAAGGATGCCATACAAGAACTTTCTACTGTCTACATGCATAAGCTTGCCAGAATATAGTCTAATTTAATAATAATGTTCAATTGGCAATAGTTATGAAAGATAACATACTACGTACTGGAGATAAGCAGTTGCACAAGCCATGTCATCATTCAGATCAGCAAATGCAAGTTCAGGTTCAATCATCTTAAGCAAGGAGAAAAAGAATTTGTAATACATACTGTTCCAATATACATAAAACAGGAAGAACCACATTGAAATGAAAGACAAAGAACACATACCCAAAACTCAGCCAAGTGCCTAGATGTGTTAGAATTTTCTGCTCGAAATGTGGGACCAAATGTATACACCTGGCCAAAGTTATTTATAGTAAGTATTTATAATTTGTTCATTTCCAAATGGATATTAAGAATAAGAACAAGCATGAGAGGAAAATATTTACATCAGAAAGAGCAGTAGCGTAGGTTTCAGCATTAAGTTGGCCTGAGACAGTCAAAAATGCTGGTTTCCCAAAAAAGTCCTGAGACAAAAAATGACATGAAAATCAATCAAGTAAGTGCAGGAGCATCTAAGCCTAAAGCTAGTCTAGCCCATAGCTATTACAAGACTAGTAATTTATTTCCCTACATTATGTTTTGTTATTATTATGTCATAGTATAATAAAAAGTCGCATCACTAGAATGAAACTTTTAATGAAATTGAATGGTTAGGATCTAATTTCTCTATGAAATATGAAAGGCTAGGATTCTAGGGTAACTAAAAGCTAATATAAATAGTCTCTTTCAAGTCATTTTGGGCAGCAATTTCTCATCTAATTTAATAAATTTCAGATCTGAATAATTTTGGGGCTCTTTGAGCCTAGAAATTGATATTCTATTATCTGAAATTCAATCCAATTATCTTCCCATTGCTATAATCTTGTTTTATTGCTGGGATTTCTTCCTAAACTCTCCATAATTGCCAATTTACTTAAAATGTGGTACTTTTGGCGGATCATATAAGATCTACACTAGATCTACGTTCTCCTTACTGCATCACAAGTAGACCACATATTTGCATAGACTATTTTCCCAAAAATAATGGTTACACTTGTTACAATCTTAGAAAGAAAAACAGACAATCTTGAACACCAAAAAATCCTTTCCACCTTAATATATGATACAATATAAAGAATGCCTGAAGATTCAAAGTTCAAACGTGGTTATTTGAGCGGGTTACCATACACATTACAACCAAGAATTAAAAATCCATGCAAAAATCACTAAATTGCTATTCACAAGTAACTTGAAAAGAGTTTGGAAATGAATCTGACTCACCTGTGACCAATCAATTAACCCATCCTTTGTCTTTGGAACAGCATCCACAGGAGAATCAACAACTTCTCCAGAGCTTGGTATCTGTTAATTGAACAAGGATTATATATTTACAGAAGCACAGAGAGGTTTAGAGCACAATTAAATGAAATGGCAGCATTATAAGATCAAATTTTACTCCTAACAAATAATGGTCTTGCTTACAATAAGCTGAAATAATACCTTGCACCAGGATGTTTTATTCAAAATTCTAACTATGTATAAAATTATTAAACAATGTCTCCACAGAAAGATGCTAGCAAATGAGGAAGCAAAGTACACGAATTAGGCTTAAAATAAGAAATTGTCCTCTTGACAAACATGCTTCATGTTAAGCTTGCATACAATAGGCTGAAATAATACATTGCACCAGGATGTTTTATTCAAAATTCTAACTATGTATAAAATTATTAAACAATGTCTCCACAGAAAGACGCTAGCAAACAAGTAAATGAGGAAGCAAAGTACACGAATTAGGCTTAAATGAAGAAATTGTCCTCTTGACAAACAGGCTTCATGTTACCTATCATGAGTAACATAAAGGGAGGGGAAATTAAGAATAGCTGAACTTAAGGTCATACTGACTTGTCCACAAGCCTCTTGGCTAAGCACAGAAGACCCCTCCGGTTCCCCATAGAGGAAATCCGGGTTCGAACCATGGGCTCCCTCTGGGATGTCCCAAATTACCAAAAGCATATATTGAATTTATTTTTTCAGCTTTACAAAAAGAATAAACTTTATTTAAAAAACAAATATAATGCCTTATATAAACATAAAATGCAATAAACATTACTATATAGGAGAAACTATTTTAAGCCACAGTGCATACCAAAGTAGTTACACAAAACTGCTCACCCGCTCCTTCACAATCTGAAGCTGTAATAATAGGACTTGAAACCCAGACAAACCCATTTTCTTGGAAAAATTTATGCGTTGCAAAGGCCAATGCATTCCTCACCCTTGCAACCTAAAACCAGCATGTATACACAAGAAGAGATAACCCAAAACAAAAAAAAAGCCACATCATTGCTTTGAAGGAAAAAAAAAAACTAAAAGCCAGGACTCGACATGAAATCATTTGCTACAAAATGGCAAACAATGGTAAACAAGAAGCAAAACCATACCGCACCAAAAGTATTTGTTCTCGGACGGAGATGAGCTTTTGTTCTCAAAAATTCTCTGCTGACCCTTTTCTTTTGGATTGGATAGGAAGGATCACTCTTCCCAACCTAAAGACAGGAAATTCATATGTCAATGCAAAATTTTTGACATAGCAGCTCCTAAAAGCATACAATTTACCTTATATATATATATATATACACACACACACAATAACTGCAGGAAGGGGGAATTGAAACTCTGGTTCTTCTCATAAAGGAGACCAAGCAATGCCACTAGCTACAAGGCTCTTGACAGAAGCATACAATATATTTGTTTTACCCAACACCTAATTTTTCCTAATCTCTCAGTCATATAGATTGTTTTCAAGGATGGTCGCCACTTCTCTGCTTTTTTCTTTATTCTGAAGTTTAAAATTCCCCTCTTCACTTTGCTATGATCAGAGATCAGAGAGGATGTACATTAATGTGTAAGTAATACAAGTGGGATACACAGAAGAATTAGCATGGCAGAATGGGGTAAAACATTTTATTCAATATAAAAATGAAGGCAAGAAATGCCAATGAGCTTTGGCTCAAATGGTACTTCTTCCATAAGAATTGATGGTGGGTAAGTTCCTGGGATCAAAACCAACTGACTATGTATAACTTACCAATCCAATAAAAGAAAAACGAAGGTAACAAATCACCATCAAGATGACAGAAAGCTTTTCCAAACTTTTAATCCAAAGCACAACACACATAGCTGGAGGAAAATAGATGACAACAGTGTTTTTAGTTAGATTCAGGTTCAATATAATCGATTCTTCTCTTTGATGTAGCAACACTAGGACTAATTTTCACATGACATGAATATCCAGCATTAACAATTTAACAGGAACAACCTAATGGCCACGAATATGTCCAAAATATGTATCAATCAGACAAAGAAGACAATAAGAGCAACAGGGGCCCAATATAATATTTTGACGCATAGTCTTTGGAGATTCAAATGTTCAGATGCTTCAAATAAAGAACCATCAACAAGGCACACTGCACATGAAACAGTTACCGACCGCCCCCCCCCCCCCCCCCTCACCCCACAAAGCATAAGAAAAGTTTCTAACCTTACCTGAAGACATAAATTTCATCATGAGTTATACTTAAAAGCAAAGTACAAGGCTTTAGGAGACAGAAACATGTGAGCCAAATCCTAACCGTCCTTTTTTCTCTTTTGATTTTCACACACACACACATGAATGCACCCACAAACGTATAATGTACGGGCATGCTAAATATCAAATTGTGAATTATTACAGGTTTTTAAAGTAAAAGTACAAAAGATTTCACAGTAAGCGCATGTGTAGTAGTATGACACTATGACATTGCAAAGGTGCCGCAGTTTCCCTAATTAAGAATGACGAGAAATACTAACCACTACAATTTTCTTGACCTTCAATTCCACCTTTTGCTTTGAACCTTGGCTGGGCACCAATGTTCCTTGCACCCATATTGATGCACAAGTTGTTATCAATCCAGCTTCGACCTATCAATTAGCTCCAGAGCTTGAAAACAGACATAATGAAAGCTAGATATGCCAGGAATGATATGCATAAATCAGGATAAACACATATCTAATAAATAATTTTTTTACCCTAGCAACATAAATAAACTTAAAAAAAAACGGAGAATACATGCTTTGCACAGTATAGATTATGTACAAACAATAAACTTTAGTGTTTTAAGAGGCATTTTTCAGGCTGTCATAATAGCAATTCAGTTTCAGAACACATTGAGGCTTTGAAAATTCAAAATTTAACCCAAAGTCTAATTGAAGAAACACTTCACAAATATTTTTACACGTAGCATGTTTTGAACCCACGATCTCACCCACCACCTAGCACTTGCAAGGGGAGGAGGTGTCAGTTGAGCTAATACTCATTGGCATCTGTTTATCAGTGTGAATAGTTTTTTTTGGGGGGGGGGGGTTCTTTTTCAATTCATCGTACAGTGTACACCCTCTTCTCACACCATATATGACCCTTCTATTGGATCCCTCTACTCCCTTGTTATATAACAAAAATTATTCATTTAAAATTTCGCTAAAAAATATGCAAGCTTGTAATCTTTTCATGTGATTTTATGTTTATGTCAGAATATGTAGATATTTATTTGCTTTATCAATGAATTGAACCAAGCTATATAAATCTTGCTGATGACAATAACTTATTTTGAAAAAAAAAATCAAGTACAAAAAGAAAACTGAAACCCTGTATAAAATACGTAAATCAAGTAAGCAAAGAAATATAATATATCTAGATGTTAAATAAACTAAGAAGATTCTTCCCGATTCATCTAATAACAATGTTGATGTGTACTCTTTTTCGTCTAATAATTGTCTCGGAATTTTTACCCTTTTTACCATTTCCCAAATTTAAATATTAATACTAACAAATTGCTGTTTAGACAAAAATTCTAAATGAATCAATTTATAAACTTCATCCAGGTAAACACATACAATCACATGCATTTTGCTCATATACATACCTGATCATAACCTTCAGCATCTGAGTCTATCACACATTGCATGTTTGAAAGGCAGGAACCATCATTGACCTATATAGCACAATTAACACGTATTCACATTAATTAACTATACATTCAGTTTCAAAAAAAAAAAAAAAGACTATTACTTCAGCTTAGTATAGTATAATCCATCTCTGATTTCATTTCCTTTTCCCAAATTTTCCCGTGCACCAAACAGAGCCTCTGGTTATAACTTAAATTACACAATGACAGTTGTTATTACCTCAATGAATGTAACACTGCTTTGAACCCGAAGAGTCCGGACCCAGCCCGTCACGACCAGGGTCTGCCCGACCCGGCCCAATCCTTCATCGGGACCGTGCTTTATATCCGCAACTCTCAACTTCTTCCTGAACTCTCCGATCTTCTCTCCCGCCTCGCCTCTCCACTTTTCGGAGAATTCCGGCTTTGTCTTCTCTACGGCTTCGCCGGATTGGAGAGCTCCGGAGACAATAGTAGAGAAGAATCTCCGGCGAGGGAGGATCACTCCGGCGCCGGCAAGTGGGGGTGGCCGGAGAAGAAATGGCGGGAAGGGGAGTGAGTAAGGGTTTGGTTTTGGTATTGGTTTAGTGTAGAGTGAGAGATAGCGAAGGGCTGAGTAGGGTTTAAGGCGGAGAGGGGTGGCTGGTGCAATAGCAGCAGCCATTTAGCTTTGGGTTTTTTCTTGGTCTTGCAAGTTCCTAGTGCCCACAACCGATAGAGCATATATCCGTTGCGGACTTGCGGGTGTTATTCTTTTTCTGCTTTTTTTCCATGGGCAAAACTAAAAAAGAAAAAAAGAAAAAAAAAAAAGGAAAAAAAGAAGTTGAGTTACAAAATTTGTTGCAGTAAAAGGTTATTAATTTACTCAATAAAATAAATTTGTGCCAATCAGATGGTAGATTTGTCAAAATTTAAAAAGAAAATTTGTTAAAATGGTAGATTTATCAAAATTTACCACTAATAAAAAGATATTGAGTAAGGTTATATCCTAAAACTACAACTAATTTTATAGCTAAACTTTGTCAAAAGCAAAACACACATCTCCAAAAAAATAAAAAACTGAATATAAAATGAAAGGAAATAAAAAAGCAATCCCTAATTTTAAGGCTAACAATGTAATTTAGTTGATATACTTTTAAAAATAAAAAGGTCCTATAGGAGGACCATATTTTCACCACATGGTGTTGTTGCGCAAGTCCACCCACCTTTTTTATTTTTTAGTAAGAAATAATTTTTTTTGATAGTTTCAACTTATGGCATCTGCTCCTAATGATAGCTCTTTATCATCAAACCAATACACCAATCGGTTATTTGGTATAGGCGAGGATTGAACCCCAGATCTCTTATTCAACCATAAAAAACTTTACTAGTTAAGCTTGCTAGAACTCACGCACAAATCCACCCATCTAATAATCTAGGTTAGGTTGGAAATGAGCTGAAAATTGTCACTATTAATGTTTGAACTCAATTGGACAAAAAAAGTTATATGTCTAGGCTCAATTTGAGGTTTGAACTCTAACCAAGCTTATAAATAATGTTCAAACTCTCCTATCAAATAAAGAAAATGTTCAAACTCAAGCTGGTCAAAAAAACCCAAGAGCTTAAGCTCTTCACGATTCTTCAATCAAAACTGAACTTGAACTCAATATCAAACTTTTGAGCTTAATATAAATAAAAAAAAAAAGAAAAAAAAAAGAGGACATTGGGCATATTATTAGGTGTCAATACCGTATTTTGTCTGACCTCGATTCACACATAAAAATAAAGACCAAAAATTGAAAAAAATTGAAAAAATATGCACAATTATTAGTTTCAAAGCTAAAAAAAATTGGAAAAAAATTAATACGACATGGTTGGATATTGGATCAAAGGGTCATAACATTTAAAAACCACTTTTGTGGCAATTAAGGCCAAAACCCTAATTAGGTATGGTAAAAAAGTTGATTGTTTGATATAACTGTCCGATTGCGTTGAATTTTGGACCTACAAGTCATCTTGTAGGGCATATTTTTCCCTTTGAAACGATGTTTTACGGGCCAAAATCAAAGTTAAAACAGATGTGATATCACTAAAATACCAAAAACCCTAATATAATCTCCACTTTTTTTCTAGGAAAAACAAGTAGTTTTTGGGTCGACTTTGTGCAATAAACTATACCGATTGGGTAGGAACTAGAGCAATCCGGCTTAACCATCTTGATGATCAAGTTCTTAGCTACTTCTCATAAAAATGGCTCGACAATATCTACCCCAAATTGAAAGATACAAATTTTTCAAGGAAAAACATTACAGAATTTTTCAACACTGCGTCACCTTCCTTCCGAGCGTGATATCTTGAAGACCATAGCTCTAAATTAGGTGAGGCTAGGACCATTGAAAACTAGACACCCAAAGCTTTCCAGGCATATAAATTATGAATAAAATAGCACTTGGAAAGGCCAATAAACAATTGCGTAGAGATCGGACCAAAAATTGGAAAAAAGACGAAATAAGACCAATGAGGTGGCAAGATTGGGAGGCTAGCTAGGTGTAATAAGCCTCCCATTTCCCTCATTCTCCTATAAATACCCCCTCATTTTTGTACAAAATCATGAGGGAAAAATAGAAAAATATGGAGAAAAAGTGAGGAAAGTCAAGGGAAAAAAAAAAGGTGAGAAAATTATGGAAAAATAACCCTATAAATAAATTTTTTTTTTTTTTAAGTCTCTCTCTCTCCCTCTCTCTCTCTCTCTCTCTCAAATCCACACAAAAAAGTCTTATCCATTTTTGTTTATTTTTGTGGGTAAGCTTGTAGGGATGGGGTAGTTCCTTAATAACTACACCCATCTCATCCTCTCTTATTATCTTGTAAACATCATTTCCATATATAAAATCATTCTCTTTATCTTGTTTATTGTTTATAGTTGCTTTATATTCTTGTGCTTTTGTGTATATATCTCTCTCTTTATATTTATGTTCATATTATTGTTTTTTTTAGAAGTATTATTGTTGTTTGTTTGTGTTATTGTGCTTGTTTCCTAAATGGGAATTAGACCATATCCTAGGATTTGCATGGGAAGTACCCTTAGGGGCTGAAATCCCATCCCACCTAGGCATCTAGGGATTTTTACTATTCTTGCTTTTAATTTGTGTCATCCCTTTTTATTTTCCAAGTAAATCCCCTTCCCTTTTTAATTCATGTCATCCCTTTTATTTTCCAAGCAATCCCCTATCCCTTTTTAATTTATGACATCCCTTTTATTTTCCAAGCAATCCCACTTCCCTTTTAATTTATGTCATCCCTTTAATTTCTTGCACAATCTCTCTCCTCCTTTACTTTATTGCACTTATGTGTGTGTGTAGTTTTTATATTTTATCCCTAGACACCTAAATAGAAAAGACTTTATATTTTATCCCCCTTAGATAGTTTTTAAACCTCAAATAAAGCACAATTTGGGTATGTTTCATAGGAATGTTTGATGGCTTAAAACCCCTATTTCTTTGTGATGAAAGAATCATAATTCTTGAAAGAGATTAAAATCTATTTGAGAGTGTTGATACCCATTTTCACCACACATTTTCTACAAGCCCGACTCAATTGAGCCAGACCTCATTATGAGCCTATTTCATGTATTATATTATATTCGTGTAAGCAAGGCCCAAGCTCATGCGGCATATTGGGAAAATTGAGGAAATGTGGTTTGGAAGATATGGATCGGTTCCTTTCGGACCTTTTGCATGAACCCAACACATACGTGCTACCAAGTGAGCAAAGAACACCGGTAGCACCTCAGGCTCATGGAGGAGGTTTTGTATATAAAATTTTCGCCCCAAAATAGTTTTTATGCTCTGACTGACTATGGCTCAAAGTGTCTGTCCAAACCCATTTTTCCCTTTAAAAATAGTTGGCTCTCGTTGGCCAACTTCAGCTGTTAGCCCTTACTTAGGTGAGCCTCCCAAGAGTCTAAAGCACCTAAAAACGAGGAGCCAATGGGGGCTTAGTCAAATATTTCCCAAATTATACATCAAGCAAGTTAACTCTTTTACCTAACTAAAGGAAATCTGAACCAAACATCAATTTAGCACTTGGGAGGTCCAAAGCCTCATCTTTAGCCTTAAAACTAGTCATTAAGGACACCTAAAAGCTGCTATAAAACTCTTCATTCAGTTTAAAACAAAGCCAACTACGTTTTCCCCACAAAGCTGAAACTTTAGAGCAAAAGTCCATTTACCCAGCCAACATTCTCACAATTCCAAAGCTTGAAGGTGGAAATATGGGTACAGGAGAACCTTCCCTCTCTTCCTCACAACCTCTCTCAATTTCTTTTTCTCGCTAACTGTGAGTTGAAGTTTCAGACGTATTGTTTTTATGCACTTTTTTGCATTTTTTGTTATTGGCATTTTGATTCTCTTGTTAAAACACCATTAGCCTTTGTTCATTATACATTTGGAATTTTGAGCTTGACTCTTCGCAAATAATCACTTCCAAAGAACCCAAAAGGGAGATTTGGCTCATTCTCACATTTTTTTGCCCCTGTTGCAAAAACGTCCTCGACGGAGAGGAACATAAAAAATAAATAATAAAAAAACCTTTTTAATCAACCTTTACAATATTTCAGCTCTTTACTTTTAATATCATTTAAATTTCAGCTCTTTATTTCTAATGTCATTTAAATTTCTGCACTTTACTTTCCTTGCAATTTATTTTTTGCACTTTATTATTGTTGTCTCTTTACAATTCTCATCATTAATGTTGCCATAAATTAAATATGTTTGGGTAAAACAATTCCTCTACACACTATTGTAAGGAAATGTTTTTCAAAATCAATTCCAACCTCTTTCTAAAAAATGAAGTTTTTTTTAAAGGAATTTTATATTAAAAAAAAACTTTCATTTTAAAGAGTTTTCCAAAAAAAAAAAAAAAAGGAAATCCGAAATTGATATGTTTTCAATAGTTTTATCACACAAAAAATGTTTTTTCCAAGAAAAATGTTCCAAAAAAAAAAGTTTCTTCAAGAAAAAAGTGTTTTACCAAGTTAGATTTCCCTTTGAAATTTTTTTTCTCCCCTCCTTTAAAACTCAAAAAAAAAAAAAAACTCTTAAAGAAAAAGTGTTTTTACCACATTAAAAAAAATGTTTTTGAAGAAAATGTTTCAAAAATCTTCTTCCCTTTAAAAAAAAAATCTGAAATTAAAAAAAAAAAAAAAAATAGCCTCTTTTACGATGTTGGATTTCTTTTATAAAAAAAATAAGGGTCTTTAAAATAAGAACTTTTTTCCTCAAAACTTCTCAATAAAACATTTTCTTAAAAAAAATGTGCTTTTCTAAAATAATAAAAGTTAATGTCGTAATTTCCTTCATACACTTTAATTTTAAGCCTTCTCTTAGAATGGTTGTAGTTAAGGATTTGTGTTCATGACTCATTCACTTGAGTTCTTGAATACCCTACATTGTCCCTATCATTTTTTTACTTCGCACTAATGAACTTCATTTGTCATCTTTTTTGCATGATAAAAATGAGGAAAATGTGGATGACAATAAGGTGCTATTAGTCCAACAAAATGTGGATGATAATAGCTAGTATTCACATGTTATGTATATATTAAACATTTTATTCACATGTCTTTGTGTTTATTTTGAATGTTCTCTTACATGTTACTTATGTATATATCTTGTCTTGATTGTAAATATTCTTTGGAGTTGATATTCACATGTTAGCTATATGTAAATATTTACTCACATGTATATATGTATATTTTTCGCAAAAAGAAACCTTTTCAAAAAAGATCAAAATGCCAGGTGTTCTATTTTTTCATAAAAAGATAACGTTTGAAATAAATTGAAATGAGGTACAATATTCGAATAGGTGTTTTGTCTAATACATTCCCTACATGTAACTAAACTTATGAATCCATGATCTTTGGTTTGAGACATTTTGGTTTGCCTTAGTTAATGAACCCTTCAAATTTTGTAGTTAATTAGGTAACCTAAAATGAATTAGACCACTAGGTGACCAATCATACCCAAAACAAAACCAATGTTTGGTGGCGACTCCTAAAATAAAAATAAGAAAAAGAGACTCACATACACGTACCCCACCCTAGAGACACAATCACACAAGAGTCACATCACTAAGCACCCAATATGCAACCAAACCTAGAAAAAATTTTCAAAACTTTTTGGGGGCGTCCACATTAAGCTCATTTGGGCTGGACAGTTCTCCCAACTCTCAATTGATTGAAAGCTTTTAGGACACAAGTTTATTTTTCAAACTCACGTCAAGCTTATTACCAACTTATATAAATGGGCTTAAGCTTGAATTGTTTTTTTATTTTATTTTATCAAGCTCTATTATTCATGGGTATGTGTTCATGGTTTTTATTTGTTGGGCTCAACTCATTTATTAAACAAGTCTTTATTGAACTAAGGATCAAATCTAATTTATCTATAAATAATTGAACGAGTGTTTTATTGAACTAAGTTTAAGTTGTTTATGAACGACTTGGTTTATTTACATTTCTAAATTCATTGCCATGTATTTAAAAATTTGTATCATTTTCTAATAAAAAAGAGTAAACGAAAACATTTTCTTTAAATAGGCATGTCTCAAAGCTCAGAACAAATTTGAATCTCAAAACAAATTTAAATCTTGAGAGAGGTCTCAACAATGTTAGAGAAGCAACACCACAAGTTGAGGCTTTTTTACAAGAAACGTTGCAAGCTCCACGACCGCGTTCCAAAACTCCCACATGAAGCGGATACAATGACATTTTTTCAAGAGTGAAACGCTTTGTCGGTTTTGGCTTTAATATTGAAATCGTTAAGGACGCGGAGTTTTGATGTTAGGGAGAAATGGGTTTCTAGTTTCAGGTTTATGTCCTCCCAAATAATTTCATTTGAGAGCAATTGTTTGTTTTTTGGTATTGTGTTTACGACAAATATATTAAGACTTACTATTATACATACAACTCTGTGTCCTACCAATAGCTAATTGTAATTTGAATATGTTATCAATTTGTATTATATTTATTGGTTCAGATATGTTTTTTTTTTTTTTTTTTTAACATCTCGTTGGGGTGGGGGGATTTGAAGTTTTGTACCCTAGATGTTTGTTGAAACCCCATAAGGTGCCAAATAGTTAAGCAATGGCAAGAAAGTGAAAGAAAATAAATGGGATTGAGTTTTTTTTTTGTTATTCATTTTTTTATATGGATTTTTTTTAAATGCTACTTAATTTTTTTTCATTATTGTTTAGGTGAGGTCACAACAATTTGAAAATCTCAAAAACCAAAATATAATTTGTAAACACAAGGGAACAAAATAAAAACGTATTTTTCACAAAAAATATATAATGCCATTAGAAATTCCTTTACCACTACATGTAAATCCTTATGCATGAGTGTTGTGTGGCCTTATTTGTTTTAAAATAAAATATTTTTAAGTGTTTGGTGTGATATGTAAAACTTTTCAAATAAACCACCAAAGTCACTGGTGCTAGATGTTTGTTGGTCAAACTGTCGAAATTGGCAAATAGAACGGTACCGGCTCTGGTCACCGATTGTCAGTGACTGCCACTAGAACATCTTTGACCACTAGATCAGCTACCTAGCCACCGGATGGGGAGAGGGGAGAGCCACCATGTGTTTTTGTAAAATATTTTGCCAAGTTTTTGTAGGTAAAATGTTTTACAACTTTTTATATAAAATTTTACTGTCTACAAAACTAAATTATTTTACTAGTTTAACTACGGGCATCCTGGCTCTTCATCTTAGGAGTATAATTTCATCCTTGATAGAGTGAAACAAAAACTTTCGGGTTGGAAGGCTAACATGCTCTCTTTAGCAGGGCAAACTGTTCTTATACAAGCTTCTTTGGCTGCTATACCTGCGTATGTTATGCAATGTACCTATTTGCCTGGCAGAATTTTGGATGGGTTAGATAAAGTTAACCGAAATTTCCTTTGGGGATCGTTGGAGGTGGCCAAGAAGATGCATTGGGTTGGTTGGGATAAGGTGATAAAGTCTAAGGAGGAAGGGGGGCTTGGGCTGCAATCAGCGAAGGGCAAGAATATAGCTCTCCTATCTAAGCTTAATTGGCGGTTCCACATTGAAAAGGAGGCCCCTTGGGCTAGAGTGCTGAAGCTGAAACATTGTAATAAGAGAAAAAGAGTTGTTGCCAATGCCAATAGGCTTCCTTGTTCTCACATATAGGTTGTAATGAAAAAAGGTATGGATACTTTTAATAAGGGTAGTAGGTGGCTGGTTAGTGGGTTGAATGTGTGGCAAAATAAGTGGACAAATGGAGGTTCTCTTAGAGATTTGATTTAGGGTCCTATCACAAGGGAGGCTAACCATATGGAAGTTAAAGACTTTATGATGGACACGGGTTGGGATTGGGGGAAGATCCCCTTTGAGCTCCCCTTAGAAGTTAAAAGGTTGATTCAAGCAACCCTAGTGACTCTTTTGAGTAGAGGTGTTGATAAGTTGGCTTGGTCGGGGTCTCCCAAAGGCACCTTTGATTTGAAGAGTGCTTATAGGATTGCCATGTGAGCTGATTGTATAGAACCTTTCACAGCACATTGGATTTGGAAAGTGAACACCCTTCCAAGGATTAGAACTTTTCTTTGGAAATGCGCCCATAATAGCATTGGAGTTAAGGTTTGCCTTAAGAGGAGGGGTGTTAGTCGTGATTCTACATGTCCTTTATGCCAGGAAGGAGCTGAAAGCATCTTGCATGCCCTTAAGGATTGCCCGCTGTTAAGATGCTTGTGGAACCAGCTGGGGGTTCTACCCATTAATCAAGATTTTTGGAGGAGCAACCTTCAAGATTGGCTGATGTTAAATAGTAAATTTAAGCACAGTTTAGGTGCTACTCAACCGCCTTGGAAAGTTGTTTTTCCCTTTGCTATGTGTAATGTTTGGAAGAGTAGAAACAACTTGGTTTTCAATGGCAAAAGCAGGAATTCGAAGCTTGCTTTGGTGATTGTTAATCAAGCCTTAGAATTCTTTCATTGCCTTTCCTCTCCAAGGTTGCTGACCCGAAATGTCATGATGAGGATTAGATGGGAGAAGCCGACCCAAGGTTGGTGGAAACTTAATACAGATGGCTCCTTTTGTGGCAACACCGACTTGGCAGGTTGTGGAGGGGTGGTTAGGGATGATGAAGGTAGGTGGGTTATTGGGGTTAGTAGGAGTATTGATATGAGTAACAGCTTTGACGTTGAGCTTTGGGGATTAAAGGAGGGCTTTCTTTTATGCAGCAGCCTCAACATTACTACTTTGGAAATTGAGCTAGATGCCAAGTCTATTGTGGATGCCTTAGGAACCCTTCATATGTTAATAACATCATATCTCCTTTATTGGACGATTGTAGGCTCTTGATCTCTCGCATACAGCAAGTTTGTATTAAGCATTGCTGTGGTCAGGCGAACAGATGTGCGGATAATTTTGTTAGGATGAACTTTTGTTTAGATGCTGATTTTTTTTTACCTTTGATAGTCCGCCTGTGGACTTAATTGATGTTGTTGAGAATGATCTCAATGGGACGTTTTTTAACAGGGTCTGTAGGAAGAATGTTGCTGTTTCTTAGTTTTTAATGAATCATATTTCACCCAAAAAAAAAAAAAAAAAAACTACGCTTTACATGGGAACAAACAATAAAAAAATGGACAATTTTTAATTCAAAATATACTTTACTTCAAAAAAAGCCAAACAACATTAAAAATCTGATGAGAAGGAAGTGCATCGCAATCGGGTCCACCTCCACCCAGCCTCGTGTCAGAAAACCAAAAGAAGCATTGCCAAATGCCAACGCCAATCTCATGTTTTGTCATCATCATCAGTACCGCATAGGCATCCAACATAGATCGATAGAAAGCCTAATTGCCATTTGTCATTTGTCAATTCACAATTTCACTCCCAAGATGGCGGAGACTCTGAGTGACCGATGAGTGTCTTCACTCTCAAAATAATAAAAACCCCCCTAATTTTTTCACAACCCCCCTTCTCTCCTTCTCCTTCTCCTCTAGCAAAACCACAATGGAACCCTCCTCTTATCTTTCAGATGTTCAGCAACTCCTTCAGCAATATCAACAATACCAAGCCCAACAAAAACAACAACAACAACAACAACAACAGCAGCAGCAGCAACAACAAAATCAAACTTACGATCCTTCTCACCCTGCTCCCTATGACCAATCGAACCAACAATATTACTCTTCTTACTACCAACAACCACAACAATATGCCTATCACCAATCCAATTACGCCACCGCCTATCAGCAACCTGCCCAGCCCGAATCCGCGGAGTCGGGCACGCACCCGGTCCCACTGAATGCGGCGGCGGCGGCCGCAGTGGCTGCGCTGTCGCAGTTGACCGAGTTTGCGGGGAACATGAGCGCCGCCGAGAGAGCCATGGCCGGGTTTATGGGCCAGGGCCAGGGCCCAATGCATCCACCGGTACGTTGTTTCTTTGTTTCTTTTCATATTCTATTCATTGGAATTTTAAAAAAAAAGGGGCATTTCTCAAATTATGGTTTTAGACTTAGATTCGTATGTGATAAATTTTATGTTATTTGATAATAGAGCTGTTACTAGTGTTCATAATTCTCTGCTCTAGAATGAAACTAAAAGTAGCACTTCAGATTTCTTATTTTGTTGCTAGGAATTATAGAAAGATTTTGTAAAGGGTTTGGTGGCTTCGTCACTAGTGTGTTTCTCTTGCGTCAGAGAAGTTTGGTAGTTTTTTGAGACAAAAAAGATGTGTATATTGTAATATAGGAGGCTGAATGATGCCTATTACATTTTAAGGTTAAGAGATATCTACCCGTGTGAGTTAGGTGTGATTTGGGTGTATTAGAAACTCGGTTAGATTTTGTTTGTGAGGTTGTGACTTGTCAGTGTTGTTTGAATGTGGTTCGTGAGAGTTTGTTGGTTGTTTGTAATCTATATAAGCAAAAATAGGATTTTGGTTGGTGTTACCGGTGGAGATAGGCATGGACTCAGCTGAATCGCATTAAATCTTGTTGTCATGCTGTCTTGTGTAGATGATTTTTATTTGTTGTTTATGTGGTGTGCTTACATTAGTCCACTTTTATGATAACCTGGAGTGGTTATGATCTATAGGATGCTTCTCTATTTTAAATATTTGAGAATCAAATAAGTTTTGACATGACATACATGCCCATTTGTATCTACTAGTGTGGTTCTTTCTTTCATAAGCACGTAAGGGAATGAGTGAATTGTGTCTTTTGTTGCAGGACCTATACAAAGGTATTATTTCACCATTTTCTTTGCTAACAATCTATATGCTAATGGATCTCCCAGATGCATTGGCAATCATCTCTCCCAAACTCTACAAAAGTAGGACTTTTGTACAATGAGTTCGACCTTTAGTTGACCCCCAAAAATTTTGGGACTAAGGCTTGGTTGTTGTTGTCGTATTTACCAATAGATGAAGCTACTCTAAGCCAGGGCTCAATGACAAGCACCATAAATAGGTGTGCGTATAGAAAGATTTTAAATAATAATTTTTTTTTTTGGGGGGATTTAAGTAGTAAATAGTGCATATGCTTGTGGAATTCTGCAAAAATTCAAAATTTTCACCGTCCGCTCATAGGTCTACATCTTCACTCTTAGTGCCTCCAGATGTTGTCATCCATGTTGAACCAAACCTATAAGTCTATGTTAGATGAGGCACTTGTGTATATGTCCAAAAAGGCAAAAATACTAGATTTTCTGGTTTAGAAGCCGATGGTCTGTGTGAGAGACCCGTGCTAGATGGGGTCTCTACAGTCTGTTTGGATAAGTACAATTTTTAAAGCAATTTTATTTTATACAGCTTATTTTTTAAACAAAATAAACCAATGAAAATAAGCTTATCCAAGCACACCCCCAGAGAATTTGGCAGGATGTGAATGTCAACATCATTGAGTCTTTTGATTTTTTATTTATTGAGATCTTGGTGTTTATCCATCTCTGATGTGTTAATTTAAATGATAAAAAAAAAAAAAACGATTTGTTTCCTTATTTTTGGGCTAACATTAGTATTCCTGCATTTGGACTTGATTATCATCATTTGAGTCGGATGCAGCTCATCCATCCATGTGTAGAGGAGACACTGTAATAGTTCGTTTCTTCTTGAGATGTGTGGCCTCTTCATCATGTGCGCCCCACGGTTGACATAATTGTCTGGAAATCCTGTTGCTTCATCCACGGTAGTAGCCAAACATGGTCCTTGCCTTTGAGCAAACTTCAAATTGCTCTCAATCTCTCTTGTGATTTCTTTACTTATATAAAAAATAAAAATAAAAATTCTTATGATTTCTCGTAGAAAATCTTAAAATCTTGATTAGAGCAAGGTGTTTTGATCTCTTTTGGACTTAAGGTGATTGTTCAGGGTTCTGTTTTTTTGAGGAGTGCAAGATCCTTTACCAACATGCTGCCCAATCTTTTGGAGCAAGATGGATACATTGAGGAAGTTGAGAAAAAGGGTTGGTTCTTCTATACTTCCGTCTGTCTCTCTCTCTTTTTTGGTTTATGGATAAAAGAAAAAAAAAATAGCAGTCATGGTGCCATGGATTTTAAGAGTATTAAGGGAAGGACGTCGAACCTTTTGTGCTGCCAAGTTTGATGGCCTTCCCTTAGTGCTTACATCAAGATATGTTTTCATCCCTAGTATGGCTGCCAATACTTAGGGAAAGCGAAGTTTCTGAATACGTTCTAAAATCAAAATTTTTGGGTAGTACCTGGGAACACATTGGGATGTGCTTTCAATATTTTCACCAAAACCTTTTGGAAGCACAACTCAACGTGTTTGGTTTTGATGATCAAGGATACGCGTGTCCTCTCTGATGCTTTAGATAATTTACTTCCTTAAGGTATTTGCTTGTGCAAACTTTTTATTTGTTCTCTTTCTTAGTCATTATCTTCTCCTCATTTCCAATTTTCAATTTGTCAGATCATAAAATAACTTTGAGGTGCTCTGGCCCTAATAGTTTCAAATTCAGACGGCTGCCAGATAGAACAACCCAGATTGTGGTTGGAGTAATTTTTGGTGATCTGGATTATCTTATTATAACTTTATTAGAGCATTAATAATTTTTTTTAAAAGTCCCTTTGTTGAAGCTACCCCTGTATTGAATGCACAAGCCTTAGTTTTTTTAACCTACAAATTCGACAGTAATTGCCTGTTTTACACTATGATACATAGGACATTTCTTTTTATTGATAATTGGCTTGTAGATACAGCAAGGATTCTGTCAGAAATTTACCTTTTTATCGGCCAGTTTCCACAGGGCAGGATTTGGGTTTCTTAAGGCTTGTTGCATTGGATCAACTTGCATGGTTATAAATAGTTGACTAAGTTGAATCCTTAAAAAGTTATGAAATTCATACGGATTATGTGATACCAATCACCTCATTGACTCAAGTTTTCTGATGACATGTTGGTCTGGCTTAATACAGACAAATTAAATTTTGATCGTACAATTTCCATGGTTGCAGTGTGGATTTTGAGAAACTTGCTGCTTTAAATCAACTTTTCTGCCTCTTAAACAGTAAACTGTTGATTTGACTCTTTGAAGAAGTTATAAAATCTTACAATTAGAATAACCCATCATCCAATATTAAAGGTTTTATGCTAGCCATCCGTCTGATATCTACTGTCTCATTATATGTGCTGTTTATTTCTATTCTGTATCACAATTCTACTTGTTAAAATCGATTTATTGTGCTATCAAAGTATGCTGACTAAATGTCAGAGCAAAATTTAAGGTCTTATTTTCAGTAAAATACTAAGAGGATTGGTTTTACTTGGCTCTTGGTTTATTTAGTTTGTTTTGATATCTTGTGTACTAGATAAATTTCTTTCTGATTTCAAATAGTGTTCTGTTTTCCTTTTCATATAGTTGAACACATCTTGCCTTGGTTTTTATATTTTTGAAATACTCGTTGAGTTCTATCTTGTAGGTTGGCTGGTCTCCATACAGGGGTGGGGGTAGAAAAAGTGGCAGGCCATATAGAGGAGGTGGCCGTGGAAATTTTGGCCAACACCATCCCAGGTCAAGTGGCTCTGGTCCACCTTTCCGTGGGAGAGGACGTGGTCGTGGTAGGAGTGGTCCTCGACACTTCCCTTCTCATGGTGCTTCTTCAACGTCTTCGCATCCAGAACGTTCTGCCACTGAGGATGCAGAGTCAACAGATGATGGGGCAGAACCCTCTGCTGATGCACCTGAAGGAGTAGCTCAAGTTGCAGTGCCACCTGAGCCATCATCATCTGCACAATCACAGGGGAAGATAGAGCATAATCGGCGACCCCCACAGGCTGCTTGGTGTGAGCTTTGTAGGGTGGACTGCACTAGTGTGGAGACCCTTGAGCAGCACAAGAATGGAAAGAAGCATAAAAAGAACTTGCAGAAGCTCGAAGAGTTGAAAAATGCTGTCAAACTGGGGGCTGATATGCCAAACGAGCAGAATCCCACAGCTGTGTCTGAGCAAAAAGTGTCTCAGAAGCTTGGGTGTGCACAGAATGGTGAAGTGGACACACAAATTGAAAATTTACCTGCTGTAGCTGTAACTAATGAAAATAAAGAGGAGGCTGAACAGCAAACTAATACTGTTGAACAGCCTGAAGTTCCTGTGCAGGAGACATCTGATTTGCAAGGAAGGAATCCTATGATGGATCGGTTTGACAATAGGAGGCATGGCATGAAGCGTAAGATGAGGGGTGGTAGGGGAGGAAAGCGCATGAGAACTTTTGAATCTCCAAGGCAGCATGCTGAACCTCCTAAACCAAAAGTGGTAATTCCTCTAATCTGTGACTTGTGCAATGTCAAGTGTGACACACAGGAGGTTTTTGACTGCCATCTTTCTGGCAAAAAGCACCTTGCTAAGCTTAAACGATTTGAAGGTCATCAAGCCATGTATGGGCCAATGGGGCTTCAGGCTCTTTACCCCCCTAACCCAATTGCACAGACTCTTTTTCCTCAAGGCCATCAACAACCTTATTATGCCCCCCCTGGTTCTCTTCCTTCATCAGGGCCATGTGTGACTCCCCAAGCTCAACAAGCAGCATCCACAGCTATAGGTACAGATCCCCAATTTCAACAATATCCCAATCACCAAGTTTCAGAAGCCTTTCTGGAATCTGGTAGCCATAATGCTGTTACAGTGATGCCCAATTCCCAGCAGCAAGAAGGCATTGTAGGACCAGAAACAAGACCAACTTTGGCTGTGGAGGAAAACCCTGTAAATGGTGTTTGAGACTGTAAACGAACTTGTATAACCCTTTGCTGATTTACACTATTGCAGAAGGTGGCCATGTCATTCCTGACTTACGGTGATGTTATGGTTAGGCTGTGAAGCACTTCATGCTTCTTCTTTTCTTGTCTTATCTGCTTAAAAATGGGAACTTAATTTTTGAGTTTTCCCTTTCATGGTTTTGGTGGAAGTCTCTTTGATTATTTTGCGAGGCTGAAGTTCACCAATATGTTGACAGTTTGACCTATTACATTAGTCAAACATTAGTTAGTGCATAAACTCTGTGCTGGTGGTTCATATTCTGCCTTCTGATTTAGGTACTAATTGCCACATCAGGTAATAAATATATTATTGCAAATGGTGTATTAGCTGGTGAATTAGCACTATTCTAAATTTGCTGATATAAAATTGAAATATTTTAATATCAATGTATTACTTCGAGATTACTTTATATAACTTTGTATTGGTCAAAATAAGTAAATAACTTGGCATTTAAATCAATTTGTTTTAAGAAGGCTTAAGTGCACCAATCCTTGTAACTCAATTGGTTTATTGAATATTCCAGTGTTTCCAATGGAAATATTTAAGGTTTAAATTTCTTATTCCATTTACCAAAAAAAAAACTCTCAATTTCCAAATTGTTGAATTATATAAAAATAAAAATAAAAAGTACCAAAAGATAAGATTTACTAGCAGGATGAGAATATTAATTTCCTTTCAACATCTTCTATTCCTAATAATATGGATTTTCATTTACATAAAAAAAAAATATGAATTTTCATTCCTAACTTTAAAAAAAAAAACTTAATTCTTATTAACTTCAAACAATATTACACCATTTCGTGATGTTTCAATATCTGTCTTATTATAAAATATTTAAATTTTAAGTTATTCATCTTAAAAAATTATACAAAAAATATGAATTTATGAGCCATATAGTAAATAACATCAAATTAGCACAAATTTGACATGCATAGTAAGTAACAAAAATGTTTTATCTAATAATTAAAATTTTCAAAATATAAAAAGTAGAATAAAGAAAAAATAAAGAAGTAATTTAAAAATTCTGTACTCTTATTCACAGTGTCTTTTTTTTTTTTTTTTTTATAGATGAAACACAATGTCATTTTTGTTTTTTCTTTATTTCCCAATTTGGAAGAAAAAAATTAATGGTTCGGTAAAACACAATATCCACTCTATTCTAGTTCCTCTCATTTTACATTCCCACCAAACCATAAAAAATAATATTCATATATTAAAAAAAAAAAAAAAAATCAGATTCTCCTCCCCTTTTCTAAACCTCATTTAACGTGGACTTGGGAGTGATCCGCATTGGCATACTCATATAGTATCGGTAAAAACAGCTTTATGGGGCGGTTCCAAGTTTAGAATCCCCATCTCATTCCAGGAGAGTCAAGACAGACAAATATACGTAACGTTGTCTTCCAAGTGAAGAGAGAGAGAGAGAATTTCACAGTTTTTGTGCATATCCATGGCAGACCACTCCGATGATTTAGACCAACTGCTCGATAGTAAGCCCACAACTCTCTTTCTTTCTATCTCTATGAAAATTGCGAATTGAATGACTTTGTTGTATCATTGCAGGTGCTTTGGATGACTTCCAAAACCTTAACCTCAAACCTTCTCTTCAAAGGTTTCTACTTTGCTTCCAAAATTTCGCTCCAAAGCTCTGTTCTTTGATACCCATTTCTGAATATTTCATTTTCATTTGCTTTGTATGACAGTGATAAAGAATCCACAGAGACCAAGCAAGAAGAGCCACCCGCTTTGCCATCTGGGGTTCAAGGACTTGGCATGGGCTTGCCCGACTTGAGAAGCAAGAAAAAGGGTAAGCAAAAGGTTTCCAAGGAGTCCCATGTTTCTGAGGCGCTTGACCAGCTCAGAGAGCAGACTAGGGAGGCTGTCAAGGGGCTTGAGTCGGTGCCTGGTGTAAAACCCGCTGGAGGAGATCCTATGATGGAGGATTGGGTCAAGCAGTTTGAGGAGCTTGCTGGCTCTCAGGTATTTTGTGCTTCAATCTTTTTTTCTCAATTGGGTTTTCTGGGTTTTGCTCAAATTTTCAAGCTTTGTGGTTAACTGTTTGATTGATATTCAATTCCTTGTTTGGGGTATGATTGGATTGTAAATTGTTATTGGGATATGAAATTCTTTTAGTTTGCTGATACTGTGTTGTGATTGGGAGTAATGGGATTTTCCAATATGGAAGATGTTCAATCATTTATCATACGACCATGTGGATAGTTTTCTTTGTAAAATATCAGCGTTGAATTTTGTTCCTTTGGTTTTTAGAAATAGGGTTTAAGGGTTTTGGTTCAAAGTTTTGATTGGTTTTCCTGGTTTGACTAGGGTCTATATTGTGAATTGCCATTGTAGAGTTTGGTTATGGTTCTGTGTTCTGGTTTTGGGTAAAGGGGTTTTGATATTTTGTTAAGAGTTCGGCATGTTAGTGTTATGATTCAAGTGTCCCATATGGAGTGCAAGTTTAACAATGTGTAAATAAGCTCTTGGGCACTCTCTCCTTGCAAGCCGGTTTTCAAGTGTGAGTTCTATCCATGAGTTTGTATCGGTTAGTATAGCATGTTCATAAGAAAACTGTATGTTTTGGTTCAGGGAGTTCAATTATGATTGTGCCAAAAGCTTGTTGTCAACTCTCAATGTGTTTTGTGGTGGTATATAATCATTGCATACCGTGTGGGAAGATAAATTTTTTACTTTATAATCTTATTCTGAATAGGGACTCCTTTTGATCATAAAAAAAGTTCTAGGGAATATTGCACGACTATTGTGCAGTATTCTTATAATGTGCTAACGTATACATTTGCTCAAACGGCAAATCACTAGTGGAAGACTGCTCAAAGTAAATTGTTTCCCATGGTGTGTGGTCTACTATTTTTAAAAAAATAAGAAGAAAAAAAAATTGGTTTGCCTTGTATTTTTTTGATGAGGATTTGAAGACATAGATGAGCTATAGGAGAGGTTGGGGTTTCTTTAATAGCTTTATCCTGTGGTAGGATTGATTGAGATATGTCAAAGTGAGTTCAAAATTTTTTCAGGGTTTTGCAAAACTTTTATCATCATGTTTTCATGTTGTATGAGGATCTCTTTGGTACTGATGTCATAGTGGTGTGTGTCACTGTCACCCAAAACTGTTGTTATACTCTTTCACTGTCCTATAGCTACGGAGTTGTGGACTGTGGTGTTCGGATTATTTTGAGTTCAATGGGTTATGCCAAAGAGAATTGTGGGTTTGTTTGGATGTCATTGAAATATGGTTATATGGAAACCATTCATCATTGTTTAATGTGGTGCATTTGCTGGGAGCATAATGGTAGAAGTTTTGAGAACTGTGAAAGCTCCTAAGCTAGCTTTTTTCACTTGGACAGTGGCGAAGGGGAGGATTTTGACTTTGGATAATTTGAGGAAGAGAAATATTTGTGTTGTTAATATGTGTTGTATGTGTAAAAATGATTGGGAATCGGCAGATCACCTGCTTATTCATTGTCCTTTTTCCTCGGATTTATGGTCCTTTGTGATTAGCTTGTTTGGTATCTCCTGGGTTATGCTGAAACAAGTGGTTGAGTTGCTTGCTTGTCGGCATAGAGGTGTTGGGCAACATAGGATGGCATTTGTTTGGGGTGTTATTCCGCAATTTTTTATGTGGAACATATGGAGAGAATGGAAGAACAAAATCTTTGAAGGGGAGTAATGTTCTATCATAGGGTTGAAGCACATTTTCCTTTTGTCTTCATTGGAATGGAGGATTGGTTTGAGTGGTCTTGACACTCCCTCTACTTTAGATTTTGTAGATTTATGTAATTGTGGGTAGTCCTTTGTGTTCCTTGTACACTTTTGGTGTACCAAGGAATTTGCTCTTTGTTTGTTTGTTTGTTTTTTATTATTATTATTTTTTTAAATAAAGTTTTTATTTAACAAAAAAAAAAAAACAAAAGGACTGTGAACGGACTATGCCTGATCTTAAGTTTTTGTTTTTTATCTCTTAGTTTCATTGGATGTTAGCTTTAGGTTCTTTATCCTTGTGCATGATTGATTTTTGTATTTGGGTCTTTTCTTCGTCAATAAAATTTGTTATTTATAAAAAAAGTGGAAATACAAGGCAAGATTGGATTTGAAATGAAGATATTTTCTTAAAGATAGGGGTGACCTTTATTGATGAAAAGACGAAGAGGAGAGTGATTAATGCACCTACAAGGAAGTGCGAGTTGATTCAAGTCTAGGGAACAGAAAAATGTAGAGAAATGCCTAATACAAGATTATTAGAAGTTGTAAAGAAGTTGTATGGCATTGCTATTAACAAGGAGGCTTCTATTGAAGCTTCTTTGTCAAGGGAAGGGCCGGAGGATAGAAGAATTTGGGGTGTTTGGTTCATTTGGGAATTTAATGATGGGAGATGGAGGAAGGGCTGCGTTTTCTTCATATATTGGGAGCCAATACCCCGTCAATGGATGTTGGAGATCGGTTGAGATGGAAATTGAAGCCTAATGGGGATTTTGACATCCGGTCGTATTATAACAAATTGCGGGACTCACCCTCAATTGTTTTTCCTTGGAAAGGGATATGGAGAGTTAAGGCTCCTAGACGTGTTTCTTTCTTGGTTTGGTGTGTAGCTTGGAATAAGATCCTAACAGGTGATAATCTGAGATTGAGGGGCTTAAATTTTGTGGACTGGTGTATTATGTGTCGACATTGTGGGGAGACGGTGGATCACTTACTTCTTCATTGTGAGATGGCTTATTGGTTATGGAGCTTTGTTTTTATAACCTTTGGAGTGGCATGGGTCATACCGAGATCGATTCCAAATTTGCTTTTTGGCTGGTGGAATTGGTTGGAGAAGCATTCATCTCAAATCTGGAATTTAGTTCCGTTATGCATACTATGGTGTCTTTGGAAGGAACGGAATCGACGGACTTTTGAAGATTTGGATAAGTCCAATGATCAAATGTGTACTTTGTTTAGTGGAACTCTTTTTGATTGGTCTTGGGATTGGGGACTCACGACTAGTGACTCTCTCCCCTCTTTTCTTAGTTCTATTTCTCTTTTGTAATTATTTTGCTGTTTGGTTTTCTTTTTTTGTATTTTTCCTGCTTTCTTTTGTCATTCTTGTATTTTTCTAGTTTGCTCTGTGCTTCTTTTGCATAGTATTGCCTTTCGTATATATATCATTCTTAATTATCAAAAAAATATTTAGGAGGAGCCAAAGAGTATTTATCGAAAAAAAAAAGAGGAGCCAAAGAGTATGGTTTTGGATAGGATAGAATGGTGGAAAGAATACATGTGGCCAAACCTGATTAGTTTGTGGAGGATCCATAGCTACACAATTTTTGGGTCGACTATAGTTTTCTTACTAGTTTTGACCTTTGATATTATTTTTGTGAGAACCATATTCAAATGCCTTGATTATTATTTCAAAGATAAAGCTAAACTCAATCTTTATTTGAAACAAATCCAAGTTTGGATATCCTTTTCATGAGATGAATTTTATTTTCTAGTTTTGAAGGAATATTGGATTGCACTGGTACTTTAAGGTTCTTTACACTCTTTTACGCTGGAAAAATCTTGAGAGACCCTAAGGGCATTAAAGTCATTTAATCCTCATGAATTTCAAGATCTTTAAATTATCTGTATACTTACATCTTATTCAGCATTCGGCATCCTCATCTTTCAATTTTTCATAAAACACCCAATTCATCTTCCTGTTTGTTTCGCAGGACATTTAGGATCCTTAGCCTTGCAGATATTTCAAACCTTTGAAGAAGAAACTTTAGCCAATTATTTTCATGATTTTTTCTTATTTAGAGCAATATAATTTTTTTGGGGTAAATACCATTGTTAATTTTATTTCTATATATATATATATATATATATTGGATAAGTATATCAGGAAAAAAAAAAAAAGTCACCCAAGTATACAGGAAATATACTGGGGTGAAACAATTGGTTACAAAAATTGCATAAATCTAATAAATCAAAAATAGAAAAGAAATAAAAATTATGATTGTCTTTACCCCAACAAAATTATATTACTCTAAAAAAGAAAAAAAATCATGAAAATAATTGGCTAAAGTTTAGATTTTCATGTATTTCTTGGACTGGGAATACTAAGTGACAGCTCCTTAATTTTCAAACACACACACACACGCACACTTGTACTTCATTAAATGGTCAGAGACGTCTTAGAGAGTTAGACTTTGATATTGATTTGAACTGAATCGCAAGCCTATTTGAATTGCACCTGAAGTAGGAGAACAATAACTTCTAGGAAGCACAGATATTTCATTTGGTGTCGTACTTGTACTTGTACCCATACTGTGCTTCCTTGGTAAGGGCTAGTAAGGGCTAATTTTTCAAAAATTGTTGTGTCACCATTTTGTATCAGTTCCTGTGCTTGCTAGACAAAAAGAAAGTTTAGTGGTTCAGATGCAAAGTTTCTGCCAGAAGATTTTGTAATGTGAACCAAAATGGATTGAGACCAGAAAATATATTCTGCTAGTCAGGACATTGCTTCTCATTTCATGCTATTGCATTTTGCTGTATTGTAGAACCTGAAATTATGATTCCATAATAATAATGTGGAGACCATATTAATAATATGTTTTCTGTCATGTTAGTTTTCAAATATTTCCAAATATTGGTAATTATGTAAGTTTAAAATATATTGAGAATTGAGCATTAAGCACACTTGTTTTGTGTCTCTCCAGGATATGGAATCTATTGTGGAGACCATGATGCAGCAGCTTTTGTCTAAGGAGATTCTTCATGATCCAATGAAGGAGATAGGAGAAAGATATCCAAAGTGGTTAGAAGATCATAAAGCAAGCTTGAGCACAGAAGATTATAATCGTTTCTTCCACCAATATGAACTCATAAAAGATCTTAATGAAGTTTATGACAATGATCCTACTAACTTCAACAAGATTGTTGAGCTCATGCAGAAAATGCAGGAATGTGGCCAACCACCAAATGATATCGTCCAAGAGCTTGCTCCTGATTTTGATTTAGCTAGTCTTGGACAGATGTAAGTGTTCTACATTATTAGTTTTGGAAAACTTCCTTGAGTGTTAATTTTTCATCAAATGCAAAATATTAAAATAGAATGACACTAGGAAAGAAGTTTCTGATAGATATATTGTACAATATTAAATTTCATGAATTAGTTGGTTCTGTACTACACGAGCTGATATTTGTCATAGATACTCTGATGAAGAGTGAATTATTTCTGAAATTAGTTTCTTCGATGGGTTTGTCTTCTCAATCTTTTTATATGGGGAGGAAGGGAGAAGGGGGGCCCGCCGCGCGCGGGGGGGGGGGGGGGGTGAAGGGACGTGGGTGCAAATTTGAAGGGTTAATACTGTTTACATGCGCTGAGGGAAGTCCTGCATTTTAGTTGTGTTGATGTATATATCCATCGGATCATATGGCTTCTTCTTGACAATATTTTTCCCTATAAAGTTCTGCGACAGTTGGTAGAGTTAGCATGTTAGGTGCATTATCTCGGTATGTAACTTGCTTGCATCATAGCTGTTCCCATTGTTAGCCTAGCTGTTGTATCAACTGACAAACCAGCTTCTTCTTTTGCAGATCTCCAGAGATGCTTGAGTCTCAGCCAAATTGTTCCATAATGTGAGGCCATGTCTTCCATCTTGTAGCATGTCCCTCTTGCTGTTTAGTTTAGCTATGGATATATTTATTTTTTAAACATTGTGAGAAATAAATTGGTTTCACTTAGATTACAATTGCTTTATTCTCCCAGAATTAGATGATGAGGTGTTCAATTTCAGGGCTTCAGCATTGATTCATTGCAAAACTTGTATATGATCTGACTGTGTATCTATAGCCAAAATCTTGGTTTTGTGCTTTCAGTAATTTGTTTGTTTCTTTGGAATAACTAATTATTACTCACCCTAATAAATGGACATCTAGCAGTCACAGTTTAAACTTTAGGAGTCTGTTGAATTCACCAAAAAGTGTTACTGCCAGTTGACCTAAGACATTGGCAAAATTGAAGGGGTTAAAAAATTACAGTCTCTCTATCTCCTTCACAAGTAACTCCATTTCTCTGCTAACTTTTCACTAAAATATTTAATTTACTTTCCTCTCATTCCCCCTATTATGCACGTCTGATTTCAAAACTTTGAACTTAAAGAAATTAAGAAAGAAAGAAGAGAATTTAAACATTGGTGGAATGCCTAATTGCCTATGAAGAGGGAAGGTATTATTAAGAGTGACTGTAAAGTATATATTTCTCTCAACTTCACTCAAATTAAAAGAAAAGAGGTGCTGGTCTAAAGAAAATCAAGAATTTGACCACTGAGTGGAATTACACACCAAATTTTGAGCTGATAATACACTATAAAATGAAGTAATGAACATTGGTTTTATTACAATTATGCAAACATTATACATAGAATGAATGAATTAATTTCCTAGGAAAAAATTAGAGAAATAATAAATGAATAGTGGTTTTTAATGTAATCAATTTGCTTCAACTGTGCCAAGTGCTAACTATCTGACGGTGCGATCCAATGCCTCCCGTTGACGAAACTCTTGACGAGGAATGGGTGGGCCAACTTGAAATCTAACTCAGGGGCCCATGATACTCCTTTCAAGGTCTCAGCTCCCGGGCCCCAACATTTGTACACTCCCATAAACACAGTCCTGCAACATAGCAAATCCACTGTGTTAATAACACCCCCTCCAAAAACTTTGTAAATTAAAAAAAAAATCCAACTGTATTGGCCTAATGCAAGGTTAATGCAACACCACAATGGAGTAGGGACTGACTTCAGTCCCATAGATTAATGGGTCCTAATAGAACGTTATTACTGTAAGCCCTAGGAAAAAGATAAAAGGGGAATTAATATTTATAATTATACAAACTCTAGCCTAGTAAAGGCACTAATAATATGTTTTGTGAAGAAAAATATCATCCTACAAGGCTACAACTATTGACTTTTTTTTGGAGCTTTCAAGTGTTTCAACGACATAATTTGTTGACTAATTTTAGTGCCATGATGGGCTTTATCAGCACGCACTTGTGAATACAAAAGGACACATCTCTTTTTGTTCCCCCAACCCCCCCTTAAATTTGGCCTTTTTGGTCCTCAAAAATCATGAGGATCAAACTTCAAACTCCATAGTGACTTGCTGGATTTTTAAACACTGTGGACCGAACCCACAAAGCCCAAGAATCAAAATGGGGGGCCCTAGTGATGAACTTGTCAAAAGGCATTGCTGGGCAGTGGGGCTCCCTAAATCTATTACAATCATATCGACCATAATCAATGGGCATAATTGAGAATTAAAAGAAATGATAGTGAGGATGGAGAAACAAAGATTATGGTGTGGGGCCTCATGAATAATCATGACCTGTTGTTGTTGTTTATGTTGTTGGTGTGGTCCCAGTCATCCCAGCCACCATGTGCAACGACATCGTCGAAGTACGTGTAGGAGTAGACAATTCTGGCATACTGGCCCATGGCTCGGCCCACGTAAAGTGGTCCTGTACCCGTGACCCTGCACCGAACAAATGCGAAACCCGTCTTCTCATCCTCCTTGTGTCTGAATTGTGCCGCTATGGATCCGAATCTTGTGGCTATTGAATGTAGCTCACAGTCCTGTGTTATTTATAGTGGAAGAAAAAAAAAACATATTATAAATTACACCTTTAATTTTGACATTATTTTAATTTACTTCTTAAGTAGGTTTCAAAAAAAAAAAAAAAAAATTACTTCTTAAGTATTTTTCTCTAATCCTTTAGTTTAGCCCCAAAAAGAAAAACTCAATGAGTCAACTAAATAATACCAATAGTAATAAAGTTGTTAGTTTTCTAATAAAATAGCAAAGAACACTATTTGGCCATGCACTATATATATAGTCTAATTATTGTTTCCCACTCTATGATGTGAAATGTTTCAATATAATGTCTATATCTTCAGACTAAGTATCCACATTTTACGCATAATATGTAAAACAATCAAAGCTGCAGTATATAGTCATTAGTCATAAGACTTGTATTGTCAGTGCTACTTCAAAATTTGGATTCAGCTGAAGCCATCACCAGCATGTAATGAAAAACGTGCTTCACGCATCAATTGCATGTGATGGAATCATATTGGAGCATTGTCCTTCACTTTCTTGTTTTTTTTTTTTTTGGGTGGAGAACTACCAAACTCCGTACTGCTTCTTATGACTCACTTCATGAGTGGTTGCATATACCTCTAATTTGATAGACTATGGTCAAAATTCATGCAGGTATGAATTATTTAAGTAATGAATCCAATCCCATGCGCCCCGTAATATATTCACTTTTTAATTATAAAAGGCATTAATTAAATCTAGATGCCATAACGCATACTTAATGCATACTTTCTATTTTAAAGCTTAGATAACGCATGCTTCAGTAGCGGGAAAAAAATTGAACTTTTGGTGAGAAAAAAGTTTTCTTCCTTAGAGGCACCAGCCGCACCACAGGAGTAGAAAAAGAGCTGACAGCCTTTTCACCTTTTGCTATGCTCGACTGACTATAATGCCCATCTCCATTATAGAATAATCATAATAATCAGCTTTATGTTATATATAAAATTTTCTTTTTCAGCAAATTAACAGGCGTATGTACTAGTAGCTAGTCTAGTAGCTTAAGCTTGTATGGATAATCCTATTCTAAGTTTGGCGATTAAGGCATGGTTACCTTGTACATGGAGCGTCCATTTCCAAAAATGAAGTCTATGGAGCCCTCAATGCGACACTCCTTGAAGTAATGCCGGCCGGCGTCGTCACAAAGAGTGTCTTGTGCACCATAGAATCCACAGCCGGAGAAGTAGGCCTTATCCCCCGATATCCGAAACGCCACCGCTTGCCCTCCCTCCTTGCCCGGCATTGGTGCTGGCGCTGTATTCTGCAGCAATAACCACAACCATTTAGTTTACGTACACACACACAAACCAATTATCACATTTTACATGTATAATCATTTCTTTCTCAAAAAAAAAAAAAAAAGTGTAATCATATTATTAAGGGACACAAAATAGCTATATATAACTATATATGCATCCTCAAAGGCCTTATTAGAAAATTAAAGAAAAACAAGCTGCAATATATGCACTCTTCCTTTACAATTAAGGAACAAACATACATGCGTCAGCTAAAGTTGTATGTATATGCATTTTAGATTTCACAGTAGTGGCAGTATGGTATTTTTACTCTCAAGAAAATTTGAAGAGAGAAAGGATATGACAAATCTTGAACAGTACTATACCTTGAAGCTAATGTTTCTTGCAGAAAAATAATTGGCAAAAACTGTGACAGAAGCAGTTCTGTAAGTACGCAGCTGTTGGCCATTGGGGCCACGGTCACTGGCTCGGTCGTGCCATTCAATCACTGTCACGTCCCTCCCCGCTCCTTCAAATGTTATGTACGGCTTAGTCACGGGCACCATTACCTTCTCTCTGCACCCCCACCAAACCATATCATTAGCAATCGAAAAATAATCTCCCCCATTTGATTACCATTTTGAAAGCATCTTCTCAATGTTCTATAAAATAATCCATTGATTCTAACAATAACCTTTCTCACCATTTTTTCACAATGTTTAATTGTCAGTGCATGATGAAAGTGATTTTAGTAGTATACCAATCAAAAGTAATGTTACTTCAATCGTAATAAATTATATCAAAAGTAGTGTACCAATAATATCATGTTTATTAACATTACTCTAATAGTAATTTTTAACAATATAATTCTTCAACATTTTTTTGACAACTAACATGTTAGATTAGTGTCAAATAAAAATGTTGTCGATAGACTAAGGGCACGTTTGGTAGAGGAGTTTGAGTAATATTGTTTATAGTTTTTTAAAATATATGTGAGTGAAAAAATTTGTAAAAATATGTGTAAGGTTGTTTAAAAATTGAAATTGTGGGTTTAAACTATTCTATTAAATAGGCCCTAAGTGAAGTGGTGTTATTTTAATCGCAACATGCTTATTGGTAAAAAAATGTTATATCCTTACCATTATTCTAATTATAAAATGCTTAACTAGTATTATTTTGGGTTAAAATTAAATTAAAAAAAAAAGCTTAAACCCTAAAGAATTGGACAATCCATTAGCTAGGACTTTGCCTCATGAACATTGAACAGAGATAATTGATTAAAATCTTCTCCTTCACATCTTTTTTCCTTAAACTCCTTAAAAAAGAAAAGAAAAAGAAAATCAAGACAAAACTGGACAAACCAAGCGATAATAGCGCAAAAAGAGTGGGACCAATGCAAAATATGATTACATGTAATTTCCGGCACTAATCTGAATGACAACGTTCTCCGTATTATTGGTTGGGACAGAATCAACGGCGGCTTGGACCGCCTGGAAATCTCCAGACCCATCAACGTTAACCGTGATGACACGGTGGCCGATGGGTCCGACCCACTTGTGGTGGTGCTTGGTTGAGTTTGTAGAAGCTGTGCCATTCATAGAACTGAGGAGGCTACGGTATGAGTAGTGAAAGCTTGTAACGGGTAAAGACGCATGAAATAAGAGACTGAAAATGAAGAAGAATGAGCTGAGGAAAGAATTAAGAGCAGCCATTAGAACAGCATTAAATTCTAACAGAATAGAGAGTAATTCTCAGAAATCAGATTGAGAATAGAATGATAGAGAGTGAGTTGATAGAAAGAATATTTTTGACGTTGGATAAAGAGGGTTTGGTTTGCTTGGAGATCGAGTTCAAGGTATATATATCAAACAAATATAAAGAGAGAGAGAGAGAGAGAGAGAGACAATTATAATCTGAGTATCTTGCTTTATTTTTAGCACAATGTATTTCGGTCTCTCTAACGGTCATTTTTTTTGCTTCCCTCGCTTTTAGGGGTATAGCCATATAGGGTATCTTATATGGCTAGGCTTGTATTGTGGTATTTTTGGCTGTCATCGGACACAAGTCTCTATGTGGGTCATCATCTTTTTGGCCTTGCACCACTCGTGAGATTGAGAATCAAGACATATACATCCTATTCCTACGTACTGATAATATATAATTCCGAGTTTGTCAATTTATATGAATTCCACTCTAGGTTTGTGAATTTACGGCTAAAGTTTCATTAATTTATTTCAGGTACTGTAGAATGATAAGGGAAAATGCAAAAAGAACTATATATGCCAATCAATGGGTCGCAAAGTCGCAACTTCTATGATTAAATTAATTTTTTTCCTTTATCAATCATCATACGTACGGCAGCGGCAATTAGTAAGATTCCTTTTTGTAGACAATATGGCAAAATATTGAGCAATTTCAAAGTTTTGTCTTTGATAAACGTCTAGCTTAGGGCTAGAGAGGGCTAGAGACAAAGAATATTGAATATACACATGCAGGCTTTTATTCTTTTCGATGGCTCTCAACTTTGGGGTCATTTCAGTTATAACGTTGCATTCCTGACACGTGGTTTTTCAGGTTATATTTAGGACCAGGAATTTGTTAAGTTAAAATAAAATCACTTCAGGTTTCACAGATGGAATGTACAAGTAGAAGAATCAAGAATGGCAGGCAGGGTCGCCGGTCAGATAACATTTCAAACACGAATTTAATTTTTCCTGGACCACTAAATGAATGAGATCACATGCACAACATATTGTTGAGAACAAATTAAGTGAAAGACTTCTCTTAAGATTTGTGAACATCAAGGTTTGGTATGGAACTAAGATCAAAGGGATCCAGTGTGACATTGGGATAGAATTCGTTTGGAAGTTGAAAGCTAGGTTTTTAAAATCAAAGTGTTCAAAAAACCAAAAATCATATAAATTTAGGCTATGTTTGGTTTATCTCATATAACTCAATTTTCATCATTTATTCTCACTTTTTTCGTGAGCCCCACCACATCTAGTTAAGTTAATGCAATTAATTAAGTTTCTTTCTTTTTTTTATTTGATAAACACACACACACATGTAGGGAAAATGGGATGAGATAAAGGAATACACTCATACACCAATATCAAAATTGCATGCGGCAGTTAGTGTCGCGGAGCAAGTGATAAACCCCTTCTCAATATTACATCTTACCGATGTGGGGCGATTCGACAACATTGAGTATCTCTTTTTATTTGATAAACACACACACACACATATATAGGAGAAGAGGAATGAGATAAAAAAAATACATTCATACGTCAACACCAAAATTACACTAAAGCAAACTTTTATGCAAAGTAGTTTCTTATGGCATGGTTTTTACTTCTATGTAGTTAAGCATTAATTCAAAGTAGCACAGTTTAATCTGTTTATTACATTGGGAACCTGTGTGTTTGCGATAATAGTACTAGTGATTGGTGGTGGGTTTGCAAGGCAACTTGTAACTGTTGTTGTCGTCATCTCTCTTCTTCATCTTTTTCACTATTTGTAACATGTAATCAATAGGTGCAATTAGGATTGTATTTGTATATACTACTATTCTTTTATTTTTATAAATAAGATATAATAAGATTCTATTGCATACTGTAAAAATAATGTTTTGCATATAATTCTTATAAAAATTATATCTTAATCTTCTCATCATTTCCTATGCTTCAACTTCTGCTAAATTGATTAATGGGCCTTATTGCTTATTTGCTTTTGTAATGTGGTGGGACCTAGCTGAGGCGAATGATTATGTGATGGCGCGAAAAAAAATCACTTTATGTTTTTGGAGCCTCTAGCACTACTCACGTAAATGGTGTTTCCATTAAAATCTACCAGTGAATTCAATGCCCCAAAAGTTTGTGTAACGTGACCACATAAGTGGAAATTTATCCTATGTAAAAGGATGTAGCAAGCAAGTTATACATATATAACACCTCCCAAAGAGCAAGGGTTCACGCTTTGTCGTATAAGGTGCCCTATTAAGGGGATTTTTGGATTATGTTTTGTGTATTTAAGCCTAACTAAAATCTTGTTGGTTTTAGTTACTCAATTGGAAAATTTTCTTGTTGTCAAATAAGAGATTTGAAGTTCAAATCTTGCCCATACCAAAAATTTATTGGTGTCTTATCATGATAAAAAGAGCAATTATCATGGAGTGGACACTATAAGTTAAAATCCTATCATATCTATTAAAAAAAATCTTGTAGAGAAATTTATTTAAAAAATTATTCTCTTCTGTTTTTTCCCCTTGAAAACTTATTTGGAGATGTATCCTTTCTTAAATTTATTTCCACAACCTCTCAACCACAACAAACTACAACCAGACCCACAAGCCACAAAGCTAGGGCAATCTCTAATCAGACCCTCCACCTCCAACCATGGAAAACCATAGACCAACAATCCCACTTGTCATTCACCAACGCATGGTCCATTTACTATTCACCACCACAAGGTCTACTCATAGTCGATTGAGCTTCAATCACATCATCACTCGCGAATAGCTGACCTATAAGAGCCATTATTTTTGTCGAGCTAAAAATAAAGTTAAAAATATTAGAGAGAGAGAACAAATAAATGTAAAATAAGGGGAAAGCACACAAAAAACCCCCATAGTTTTTACCATCAATACATATTAAACCACTAGACTTTTAAATATGAAATTTAAAAACCTAAGTTTCACAAAATGTCCCAAACAAAACCCTAATTAGATCTTACCCTAATGACTTGAGGTTCACTTAATGGTAGAATATAAAACAACCCTACGTCAAACTCTCATATTAGAGAGAGAGAGAGAGAGAGAGAGAGCTACCGTGAATGCCACAATGATCGGTCCTCTTTATTTTTTTGCTTCTATAGTGACCACCACTCCTATAAATCACCCATTGGTTTTCTCCCTTCCACCACTGTTGTTTAAACCTCTCTCTCTCTCTCTCTCTCTCTCTCTCTCTCTCTCTCTCTCTCTCTCTCCTTAAGCTACTAGTCCATTTCTTTAATTCTACTTCTTCTTTACTCTCTCCTAGCGGTGCTAGTTTGTTTCTCTCTTTTTCCTTTTTCTTTGATATTTCTCTTCATAAGGGTTTTTTTTTTTGAGATAGAATTCTATTTTAACTTAATTTAAGTGTATATGTGTGTAAAACTTTTGCTTGGAGATTTGAACCCTGACCCTTGTCTCCCACATACACTACAAACATTTATACTCATGAAGTGATTGTTGTGCCAAGAATACACAGTGGTCCTTGTTCTATTGTTAAGTGGACCTAACAACGTTAAGGTGATTAAGATCATGATTAGGGTTTTGTTTGGGACATTTGCGAAATTATGAAGTTTTAAATGTCTCATTTGAAGTATGCGGTTTGATATGTGAAAAGTTAATACGTCACAAGTATATAACTATGAGGTTTTTTTTTTTTGTACCTTCCCCTAAATAATATTCTCATAATATTTACGAAATCGTCATCCACAACTAAAAAAACGAGAACTAAAAACAATTTGGGATTGTTTTCTGAAAATTATTTGCAATGCAATTTTGTGAACACAATTTTTTAATTGTGTTTTTGAAAGAAGAAAAGTTTAGTTGGTCATCCCCTAATTTTCGTTTATAAATCAAGAAGAAAACTGTTTCATAAATTATGCTCTTAGATTAAGTGTATGCCAAAAGTGCATGCAACACTTAATTTGGCGGAGCAGTATATAAATTATGCTCTAGTCTGCTTGGTTCCATCCTAGCTAGCTCAAACGGTCACCATGCGCAACATCCAAAGGTGGTGGTGCACACCACCAACGATGGGCCCAGTCATGGCACAATATATTTTTGTATACGACCTTAATTATACTCCGTTTTCTGGACCTTGGTGCAGTGGGGACACACCTTTTGAAATAAAAACAAGTGTAACAGTTTTCCGAACGTTGGAACCTGAAACGAAATCTCTTTCCTTGAATCCCTTTCCCATTTGGGTATGAGACAAAAAATACCCAGACTCTTACACAGATTTGACTTTTATGACGAAAGTGCCCCTCTCTAGCATATAATCCCCAAAGTCACTCATTTATGGTGATTGTAGTGATCATAGGCAAAGGACCCCACAGACACACAGTGCAAAAGATGCACTGCTTTAAATAATGTTTTTGATTTTTTTGGTCAGAGACCGCATAGCTAGCTTTGATTGCAAGAGTGCATCAAAAAAGAAAAAAAAAAAAGCTTTGATTGCAAGAGTGTGCAGCCCGTTGAGTTGTCGTCAATGATATTAGAGTCGTATGTATCTTTATCTGTTGACTGTTAGTTCGTGTTAAAAAAAAAAAATGTGGCATTAATGTAGATATGTTTTGATGCAGGTTCTATATACATAGATCCGTGTTCTTTGCTTAATCATTGTACTACATGTGTGCTTGCAGTTGCCGGAATTGGGATCTGTACGGGGCCAACTTATTAGTCTTTTTTTTTTTCTCTTCTTGGTGAGCATTGAGCATTTTCCGTTCATTGAGTATTGTGAGTGTGAGTTTCACCGATTGTAGTCTTTGATCCAGATAGTTTGACAGTTTGGTAAGAGGATTTAGGTATTGATTTTTTAAATAATGTAGAACACTAAATCTTATGGTTAAAAAAAAATGTTGTAAAATATTTGTTTTAAAAACTTGTAATGAAAAAATATGTGTTTGGTACTATATTTCTAATAGCACATATTCAAAAGTGAAAAACATAGTTGAGTGTGTTTTATGTATTGTCAATATCATATGAATTCCACAGTTTTTAAAATAATTATAATAATGTCACTTAAAACTGTTAGTTGAAAATTGAAAACTCATTTTAAGGTGTTTTTAAAATGCAGTATTTAAACATTCTAAATTGAGGACTATAACTCAAACTCTTCTGGTTAAACTCTTCTACTAAATATTTTTTTTTTACTCATAATTTTTTGTATTTAAACATTAAAATTTTTGTTTGGACTCTAAACATACAACCCAGCTTTGAGTCCATCTCAAACTCAGCACATGGACTTGGAGCATTCGCACCTGGGATTGTAATTTGTAAATTTCATACGTAAAGTTTATTTAGCACTTTTCCCTTAAAAACCCCCCACATCTGGAATTGCAAATGCTCTGTAAATTTTTTTACAATCTTCCTATAGTGCCATTCTACATATAAAATGGCACGGTAGACTATTGGATATATTTTTTAATCTGATTTATTCTTTCTCTCTCCTCTGTCAGACTTCTCAACTCTCTCTCTTTCTTCACATTTCGTCTCCCTCTCTCTCTCTCTCTCTCTCTCTCTCTCTCTTTGAATTGCTCTCAACTCTCACACTCTCTCTTTGTGTCGGTGGTTGGGCCTCCACGACGATGGATCGGCGGGTTTTGTGGGGTTTTTTTTTGTGTGGCTTTGATCGGTGCTTATAGGAGATCAGCGTGGGTCACGACGAGGTCATGGCGAGGTCTGGAGATGAGGTCGTGCTTGGTTGGTGAGGTCTGGGTCGTGCTTGGTCGGTGAGGTCTGAGTTCTGCATTTTGGTCGGCGTGGGTCATGGCAAGGTCATGGCGAGATCTGGATTCTGCGATTTTATTTTTATTTTTATTTTTATTTTTTTCTGTTGTGATGCTGGGTTTTTTTTCTTTAATATGGATTTTTGTTCCGGTGGGATTTTGGTGGGCAGTCGGTAGTGGTGGCGTGGTGGGCATGGTGGAGGCACGGTGGTGGTGACTGGGTAGTGCAGGTGCGGTGATAGAGGTTGAAAGAAGGTGGAGGAGAAAATTGAAAAAAAAAACAAAAAATGTAGAATATATTTTATTGTGTAGATATATTATTTTAATGAGTAGAATAGGGAAATAAAAATTGAGATGTTAGATGTATTATAAAATAGTATTACATAATTGATAAATCAATTATGACTTTTTAAAATAGTAAAATAGGATAGAATAGAATATCTTGGCTCTTATGAGCAAACACTAGAGTTAATATGACAGTAGAGCCCAAACGAAGTCGTGGACCATACTTTTTGTATTTTCAAGATTGGATATGTGATCCTGATCTATGATTAGGCCTTTCTTCGTACTTTCAGCCCATATGGTTTGTCTAGCCAATAGCCATGAGGCGCTTAGATTAAAATAATAATAATAATAATAATAATCCCATGATTTGGTTTAATTGGTTGGCTCGGTCTTGCTATTTTGAGAATCTTTTTATGGGTATATCCAATTTTCAAGAGAACGACACAGCCTCCAAGTGATCGAAATAATTGACATTTTACAAGCAAAGTGTCAATTATTTGAATTATTTTCGAATGGAATTTCTTTTCTTAAAAATCAGGTATAACAAGTTTAATTTTATTATATTCTGGAGGTGTAAATGTAATCTTTATTATTATTATTATTATTATTATTATTAATGTAGCACATAAATTTGTTTTGATGGGATTTGAACTCGAGTCCTTTAGTTTACAATAAAAGACTTTACCAATTGAACTAATTAAAACAAACACAATTATGAGAAATTAAGTCCCCAACCCTATATCAAAAAAAAAGTCCCCAAACCCCGCCCCCCCGGCCTCCTGGTCTTCCTCTCTAAATTTCTTATACGAACCTCATTCTTGACATTAGTAGCAGCAAAAATAAATAAATAAATGAAAAATAGCTATTATAAAGAAGTATTTTAATTTTATACAAGGACCAAATGGCCTAATGCGTTGTATTGTTATACTGAACATTCTCATTCGACTATCACTCTTTCTACTAACGCTACCAAATATTGCTTAGCCAGAAGGCCAAGGAAGAAAATGAAAACAAAGAGCTAACGAATGTTGGCACAATTCACAAAAAAGCAGAGCCAGAACAATGCAACAAATTTAATTATGAGAATCATGTATAATTACATTGCCAATGTTCCCTTGGGAGTGTGAAATAAGTCCCCCCCTCTGGCTTAATCCATGGAAATAATTTGATTGCCCCAGAAAACCACGAAAGCCCGTGCAAAACAAATTTCTGTCCCATTTCTATCCACAAGCATCTTCAATATCAGTTCACTTTGGCCAAAAAGAGTGCCTTCTTAATCTCAGGCAATAAAGCATTCAGAGCAGTATCTGTTAATATAACTTGTTAAACCCAGAAGGTGGCGCAGATTCACCCAATTTTGGAAAGAAAGCTTCCCTTTCAAGTGAGGCTTGAAGACTTGTCATTATCTTAACAATTGATATCCACAAGAATGGTGCACTACAAAATGCATATCCAAATACCGCTAGAGCTCTTACAACCCCATCTGGGTACCAAGGATATGCCATGACCAAAAGGGTCCCAAAGATCCCAATCCACGGGATCAAAACCGCTATCATTGGTAGTAAAAATGTATTAATTGCTACGGAGCAAAGCGCGAAAGAGCCAAACAAGTAAAGGGTCCAGCCTAGTACTGGATGAACCGTGTGAGGGATAATGAAGAAGGGTAATATATAGGAGGCAAGAACTGACCACACTGCTATCATTTTGAGGCCTGTTTGTATTAAGAAAATGTTCTTGTCAGATCGCCGGTAGCACAACTTGGAGAAGTTTGGCCGTGCTATACGAGTCATTGCTAGTATTCCTAGATAAATTACAGACTGGATAATTACCACAGGCATCTCTGCAGCATACCTGTATAAAAAATTTGTGTTAGCAGTTATTTTTAACTATTTCTTGGATCGGCAGTGCATGAACTATGAAAGAGGCAAAAAAAAATTAAAAGGTAGCAAAATATTAGGTGTTACCCAAGAGTTGATATATGTCCAAACGAAATATTGAGGAAAAAAAGAAGCATCATCAGAATGCACTTGAGGCTTACCCAAGAGTTTGACGACGTTGTTCATGCCATGAAATGCCTAATGGCAGGACAGGCCATGACCACCAATACCATGGCTTCAACAATGGTGCACCTGGGAATGTAATGACACTGTTGGGTCCACAGGGTACACTCCAGCGGAGTCTAAGATCTGGAGCCAGCAAAAGATTAAATTGCATTAAGATAAGTACAAAACTAACAAGTGCATTATTTGAAGGAGCATTGTCCAAGACGAATTAATAATTGAAGTTTTAAGTATGGAAATTGGAGACATTTCTTTGTGAATAACATACAATAGTAAGAAGCATCCATTTGATAGCCCAATGGAAGTCTGTAAGTTCCATCGAGCTTGGTGCCATTAAGTGGTGGATGGAACATTGGTCGATCAAGCAAATTCGGGTAGTAGCTGCAGATAAAACCCTGGTCTGCACCATCTGGATTCTCTCGTCCAATCTCCAACTCATGAACCATGTCATTGAATACTTCCTTTGATGGCTGTAATAGCAGATTCACAATAACATGCATTAAAACAATTGAAATGCCCTTTTTTGGTTTTTGGAAAATTATATATTAGTTAGAGAAGTCACTGTAAGATTCCAAGCAAATTCAAAAAAGAAAATAACATCAAGGACCAGAAGCCATCCTCGCATTATTGGGCTTCTAATAGGGTTGCAGTCTGGGAAAGTATGTTAAATTTTAGCAATATAATCTCTAGTCCTTTTCAATCACTCCCTTAGTTGTGTCATGTTTTACAGAAAAAATATGATCAAATTAATCTTGAAATAGAAACTAAGATGTTATTTTTTAGAAAATATTTCTTACAAAAATGGGTATGCTTTTAAACACATTTAAACAAAATTTAAGCGAGAACTACAATTTACCTGCAAGACAAAGAGGCCAGTATGAAAGTAGCAAGGGTTGATAAAGACTGCACAAAACTGTCCACATTGGAACAACTCATCAGTCTTTTGAAGAAAGAGATTATCAGCATCGAGCATGACGACCCTGTCATATTCCACCAGGCTCCACGCATAGAGTTTGTTCAATGTCAACTTGAATCTAAAATCAAAATTGGACTGATCTCTGTATGGATTTCTCAAATTTTCAACACTCACCACCTTTGCCCCATCTTCCTGTTCCCTAGACCACAAAAACATAACCGGTCACTTCATTTCCAACAGCCTTTTGCATGTTATTGCTATGCCTTTCAAGGTATAGAACATAAATGATAAATATATCACCGACCAAATTTGTTTCGCTAAGAACACAATAAATTTAATTATATAAATTGTATCATATCAAAAAATCTTACTAACTATCAACAAATATCAAAACTATAGTTTGATAAGCTCTCAGTAGATCAATTTAAGATATGACTTTCACTTGTTTGTAGCAATGTATGGCTATATGCAATTTAGAAAACACACAGCAGAAATTACAAATCTTATATGAGCTGCTGATTGTATGTTTCTTGAATTCAACTTAACCTCAGAATTTAATCGAATATCCAATAAACTGTAGAATTATCTAAAAATGCAATTCTAGGGAGAGAATCATTACTCAAATTTTTATAGAATTTGAAATTTCACTTCTTTTATGTTTCACAAATTTCATATTCCATAGGCTGCTTTTTATTTTATTTTATATATATTGGATATCCAGATTCCAGACAATTGAAGGTACCTATATTTAAAAATTAAACCTATGTTTGGACATGGTACCTTAGGTAACTATCTCAATTGGATGATCACAATTTACTGCTCTGGCCCAAGACTAATTTAGCTGTCAAATTTTATTCAGGAGCTGACAAATGGAAGGGGTAAATTAATCTTTGGACATTTTTTATTTATTTTTAATATTGGATCCATGACTCCTTTTTGGAGCGTTATGTTAAACTTGAATGCACCATCTTGCCCAAAAGAATCGTACACACAAAAATCGTACATACAGTAGAAACCCACTGAAAAAGAAAAAAGTTCCCAGAAATTACCTAGAAATTACAGAATTATTGGATGAGGTCAGTCAAATCGTGTACCCATCAATTTTTTCCCCTTATTTTTAACCCATAATAATTAATAACGTGGTAAGGCAAATTACTTAAAAGATAAGGGGGAAGGTTCAGTGTCTTAACACTATGTTTAGGAGATAAAAAAGGAAACAGAACAGTATGAAATGAATGGATCGCAAAAGAATAAAATGGAATATAGTTTATCTTCTCTAGTGTGTGTTTGTGAGTTATATAAAATGGACAAAATTTAACTATAATATCGGTTGTAGTTAAAATAAATCTTACTAAATATTTTAAAAATCTAACCGCTGAATTACATGTTTTTAAGCTCATAATACACATGTTAAATTTTGTATCAATCAGATATTTTTTAATATATGATCTATAAACTTATATTTTATGTATAATTTTAAACTACAAAAACTTGCAATTTAAACAATTTATCGATGACATAACTATTGATTTTTAATTTTCTAAAAAATTTGAAAGCATGAGGGACATAAAAAGAAAACGTAATCCAACGGTGAATTTGTCAAAATTCACCTCCAATAAAAAGATATTGAATAATGTTGTAGTTTTAAGCTTCAACTAATTTTGTAGCTAATTTTGTCCATACAAAATTAGTGATACAAAATTAGTGAAAGTGGAGGAGGGGGAACTCCTTTACATCTATATCTTTCACCTTTTATTTTTGTTTTCTTAGAAAATGGACAATCAATACTTTATATTTATTATTTCATTAAAGAAATAAGTCTTTTTTTTCTCACTGCCATGATGAATGCATAGATAGGATAGCATTCCCTTATTTTTGCTAGTGCACCTAATATATTAACACCCTTATTGCTCATATAAGAAGAACCCCATGTGTCAAACCTAGTAGGTGAGAATGAGACTTATTGTTATGTGAAAGAAATATTATTTATCATAATATGGAATAAATAATATTGCTTAGTACTCATCCTCCATGATAATTTGTATGTGTCTAAATTACCCCGAGGGTTTGAATTTTTCTTTTCGGGGGTGAACTGAACTTGGAACATATATGATTATATCCTCTAACAAAATAAAAAACTTAGCAGAAAATAGAGATAATACAATATTCAGTGACCAGGACCACCCTCTTTTTGTCGAATCAAATTAATCAATAATGACGCCCTTATTGCCTACCTATCACGTGGAGATTTCTATTTTTATTTAAAAACCAAACAAGTCATGATAAGAGAAGAAACTAGAATCACAAACAACGATGCTTTTATGGAGAACAACGTTTCATGTTCCCTCCACCGAAAAACGAGGACTCAGCTCACCAAAAATAAAAAAATCAAATTTTACTAGCATTCCTACCGTTCAACAAAATCAAAATCAAAATCAACAACCAAGAAAGTCTTTGCTTTCTCAGTTTTCCCCACTAATAAAAACGCTTCCCAAAAATAAACGCAAAATCAAAACTATTTAGAAAATGACGCACCCCATCATGTAGTATCATGTACCTTACGTGCCAAGATGTGATTCGACAAAGTTATTCTCATCTAAAAGGATAACAATGTGGAACTCTTAAATCATATTCATATCTCTGCTACACTTCAATTTTGGTTAATGCGCTTGGACCGAGTGGTGGACAAAAGAGAAAGTTATGACTCAACTTTGGTTTCATTATTATTATTTATTTTATTCTTCTTGACACAACTCACAACTAGTCGATTGGTGAAAGAAAAAAAAGTAATGACTAGATGAGTCCCAAAAATAATTATCTTATCTACCACTCCATATAAGACCAATTCATGAATTTATATAACAAAGAATGACTTTAAAAATCACTTTCATGTTTGCCGACCTGTGGCTTGGACTATTGGGTACTTCGGTTAGATTCAAGTTTCACCTACACTGCTCTACTCCTACACTGCACCAGCACTGCTGGCTTGGCAAATAATTCCAAAGGGGTTTTCATATTTCTATTCTAAACCAGGCTGAGGGTCCACGCGGCGCAATTTAGTGCAGAAAGAAGACAAAGAAGATGGTGCGCACGAAAGTGCCAAAAAAAATTTAAAAAAAAAAAAAAAAAAAAAGAACGAAAGAAAAGAAAAGGGGAAAGTTATATGAGCAAATTTGGAGAGACTTACAGAGCTCGGACCCATCGGCGAGGGACGTCGAGGGCGGCAATGACGACGAGATCGGCGTCCACGTGGAGGTCGGCGAGCGATCTCAGCAAGACACGCGTCGCCACGTAGAACTCGTAGTCCCTCGGTGTTCCCATGTACAACATCGTCGCGTACGCGTTCCTCTTCTTTTCAGTAGGAGACGCCGTCGTTTCATTCACTACCGATAACAACAACACCACCACCACCACCACCAAAAACCCAGCATCAAACTTTAACTTCTGTCTCTCTCTCCGACCCATTTCCACTCTCAAAAAATCAAACTCTATTTCTTCTTCGAGCTTGTCTGGTCGTCAAAGAAATATCTAAGTATATGATATTATCTTAATAGAATCTCAGCAGTTAATGTGGTGGGTCTCTAAGACTCCACCGTACCAAACGGTACCTTTAGCTTGTTGCGAAGATTTTCAAACTAAGCAAGAGAGATAGGGAGAGTTTTTTTTTTTTTAGGTGGGTGTGTAGAAACTAGAAACTAGGAACAACTGGGCAAGGAAAGGCTAATTTTCAGAGTTATAAAACTAAAATAACTATAAAAAAAAAAAACAACAACAACAATAGGCTATTTTTGTTTACAACAATTTTTGGAGGTTTTTTTATTCAACAGAGTTTTCTGTTGGGTTGGGCTGCCTTGAGATCTCAAACGCAGGGCTTTTAATTAAATGAGAAAATGTTACGGTTGTACCTATAAACGAGTGCAACGATGTTACTGGAGTAGGCGGGATAAGAACTAAGAAGCCGTCACAGTACGGAGAAAGTGTTTTTATCGTTTTGGAAATGAGGTTTATTTTAGTTTTTAGAGCTAAATTAAGGATTTATATAATTTATTTATAGCCTATGGGAGAGAGCTTTGGTGTCGGAGCCACTTTTAGAGAAGAGAAAAAAACAAAAGATGGAATAGTATTCATGTAGAACAGCTGACAAAATTGAAATCTTTTTTTTTTTTGGGACTGAATTACCCCCTTAATGTGAGAAATGTCTTGCCGGGTCAAGCTTACTTTTACTCGCCTTTTACGTGTTGTGGACTGGGCTCTGTTGATTCTGGGTGTAAATGACAGCTGACATAGCCCACAGATGATGCAATTCAAAGGCTACTACTAGTACTTCTTCTTGGTGTAGCGTTTATCTTTCTAATTAAACTTTTTGAAAGAAAATGACTAATAAGAAGATAAAGAAAAGAAAAAAAAACGGCATTATTTTATCTATTTGTAGCAGAGGGAAGGATATCTTTGTCTCTTAACACAAGTTATTTTTCCTCCTTCCAAATGGGGATGTTTGGACCTTTTTCAAGTATTCTATTAATTTTTGAATGTGTAAAAGGTATAAACAGACTTTCCCACTCAACACGTATGATAATTTCGCAATAGACTAACAATATTACTAACATACCTAATTTCATAATCTACTAAAATAAAATCATTTTGAGTGAGTGAGTGATTGTAAAAAAAAAAAAAGTAATTAATTCATGTAAAGAATTGCTAATAAAAGCAAATTATGAAATTAGGTACCAAGATTTATTGATATTAGTCACATGCCTAATAGAATTAGCATTAGGGGTTGTAATAAACTCCCCAAATTGTTATTGTACATTCTCAAAATATCGAAAATACACTTTGCCTAATTGTGTAAACTTAAAATTTTTTACAAACCCGCTACAATCATTTCAGTCTTCTATCTCTCCTCTCTCATTTCAATCTTCTCTCTCCCCTCTTTTGAGTTATGTTCCTTCTCTCACTCTCTCTTGTTCATCTCTCTCTTTTTGACAGTGGTGGCTAGAAGTTTTGTTGATTTTTATGGGTTTTTGGATTGTGGATCCCATGGGTTAAGGGTGTTTTGTGGTGTGGGTTTTGTTTGGGTTTGAATCCTTGATTGTGGTGGTGGTGGGTGGGGCGACTGGGTTGCTCTGTGGTGGTGGTGGGTGACTGGGTTGCTTAACAATGGTGTTGGATGGTTGAGAGAGAGACACAAAGTGAGAGAAATAGAGAGGAAGAGAGAGAAGTGAGATAGATATTTTAAAATTATTTTACTGTGTACTTTATATTATTTTAATATGTTGTATGTAAAAATAAAAACTAGAATATTTTGTGAATTGTAAAGTAAGATGATATAATAGATTAAAAAAAAAAAAGATAAAATAGCTTTTTAGATGGTAAAACAAAACATTTTTCGCAAACTCGGATGCGAATGCTCTAAGTTATTCAATGGCCTTTGGTTTGTATCCAATGCTCATGTGACATGGGCATTACACATTTAAGAAAAATTACGACGTGTTAGTCTTGTGTCTCATTCATAACTTTGTTACGGACGAAATACTTACCCCTTTTCAATATTAAAGAATAATATTATTTGATTATTAACATCCTCTAAAGGTCATAGACAATATATGAAAGTACTACTTATACTAACTCACTTGAACAAAAAAACATGTCATCAAATTAAGTTCTGACCTTTATTTATTGTTTAAAATAACACGTTTGTTATGTTTATTTTTTTTTCATGATTAATTTGTCAAATGACATGATTGATTAGGTAGTGATCTTCAAACCAAAACGCATGCTAATTAATGCTGATAAATAAAGTATAATAATGAATGCATATGGTGAATTAGATTTATATTTTACTTTTCATATTTGACGAAATAAGTGAAATATAATTTTTTTTTTTTTTTAAAGAACCGATTTCTTACTGTGATGATAAATAAAGTGTCATTAGAAATTTTGACATTCTTACTGTGATGATAGATAAAGTATTATTAGAAATTTTGAATACAATTTTTCAATCTTACTTTTTGTGTTTCATTTTATGCTTTATTAATCATAATTTATCATGTATTATTATTACTTTATAAGATAATTAAAGTTTAAAATAGAAAAAAAAAAAAAAAAAAAGACATGTAGTATATCCTAATAGGATTTTACTAACGTATGCCCTTAGGATATACAATAGTATATCATTATTGAAAAAAGTTTTATTGAAAATTGAAAAAAAATTAACAATTTTTTTAATTCTCAATAAAATTTTGTCAAAAACGAATTTGTTAATGTATGCCTTAATACATTAACTGGACCTATCATAATAAATTGAACATAATAAAGTGATATACAAAATAGTGAGAAAGATAATTCAGGAATTTCTAACCTGAGGCTGTGAGTGGGCCTTGAAATACCTAACCTTCCATCTAATCTAAAGCATCTTCTCGAGGGCACCAAAAGTTAACCTGAAACCAATTTCATCCTTAAATTGGTCCATGATCAAGTAAAGATATCACTTATTTCTTCTTTTTCTCCCTCACCTTTCTTCGTCATAACTTTATTGATCCATCGAGGATAAGATACCTCATTTTTTGGCTAGAAAGGATAAGATGCCGCATTGATATAAATTAAGCGTGCGTTTGCATAGAAATTAATCTGCATTTTGTGTTTTAGAGCCTAGGAGGGCGTTTGGATGCAGCTTAAAGTTGCTGCGTCCACGTTTTGTTTTGTTTTTTTTTTTTTTCTTCGCTGCTGCGGGGACAAGCGCGCACTGTGCGCGTACTTTTTTAGCAATTTTTTATTAAAAGTGGGTCCCGCAGCACTATTTACACATTTAAAAATTATTTTGCTACAGTGTTTTCAGTTTTAGTTTTCAGCAATAAGTTCTATCCAAACAGACCCTAGGTCTTACGTTACTGTTCATGGACTAACCACCCAAGGAAAAATGTAGCAATAAATGTTATATAGTGTTTTCAACTTTAAAAATTATTTTTTTATAGTATTTTCAACAAAAAAATTTTAATTTTTAATAAAATAAGCGGCATCTAAACAGACTCTAATTAAATAAAATTATAAAAAGCTTTATTTTAGCAATAAGGAAAAAAGGTACACTCTATTTGCTTCTATTGCTCGTGTCACTCACGCCCAATAGAAAATATTGGGAATCATAAAATATTTGAAGGACTAAGTCCTACACGCGCTCTTCGCAAACCCAACAGGTTCTTGCCGACCATCATCATGGTTATGACGATAAACAAGGTAACCATGGTATCGTCCTGTTCTCTTTGAGGATATCCCCTCGTACTTGCTCATCGTCTATCATCAACTTGATTCTTTTTTAGTTTTTTCTTGGATTATCATCAACTTGATTAGATCAGCCCTTAAATATTATATTACTTTAATCGTGTACTTTGTATTGTATGGGGAAGGTTTTATATATATACATATATACATACAAATATAAAGTTGGTATTTGTGAGTTGACTAATGGTTACGTGTCTCTCTAAGGTTGTGTTTGAAATATGAGAAAATGTTAGCTTATTTTACTTTTTAGCTAATTTTTACTCCTAAAGTGAGTCTCATTGCACTCTGAAGTAGGTCTCATTGCTCCAAAAGTCAGCATTTAGTTTTTTTTTTTTTTTTTTTATATAATTTCAGTAAAAAGTTTTCAATTGCAACAAAATAAATAGTTTCCATATGGACCCTGAATCTCCAGTAATTCTATGACAACAAATTTTTTCACATCATTTTCTATAACTATCTTTTGAGACTAAATGAAGAAAAAATAATAAATTTATGTAAAAGTGATAAATTGTTAATCTATCTGGTTGTGGCAAAATTTGCAGTGCACAAATTATGGTGCTATAATTAATTAAAAAACAAAAAATCTATACCACCTATCGATGTTTTGCGCGTTGAATCAAGTTGTGCCCGATCTAGTGATCTAGAAACCATGTTCTCCACCTATGCGCGTTACAAGGGAAATGATTCTCCAAGTATCATAGACACCGATTATGCGAAGTTTATTTAATTTATAATAATATATAACGAAAGAATCATCAAATATTTTAAAGAATGAATAATTTTTTTAAAAGTACTAGTATATATTAATTTAAAACATTTGGAAAGTCAAGCGGGCCTGTTAAAAGACAGCTCCGAATGATCTTTCTTTCCCTAAAAATTATAAAAACATTTTATTGATTATCATTGCACTGAGTCAAGATTGTTTGAATTGGCCACGTTAATATTTAACTGCATCGTCAAAATCACGTACACGTATAGCCGGACAGGTACGTACTAGAAAGTCATCAATTACTTCAAGTTAGTTATGCCTTCACTGGTTTAAAGGACCTAGGAGCATATATAAAGACCAGGGAGGAAAGGTTTTATTATTTTTTTCAGAAAAAGGGAGGAAAGGTAATTTGTGGACAATTAAGAATTATATGACACGTGGTTATTAATAAATATAAACTTAAATTTTCTGGACAGGAGTTTCTTAATTATTTGGGGTAGAAACGATTGCATTATTTATTTTCATTTTACAAAGTTTTCACACATGTAATTTTTTCGAAGAAAATTAGGCCATAATTTAGTTACCGTTAAGTGTGTTGTGTGTGTATATGTATATATTTGGCTGTAGAAAGTACATTTTAAAGAATTACACCTCCTAAGATTCGAAGCCACACTCTCCCCATGTGGAAAGATGGAAGTATCACTTGAGCTAGCCAAGGGACTCCGATGGTTTTGCATGCTTATTCTATTTGATTTTTTTCTATAAAAGACATAAATGCAATAATGAAGATCTACTTAATATCATTCTAACTATGATGGTTTTGCATACTTATTCTATTTGATTTTTTTCTAGAGAAGACATTAATGTAATAATGAAGATCTACTTAATATCATTCTAACTATGATGGTTTTGCATGCTTATTTTCTAGAGAAGACATAAATGTAATAATGAAGATATACTTAATATCATTCTAACTATGCTACATCACTCTACAGCTATCTCTCTATTTTTGGGAGTGAGAATAAGGAAAATCTAGATAAATTACTTAGATTGATTATTCAATTATTGGATAAAATTCAATTTAGTCACCCTACTATTAATTGTGTTAGGATATGTTTGAAACATAGATTATTCCAACCAACTCATCTCTTATCTCCCTCCATCCAAACATAAGGTTAATTTAATCTTAACTTTTACTGCTTAATGAAACGTGTATGCCTTAAAAAGCAAATAAAGGTTATTAAGGATGAGAGTTTATTTGAACTGTGTTGCTCCCTCCACCCCTCCAATAAAGGTGTTCAAGGCTTTTGGAGAGTCTAAGTACTACCAATTATAACATTTTAAAAACCCCTAAATTAATCCCTTAACATTATGTTTTGTGGCACTTATTTGGTAGAGTTCATATTATTGTACTTATTAGTTATTGCTATAATTCAAATAACTATTTCAAAATTTCTTTAAATTCCTAAATGCATAACTCATCCATAAAATATATAAATTTATTATTAACTAATAGTTAAATTTTATCACATCTTAATTATCTAAACAAATACCGTATTATCTAGAATTGTTTTGATATCAATATAAGTTATTGTTTCTTCAAAGTTATCGTTTCCTCAAAAAAAGAAAAAGAAAAAGAAAAAAATCTAACTTATTGATAAGTGATAACTCAACAAACCTAGAGATCTGTTTGGTAATTCGGTTCGTTTCACTTAGTCGATAACCCAAAATCCCGAAGAGCCAAAATAATTCTAAACTATGCAATAGTCAACATGTACTAGCCCAAGACGAAAAATAAAAAATAAAAAGCACACAAGGAATACAAAAAATTTGCAGAGAAATTAATGATAAGAGACTTACAGAGCTTGGACCCATGAGACAGGCACGTCTTTGGAGGCAATGACGACTCGATCGGCGTCCACGTGGAGTCCGGCGAGCGATCTGAGCATGACACGTATCGCTATGAAGAACTCGTAGTCCCTCCTTCCCCTCATGTACATCATCGTCGCGTACGCGTTCTTATGTTTTTGCGGCGGCGGCGGCGAAGCCTGAGCCGGCTCTTCTTCTCCACTCACCAACGTCGTTTCATATTTCGCTGCTAAAACTAGCAACAGCAATAATCTCATAAACCCAACAATTTTATTCTCTTTCCGACCCATCTCTATTTTCCTTTTCCTTTTCTCAACGAAGTTGAAAGCAAGTTCTCCCTCCAAATATATATATATATATATATATATATATATATATATATATATATATATATATCTTCTTTTCTCTCTTTCTGTCAGCTATTCCATGGACTATAATTTACATATAGAAGAACAGACCAGGTTTTGTTTTTTTGGCATGTTTTATGTTGCTGTAAAAATGAGGAGTGTGCCTTGATATCTCAGCTAGCTATAGCCTGCTTAAATATAAAGACAGCTTTTTAACGGGTGTGAAACTGAAACGTTGTTGTGTGTGTGTGTGTATATATATATATATATATATATTTTTCTAGGTAACCTAGTTTAGTTACTTTTTATATTTCATTAAAATCTTCATAGTTTTCATCACAAAAAAACAGAAGTATATATTAGTTATCTCCTATATACAATTGGAGAGATATGTTACTATTGGTATTTATGTGTAGAGAAAAGCTGCAATGTGAAATTTCTCATAATTATCTTACACGCTATCTTTAAATAATATAAAAAATTATTATATACTTTTAGAATATTCAATAACAACTCTTACCATACATGGTTATGATTAGATTATAATATTTTAGATTCTACTTGTTTTTAAAATTATATCATATATACTGTATGATGTTTATATTATATTAAAGTAAAGTCCTAACAAAAATTTATATAATACCTGATCAAATTTTGTACATTTTTAATGAAATATATATATATATATATATATATATATAATTTTTTTTTTCCCTATTTTCACCAGCTTACTTTCGATCCATATTTATATTCATGCTTGAGTTATTATTTTAGATTATTAATTAATTTCTTCTTTTGGTTAGTGAGCAAAGTTTAATCGGAGAGAAAACTAATAATAAACTTGATTTAATTTTGAAACTTTGGAGGATGACATTGAAAAAAGTAATAATTTAGGGACTAAATTAAATTGCCCAATAGAACAAAAGTTCTAATTTAAGTATTTAACCACAATTTTTTCTAACAGAATTATTTTATTTTATTTTATAAATGCTAGAGATGTTGATGCGTGGTGGGTGATTGTTTGTAGATAACGCAAATTTGACAAAGAAGAGTAAACAAAATACCGGTTGGTTGTTTCTCCCCAAAGAATATATATATACCAGTTGGTTTTGTCGGTAATTTTTTTGTATATAAGCAAAAGAAAATTTGTGAATAAAGTTTGAGTAAGCCATCAGGAGAGAAATTACTCTCCTTAATTATGATGACTTACTCAATGCAACTTTCTTTCTTAGATGATTCACTATAATTTATTTTTCGGATTTTTTTTTTAGTATTTTACAGTTTTTTTGGGGGGGGGGGGGGGGTAAAATCTTGATCAAAGCTGAAAACATTTTTTGTGAATCAGAAAACTTGTGTGTAAAAGTTGTAAAATGTTTTGCCAAAAAATATTTAGTAAAATATTTTCCAAAACATAAATCATTTCCTTTTTCTCTCTTTGCGCTTAGTAACCCCCTCCCTTCTCTCTTATTGCACATTGAAACACACAAAAACTTGGTTGTTAGAGCTAGCGGTCATGAGCAATGTCCTAGGGTGTGAAGGCTTGCAGCTTGCAATTTTGTGGTTGTTGCCAAGACTACACAAATTGATGGCGTTTTGCGACTGGGTTTGCATTGATTTGGTTGGAGTTGTGTCAAAATGGTGGTTATTTGCACCGATCAATGATTGGGTGCACCGATTACGTTGTGAGATAGGAAAATGTTTTCATTCATGTCGCACTCAAACACTTACAAATGTTTATTTTTTAAAACATTTTCAACATTAAAAAAAAAATTCTTCAAAAACATATTCAACTGAAAAACAATTTATAACGACACAAATAAAGCCTAAATTTTTGTTTCATTATAAGAGTTAGACTCTTCATATTTTATTTTCTCTCAGTTCCTTATTTAAGATTTTTAAATGAATAATATTGTGTTTTTTTTTTTTTTGTTGAGAGTGAAGATAATGTTGTTATGTGGATATGAGTAATGAAAATTTTATAAAAATTGTATATAAAATTTTCAAATAATAATGGGTGAAAAAACGTGGTGACTTAATATTATTATTTCAAATTTTCACGTTATACTATGGAATGCATGTGCTGCTATTTGTGCATATACATGACAAATTTTTAATGTTTTCAATATTTTAAAATTTAAAACAAATTTAAAAATATAACACAAGAATATTGTAACTTAAAACAAGTTAGATTATATTTGAACCAGTTAAGTATTGAATCGCATGCCAATTACCACATCTCTAGATCTATACAGGTTCAGGTTCTAGAGAGTGCAAAGAAGGGTTCAAATAATCAAGCTATTAAGCAGTTTTAGAAGAAATTTTTGAATATGAATTTTCTGTATGTCATGAAATTATTCCTGTGCGTCCCAAAATAAGGCTACTGGGATTCAAGGGAGTTTGGGCTCACAATTTATTTGTATGGTGGGCTTTTAGATTTCCTACCATGAGTGGCACTATGCTCGACTGCCCCGTTTCCTGAGTCTCCCCTCTTTTCTCACTAACACTCCCCTTTCTTCCTTGGGGATGATTAATATTACTTTCTCTAGTCTTTCCACTCTAAAATTGCCAACCCCTTCAACTGAATCTTCCCTGCCTATTTATAGCCAAACTTAGTGGAACAGTCATGATTATTCCCCTGGTAGGTGGAAGGAGGGGTCCAATACTATTACCCATAAGTGGGGGTTTAGTTGGGAGTAGGAGGAAGTGAGAGTGACATTGGAACTGGCTCCACCGTCGGATTTGATGCTCGGCAGGGGCGTTCCCTAGGCAATGGAAGGGAGGTCCAATATCGTTTCGCCTAAGTGGATGTTTGGTGACGGGAAGGAGAAAATGATAGTGGCGTTGGGACTAGCCCCGCCTGTAAGTTCTATGCTTGGCAGGGGCACGCCACAGGCTGCTTTGAGCACTCTGAGCTCAAACCCCTCAGACGACACGTGCGTTACCATATGTAATCAGTGCGGGGCTCTTATACAAGTTAGTCTTCATGGGCCTTAGGGCGATTAGGCTTGACGGGGGGTGAGGCCCGTACAATAGCCCCCCCTTGATTCATGCTCTACTTCAGGCGATGAATCAAGGATCCCAGGCAAGTCGTAGTGATCGCTTCCTGCGGACTTATACTCTTTGCACACGGCTAGGGCGATCGTCATAGCAGATTTCTCGAAAATGGCGCTATTTCAGGTCGTCACGTCAGTAATTAATATTTGGTAGTTGGCGAACCGCCCGACGGTTCGTGAACCGTGCTCACGCGTGTGAGGGGTTATCCAAGAAAGGGATTTGGGAGGGTTTTCCCGCTCTTGGCCTCATTAAATGCTTCAAGGTCCTATAAATAGCCCATTCTGGACTCCTTTTTCACTTTTCGCGTTCCTCTCGCTCCCAATCTCTCCTTTACCAAGCATTCTTCTCCTGCGCAAAAACTTCCTCAGTTCTCCACTCCCTAAAGCCCAAAGTAAGTTCTTTTTGTCTCTCTTTCCTTTTCGATTCTCTTCCATTATATACTCTAGGAATGGGGTTTTCTCACCTACTTACCCCTGGGGCTGCCTTGGCTAGTTTTAGAGAGACCTTTGGCGTCCCAGGGGATGTCGACGTTGCGTATTGCAATGTGGGCGACCTCGAACTTCAAAGGGTTGCTGACTCGAACGCAGCGTTCTTTCCACTGATGTCCATACTTGAGGGTGGGGTTAGGTTCCCTGTAGACCCTCTCGTAATAGGTACCCTAGGGTTTTACGGTCTGTGCCCCGACCATTTTCCCCCCAACTTTTATAGAGTTGTTAGTTGTGTCATCCGGTTAAATCACATGTTCGGGCTGCAGTTGAACCAGCACGACATAAATTTCATGTATAAATTGTGCGGCAACTTCACACGTGGTTATTACTTGAAAACTAGAGATACACGAGTCCGGCTTATATCTTGCCTGCCCGACTCTAATAGGAACTCGGTCGGAGAGTTCGTTTGGGTGCGTGGTAACTGGCATGCCAGTGAGCTTCTTTGCCCGCTCTCACCATGTGAAGTTGGTCGGTACCGACAATCCCCATTTGATTTGTTCTTGCATCTTATATATTTTTTCTTTTATAGCTGATCGGTTTGTTCCTGGACTTGTTGCAGAATCCAAAAGGTTCTTTCCGGACACTCGAGTTATACACGCGTGAGACCTTAACTTCGTTCTTAGGTCGGAGATCTTCGTGCACGACGACGGGCAACTTAGGGCATCTCATTTGATCCTCGGCGTCAACCCCGTGTACACCACTTGGCAAAACTTCAGCCAGGCGCTTTTGGTAGACAGCTCGCTCCTGTCGTACATTGACGTGCGGTACAAGACATTCCTTCCCCCCGGGCTCACCACAGGCGAGGCTCGAGAACGTGGCCTGCGCTATACTACTGCAGACGACATCTCGCCTGTGAAGGACAGTTCTGCCGAGCGCATGTCCCAAAATTGACAGAGGCATGAAGTGATCGGACAGCTAGAGGATGCTGCCCCCGTAACCGAGGAACGAGCTGCCAAGCCAGTAGGTATTCCGAGCGTTACATCCGACCATGCGGAGAGAATGGTGAAGTATAGGGAGATGACCCTTTCTCGGTTCATTCCTAGCGCCAGACCTACGTCTCAAACTCAGTCCCCAAAAGGAACGAGTCAAACTCCTCCCGGGGGTGAAAACAGGAAGAGAAAAAGGATTGCCGAGAAGAACCCTCCTGTCTCGGGTGACACTTTGCTGAAGACCCCTCCCCGTGCAGTGGGCGGTTCTAGGCTTCCAGAGGGGCCGGTGGTCACACCCCCTGCGGTTCAAGTTGGAACAAACGTGGCATCTTCTTCCCGACCGGGAGTCGACTGGCAGCACACCTTTCGGTTAGGTGATGAGTGCTTGCCGGAAACCACCAGCGTCCGGCTATGGGACAGGGGTGCAGGGGGGCGAGTGGCCCAAAGTTTGGTGCAAGGCCTCATGCACAGGGTGATGACGAGACACTTGCCGCTCGACTACAATGGCATTCCATTGCGGTAACACTCTACTCCCCTTGGCTGTGTACATTGTAATAAGTGTTTTTTTTTTTTTTTTGATTCATCATTTGGCTACTATCCTATCTCCAGGTTGCGCAGATGACCAGCATTATGAACGGGCGGTTGAAGGATGCGGCCGAGGCCCTGAGGGGGAAAAGGCGCTAAAGGCTGTTGCTGAAGCCACGGCCAGGGAAAAGGGGGAGGCTGCCGCGGCATCGGAGAGGAAAGCGATAGATGCTGAGAACGCCCGGCAGGCCACCAAGAGAAAGCTGACCATCCTGGAGGTGAAGCTAGGGGAGACAGAGCTCAAGTTAGCGACAGTGGATAGCTTGAGTGTAGCTCAAGCTAATGAAATCGCCGGCCTGAAAGAGTCCCTCGAAGCCTGCGAGGAAAAGTGATACAATGTTGGCTTCTCGGACGCTGAAAACTCCGCGAAGCCGATCATTCAACAAGCTTGGCGCCATGGATTCGGGGAGGGATGGTTAGCTGCCCTTTAGGCGATAGGAGTAGCCGTGGACTCTCCGATGTGGGACCTCGAGCAGATCCCTATCGCGGCCCCTCTTCCCCCCGTCGTTCAGAGTCCGACCGAGGCTTCAGATGAGGAGGAGACTCTGAGTATGATTGACCTCGTGTGGGATATTGATGCTCACGGGGAGGCAGCTGACCCGGAGGTTACAAGCAACATCCGCGTTGGGGCCGAAGCTGCACCAGACCAGGTCCCCCCGATAATCCAGACAGCTGCGAGCGGAATTGAGCAACCCGTTCCTCCGCTCACGCCAACCGACCCTGCCGTTTGAAGATCTAGCCTTTCTTTTGTCTCTTTTTTTTTGCTGTTATTATTTTTTTTTTGACGTTTGATGAGCCTAAATCGCCGGGTTGTGGCAATGGAACAATTTCCCTGTCCTCCGGGCAGTTATAATTAATGTCGTTTGAATATCGTTGTTTTAATTAATGTCGTTTAAATATCGTTTGTGCTTTCCTGTCGCTTGCTTGGTAACTGCCGATCCTATACATGATTAAAGTTAGGTTGCCCATCATACCTTACTTTCTCGCTTTTGGGGGCCGGGAGTAGCCCCTTTGAGTTCAAGCTGTAGTGGCTTACGTTACTGGACGCTCGGCGTCGCTGGCCAGGCCAAGATACTTAGGCGAGAATAGCGTAAGGTTTTCACCTGCTCGGTGATAGGAATCGGACCAAGGGCAGGTTTCTGTCCTTAGATAAAATAGCTTAAGGTTTTCACCTTCTTGGTGATAGGAATCGAACCGAGGGCAGGTTTCTGTCCTTAGATAAAAATAGCCTAAGGTTTTCACCTGCTCGGTGATAGGAATCGAACCGAGGGCGGGTTTCTGTCCTTAGATAAAAATAGCCTAAGGTTTTCACTTGCTCGGTGATAGGAATCGAACCGAAGGCAGGTTTTTGTCCTTACCGTGAATGAGTTGCCTTTACCCTCGCGATTTTCTTTATAATTCTTGTCTGGCGATAATAACTTGAAATAAGAAAAGGGGGATCTAGCTGAATAAGTGCCTTCGTATTAAACATGCAGCAATGCAGGATTACATCAAGTTTATATCTTTGGAGGGTGTCTGATCACTGATAAAAAATTTTCAAATTGCGAACATTCCATGGCCGGTGGAGCGATTTTTCCTCCAAATCCTCCAGATAGTATGCCCCTGCTCCGGAAATAGCAGTCACCCGGTAGGGCCTTTCCCACAGACGGCGCCAATTGTGCGTCCTAAAATAAGGCTACTGGGCCTCAGGGGAGTTTGGGCTCACAATTTATTTGTATGGTGGGCTTTTGGATTTCCTACCACAGGTGGCACTATGCTCGGCTGCTCCGTTTCCTGAGTCTCCCCTCTTTTCTCACTAACACTCTCATTTCTTCCTTGGGGATGATTAATATTACTTTCTCTAGTCTTTCTACTCTGGAATTACCAACCCCTTCAACTGAATCTTCCCTGCTTATTTATAGCCAAACTTAGTGGAATGGTCATGATTATTCCCCTGGTGGGTGGAAGGAGGGGTCCAATACTATTACCCATAAGTGGGGGTTTAGTTGGGAGTGGGAGGAAGTGAGAGTGGCATTGGAATTGGCAGGGGAGTTCCCTAGGCAATGGAAGGGAGGTCTAATACCGTTTCGCCTAAGTGGATGTTTGGTGACGGGAATGAGAAAATGATAGTGGCGTTGGGACCAGCCCCGCCTGTAAGTTCTGTGCTCGGCAGGGGCACGCCACAGGCTGCTTTGAGCACTCCGAGCTCAAACCCCTCGGACGGCACGTGCGTTACCATGTGTGATCAGTGCGGGGCTCTTATACGAGTTAGTTTTCATGGGCCTTAGGGCGATTGGGCTTGACGGGGGGTGAGGCCCGTACAATTCTTATGATGAGAAATCCTTGTAAAGGAAAAATTGTGAACACTTCTCTATGTATGATATGTCAGAAAATCAACACTGATATGCATTAATTTTTAAATTTTTTTGGTAAATGACTGTTGTTTTATTAGAGTAAGTTTATGGACAATTTTTGTCATAATCCTGACATGTGTTACCATATAATAATAAAGAAAAAAACTGTTGGTCCATATGAAAGTGATGGTTCACCTCACTTTCACCAATCACAACCGTATATATTATCAAGTTATGACAAAGTATATTAATGCAAAGGAACTATTTATTAATGCTAGATATGTTATTGTGGTTGGTGCTTGTTTGTAGATAATGCACATTTGCCAAATCTCTTGTTATTGCCTAAAGGATTTGGAATCAAATCCAACCTTAGGAAAAGAATGGAGTTTTTAGAGAAAGAATTATTTTTTTATTATCATGTAGGCCATAATAAATCCAAATTGGACCTATAGTTAGAGTCATTTGTTCCGAAGTTTCATCATAGTACGTGCACTACAAAAAATGCGGGCTGTAGCCGCGTTTTTTAGCCGCGTTTAAAAAAAACGCAGCTATACTTGACCTATAGCCGCGTTTCAAAGAAACGCGGCTATAGACCAAACCTATAGCCGCGTTTCTAGGAAACGCGGCAATAGACCTAACCTCTAGCCGCGTTTTTTATAAAACGCAGCTTTAGACATAACCTATAGCTCCGTTTTAAAAAACGCAGCTCTAGGTAAGGTCTATAGTCGTGTTTGTATGTGTGTAGCTGCGTTTTTTTAGGACCTATAGCCGCGTTTCTGAAAACGCGGCCATAGGTCCAGCCAAATTTTACTTTTGAGCTTCAGAGCATGTACAGCCCAATAAATTTTTTTTATAAAGTTGGGGCTATAGCCGCGTTTTTAGAAACGCGGCTATAGGTAACAGGCCAAATACACATTCGGCATGAGCTTTGAGCGGACTAAATTATATTTTTTTTTAATGGAGGACCTATAGGTAACACAAAAAACAAAAAAGGAGTACGCTGAGATATGTAGAAGAATAAAATATTATATTTCTAACAAAGTAGGACCTATAGCCGCGTTTTTAAAAACGCGACTATAGGTCTACTTTTTAAAAAATAAAAAAGTAATGACCTGACCCCCCACCTACCCCATTTACTCCCTACCACTCAATTCAAAATATCTCATCTTTTCTCTCTATGCCCGTGTTCTTCTTTTCTTGTCTTTTCTTTTTCTCTCAACACAACACAATGGTTCTTTTCATTTTTCCGGCAAAGATGACCGGAAATATTCATTGAAGAAGCTAAGGTTCATCTATCTCTACTATTTAAGGTAAAAAATTTCTAATCTTCTTATGGGTATTATACTTTTGCTAGAGCTTATTTTTATTTAAACTTTATGAGCATTGGGAGTAATATTTATGTGTTTATATGTATGGGTTTTACATTGGTGGAATTATTTGATTTTGAATTTTTTGGATATGTGCTTGAATTTGTGCTATAGTGCTTATGTTTAAATGGGTTTGTGTTCTTGAGGTTGTTCTTTTTCTATTTTTAGGCTTATGCTTTTGTGTTCCTTGAATGGATTTAGTGTTAGCTTTGGGTTGATTTTGTTGAATGAGAGGAGATTCATGGGTTTGTGTTATTATATTTTGGAGCATATTATGTTTGTATTATGAGGATATTGTGTTTGATTTTGAATTTTTTGGGTGTGTTTGTATTGTGGGTATGTTGTGTTTGATTTTGAATTTTTTGGGTTTGTGTTTGGTTTTGGATTTTCTGGGTTTGTGATTAATTTTGAATTTTTTTTGTTTGAATTTTGAATTTTCGGAGGAAAAAAAAAAAACCCAGAATTTTTTTTTTTGTTTTTAATAAAACCTATAACCGCGGTTACAAACGCAGCTTAAAGTGGGTCTGTAGCCGCGTTTTTGAAAAACGCGGCGATAGACCCGCAGGGTTGTTGCTGCGCCACTTAGGCCTCGGTTGTAAACGCGGCTCTAGAAAACGCGGCTATAGCCTATAGCCGCGTTTTTGGGGTCTATAGCCGCGTTTTTAAAACGCGGCCATAGACCCCATTTTTTGTAGTGGTGGACTCATGTGTAAACTTGCGGTGCATCACTATGTACACTTATTACGCTTCAATCTTTGTTCATGTCGTGTTAGGATCATTCTCTTTTAAATCTTAAGGAGTTAGCTCAGTGATTCTTAGGACCTTATGATATTCATGAGATTTTGAATTCAAAATCTATTGTTAGTATTTTTGGGCTACCTCATAGGATTCTTTTTTATAATAATCCGGTGTGTGAGGGATAAAAGGGACTACATATACCCAAAAAAATAGTCAAATATTTGAAAAAATCTGAATACCCCTGTTTATAAAAAAAATCAATTTTATTTAAAATTGATCAAGTTTATAGTTCACATTAGATATTATAAATTTAAAGATATATTCAATATTATGTTATTTAAAATTTCTTACCTTAAAAAAAACGTTATTTAAAATAGCATTTTACATTATTAAATCTATGAAATAAATGTGGTAGGAGCAAGCTAGAATAACTCTCAGGCTATTTATTTTTATTCCTTTCTTCTAATTGGAAAATGACCTAGTGCAGCACGTCTAGAGCATTTTGGTTTAAAATTAAAGATCCCACCCAATTAAGTCAACCCAGCACTCCCTTTTAAATCAGCCCCAGTGCAGTAGAGACTAACTAAAGTATACATTTATTTTAGTACTCCTCGTCATTTTCTTTTGTTATTATTGTTGATGTGGTGCAACGTAACTATTGGTATTGGTTTAATAATCAACCAGACATGTGAAATTGGGCATGCCTAGCGCTGAAATATAAAAAGAACTAGCTAGTTATCATTCATGATAGTAAATAAGATATTGTTATTCGAAATTACAAATAGCTCACAAGTCCCTGTCTCAGATAGAAGGATTAATTGAAACTGTATTCATTCAGTGTAGGTTTCTACGTGTCTCGAACTTTGACCTCAAGGACGCTAGCTGATGCTTTTTTTTTTTTTTTTTATGCTGATGGGGGCTTTTAGTTGGTTTGTAACCATCTTATAGGTTTTTTTTTTTTTTTTTTAGTCAGCATACGAATATCATTAAAAATGCAATGAAAGATAAGATCCCTGAAGGATACATATATGGATTCAATATTGGTCAGGTTAAGACAAAATTTAATGGATTACCCACATTTGCTTCGAACTTCAAAGTGGTGCTTGCCAAGAAAAGCATTGCATGGGTCGACCATGGCTGAGATCATCTTGCTAATTATTAAACAAGGTACATCATGATTTTTGAAATAATATATCGAATAGGAGGATATATTTTCGTGTGCCTTGGGGAATATACTTTTATACTAGCTCGCTTGCAATCTTATCATTAGCTCCATTATTGAATCGTCCTCAAGTGGAAAAAGCTGATTATTACATTACATAGCGTAAATTGATTGAGTTGGTAGCTAGGTTTAATTTGTGAGAGAGTTGATTTTTACGATTTCGTGCACGTACCTTTTTCTCTACGGCCGGCTTAATAGTAATCATTTTATTGGTGTTTCAATATCTAATGGTGGCCCATGATGTGTTTGTCTTCTCTATCCCAAAGTGATTATAAAGGAATGATTCGGAAATCCTTAATATTTGACGTGCAGGCACAAGCATATATATATATATATATATATATATATATATATATATAGAGAGAGAGAAATTACGGTAACCAGTGACCAATTAACTTAGAGAGCATAGTGCATGATAGCAACACTTCTTTAAGTGCATAGACAATTGTAAGAAAGGTACTTTTGTTTTGTTGTCAAAGGAATTTTGCATTAACACAAATAATTAAAGAGACAAACCGATAAGTAGTATAACTTAGAAACAAAAGTATATAGTACTGTACTAAAACACTTTACAAAATCATCATCGCTTGATTCGAGCTATTGTTGGATTTGTAGATCGTTGCATCGATCAATATTCCCGATTCTCCGACCCGTAGAAAGAATTTCAATATGAGACATGGATTTGTCTAATTTTTCACAAACAAAAGACACTAATATCAAAGGTCAAACTACATAGTTTGCCGTCACCAGGTTAACCCCAATTACATGCATAAGACATGGGGTGGATTGTGACATAAATAATAATTAAATATATATATATATATATATATATATATATATATATATATATATATATATATATATATATATATTGTTTTGACCGACTAAATAGACTAGGTTAGAACTAAGCACTACTCAACTAGCCAGAAGGTATCTCTAAAGAATATGTTTTCAGTTTTCACTAAGGAAATGCTGTGTGCTATCAGCAGGGTCTTGCAGTCTAATAATTAAATTATTAGGAGCTGTCAAAGTGCGTGTCTCCACGGGAAAGATGAAATTTACGGAATTATCCTAATGTTGACCAAATTGTCACAGCAAATTATTTTTAACAATTAATTGTTGTGAGATATGATTCCGTTTAATACTACTCTGCAAGATTAAAGATAATTTTTTTTTTTTTTTTTTTTTTTAAAGAAGGCTGCAAATTCCTTTAAAGAAGTCAAATCGACGTAAATTATAGCGTCGAAGTGTGGAGGAACATTCTCCGTTCACACCAAAATACCTATGACATGCTTAGCATATTTAGAGCATTCACAGCAAAAAAATTAAAATTTTTAGTATATAGTAATTTAAAAAGTTACTTTATCTCTTTTAACAACCTACTTTACAATACACACAATTAAAGGTTTTTTAACATTCAACACATTAAAATAATATAAACAACACAATAAAAATAATATAAACACGATAAACAACAACCACAACTATCAATACATTAAAAAATTATTTTTTGTTTTGAGTTTTAAGCTACAATGGGCTGCTATTGTAGCTCAAACTCAAATTTTTTTAACTTTGGCTTCTTTGCTGTAGAAGTTGTTTTAGGGGAATTAGTTGCTAAATTGACCTTATTGCTGATGCTTTAAATGTTATTAGAAACGGGATTGCCTTGATGATGAACATGGAAGAAAGTTATATACCTAATGGATCATGCAAAAAACTAATTCGCATCAGCAATCAAGTGACAAAATGAAGTAGGGGAGATCTCATCAATTCTTAAAGTGTTCATAATTATCTTTGAATCACTTTCCGAGATTGCCTTGATGATCCCAACTTTCAAAGAGAATTCGAGCAAGGTTTTCAGACCCGAACCGAACCGGGAGGTCGGACCGTGAAAACCGGAAACCGGATGAAAATTTGGTTTTTTAAGCATAGAGAACCGAGCATATGTGGCAATTCCGTGAACCCCTAAAACCGAGGTTGAACCGCACGGTCCAACCCCTTAGCATTTAAAAAAAAAAAAAAAAAAACTTAACATAATTTTATTATACTTAATTAAATTATCCATCTCTTACAAGGAATAAAACAAAATTATAATTAAAATCCTTCAAAGATATTCGACTTTACTTCAAAAATTAATCATAAATTTTAATGTTTTCATGGTTATTATTTTATTTTATTAACTTTCTTATTTAATTATTAAATATGTGCTTGAAAATTATTAAATTTCCCTTACATATATATATATATATATATAGATATATTAGTCAATTTTGCTAGTTTTATAAATTTAATATCTATATTTAGGCTTTAATTAATTATGACGTCTTCACGGTCCGACCTCGGTTCAACCTCAAAAACCTTAAACCTTTCTCTTTTACGGTTCAATGAACAGTCTAGGTCTAAAAACCTTGAATTCGAGTGCTCCAACAGTTTTTATTGCTTTGTTAGGAACCTAGAGGTTCCTAATGGGGATGGGTATGAATTGTAGGGGGATTGACTTGATTCGAGGTAGTCACCCTCCATAGAGAAAGAGAGAGAGAGTGATGCACTAATGCACTAAGAAGTTGATTTATTCTTCAATTGATATCTCATATTGAATTACAATCATGTATTTATAGGAAATTATTTCTAATTTCATTGGCCCACATGGCCTCATCCTATTGGTTCTATTATTCTCCATGTGCATTAATAATTTCAACATGTGCTAAATGTGATTAACCATGTGCATTAATAATTCCAACATGTGCTAAATGTGATTAACATGCTTGGAATTGTAACTAACTAACTAACTAAATCTCAATACAACAATTATTATCCATATTCCTAACATGCTTCAATCTCTGCAATTGAATGAGGGAGGGCAACTATCTGAGACATGGAGGCTATAACCAAATCTTCTCATCTCTAATAATGACCCCCCCCCCCCCGCGCGGCGGCGGCGGCGGCGGCCTAGACCTACTCTATCATCTTCCTTAAAAATTGCTCCATCAAAATTTACTTTATAGTTATCCACTAATTAAACTTAAACAAATTTTGTACCTAATTAATCTTGTGATATGATAATTCCACTGATGTAAAATAATTCCCATATTTAAAAGGGCACTACCATTGTTCGAGTTCGGTTTAGATGGCATGTATGTCTATATACATATATAACAAATTTTACAAATTTTATTATATTGCTAAGATGATAGGTTGTAATTGGTGCACAATAAAATAAATTATGACAAAGATAATTTCACGTGAAAATGACCATTACCCATTTTACATGTTATGAAAAAAGTTTCGAATTCAATTATATTATTGTTGTTGTGTAAGGCACGTGTCACATGGTGTTAGAGATCTACAAGTTTGGATGTTTCATTTGGAGACGGAAGTGGGGAGTCCTCGTCTCCAGAGAAAAATGTGATGTGCCGATCGAGGACGTGACTGGTTGTGAACTTGGACATAACTGGCGCCTAAAATTGCTACACCAAGTGGAAATGAAAGTCTCTTCAAAGCCGCAACTTGAAAAAGTCATGACAGTTCAGATCAGTTGTAGTAGTAAATTAATTAGCGCGTGCAAGACGAGTCACTCTTCTTTACACAATATGATCATCTTGTCCCTCATGCAATCTCAGATGATTGGCTCATGGAACCTAATCAGTCAATGTTGCGGCAGCTCAGATTGAGCTACCCTTTGTTTCATCATACTATACATGGACATGGTGTTTTCTAATTGCAGAGCTTGTGGTGATTATCAAACTTGGGCTCGAAATGAGGCCCAGTTCATTAATAATGGAACTATTTTTGGGGGATGGTCGTTGGTTTTGTCTTTTTAAGCAATAAATGAGAGCTTGGCCCATCTCTTCCTACCACAGAAGACAGCTCATATAAGAGAGAAAGGATATGGGAAATGGCCCACTGAAGAGAATACAGCTAGCCCGCTGGGCCAGCAAATGAGAAACCTGGTTGGCTTCACTATAAACAAAAACAAAGTTCCCAAAAAACCTTATCAATATTGGAGACAAAAGTCACAACACTAACGAATAGAGTCAATAGATCATTCACCTTTTTTCTTTTTCTTTTTTCTTTTTTTAATTTTAAGAAACAAACACACACATGTTGGAGACACCACTAGCGAACAGACTATTCACTTCTTCTTCTTCTTCTTTTTTCTTTTCTTTTTTTAATAATTTTTTTAAGAAACAAGTACACACAAAGAGGAAAAGGGAATGAGATTCTAAAAACGAAGGTTACAAATTCCATTCAAAAGTTATGATAAATTTTAAGAAAAAGTGGAGCAAGTTATACAACATATAATATGTGTTTTTAAGAAATATGGGATAATTACCATTTTTTTTTAAACAAATACACACACATGGGTGAGAGGATGGATTCTAAGTTTCTGACACAAAGTCATATTAAAAAAAAACCTCACTAAAAGACTTTGGTAACTTATAAGAGATGATAAAGTTAAGTTACACTATACATAACACACTTTTTTAATAAATAGGTGATTTGTGATACTTTTGTGTTCGTTTAAAACTTACTTGCAACATCATATACTAATGTACTCATATAGTAAATTTTTTGTTTTTGATAATTAGTACTCATATAGTAATTTTTTTTTTGATAAATATTTATCAAAAACAAAAAATTTATAATGCAGATTGGTTAAGAAAAAATATAATATTTTAATATTTTATGTTAATTTCTTTTTCCTAGTTGAATTAGGATTTTAATTATTTTTCTTTCTCAAGTAGAAGTTGGTTCATTATTTCTTTTCCTAAAAAGAGTAGGAGAAATTTTATTTCTATAAATACTCTTTATAGAGAGGTTGATTATGGTTATGTGTTTTTTAATAAAAGTTTGCTAGAGACATTTTCTCTATTATTTTGCCTACTAGCCTAGTGTTCTTGTAAAACTTAGGTTTTGTGGAAGAGTTGTAGTAATTGTGTGTTATTCTGCTTCTACATGCTTACATTGCATCAATTTACTATATGAGTACAACAGTAAATATTCTCCCACCACTCATTTGTTGATTAATCAACAAGTGGGTGGTGGGGCAATTTGAACCTTTAATGTTTCTGTTAGAAACACTATCAGTGTCAGTTGAGTTACAAGTTTCTTGACCCATATAATAATATAATTAAAAGTTATAAATTGTGATAATGTTAAGTGATTATATTTGTTGTAAAGGCATAAGCTCAAAACACCAAGAATTATGTGGTTCAATAATAGCCTACATCCACATGTAGCAGAAGCAGAAGATATCCAAATCAAAGTTGGAGTAATACTAAGATTAGGGGCTGCACCTAATACCAAGAGAAATTTGTCTCTACACTACACAATACATTCAAAGAGATTTCTCTCTAACTCAAACCAACAGACCAAAAAATTTACAAATACCAAGTTGCAGCAACACACACAATACAAGAAAAGCGACAATCCTCTAAATTAACCTAAGACAAATCACACTACTCAAATCAAATAACAAATTGTCATACCAATTGCAAATTGCCCAAACCAAATACAAATTGCTGCACTACCAAGAGAGAGTTTAATACAAAAACTAATTCAAAGTCTTTATCTGTGTGGAAGACCCTTATCTGTGTGGAAAACCCTTAGGCCAAAGCCACCAAATCCTATTTAGTTTTATCTATTTATAAAACTTCAATATTTATTTAATTATTTATTTGTAAACAAGAAATACATTTTTTTAGTGAACAAGAAATACATTCCTTCATAGACAACGAGTATCATTTACTTATTTCCCATTAAACTCAAAAGCTGTAATTTACAGTGCAAATTCAATCTCTGTAAAATACTAATTAAGCACATCATACATTATCCCCCGCCCCCTCCACAAAAGAAAAGAGAGAAGAATTTGGAACCAGAATTGTCTATAATATATACTCCAATCAAAATACCATAGAGACTTCCTTGTTTTGGTTCACATGCTCCCAAAATTGCACCATAAGGTAGAGAGGTTAGTTTTGTTTTGTTCTTTTTTTATTTTTCAGTTCGAGAACTGCATATCTTCTAGAAGATCTTATTGTAGAACTAATTCGTCCATAATATACAGTGCCGGCTCAAGGCCTAGGCCCAAGGCGTAAGGCCCCACAACCAAAAAAAAAAAAATTCCTTACTAAAAAAAGGCCCCATTTCCATTTGTAAAGACCCAAAATTTTATGAAAATATAACATTTTTTAAATCATTAGTATTTTTTTTTAAGTGATGTTAAAGATACCACAAATTTTACTATAGGTTTAAGTTTAAATTTAACTAACATGTCACCAATCACATAAAAAATTAATTCAAACACAAATAAATTAAGTTGTTGAATTTCATCAATTACAGTCATTATCACATTATATTGTGAACATTTTGCAGTACCTTTAGTATTTTCTTTTTCTTTTTCATTTCTAACAAGGCTTCCAAAATAGGAGACCAATAGAAATTAAAACCAATTTAAACCCTAAAATGTTTCAAAAAAAATGCTGCAAATATGATAGATCATCAATGATGTCTAATCTCCTCTAATAGTTTTAGATCTTAATTTTTGTAAACTAATATCTTACAAAGCCATGCACCAAATAATATTTATCTATCTCTTTCTCTTAAAAAGAATATCTAAATTAAAATTTAGGTTACAACTGTACTTAACTATGCATAGTTATATATCCAAGTTAAAGTAAGTTTCTTTTTTAAAAAAATAATATTTTTTCTAGTTCTTTTTGTTTAAATTTATGGTTCAATTATGATATTCAATCCTCTATATGAAATTAACCTTAGTTTAATTATAATTATTCATCAATTTTTGTATTTACATCAAATCAGTATTAATTTAATTAGTATTATATATATATATATAATTAATGTTTACATATAAAAAGACCTCATATAAAATTTCTGCCTGGCCCTAATTTTGTTGGGCAGGCCCTGATAATAAATAATCGGAACAATTGAGGATACAACTACCTAATGTTTCACTTGCTACCAACCAACAAGAAGCACTAGGAATTAACTGCTTCAATTAATTATCATCACTTGTGGACAGTAGCATATTGATTCATATTTACTGCAATGAAAAATTGAAAATGGTTAATTTCTTTGAATTTTTACTTTTATTTTTTATGCATTGATAATTTGAGGTTCATGTCACACTAACACGTAGATCACACATGGTATATGTCCGGCCAAAGAGATAACTTTTTCCATTTCTTTCTGGTAAATCCCAGGAGGTCCAATAATGACATATAGCAAGCTGATGATGATGATGATGATGATGATGGGAACCATATTTGTTCCCTTCAAAGTGTAGTGTAGCAACTAGCAAAAGTAGATAAATTTACAGTTGTCCAAATTTCATTAATATATTTTAATGGTAGTTAAAGAGTGGAAAATAGAGTAGTGTAAAATTCAAGACCACTCATTTTAAGACAATCATAAATTATCAGCTATTTCAAAAGCTTAAACTGAAATGAAAAAATGTTATTAAGCCAACCAATATTCTTACAAATCATTCTCAATATTTGCCAATGGGAGATGGAGAATTTATGTATAGAGTGGTAATAAGTGTGACAGAATGTAAATCACTTATATCACAATTCTCTTATTGACCTACTAGCTACGCACCTAGCAGTCTTGATATACTGTAACAATCATAACCCAGAAGAGAGAGAGAGAGAGAGAGAGACTCACCCAATCTGGAAATGAACTCAAAGCGCAAGCATAGAGAGGATATGGAAGTTATCTTCATCCACAAGTGGAGCTTGTGAACGACTTGTACGGGTCACCCTTTGGAACACTAACCGTAGTGCTCGTTCCAGTCTAGTGTTGTTGCCAAAAGTGGGTTCGGGATTCGTGAATATTTGACCCAGTTGGAAAACGAAGAGCCTTGATGCATGGACCACGTCAGTGTGAGCTCGACGAACGAGTATGAAACTGAAGGAGAGTTTGAGCAGAAAAGGCCATACCAAGCTGCTTACAATGGGGTTCAAACTGTGGGCTGGGGATAGGAATTTAAGCTTGGCTATTGCCACCAAATGCAAACCCATGACTAGTAAATTGTACTGAATAAGGGAGCTGGCTTCGAAATTATAATTGGGTTTTGGCTTCTCCTCAGTAAAATGGGTGGGATTTTTGCTATTGATTTGCCAAAGGTAGATGGGAATGCATGACTAGATAAAGCAGGTGAATGAAGGTAGGCTTTGCCGCCTGTGTCCATTTCTGGTATTCTCACTTCCTTTTGCTTCGGGATGTACAGCTATCATTAATGTGCTGGACGAAAATGACAACTGGAAAAAGAAAAAATTGCCATAAATGCCCATGTATTGGGCAATACCAAAAATGCCCATGTATCTGTAAATAATAAATAATTCTCCCTTCAACATAATTGCCATCTCTCCCTTCGCCCAAAACAAAAATTGCCATCATGATTCCATTAATTCCGGACTTACTCAAGCTTTTGGAGTGACTGGAGGGGGGATTGGAAAAAGAGAGAGAGAAAATAAGAGATGAAATGACTTTTTGTATTATTTGGCCAGGGAGAGAAAATAAGAGAAATTTTGGTAGGGCTCAACCACTTTCTATCACACATACCAAAAACTAATATCTTTAATTTAAAGCGAAAATAGAAAAAGAAAAGTGTCTAAAATTATCATATTACTTTAAACTCAAAAGAAATTAAGATTAGTATTGATTTTTTAAATAAAATAAAATGTAAAATAATAATTTTTTTATTGACTTTTCAAAGAAATAAACATTTTGGAACATTTCAAAATGTAATAGAAGTGTCTTTCAACTTCAGGGAGAAGCTCTTTAACAAAATTTCTAAATATATTATAAATTTTGCTAAAGATATTTATGCCCATGATGAGGTGCAAGTGCGGCTTGAATTTGACACAATGGTTGGGCATAATTGTGAATGAATACAAAGAGAGCAATTAGCAATACTAGGATTGAGTTAAGTTATATTGTACAACTTTCATTTTACATAGTAAATTATTCAAATTGGTTGTAACTTTCTAATCATTAGTTGGGTTTTTCTCACAATGATTTTCCATCATTACCATATCGTTCTGTTAAATTAATTTTCTAAAGCAATTAGATATTTGGTGATATGGTTATATCTATCACATGTTAAATTGGACCTATTTCATAATTGACTGAATTAATCAATGAGGTAATTGTAATTGAGGTTTAAGCTTATGAGATAGTTTCAACTTATGACGTCTGCTCTTGATGATAATTCTTTATCATCAGACCAAGACACAAAATCTGTTTTTGGCGTGGACGATGATTGAACTCCAAATCTTTTATTCAACCATTAAAAATTTTATTAGTTGAACTAATTGGAACCCATGCAATAGAAATGTTTCTTATTTCACAAAAACAATTATAATAGTACACATATTCTGACTTTTGGAAGGAGGAAAAAAAAGATTCAAGTCATTCAACACGTATATCATCGAAATAAAAAGGTTGGTAAATACGTTCATCCCGTGGGCAAATTAGGCTTTTTATTTTTTGAGAAATAATTAGTCTTTTTCTTTGTTGAGAATCTCGTGGGCATATTAGACTGATAATGGGTCTAAGTCATTATTCATGGGGTAACAACAACTAACAAAATAATATTGCAATCATTGAGCAATAGATATATATATATATACACACACACACACACACACACGTTCATCCCGTGGGCAAATTAGTCTTTTTATTTTTTGAGAAATAATTAGTCTTTTTCTTTGTTGAGAATCTCGTGGGCATATTAGACTGATAATGGGTCTAAGTCATTATTCATGGGGTAACAACAACTAACAAAATAATATTGCAATCATTGAGCGATAGATATATATATATATATATATATATATATATATATATATATATATATATATATATATATATACACACACACACACGTTCATCCCGTGGGCAAATTAGTCTTTTTATTTTTTGAGAAATAATTAGTCTTTTTCTTTGTTGAGAATCTCGTGGGCATATTAGACTGGTAATGGGTCTAAGTCATTATTCATGGGGTAACAACAACTAACAAAATAATATTGCAATCATTGAGCGATATATATATGGACACACACATATATAGAGTTGTGTTAACAGACACCATAACATTCTCGTTAACAACAATTTTGTACCAGAATTTTTGTACTTTATGTTATAATTGTTGTCTTTATTGTAGTATTTTGTTAACTTTATAGGTTTTGAGATCAACTGTATACAATTTCTCCCACATATTTAACATTTTATTAAATAAGATCTACATTGTTTTAACCTTGGCAAGCATGCTAATCACTTGTTAACATTTCCTTATATATATTCTTAAAAGAAAAACAGTGGATTAATCCCACATTGGAAAATGAGTGTGAGTTAAAGAGGTTTAAAGTTTGTGCTGTATATTCAAAAGTTAGGTCCTTTTGGATATACACCACCGTAAATTTCTTTAAAAAATCATTCTCCCCTCTCCACGTGTGTGTGTGTTAAAAATACTTAGGCCCTGTTTGGTAACTTAGTTCTAACACATATTTTCACATTTTAAATAACATTACACACTTTTCACCTATACGTATTTCAAAAAACTACAAACAACATCACTCAAACTCCTCTACCAAACGGGTCCTTAGTATTCTAAAAAAAAAAAAAAACATTTCCTTTTTTTGTTTCACTTAAAAAAAAAGTTGTCAAAAAAATTACCAAAAGAGATATAAAAAATTTGCCAAAAACTGCTAAAAACTAAAAAGGTTATCCAAAAGTGTGTTGTTATGTGTGTGTGTGTGTGTGTGTGTGTGTGTGTGTGTGTGTGTTCAGTTAATATATGCCCTTAGAGCATATATTAACAATTCCATTTTTGGAAAAATTAATTTTATCGAGAATTGAAAAAATTGTCAAAACTTTTTCAATTTCCGATAAAACTTTTTTCAAAAATAGTATATTATTGTGTACCCTTAGGGCACACGTTAGTAAAATTATATATATATATATATACACACACACACAATCATTAATTAGAGTGAACATTGACTTGTCTAAGTGCCTGTTTGTTTCAACTTTCCCAACCTAAAAAGCCTGTTTTGAAACTACAAAAACAAAAAGCCTGTTTGGTTAGGTATAAAAGGAAACTTTTTGGAAAAAGTTGTGTTTTGGGTTTGTGAAGAAAACGCGCAATGCCATAAAGGAGCTCTGAGGTGCATTTTGGAAAAGCCCGTGCGCGTTGATTTATATATCCGTTGGATTCTGTGAGCAATTACCAAATTACCCTTCAATAAATCAAAAGATGTTCTCAGTTCTCACGCTAGATTCCTCATTCCTCTCATCTCATCTCTCTTCTCTGCCCTTTAAAAAATCGATCTGACCCATTTCTACCACATGTCGTTGGCAGTGGGGAAGAGATCAAGCAGCAGTGGAGAGGAAAATAGGCTGCGGTGAAGGCAGAGCAGATCAGCAAACGACGGAGGCCTGTTGAGGAAGACAGGTGGCGGCGAATCGAAGTTCTCTTTCGATCAACTGTCCACCCAGTCAAGTGCAAAAACACAGTAGAATCACGTAGCAAAGATCAAGTACAGTACAACTTGCAAACAAAGTGGTAAGAGAAAAGAGAGAAAGGAAGAAAAAAAAAAAGAAAAGAAAAAGAAAGAGCTCTACGGAATGAAACTAGAATTTTCTGGAGGAAGTGGTAGGGAAAATGGGGAAAGAAGGACAAAAAAGAAAAGAGAAGGGTAGTGTGTGGAGGGGAAAAAAGAGGGAAAGAAAGGGGAAAATAAAAGGGTATGTGTGTGGAGGAGAAAAAAAAAAAGAGAGGAAAAAAATGAAATATGGATAAAAAAAAAGTAAAGAAATAAAAGAAAAGTAAAATAAAGAATGAGAAATTAAAATTGAGAAATGCTGTGACAATATTTCCATAATAAATTTTAAGTGGTAGGTTATTATTAGTTAATATTGGTAAGAAAAAAATAATTTTTTTAAAAACTTTGAAAGTACTTTTTAGAATAATTTTTTAGAAAGTATTTTCACAATACTTTATATGTACATTGTCATTTTTGGTAATTTACCACTTAAACCGCCACTTTTATAAGTGCTAGCCAAACACTCAGTTTTTTTTTAAAAAAAACTTTTTAACAGTTTTTACCAAAAACTCAACTTTTTTAAAAAACAAGGTTTTAAAAAGCTGAACCAAACTCACCCTAAAATGAGCATGAGGTGAAGTTGAAATGAAAATTTCACTGTGTGACACTAAATGAAGAGTTAGAGCGTCCACAACAGTGGAGCTAAAAATTTAGCAATTTAACTCTACAAAAAATTACTTTATCTATTTTACTTACTCACTTTACAAAACATGCTACAGCAGTGTATTTATTTTTGCTTTCAACACAATAAAATAATATAAACATCATAATAAAATAATATATCTACTACAATAAAATAATCCATCCCACTAAAAAAAACAAAAACAAAACAAAACAAAAAAACACCACAAACCGATCCACCTCCATTGCCAACCAAGAACAACCGCCCACGACCACCTAACAACAACTAGTAAGCCAAGAACAACCACTCACAACCACTGCCAAAAATCCAAATTAGCCAAAAACTACCACACAAATCACCACCAACATCGCACCACCACATCAAACCCAACGCCGCCAACCACCGCCCATCCAAACCAAAATCAACCAACAAAACCAACCGCCGATCCATACCATTGAAACACAAAATCAACCAAAAACCCAAGCCAAAATATCCAATCTCCACACCAATTCAACCAAACCACCACACCCACTCCTGTAGCAACCCACAACCACCAAGAAAGAACTGAGTTAAACCCACCGAAACCACGAGAAACCCACCTATTTAAACCCAGCCACAGAGCAAAACCCAACCACCAATTCAAGCCCCAACCCCGAAACCACTGAATCAAGCCCCAGCCTTGAAGCCACCGATTCTATGCCCAGTACCACCGAATCCACCGAGAGTGAAAAAAAAAAACAGAGAAGACAAAGTGAGGAGAGAGAATTGAATCCACCGAGACAGAAAAAGAAACAGAGAAGAGAGAGAAGCCGGAGAGAGAGAAAAAGAAAGAAAAAGAAAATATTTTTTAAATGAAAGAAGAAAGACAAATTTAATTATATATATATATATATATATATATTTTTTTTTTACTTTTGAGCTATAGTGCACATTTATCTTTAGATGTACACTGCAGCTAGAAGTCAAATTTGTTTTTTACTATAACTCCATTGATGCACCTATCTATTTGGTGTAGTTAAAATAACTATATAGCTATTTAATTACACTGCTACAAATACTTTTAGCACTTTTAGCACGCGGCGCTGAGATATGGTCAGGTGGTGATTGGTGAGAAGGTTGAAACTCGAAATTTACGTTAAGCAAAGGCAATGGCTACAATGGAAAGCCATGCATTTGGATATCATTGCACTTGCCACTTGGAATGGCAATAATGGAACGCCACATTAGTATAAGATTTTTTTTTTTTTTAAGATTCACAACTGTGATGTGACTGAATTATATATATATATATATATAAATAAATGATAAACAATTATTCACAATTTATTATATTAAAACTGTTATAAAAAATTGTTGAATATTTTGTAGCCCCACTGCTCTAAAAATCTTGATACCACATGCTACAATTTTTAGATACCACATGCAGCTACAGTCAAGTTGGTCGTGTAAATGTCAGCAGAAGGATTGCCACCTCCTTATCTTAAGCATCTGCAGTACTGAACGGTGGGGCCAAAATAATGTTGGAGGAAGCTTCGTGGAAACTTCTCACGGGGAAGGTTTGTTGTGTCATAGTGTCCATAGTCCATACCCCATAACGTAGACACCATGTGGGAGGATAATAAGGTTTGGAGTAACGATAGTTTAAATTATAAAATCTTGAAAATATGTTTTTAAAACACGATTATGTTTATCTTGTATAATTAATAAAATTAGAAAAAAAAAGAATATTATCTACATGCAATTATTTTTTTTATTTTTTTTTGGTAAGGAGGAAAATAACATTAAACTAGCAACAAAAGAGAGTGTCAAGGCAGCGCCTTTCAGTATACAATCCTTGGCAATCAGCCACAATATGGGAAACCAGGTCCACAGGCGGACTAGTGTACAAGACAAAATCAAGACTTTGCAATCTACCTATATTAGCTAAACGATCTACACTTGAGTTTGCTTCGCGATAGATGTGTCTAAACACAATCCGGGGAATTTGGGACACTAGCTGCCTACAATCATCAAAGAGGGGAGAAATCACAGAGTTATTACAGCCCGGGTTGTTCAGAGCATCAACTAGTGCTTTTGCATCAAGTTCAACAATGACACTCGACAAATTCAACTAGTTCCATAGTACGAGTCCATCCCTAAGTGCCTAGGTTTCTGCTATGAAACTGTTGGCTTTGCCCACTTTCCTGGTGAACCCCGCCACCCAATTTCCTTGTTCATCTCTGATCAGTCCACCCCCTCCAGTATTTCCCAGTAAATCATCAAAGGGCCTGTCGGTGTTAAGTTTCAGCCAACCCGAGGCTGGTTTTTCCCACCTGATCTGTCTTGTGATCATGCGATGATTACCTTTTGGGCGATTAATACAAAGAAAGAATTCAGTAGCTTGTATTTTGATCAGCTTGGTAAGGCATGGGTTGGGGCTTTTATGGTTAAATACCACTTGGTTGCGTTGTTTCCGTATCAGCCATAAGGCAAATGGAAAAACAATATCCTTGGTACTCCATCAATATTATGGGAAGCCTTGGCCTTAGCATTTGACGCGAGCCAATCTCTGATGCCTTGGGAGTAAAAAGATTGATTCTCCCTTTGCTGCCCCAGGTGCTGCCATATAGGGTTGACAAATCGTCAATCACGAAGAGCATGGCTAATTGTTTCAGTTTTAGTGTGACATAAAGGGCATTCTATTGAGGTTTGTAGACCTCTCTCTGCCAAACAACCTCTCACCCCCCACACTATTGTGCATGCATTTCCAAATAAACATTTGGATCTTGGGAAGGGTACATGTTTTCCATATCCATGAACCCGGAAAGGAAGCTGATTCTGAAGGCTGCGTAGCAAGTCTATAAGCACCCTTTGAGCTGAAACCACCTTTGGAGGACCCTTTCTAAGCTAGCTTATCAACACTTCTAGCTACAATAGGGAATGGGATAGCTTGGATGCTCTCCTTGATATCTGGGGGTAATTCAAAAGGAATGGCTGACCATAACCAGCCATGGGGGGAGATGACATCTTTAACTTGGAGATTAGAAGATTCTAGAGGAATTGGGCCATGGAGAATGAACCTTAGGGGACCCAAATCCGACCAGCTATCCCTCCAAAAATCGAGCTGATTCTCATGACCTGGAATCCATTTCATGCCCTCTTTAAACACATGTTCTCCTTTCTTTAAGCTCCTCCAAATAGGAGATCTTGGCAGCTTGGTTTCATTTATGGAATTTATACACTGTTTGGTCCCATATTTCAGCTTGAGCACCTTAGCCCAAAGAGCATTACTCTCCGAATGGAGACTCCAATTAAGCTTAGCTAGGAGAGCCGTGTTCCTACCCTTTGCTGTTTGGAGCCCCAAACCTCCCAAGTCCTTTGGGGTAGTGACTTTATTGAATATTCACATGACTACCATAATTAAACAACTGCAATCAATAGGATTTTGTCTTTCAATTATAACTAATTAATTTTCTTATAAACAAATTAAAATTAATCTTGGATTACCCTACGCATGCATGTCTTTGATGAGATCATAATTGACTAATTATATTTGAGTAGAAAAAAAATTGGGCATCATTTTAAGCACAAGAATATTTACACTAGATGAATGAACACCCCTCCCCCCCAAAAAAAAACTTCTCAAAGGGAGTGTAGATGGCAATGTAAATAATTTGCATTATAAAGAAGGTGAGTGTCTTAGACCAAACTAGAGGGATTAGTATAATAACAAAAAAATCTCAGGGAAGGTTAATTAGTGCTCTTTATCTATACGAAATAAACCTTAAACCAAATATGAAAGCTTATTACAATTGATTCATTGAACTAAGGAATATCAAACATAACTCAAGAAATTCCTAACCCACCTCAAAGAGGTTCCAAATAAAAACTTACACACATCAAACATTGTCATGCACTACTTCAAAGAGCATGCATTATTTAACAAATCAATATAAAACACATCATTAATGAAATTGGAAATTATTAAAAACAGAGGCAACAAGGCCCTTAAGCCTTTCCTTTGGGTATTAATCAACAAAAATAAAACATAATAACATTCAAACGAGTATATATGCCAACTAATATTCATACAAAATTAAGACTCAATCCAATCTATCTAATTTGAGAATGTCAAGAGTCTTGTAACTTAATTGACACATCCTTATACACAGTGACGAAGGGAGACTTGGACAAGGGGGGGGGCAATGGCCCCTCCTAATTTTTATTTTTAAAAAGTATTAATATATACACAAGTACCAATTTTAGCAATTTTGTTCTATAAAATTACACTTTGCTCTTCTTAACAATATCATTGATTTTTTAAGAGTACTACTATAGCTACAAACTTTTCTACAATATTTTTACAAATTGTTGAGGAAATAATTTCTAATTGGTTTGCATCTGGATCCATCACTTACATAACATTTTTACTTATTAATAACCACTCACGACATTAACAATTTGTAAAATTTTTTATAACTTTAGTATTTTTCTCCTTTTAAAGACCAGATCTAAAATCTAAAACAAAATAAACAAGCCCAAAAAAATTACCCAACAACAAAAATTACCAATAGTAAAGCTAAAAACAATTAAGCCCAATCGGTTAATTTTACCCAAAACAAATAACTTGGCTCTTTAAAAAATTTTAAGCAAAATAGTTTTGTTCAAACCTAGATGTATACATAAAAAACACACATAAATAAATAAATAAGCCATTAGTTGTTAAGCAACAAAGCTGGAGACTAAAGTTGCCACACGCAATCAACAACAAAGTTGCCCTCCTAACTTCAAGTCCTAGCTCCGTCCCTCCTCATACACATGGGCGGCTCCACATGAAGTCCAGGGGGTTCAATTGAACCCACTAAACTGGCCCATAAAAAATATTATAATTAAAAAAAAATCTTTTTGTTTTGACTCCCTAAAAGTTCAATAACAAACTAATTTGATCTAAATTTTGGAAAGAAAAAAAAAGCGTAACAGCAAAAATATAAATTTGTTAATGTCAATCTTAATTCTTAAGCCTTATAAAAAGCCCATTTAGTTCTTAAAAAATTCAAAATCCATCAATCAAATGGGAGATAAGTGAATGAATGATTGTTTGGCTGTGTACATTGAAAAAATGTAACTAGTAGAATTGATAATGAAGATATCATGCAACGATTTCAAAATATGAAATGGCGTCAACAATTGTAGGTGTCTGAGTTGGCTAAAGAGAGTGAAAAATGTAGCTCGAAATGGAAAGGTCTATATATGTGCTGCATATGCATGATTTTCTTGATGTCAAATTGTCAATGACTGATCAGTGCTCATAGTGGTGGTAATGTGGCATCCAAGCATTTTCCTACAATAAGACTAAAACCTGAAGCTGAAGTAGCACTCTGTTACTCTGCAAATCTTTTGTCTTTGTAAGGAAAAAAAACACAAAAATGTGTTTAATTTTATGGGAAATGTTAACAAACACTGACCGGTGCTTGTTAAGATGCAGAAAAGATTAAAAAAAATTGTCAGAAAAAAAGCCAAAATAGACACCAAGCGGTTCTTATATATAAAGTTGAAAAGAATAAGATAAAATTGTAAAAAAGAAAAAAATTGTCAGAAAAATTTCAAAAAAGTTATTAATGGGCACCACAAACACAACCCTAATTTTATTTTTTATCTTGAAAATCTGAAAATAGTCACTTGATTTCATATATATAATCCAAGTAATTGTCATGGAGTATACTTTCTGAGAATACAAAAATAACATATTTGCTACTCTATAGGAGTGTATTTATTTATCAACGATGCCACAATAATAAAACATTCTTGACATGCTTTTTATGTTTGATTTGCTAAAAGAACAGAAGTCTTTGTTGAAACAAGTGACTTCTAGGATGGGTAGTCCAAATAGGAAATAGAATAGACAAGTCATGGTGTTCATTGGAGACTATTCAATTAATTGTCTATTACTTGCGTAGAGTTTGAGCATTTCTTAGCTAATTGTGATCTTGTTTCGTTGGATGACAATAAGATGGCGAGTCCAGGTCCCAAATTGATCTTTTGGATTCTTTAATATTTTCTATATCCTTTAGGGGTACAGATACTAGTCCAGCACACAGCCAGTGTATTTTAGCTATCTTTCACTCTTGATAGATTCCAATCTGGTCAAGATTGACTTGCATGGTTAAATTGGCATTGGGTACCCCAAGCTGAAATGTTTTTATATTTCATGTTTATGATTATTTCTATGTATAGAGAATGGCAGAGAGCGAAGTAAAGAAGGGTATGCACTATGCAGAAGAAAAGGAAAAAAGAAAAGAAAAAGGAGAATCGACAAATTGAAAATGAAAGAGAAGATAAAAGGTAATTCTGTTGGACGCTTGGACTTTAAATATGGAACGTGCTTTACCTGATATTCTTAGAGATGAGCGCAACTTAGGCCACAACGCAGATGGGGGTGGAAGACAATTGCATACAATATGATATATCATATAAATTATCTTGATAGTTTCACATTGATATCGATGTTGATGATGTCCAAAATTGAGTAAAGACGTGGAAAAGACAATGGAATTAATTGTTAGTGATATACTTAGCCAAAATAGATTCATCAGTTGGGACGTAACAAGGAAGATGATTATTCTTGATAATTATAAATTATAATGCTTAGCAATAATATGTGAAGGTAGACAATGGTTACATTTTTTTTTTTTTATACAAAATAGAATTTCTACTCTAGTCTAATCTAAATGTATATGTATGTGAAACTTCCTCATATAAACTTGATTATTCTTCGGTTCGGTTGGTTTTTGATTGCTTCCAATTTCTTAGAACTAAACAGATCAGAGACCAAAAAAAAAAAAGAGTCTATTTCTCTTTACTTTCCCACATTTTCTCAGCACCCAAAACACCAAGCAAACAAAAAAAAAAAATCAAAATCATGTATATAATCAAAAAACATACCTAAATAAGAAAAATTATATATTTCCTTTGGTTTCCCACAATTTCTCACCACCCAAACACCAAGCATCAAGCAAGTAGCAAACAAAAAAAAAGAAAAGAAAAAAAAAGAAAAAAAGAAAAAGAAAAAAGAGAACGGAGAAGAAGCACTGAAGCAGCGTGATAGTCTGTGTTTTTTAGGCGAAGGCTTGAACTAGAGATCACTTAGTCATTAAAGCCACATCATATCACTAAGCTACAAGCTCCAAAGTGACTTAGTGCTAAATAAATAAATAAATAAATAAATAAATAAATAAATAAATAAATAAATAAATAAATAAATAAATAAATAAATAAATAAATAAATAAATAAATATATATATATATATATATATATATATATAAAAGTTCAGTTGGTTTGGTGCATTAAAATTTGCCACCAAAAACCGAACCAAAATTTTTGGTTTTATTGTATAAAAAACCGAAACCGAACTGAATTGAAATCGAACTGAAATTTTTGCATTGGTTCAGTCGATTTGATGTGGTTTTTTTGGTTCTTCGGTTTTTTGCACACCCCTAGCTACGTTTATAAAACATAGCTATAGGTCCTCAACCTACAGCCACATTTCGAAAAACACGGCTATAGGTTGTTGTTGTTGTTATTATTATTATTATTATATAATTGGGCTATAGCCGTGTTTCATAAGCACAACTATAGGTTTTTTTTTTCTTTTTTTCTTTTTCCCTTGGTAAATCACAAACAAGATTAACTTGTTTATACATTAACAACCAGGGTAAATCACAACCTCTTTATACATTAACCTGTATACCAACATTCAAACAATATATACCAATATCAATTATACATTCAAACAAGATATGATAATGCACATAGTATATATACTTTTCTCATCCAAGCAAGTCTAATTTTTCTATAGAAGTCCTCCAACAAGTACATTCAGTTCTTAGTATCATGGTTTTAAAAATCGGACCGGCCGGTTCAACTAGGAACCAGACACTAATCCGGTCCTATTATTGTTAAAAATAAAAAATAGAAGAAAAACCGTTAAAAACCTGTAAGAGCACAATTGCACCTGGCCCCAAGAACAGTTACGGGCTCAGGCCCAATGAGCCTTAAACAATATGAATTTGTAGAGTGTGGGGTTGAAACCCAGGTTAGAAGTGTCTGAGGATTAAATGACAAGCCAAAGATTGCAAACACTTGAAAACAACAAGGAATATTGTAAATCAACCTGCTCGGACGTAAGCCGAGAACTGTTCTTATATTATCTCTTTCTCTTTTTTCTTTTTCTTTTAGATTACAAAAAAGGGACCCCCGCATTCCTGTTCTAGGTTGCTTCTTAAATACTCCTATTTTTGATACTTTGTACACGTGTTGCCCCAACTCTCCCTTAGCCTAGATATTTCTTTTTTCAGTGCCTTTGAATAGTAACCAGAAGTTTCCCTTCCACTGTTCAGGTGTCACTTCCCCATTAATGCGGCCAGGGTGGTAGGTGCAAGGTCTTTAATGTGGAGGTGGCAGCCTTTATCTTTAGTATTTCTCTAACATCGGTGCTTCTAGGACATTCAAGGGTTCACCCCCTTTAACCATTGGTCTTGACCGTGTCATTCCCTAACCTTTACCATGAAGTCCCGGGTTCTCTGGTGTCCGTCCGAAGGAAAATTCACCCTCGGCTGGATCCTCGGATCCTCGGCGTATGGGCCGACCCGTAGTACTAACAAGTTCTAAACCCAAGAGTAGGTCGGCCTTCCTTAGCATGGCCCAAAGGCCCACATCCCCATCAGGGTCTTTTTACTCCCCACAATAGCCCCTCAAAACTCTAATTTTCAACGTCCGAGGAGAAAAATAGAGTTTTGATCTGACGAGAACCTACTCCACACACTTTGTGAGTGATTGCACGTGTGGAAATCGTTTCGCGTCCCAGAAGATGCCACTTGGCGGTTTTATTTTCAAAAACGCGCGCATTTATTGCTGTAAGCTACACTTTGTCCCCCACGTTCAACGGCGAGATGGGTATCCAACGGTCCTCGTTACTCCACGAAAATTTGGGCGGGACGAATACAATTTCGAGGCCGCTTTTCCGCACATCGTGACGCTTCGGGAACCTGCGCCTTCATTTAATTCCCCAGGGGCTAATCCCATCAAAACATCAGCAATCATCCTTTACCTGCAGAAAAAAAACCGTGGAAATTCGCACACCTTCAACTTTGTAAGTTCTTGCTCTCTCTATTCTTAACCTTTTCTCCTCGGATAGAGTCCTCGGCTGTCCTCGTAGATATTCTCCCCTTTAGAGTTTAGCCTTTCGTTCTTTTCTGATGGGAAGATTTAAGTGTCTAGTTGATACCGCCGCTGGAATGGAAGGCTTCAGAGCCAAGTATCACATTCCCGGCGATGTAGGTTTAAAATATTGCCCGGCGGAAGCCGTGGCCGGCTCTAGAAAGGAGGGAGAGGTTATCATCCCGATGATAGCCTTTGTAGAGGGTGGGATGACCCTCCCAATGAAGCCTGTAACCAGGGAGTACCTTCGCAACCATCGGTTGTATCCCGATCAGTGCCTCCCAAACGTTTTTAGAGTTTTGGGTAGCGTCGATGCTCTAAACGAGCAAATGGGTCTAAACCTCACCTGGCACGACGTCGTCTTTCTGTACGAGTCCCATAAACTCTCCAAAGTAGGTTACTACATTAAATCCCGCTCCAGCGTCGTTAGGCTAATCTCCTATCTGCCCAAATCCAACAAAGGCATGAAGGATGACTACCTGATCGTCTCTGGGAACTGGCACGACGGCCTCCACTGCCCAGTTGAGTGGGGAGATCCAGGTGCGACACCTTAGGATTAATCTTCCCCCCACACAAACTCCTCTAACACTCACAAAAAATGCGTATTCACTTGTATTCACGTTTATTTAGGTTTATTGTGTGTTACGTGAATCTGACCATGTTCGTTTGCTTTGATGCCTTTCTTTGCAGATAAGCAACACGTGCGCCCACGCTTAAGCCACTGCAACGTTACAGATCTCAACCGAGTACTGCGCTCCGAGGTGTTTGTCAGCGAGGACCTACAACTCAGGGCTACTCATCTGATTCTGGGATACAATCCCATTTCTTCGGACTTTCAGGAGATAGAAAACGCCATAGTCGCGGGTGACCGAAGGCGAAAGAAGATAAACGTAGCTTGGCCCCACTTTTTGGACGACCACGATCTCCCTGACGCCCCTCACACCATTTTGTACCTACAACCGATCGCTGTGGTCCCTCTAGCTACACACTCCCAGGCAACTGTTGTCCCAGAGGAGCAAGTGTCTTCTTCAAACACGCTAGACGAGGAGGTAGAACAGTTCCAACTTGAAGACACCGAAAGACCTCGAGGGAACCAGTTCGTCGTACTCTCTGACGAGGAAGAAGAAGCCACTGAGGCCTCTGGAATTGCAGGATTAATCGTTGCCCAACCAGAGGACGAATCCGAGGAGGAAATGGACAGGATGAAGGGTCTCCTGACCAATAGAGCTGCAAAGGTTGTTGAGAAAAAGACGGGGGGGTCCCAAGCTCTTTCATCCTTGCCACCTCCCCCTCCTCCAACTGAGCCAAAACTTCCAGCCGAGGATCCCAAAAAGAAGAGAAAGGGGGAGGCCGAGGGGACAGGCGGCAAGGAAACAAAGAAACCGCGACAACAACCGCCAGCCGTTCAGCAGCAGAAGCTGGATAAAGGTAAAGGCAGGGCCCGCTCAGTTGAAAGCGGGGAGATCAGGGACGAGGCCGAAGTGCACCGAGCACCGACCACCTGGTCCCCTGACTTAAGGCTGGACGGTGCACCCATCTCCTGCCAATCCAGTATAAGGGCGATTCAACAAGGCCATGCCCACCACTTGGCCGAAGTGTTGGAGCGCCCTCTTCTGCTGCCCAAGGACATGGAAACCTTGGAAAAAATGAGCCAGCCACAACTATTCCTCTCTTTAAAAAGGGATTTAGCGCTGGTAAGTTTAACCCCTTTAGGAAGATTCCACTTTTAACAATATCATATTATTCATAAGTGCCTTGCTATATCTGACTTCCTCGCACTTTACTGCAGGCCATTCAAGAAGTCTTCGTAGCCGAGAAATTTATAGAAGATACTCGAAAGAAGGCCAGAACTGAGTTTGAAGTCAGGCTGGAGACTGAGAAGTCCTTGGGCACAGCCCTTGCTGAAAATGAGAAGCTTACCTCGGAAGTGGCTGAGCTAAAGAGAGAGAAAAATGGGGCCGAGGCGAACCTGAAGACCATGAAGACCCAGATAGAAGGGCAGCGCAAGCTTCTTCGTGAAAAAGATGACGAGCTCTCCCAAGCCCAAAAGGAGCGCTCGGATTTGGAGAAAGAACTTGCGCGAATGAAGGAGGAAGCCGACGCATTCCATCGTTCTCTAGAAGCCGCCAAGCAGGCGAGTTATAAGGAAGGGGTAGCAACCACCGAGGAGCAGTTGACAGAGGCCTTCGCGGCTTTGTGCCAGGAGTACTGTCAGAAAGTCTGGGGGGAAGCCCTAAAGGTAGCTGGAGTTCCTCTATCCTCGGATCTGAGGAAGTTCAAGAACGTTTGGCTTCCCCTGGAGATACAGGAGATTGAAGAGGCTCCTGCTGCTACTCCTACCCCTGAGTCAACTCTCCCTGCTCTGCCTCCGATGGTCCCACAGCTAATTCCAGATCCTACAGAACCTTCAGGTTCCAACAAAGAGAAGGAAGGAGGCAGGGATGCAGAGAAGGACTTGAGCCAGAAAGTGGAACCCAACGTCCTTCCAACGAAGACAGCAGACAAAGGAAAGCAAGTCCTGACTCCCTTTGAGCTGGAGTTGAGAAAGACCGAGGCCACTAGTACCTCTCAGCAAGACCCCCCTCCAAAAGCTTAGGACCTAGCTTTAGGACTTCTCTTTTTCTACATCCGGATTAAATATGTAATGTACATTTAAGTGATTAATGAAGAACTATTTCGTTTGATTCTCATTTATGTCGCATCCATTTTACTTTATTCTTGTTATATTGGTCATAAAAATTGCCATTAGTACATGGTCAAAAAGGGGCAGAGCAAACAAATCTAACTTCAAGTTTTGCACAATCATAACCTCCACGCAGTCATTCGCGTGTTATTAAAAACTTAATAAAAAGTTATATGGCTAATATGTTTAAACAATGCCTTGGTTAAAAAAGAGAGACCTCATATAATGATTAAAACCTTATAATGTGTAGCATTGTTTTTAGTAGGATGTAAGATCCGAGGACCACTCCTTCCTCACATAAATTTGCTTAATACTTTTAACGAAATAAAACTTAAGATCCGAGTTATTGAACGGTAAGGCACCAACTCCCAGACACAATAAGAAGTTAACTTTGATCAAGTTTATAGTCCGAGGACAAGACTTAACTAATTTTCCATTTGATTCTTTAGACCATTAACTTCAAATGTTAATTTTCCCAAAGTAGGAGGTCCGAGGACCCGGCATAACTAAGGTTCTGTTTAACAAATGACAAGACATCAATTTCCACAAGGTTTGTGGTCCGAGGACTACACTTAACCAAGTTTCTGTTTGATTCTTAAGAACAATAGTTTCAAATGTTAATTTTCCCAAAGTAGGAGGTCCGAGGACCCGACATAACTAAGGTTCTGTTTAACAAATGACAAGACATCAATTTTCACAAGGTTTGTGGTCCACGGACTACACTTAACCAAGTTTCTGTTTGATTCTTAAGAACAATAGCTTCAAATGTTAATTTTCCCAAAGTAGGAGGTCCGAGGACCCGACATAACTAAGGTTCTGTTTAACAAATGACAAGACATCAATTTCCACAAGGTTTGTGGTCCGAGGACTACACTTAACCAAGTTTCTGTTTGATTCTTAAGAACAATAGCTTCAAATGTTAATTTTCCCAAAGTAGGAGGTCCGAGGACCCGACATAACTAAGGTTCTGTTTAACAAATGACAAGACATCAATTTCCACAAGGTTTGTGGTCCGAGGACTACACTTAACCAAGTTTCTGTTTGATTCTTAAGAACAATAGTTTCAAATGTTAATTTTCCCAAAGTAGGAGGTCCGAGGACCCGACATAACTAAGGTTCTGTTTAACAAATGACAAGACATCAATTTCCACAAGGTTTGTGGTCCGAGGACTACACTTAACCAAGTTTCTGTTTGATTCTTAAGAACAATAGCTTCAAATGTTAATTTTCCCAAAGTAGGAGGTCCGAAGACCCGACATAACTAAGGTTCTGTTTAACAAATGACAAGACATCAATTTCCACAAGGTTTGTGGTCCGAGGACTACACTTAACCAAGTTTCTGTTTGATTCTTAAGAACAATAGCTTCAAATGTCAGAGATACTCATAACTTTAACATGTTCACTGACAAAAGCACATTTTATTAATAATAATACCTTCTAAGATTGTTTACATTCCATGGGCGTGGTACAATTTTTTCATCTAGGTCAGCTAGCCGATATGACCCTATGCCGGCTACTGAAACAATGCGATAGGGGCCTTCCCAGTTGGGTCCTAGCTTACCCCAAGCTAGGTTCTTAGAAGTCCCTACGACTTTTCTGAGTACAAGATCACCAGGTGCAAGCGGCCTTAGCTTCACATGGGCATCATATCCCAGTTTTAGCTTCTGTTGATAATAAGTCATTTGGACCATAGCTGCCTCGCGCCGTTCCTCAAGTAAATCAAGACCTTTCTCCAGGAGTCCCTTGTTATTCTCTAGGCTAAAAGAACTTGTCTTTAGGGTGGGGAAACCAGATTCCAAAGGTATCACCGCCTCGGCCCCATAAGTCATAGAGAATGGCGTTTCTCTAGTGGACCTGTGCGGTGTGGTCCAATACGTCCACAGAACATGAGGGAGCTCTTCTACCCATCTGCCTTTCGCATCGTCCAACCTTTTCTTAAGCCCACTGACTATGACCTTGTTAACGGCCTCGGCTTGCCCATTTCCCTGAGGATAATATGGGGTGGAATACCTATTTATGATACCCATGTCACCGCAATACTTCCTGAAAGCTTTGCTGTCAAATTGAACACCATTATCTGATATAAGTGTATGTGGTATTCCAAATCTAGTGATGATGTTCTTCCACACAAACTTCTTGGAATCAACATCTCTAATGTTTGCCAAGGGCTCCGCCTCGACCCATTTAGTAAAGTAATCCGTTCCTACAAGCAGCCATCTTTTGTTACCTGCTGCCCTCGGAAACGGCCCCACTATGTCCAATCCCCACTGTGCGAAGGGCCAAGGACTGGAGAGGGGGTTAAGAACTCCTCCAGGTTGATGGATGTTAGGGGCGAACCTCTGGCATTGATCACATTTCCTGGCGTAGTCTTGAGCCTCCCTTTGCATATTAGGCCACCAATAACCCTGAGTCAGAGCTCTGTGGGCCAAGGACCTTCCCCCAGTGTGGCTGCCACAAATTCCTTCATGCAGTTCTTCCAGAAGTGCTTCCGTTGAGTCAGGGTGCACACACAGCAAATACGGTCCTGAAAAGGATCGTTTATACAGTTTCTGATCCTCGGACAACCAGAAGTGTGGCGCCCTTCGACGTATCTTATCTGCTTCCGATTTGTCCTCAGGAAGGATGTCATTCTTAAGAAAAGACACGACCGGGTCAATCCAACTAGGTCCAGGCCTTACTAGATGGATGCGAGCCACATTGATGGGGGTAAGAGTTGGCTTTAGCAAATCCTCCACAAGGATAATCCTGGGCAAACCCTGAGCCGAAGATGTTGCCAATGTGGCTAAAGAATCTGCATGGGTGTTTCCACTCCTAGGAATGTGAGCTAAGGCAAAGGAGTCAAATTCAGCTTGTTGACGTTTGACCTAAGCCAAATATTCCTGCATTCTGGGGTCTCTAGCCTCCATGGTTCCCATGACTTGGCCGACCACTAACTGAGAGTCCGAGAACACATGGATTTCCCTTCCACCCATCCTACGTACCATCTGCATGCCTACCAAGACTGCTTCATACTCGGCCTCATTGTTAGTAGCCGAGAAAGCCAATCTTAAAGATTTTTCGAAGACAATTCCTTCAGGGGACATTAGAACAAGTCCAACACCAGACCCTCTCTGATTAGCAGCCCCATCCACATACACTTTCCAAGCCAAGGGCACTGCGGCCGTGATCACTCCAACTGATTTTGCATCCATGTGTGCTTCTTTCAGAGCTTCTTCTAGCAATGGTTCAGTAAACTCTGCCACCAAGTCAGCGAGGACCTGACCCTTCACCGAGGTGCGAGGCTTGTATTTAACGTCAAAATCCCCCAAGATGGTCCCCCACTTTGCTATCCTGCCTGAGTAGTCGGCACTACGTAGCACTGCCTTGAAGGACAATTGGGTCAGGACAACCACGGTGTGGGACTGGAAATAATGAGGAAGCTTTTGCGTGGCATGAACTACGGCCAAAAGTGCTTTCTCCAAGGGTAGATAACGCACCTCGGCTTCGTTTAAAGATTTGCTAACGTAGTATACCGGCCTTTGCACCCCGTCATCATTCCTTATAAGGACCAGGCTGACCGCATGGACAGCCACTGCCAGATAAGCAAATAAGACCTCGTCTGCCTCGGGACGAGACAAAATGGGCGGCCGAGAAAGATATTGCTTGAGTTGTTGGAAAGCTAACGCGCAGTCCTCGGTCCATTGGAACCCTTTCCATTTGTTCAACAACTGAAAGAAAGGACGACATCGGTCAGCCGACCGAGATATAAACCTATTCAAGGCAGCAATCATTCCGGTTAATTTCTGGACTTCTTTTGGGTTCCGAGGAGGCTGCAAGTTCTGAATAGCCTTAACCTGTGTTGGGTTTACCTCTATGCCTCTATGAGTGATCATGTACCCCAAGAATTTTCCAGACCCAACGCCGAAAGAGCATTTTGAGGCGTTAAGGCGCAGCTTATACTTTCTTAACACCTGAAAGGTGTCAGCCAGGTCTCTCACGTGTGAAGGTATCGTTTTTCTCTTTACCACCATATCGTCTACATACACCTCAATAGTCTTCCCCAACTGCTGTTCGAACATCTTGGTCATCATTCTTTGGTAAGTAGCCCCAGCATTTTTCAAACCAAATGGCATGACCTTATAGTGATAATTCCCCGTCAGGGTAATGAAGGCAGTCTTCTCTTGGTCCTCCAATGCCAAAGGAATCTGGTGGTAACCTTGGAAAGCGTCCAGAAAACTCATCCTGGGATGTTCGACGGTGGCATCCACCAGTTGATCAATACGCAGCATTGGGAACGAATCTTTGGGACAGGCCTTGTTCAGATCTGTAAAGTCCACACATACCCTCCACGTTCCATTCTTCTTTTTAACAACAACCGTATGGGCCAACCACTCGGGGTAGAAAACCTCTTTGATAGCCCCAGCCCTCTTAAGTTTAAGAACCTCTTCCTTCACAGCCTCGGAATGTTCTCTAGAAGATCGCCGAGGTGGCTGCCTTCTCGGAACAATAGCTGGGTTGACATTTAAGTGATGACAAATGAAGCTCGGATCAACGCCTGGAGCTTCATAAGGATCCCACGCAAAAACATCAATATTGTCCTTCAAAAAGTCTAACAATTCGATCTTCTCCTGGTGTGGCAAAAGTATGCCGACTTGGAAGAACCTCTCCGGGTCATTGGCTACTGGAAACTTCTCTAACTCCTCACAGTGTGTCTCCTCTCCTGTCACCATCCCAGATGAACCAAGAGCTGTTAACTGCTATAAGTCTTTGGTGATCAGAGCCGAAGATTCGGCTTCCGTCTGATGCAGGACAGCAGCCGATATGCATTGCCTGGCCACCGATTGGCTGCCGAGGACCTCTTCAACACATTCCCCCGAGGGAAATTTAACCTTAACATGCAAGGTAGAGGAGACAGCTCCAAGAGCGTGCAGCCATGGCCTGGCAAGGATGGCTGTATATGGAGAGTATGCGTCAACCACAATAAAGTCCACCTCAACCGTTTCTGAGCCGGATTGAACGGGCAAACGAATCTGTCCCTTCGACACAACGGCTCTCCCTTCAAAACTTATAAGTGGCGAATCATAAGGAGTAAGATCTTCCAACTTCAACCTTAACCCCTTGAATAGATCAAGGTACATGATATCTGCACCGCTGCCCTGGTCTATCATCACCCTTCTCACATCATAGTTCCCTATCCTGAGGGTGACCACAAGAGCATCGTCATGGGGCTGGATAGTCCCTACCTTATCCTCCTCGGAGAAACCTAAGACGGGCAAAGTGCCCTTCAACCTCTTCGGCCTGCTACCCACATCCTCGGCCTGAGGATGGGAAACCACCATCACCCTAGTGGGACCTGAGCCGGTCCTACCAGGTGCAGCGAAGATAACATTAATTGTTTCCAATGCTGGCCGAGATGAATTGTTCCTCTGGTTGTTTGAGCCAACTTGGTGACACCGCGGCGGCCGACACAAGTGCTGCTTCAACTTTCCCTCACTGACGAGCTGCTCCAGATGGTTCCACAAGGTCCGACAGTTCTCGGTAGTGTGGCCCACATCCTGATGGTACTGACAAAAGAGGTTTTGATTTCTTTTCGCAGGGTCCCCTGCCATCTTGCTGGGCCATCTGAAGAAGGGCTCTTTACGAACTTTCTCTAGTAACTGATGCACTGGTTCTCGGAACACAGTATTTATAGCCTGAGGTGCTGCCGAGCTGGATTGCCCGAAGTAATCCCTCCTCGGCTTGTTGTTGTGATATCTGTCCGACCTGAAATCCCTTCTCTCCTGCGGGATAACCTTCTCATTTCCCTTCCCCTGCTGCTGGTCTTCCTCTACCCTTTTGTACTCATTAATACGATCCATAAGGCGGCGTACGCTGCGGACGGGCTTTTTCGTCAAAGACTTTCTTAGGTCGTGGTCAGTAGGAAGACCTACCTTAAAGGTATTAAGCGCCACCTCATCAAAATCACCATCTATTTCATTAAACATTTCCCAGTATCGGTTGGAGTATGCTTCAGCGTCTCCCCTTCCTTCATGGCCATGGATAGCAGCGAGTCCAATGGCCGAGGGACTTTGCTACACGTAATAAACCGTGAAGCGAATGCCCTAGTTAACTCCCCGAATGAGCCTACAGACCCCGATTTGAGACCGTTAAACCATCTCATAGCCACAGGTCCCAAGCTGGAGGGGAAAACTTTACACATCAGAGTCTCGTTGTGAGAGTGCACTGTCATCCTCTGGTTGAAGTGACTCACGTGCTCCACCGGATCAGTCCGGCCATTGTAGATGGTAAAGGTGGGCTGGGTGAACCTCCTGGAAAGCCTCCCCCTCTCAATCCTCCGTGTAAACGGAGATCTGGAGAGCTGGTGCAACGCCCTACTCATAGCATCGTTGCCTAAGCCCCTAGAACGAAGCTTCTTACGTCTGCGAGTTGGCTGGTCGTCCTCCTCACCGGAGGACGTTACACTGGTGGGGGAGCGCGACCTTGAACTGTAGCCACCTCCCCTATCCTCCTCCGAGGAGGAATTAGACGAGGACGGTGAAAACCTACGTTTAGCACGACGCAACTTCCTCTTCAAACGATTGATTTCCTTCTGCATGGACTCAGAACCCTCCTCATGGGTAGTGCTACCCCCACCATGAGTATGGCTAGCTCCTGGGTATTCTGTGTGGACGCTTCCCTCACGATCCCTTCGACGTTCAAGATGCTCGAAATGATCCTCCGGTTGTGATCCCTGTGACTCTGCATGGTGAGCACCTAAGCCTGCCATAGTATCCCTACCTCTTCTAGACTAGATTTTCCCACAGACGGCGCCAATTGTAAGAGCACAATTGCACCTGGCCCCAAGAACAGTTACGGGCCCAGGCCCAATGAGCCTTAAACAATATGAATTTGTAGAGTGTGGGCTTGAAACCCAGGTTAGAAGTGTCTGAGGATTAAATGACAAGCCAAAGATTGCAAACACTTGAAAACAACAAGGAATATTGTAAATCAACCTGCTCGGACGTAAGCCGAGAGCTGTTCTTATATTATCTCTTTCTCTTTTTTCTTTTTCTTTTAGATTACAAAAAAGGGACCCCCGCATTCCTATTCTAGGTTACTTCTTAAATACTCCTCTTTTTTATACTTTGTACACGTGTTGCCCCAACTCCCCCTTAGCCTAGATATTTCTTTTTTCAGTGCCTTTGAATAGTAACCAGAAGTTTCCCTTCCACTGTTCAGGTGTCACTTCCCCATTAATGCGGCCAGGGTGGTAGGTGCAGGGTCTTTAATGTGGAGGTGGCAGCCTTTATCTTTGGTATTTCTCTAACATCGGTGCTTCTAGGACATTCAAGGATTCACCCCCTTTAACCATTGGTCTTGACCGTGTCATTCCCTAACCTTTACCATGAAGTCTCGGGTTCTCCGGTGTCCGTCCGAAGGGAAATTCACCATCGGCTGGATCCTCGGATCCTCGGCGTATGGGCCAACCCGTAGTACTAACAAGTTCTAAACCCAAGAGCAGGTCGGCCTTCCTTAGCATGGCCCAAAGGCCCACATCCCCATCAGGGTTTTTTTACTCCCCACAAAACCGAAAACCGCAGATTTAACCGTAAAAACCGAAAATCGGTACGATTGAACCAGTTTTTAGCAGTTCTTCATTAAAACTTCAGATGCTGTGTTAAAAAAAAAAAAAAAAGATTTTGTTTGGATTTGAGAGGAGAGATTTTGATTTTGAAAATGTTCTCAACCTTGAAGTGGTGAAGCCTAAGACACCAACAGTGACTCCAAAAACATCAAATCTCCTATCTTTGTGTTGAGGAAGGAGCCCAAAAACAAAGCAAATTTTATATGATTTTATTTGTCCGCACTCCACTTCAACCTTTGTTTTCTGCTCTTGCACAGTTGCACTTGCGCATACCCATATTGATGAGAGAGACAGAGAGAGGGAGAGAATATTGAAACTTTAGCAAAATGTGGATAGGAAAGAAACTTAAGTTCAAAGAGTTGTTTGAAAGTTTGAATAAAAGTAATAAAACACTAAAACGTGTGAATGTAGATAAATGTGTGATGGGTGTGATATAAACGTGTAAGTGTATGATAGGTGGGAAAAAAGTATTAAGTGGGCAAAAATATTGTTACCCATTGGTGACTTTCTTTTGGTTATTTGACAAATTAAAAAATAACTAAAAATGGATTGTAATTGTTACACTTTACCTTTTTAAGATTTTTTTTTTTGTTGGTTGAATTTTGTTAAGTGGTGTCCAAAAGTTGGTAAATTAATATTTAATACTTTACTATTATTAAATTTTTTAGTTAAAATGACTAGTTATAAAATTATTTTTTTATTTTATTAATTAATAATTATTTATTTATTATTTATATGACATCATTGGTTCGACCACTGGTCGAACCCGATCAGACCATAAAACTGATAAATACTCCCTATTTTTGTTCTTTCACCTTACCGATTTTTAAAACCATGCTTAGTATATATAGTTATATGAAATTTTTGAGTTTGCACTTGATACCCAACCACATTCACAATTCTTAACTTCCTACTTTCTATATTCATAAACTCCATGACACATCTTGACCAGCCCAAGCATAGCAAAATTTTAAATTACTTAGTCACAATACATCAATCATCTCCAAAATCACAAGTCAAGAGTCCAAAAGATAGAACCATGTGAATATTGGTATTCAATTCAATTTTTCATTTCCTGGAACCTGTAAATATGAACATATCCATGAAATTATGGCAGCATGATAATGAAATAAGTTAAATAACACAGCAATATTTCGTACTCTCATCGTTCAGCCAAAAAAGAATACAAAAGGATTTGATCAATATCCACAGAGAGTCCTCATCATTCATCATCATCATCCTGGATATATTAAATGCATTGCATTAGTATCACATAGCAATGCATTGCAATAAGTTGGATTTCGTTAAATTAAAAAATTTTGGCACCTGAGGACTTGATACCTTACAGCCACTCCTTCATACCTTGATACATGAATTCCATATCCAATTTTTTGAAGTCCCAATTGATGAGACCAGGTGTACTTAGCCATTGGGTGCCCAAAACCACATCACAACCCCCTAATGTTAATACATGCAAATCCACCAAGAAATATTTGCCTTGCATTTTGATCAATAAATCTTTACATTCACCCTTAATTCTAATCAAATCTCCATTAGCCACCCTAACCTCCCAAATCCTTGTAATGTACATAGCCAATTGCAAGGTTCTAACTAACACAAAATCAAGAAAATTATGAGAACTTCCTGTATCCAAAAGTATCACTACCCAATGCCCTCTAATTTGACCTAAAACCCCCATAGATCCTAGTGAAGGGCTGCCCAACAGAGCATATAAAGTGATATCAACTTGATCTACCTGAAATTCTGTATCATCTTTCACTTCCACAACTTCAACTTCATTGACCCCTTTCACTTCCTCTATCATGAACAATTTAAGACCTTTACAATTGTGCATTTGCTGCCATTTCTCATCACAGTAGTAACAAAGACCCTTTTTTCTTCTTTCTTCCATCTGACTTGGAGTAATCTTTTGAATAGGGACCCTTGTTTTTAGTCTCACTCTTATTGTTAACTTGTTTAGTGCTTGTTCTTGCCAATTAACCCTGCCAGGCTCAGAATATGGCGTATACATCTTCCTACAAGTGGGCAAATACTCTTCTTGAATTTTAGCTAACCCAAAAGCAACACTTAAAGTTCTTGGATTTTGCATTCTCACTGCCAATCTAATCTCATCCTTTAAACCACTCAGAAAACAACTAAGCTTGTGAGACTAGGGTAGGAATCTGATTCTATTGCTTATCATTTCAAATTGGCTCTTGTATGTAGGCACAGTTGAAGTGTGCCTTAATTTGGTCAAAGTTTCCATGGGATCATCATATGATGAAAGTCCAAATCTAACTTGAATGGCCCTAACAAAAATCTCCCAAGAATCCAAAGATCTTTCACAATCTTGAAACCAAACTAATGCCTTATCATCAAGATGATAATAAGCATTCAAGATTTTTTCTTCCTCAGGTATTTCATAGTAACGAAAAAATTGCACCGCTCTAAAGATCCAAGCAGAAGGATCACCTCCACTAAATCTAAGAAATTCTAACTTGATGGGCCTAGGAATTAGAGCACCTACCTTAGGTCGTGGATGATGTATTGGCTGTTACAACACCTCAGTATCAAGAAGATGATTTTCTTGATGATGAACTTGACCTTTTCGCTGATTAACTTGTTGTTGTACTGCTTGTAACCTTTCTTCAATCATAGCTTGCATTCCTCTGAAATTGTTATCTAGTTGTTCTAATCTTCCTCTGAAATTGCTATCTAGTTGTTCCAATCTTCTTGAAATAATTTCCATGGTAGAAGCATGATCATCAAATCTTTGCTGTACTAGCGAAACAAAGTCACTCAAAAGAGAATATCTGGTTTCTTGCACCATGGTTGAACTTAGCTCTAATACCAAATGGTAGAATCCTTAGTGATTCAACTCTCTAAATCTCTTACTCACTCAATATGGTGGTTCTTCAAGGGAACTAGTCCTCCAATGATTCTTCGAGGGAATCAACCTCCAAGCTAGTCTTAATGAGAACTAATCAAATGCATTCTTTTTTTCTTTTTATTTTTTATTTTTCTTGTTACAATCATCTCAGTCTTATACTAGTTATTGTATTACTATTAGTAGTAACTAACTAACTAACCACAAAGTACACATATTACAACTCAACACTCCAACTAACAATGTACAATACTTTGATGCTTGTTCCAACTAACTCTGTACAAGTACCTATTGCACACAATTATCACAGCTGTGATGTCTAGTACTGAAGTCCTAACACTGAGAAAGATTTGAAGAACGCATATGTGGGCTAAATTGGGCGAACATTTGGTTGAAGTGCGACATCATTTCTCTCATTTGTTCTTGATGCCTCGCATCTAATTGGGCTAGTGGTTGAGTGAGTTACGCTCGATGCCTTGCTTCTGATTGGGCGAGTTGCTCTTCATGCCTTGCCTGTGATTGGGCTAGTTGCTCCATCACAATTGCAAGTGAAGTCTCTAATTATGTGATCCTTTAAGTTGTTTTGCTTGACAACAATGGAGTTAATGTATACTGTGAAAGGTTTGCCCCACTTCTTTCTAATGGGGTTGGTCCAAAACCCACCCTACATACACGTCCACATCGCTCTAAATCCATCACTTGAGCAAACGTATCATCTTTCAACCATAGGATTCCACCACCCAACTCGCCTTGAACCCCACTTCTTTCTAATGGGGTTGGTCCAAAACCCACCCTACATACACGTCCACATCGCTCTAAATCCATCACTTGAGCAAACGTATCATCTTTCAACCATAGAATTCCAGGATTCCACCACCCAACTCGCCTTGAATGGTGTGTCCTCTTCATTTAATTTTTTTTTCATCCTAGCCTGTTTACCCACAAGAACCAAATAACATATTACTTTCCATAAACAATACAAACACAAAATACAAAAGAAATAGGATATAAATAGAGCTTACAATGTTCTCTCTTGCTTGGTCAGTAACAGGAGTCTCATCTTTGGTACTGTAGACTTTTTTCATAAACCATTGCACGCTCTACTATCGCCCCTATTGATTTCGACTACATCATACTCAACAATCTCAATACTTTAGTTATAGAGTCAAAATTGAAGTTGGTGATATATGTTAACATTATCAATGTTCAATTACAAACAATATCGTTGTTATCTACGTATCATTTCGCTGTGATATATATATATATATATATATAGATAGATAGATAGATAGATAGATAGATATACACACACACATAACAAGAAAGCTTTGTTTTCCTATTCTATGCATATCAATTTGTTTTCCCACAAGAAATCTCAATGATTAAAATACTAGTGCATAAATAGGTTGTTACAACCAACTTGACTTCTTATCCCATGAGGTAGTTCCCAATTAAGACGAATCAACATATTTGCTATGTTATAATGTATGATAGTGTATGATTGATGCATGATAATTTAAGAAAATTTAGAACAAGCACTAGTTGAATATAGTAGTAGATCTAATGCAATTCTTACCATGATATCAACAGTCTGTGCAAAACTTCTTGGCCCAGTCCTTGCTATGTCCTCCTGTTTACCACGACTATCCTTGTTCTTGTCACTTAATCTTTGCGAACACATTCTTAAAATAAAAAAAAAAAAATCTCTTGAATAAAGTCTACTCTATAAGTTCAAATACCTTGTCATATGTATAATACCATGAAGAGGAGATAGACCAAGAAAGTAGTCGTACCTTTGTTTTAGCCAAAAACCAATAGTCAACCATTATCCCGTACTACTCTTTGTCAACCCACAACAATTTTTTAATATTACAACTTCTTTTGTCATCCCAAGTTTATAGTAGTCAAATTTCAAGCTCTTCCTTCGACCCCTCCTCAATTCCTCCAGTTGTCGCATTGCCCAGTTCATTTAATTGAGTGGTGGGACAATAGCTAGGTCAATGATCCATCATTTTTGGAATGCAAAAGTTGAGTTAGCAAAATGCAAGAGTTGACCCTACTCATAATTACATTAAGGACAACAGCTGTAAATGACAGTTAATTATATCTTATTTTCATATTACCTCAATCTCTTTCCAACAATCTTCTTTATACTCTTCAGGACGCTCATCCAAGCAGTAAGCACAAGTGGGCACAAATAAGGATTGTTGCAAAAAGTGCCCAACCACCTAATGAACATTTCCCTGATGTCCCCAATCAATTAGCCAATGGTATTTAACTCCAACCAAATTTTTATATTATTTGGAAGATCCTATATCTGTTGAAGCTATGTTTTCCCACATTTTTTATGCATATTATTTGTTACTGGGGTTTCTTGATTATCATCTATATATAGTGAACCACCATTATGACTGAATTTTCAAAGTTCACAACTAGTGAAAAATATCACACCACGATAAAAATATGCATCTAGTAATAAATATCAAACTTTACATTTGGAGACATGTAAACTACCTGGGCGTTGTGTCTCATCATCACTTGCAACTGGTCTTGCCTTCTCAAAAATATGGGCTTCCTCTAGTTCTACCTCCACCCTCTGTCATGAATGTGACGATCCTTGAGCTTGCTCCATTTCAACAAGCGACAATAGACATTTCCTTCCCATTCCCGCGTCCAACAATTTAACAACACAAACATAATAATAGTTATAGACAACAATCAATTGCATACAATGTAAGTAATAAGGATATTGTAAAAAAAAAGAGCATTTACTAGTCTTTACAATATGAAAAAATAACGATCTTAACATATGCAAGATTTTCAAACTTTGCACACCATAGAACTTTACTAATTCTACTTCTATTTTCCGATTTCATTATATCTATAACATAATTACACACAATACAATAATAAACTATTACACTATTCATCCTCGTTGTACTCGTCTTTGTTGTCATCTTTATCGTTAGAATTATTATCAATAAACTCATAATCGTCTAAGTTATCCATTTCATAAAGATCTCTTCCAACAATGATAGAAGCATCAATTGTCATCCCCTCTACATCATCTCGAGCCCAACCAAGATTGTCATTGACAATATCATTACTAGTTATATTGTACAGAATGTTCTCACAAAACCTATATGTGTCATCATCGTCACGCTAGGGACCAATATCGGCATCAAACACATTTTTGACTTTAGTTTTAACAACATACCAATCTTTGTACCTTTTATCTTTCACGTAATAAAACTTGTGTAGCTTGAGATGCCAAGACGTATGGTTTGTCTATCATTTCATCCCTACCATGTATGAAGTGTGTAAAATTTACCATAGGAAACCCAAACTCATCACTCTTATATCCCCTCCTATTTTGATCATCAACCCATTTACACTTGAATAACAAATGTTTGATATTGTCAAAATAATTCAACTCGATAATATCAATTAAAACACTATACTACGTAATGCCACCTTCAGTAGCGACACAAACCCCACTATTTTGTGTTTTTCTATTTGCCTTATTTTTCGAACTCCTAAATTTTAAGTCATTTATGACATAATGCTTCAACCACTTTACTATATTATTTAGCCATTTGGAAAATGTAATAAGTGTATCACTAACTCCCTCCATTTTCCTATCAACACCAGTCATTGATATCACCTAATATAACCAAACGAACTTATTATTAGTATTGTAATTCTAGTTATGAGAATGTTACAAGTTTATTGAAGATGTCATCGTACATGACACCTAAATCAACCACAAAACTTCTTCATGTGGTGCTTATAAATAATGGCATTGGATATACAATGGTGGCCCTTTTGGATTTCATCCTCCATCAATCTCCTATGCATCTTGAGATGACAATTGTATTAGTGTTAATAAACCTAACATACATTTAATTGACGTGCAATGATATTGGTATACACAGTACTTACTCACGAAATTGGTTAATGTTTTCAAAAAATTGAATAAAACGTAGCGATGGGCTTATGTCAACTTTCTATTGTCTAGTGTCGCGCTTGAAATCGCCACCATCAATCGTCTTGGTAGGTCAATTGAATATAGATTCAATTCCTTCCATGTACTGTGAACGAAATGTTAAGCACTCCTCTACTAAGCATCCTTCAACAATAGACCTTTCTGGAGCAACCCTACTTCTTACGTAAGACTTAAGGTGTGAGAGGTACTTATAAAGGAATGGAAGATCAATAATTGACAATAATTATTTGAACGCGCACATGAAGCTCATAGTAGTTTCAACTCCTTCCATGTACCGTGAACAAAATGTTAAGCACTCCTCTACTAAGTATCCTTCAGCAACAGACCCTTCTAGAGCAACCTTATTTCTTACGTAAGAGTTAAGGCGTGAGAGGTACCTATAAAGGAATGTGAAGATCAATTATTGACAATAGTTATTTGAACGCACATGAAACTCATAGTGTATTACATATATTTTACCTCTCAATGGAATACATCCAACAATACTGAACTGAACCATTAATCTTGACTTTAGTAGCTAAGTGCATAACCAAATGTACTATCACTGTAAAGAAAGATGGAGGAAATATTTTTTCCAATTCACACGACATCACTGCAATGTCTGCCTCAACAATCGCAATATTTGAAACCATAAGGGTTTTGGAACAAATTTCTCTAGAGAAACAAGCTAACTTTATCAAAGGCCTAGTTACTTGAGATGGCAAAGATCCTCGTAATGCTATTAGAAGGAGTTGCTACATTAATATGTGATTATCGTGACTCTTCAAATCCGAAATCTTGCATTCTTTCAGATTGACACGACATGAGATATTGGAAGCGTATTCATTCAGCACTCTTACATCCTTCAAAACTTGCAAGAAACCATCTTTCTCCAATGCAATCATATGAAAATAACTAGGCAGTATAGTATACTTATCATCGCCTTTTCGTTGTAGGTGAAGTTCACTCTTTATTCCTATATCTGCCAAGTTGAGGTGTGCCTTGTAATTATCCTTGGTTTGATCTTTCAAGTTCAGCAACGTGCCAATTATATTGTCCATCACATTCTTTTCTATATGCATCACATCAAGATTGTGTTGCAACTTGTGATCCTCCCAATAAGGCAAGGTGAACAATATAATTCTCTTCTTCCAAACACACTGGCCTGCCTCACCTCTCTTTCTCTTGTTGTAAGCAAGTTGACATTTCTTTCCCAGACAACGTCCAACTAAATTTTCAATTTGCATAATTATGTTGGACACAATTGGTGGCATAGGAGCCAATTGCATATCATTAGATCCATCAAAGGACATATCTTCTTCCTGGAATTTGTGGTCAATATCCAACCATCGCCTATGTCCCATGTAACAGAATTTGTGGTCATTTTTTAAATATTGAGAGTGAGTCTCCAGGAATAACTAGTGATAGAATCAAAGATGACCATTTCATGCACAACCAACGCAGGAGATTGTAGGGGACCAACATGATATGCCATGTGCTGTGAATAGTACTCATAATTTCGAAAGGGTTGAACCCATCCATAGCTAATCCAAGTCTGACATTACGAGGTTCAGATGAGAACTCTAAATACTTAGTGTCAAACATTTTCCATACATCTGAGTTAGTAGGATGCCGCATTACCTCGTCATTAGTACGACCATTAACATGCCATTTCAGCCAGTTCGAGTGACAAAATGAGTTGTTGCAATCTTGGCTTTAAAGAGAACCACCATAAGATCTTTGCAGCTTTCTTCTTTCCATTATTGGATGAAGAATTATTACTCACAACAGATGCCTCATTCATTTTCCACCTCGAAACAGCACAACAAGGACATGCCTCGGGTTAACATTTTCCTTCCAAAACAACATGCAGTCATTGGGACAAGCATGAATCTTCTCATAACCCAAACTCAAACCTCGAATTATCTTCTAAGTATCATAATAGTCTTTTGGCAACTTAGCATTTGAAGGAAGTAAATCTTTCAAAAGTTGAAGCAACATAGTAAATGACTTGTTGGTCCAACCACAAAAAGTCTTCAATTGGAACAATACGACAATGGTTGAGAATATGCTAAATTTTGTACAACTGTTATATAAAGGTTTGTCCACATCATCTATCATATTGTAAAACTTTTTTGCATCATCATTCAGTCATTCAGCCGATTATTGCACACTTTGACCTTGTTCCATTGGTTTGGATGTCATTTTATGCATGGGGCACAAATCGTACAACATCCCACATAACAAAAGAGTTCAAGCATCAACTACTTCTGTTATTGCTCCAACAAAGAAAATAATACTTCTATGAAGTACTTCTATGAGTAAGGATGTTATTGCTACTTATATGAATTTTAATGCTTATGCTTGGTTTACAGAGAATTAAAAACAATTTCTCATGTTGAACAAAGTTTTGGCTGAGTCTCATAAGAGAAAGAAAAACATGGTGTTGATGTTATTTCACAAGGGACATAGGATGGGTTTATGTTGATGTTGCTCTTAAGATAATTAATTTTCCAATTTTAGTTTTAGTTTTTAGTTTTATGTAGCCAAGGTTTTCAAACCTTTCATAAGGACGTGTTAATATTATTATTAAGATATAATATCATTGGAATAATTTTTTACAGTCTTTTATTCATATTTGGTATTTTATTTTTACTCTAACATTTTATTTATTTATTTATTTTCTTCAATCTTAAAGAAAAATAAGCTTCCATCAAATGTTACTTGTATTAATGAACAAAACATTATTCTTGTCACTAAAAGATTCTAATAAGTTTTTACACTATGGAAATTAACTACTTATTTTCTAGAACTATATTTTAATTGATTCAAACATATTGCATAGTGAAAGATTTTATAAATTCAAATTATGTCTAAAATTCAAAATTCATAATGGAAAATGCTAAAGTTACAAATAATTTTACAAATTACTAATATGGCGAATAATTATTATTAAGTAAAAAAATAATGTCAATGATGGATCCAAATTAAAACCAGTAAGAATTATCACATCAATAGTTTATAAAATAATTTGTGGTTGTAACATTATTGATTTTTAATTTTAAAGTTTCTACAAATATTATAAATGATGAGATTTAAGATGATAGAAATGTAAGTTATCATTTGTCATGGTTAGAGTGGGTGGTGTTTACTCAATTTTTGTTACTAGATGTGCATTTTAACAAATTCATTATTGGATTACATTTTCTTTTTATATTATTCATGCTTGCAAAATTGAAGATAAGATTAATCAAATGTTTAAATTTAATGTTTTTGTAGTATAAAATTATGCATAAAAATGTGTTCATGGATTGAATAGTAGATAATATCCAATTGACATGAAATTTGACACACATGTTAAAAACATAAATAATAAGCAATCTAACGATTAGATTAAAAAAAAACATAATAATGTTAATTCTTTAGTGAAAGTTGTAGGCTTGTAATTATTAGTTATATATATATATATATATATATATAAAAGATAGAATTTCTACTCTAGCCTAATTTAAGTGTATATGTGTGTGAAGCTTTCTTCTGGAGACTTGAACCTCGGCCCTTACTCCCCACACCCTACAAATACTTATACTTGTAGAGTGACCACCGCACCAAAGGTGCACGGTGGTTGTAATTTTATTAGTTATAATCAAATTTCTAGTGAAAATTTTGCCCTAAAATCAATTACCTTTTTTTTTTTTTTTACATAAATGCACTTTTAGTCCTTATATTTTGACCATATTTTCATTTTGGTCCCTACTTTTTTATTTTACCTCCTTTTGTCCTCAAAATGAAAAACGCATTTCATTTTGATCCCTATTGTTATCTCACTAATGAAAAATAGTCTATGTGGCAGATAAAGTGCATAGTTGGCACATAGAACGCCCACTTGGTCATTAGAATAGTAATAAAATTTTTATTTAGCATTTTAATAATGCCACATTAGCATTTTAAATATTAAAAAAAAAACCACATCAAAAAAATAATTACAAAAAAATTCTAAACTTATGATTTTTTTAAATAAAATAAAATAATTAAAATAAATTTCCTTTTTCTTTTCATTTTTTTTTGAAGTACATACACCAGAGCATAACTGCTCATGTTCTTCCCCAATTAGAATTTTTAGTTGTGGTGGTGCTGTGGTGGCGTTGGGTTTGTTGTGGTGGTGTTGTGGCTGTTTGCAATGGTAATATCAAATATTTCTAATGAACTGATGGGACAACACAGAAACTTTGGGTCCCATAGAGTCTGAATATTTACAACAATACCACTGAGTTTCCTATCTCAGTTTTTGAAAACACCCATTTCTTGTTTCCTGTTTCCATCACTCTAACTCAAAATTTTTGAGTTTTGAGTGATGGAAACACAATGCGAAAATCTAGCCAAACAAAAAAATTTGTGTGGGTCCCACCAAACAAGCCCTTAATTGTTTTTTAAGATTGAGAAAAAATATAATAGTAATTTCTCAACTTTTCTTAAAAAATTTTGGCAACCAAACACAACATTAGTTGAAAATTGACAGTCATTGTTATTTTCCTATATCTCCCTCTCTCTCATCTCATACTGTCAGCTTAAAACTCTCTCAATCTCTCAGCTGAAAACCCAAAATCCTTTCTCTCTCTTAGGTCAGTGGGTCTCTCTTATATCGGTGTCTCTCTAATGTTGCGGAAGCTACAAGAAAACAAACACGTTACTTTCTAAATGGAAAAAGAAACTAAACACATTAGCTTCTGAATGAAAACCTCGAATTCACGAGGAGTCCCTTGAATCCACAAGGTGGTAGGGGTTTGGAATCCATTAGAGAGAAATAAACAAAATTTATATTTTTTTATTTTTTTATTTTTTATTTTATAAATATGAAAACTGAGTTGCCCTAGAGGTTACAATATGTTTAAATAGTAAAAACAAAACCGCCCTAGGTGGGTCTTACTCTCTTTCATCTCTATCTATCAGCTCGGTGGTGGAGATTGTGGTGGAGATAGGTGGTAGAAACAAGAGGCACCCATTTTCATATAGACCTAGATCAAGATTCTTGAGGTCCTTGCTTTTCAAAAAGCTATATTTCCTCCAATATTTGTTTTGTACTAGGAAAGTGAAAGAGTTAACAAAGTAATTGTTGAAGGCATTTGTGTTTTGTAATCTTAGATCTTTGGTTTTGGTTTTAGTTTCATCTGGGTTTGACTTTTCAGTTTCATGTGGGTTTGTTTGTATTGGGAAATTGCAAGAATTAGTTGGGTTTGAAGGGATTTGGATCTAATGGTCTTTGTTTGTTTTGAATTTTTCTAGGTTTGAAATTTAAAGGTTTGTTTTGTGGGTTTGATATGTGTGGAGGGATTGATTTTTATGAGTTCATGTGATGTTTTGGGTTTGCTGGAGATTGATTGTTGGGTTTAGGGTTGTGTTCTTTGTGTTTTGAATTTTTGAAATTCTTTGTATTTTGTAGATCTGTAGGCTTTGATTTTACGTGTTCCATGTTGGGTCTGTACTTGATATTTTAATTTCCTAGGCAACCAAACATATTATTTGAGGAAGAACATAATGTAAAGAAAAAAAAAATTGTTTAAAAAAAATTAGAAGTTTAGAATTTTATGTTTTTATTGTTTTATCTTATGTGGGTTTTTTTTTTAATAATGAAAATGCTAATATAGAATTATTTTTAATATTACTATAGAAGCCATGTCAGTAGTTAGTGCGCCAGGAGTGCTATTTGTTTGTCACATAAAAAATTTCGTTAATATTATAACAGTAATGAACAAAATGAAATGCATTTTTATTTTGAAGACTAAAATTAGTAAAATAAAAAATTAGAGATCAAAATAAAAATACGGTCTAAATGTAGGACCAAAACTTTCATTTAAGATTTTATTTTAACCGCATTAATAGATGAGTACTGAGTGTAGCCTACTAAGGGCAACCTGTGCCGCACGCAACAATGCGACAGTCAACACCCGCACGCTCGGCCAAAACCTCAAACCCCTAAAACCTTAAAACTCTCGAATCGAACTCCGCGAAGTGAAACCAAAGCAAAGTAATCCAGCTTCGCATCCACCGGCAATTCGTACTCGATTTTTGGTACCACAGAGACAAGATGAAGAAAGAAGACGCGGGCCCACCCAATAGAGAACTCTACGCACTGCTCAACATATCACCGGAGGCCTCCGACGAAGAAATCCGGAAAGCCTATCGTCAATGGGCCCAAATATATCACCCCGACAAATACCAAGAACTCCATGTATGTTACAAACTTCAGTTTTGGTTTCTTTTAACTAAGTTGTGCTGAACTAATTTGGAGTGATATTAATGATTGAAATGCAATGTTGGCTCTAATGGGTGATATAGTGAGCAGTTTGATTTTCGTTTTGTCAGTTCAAATTTGGGTTGAATGGCTTTAAGTGTATTTAATCTGTATTATTTATTTATTTTTTTGATAGGTAATCAGAGAACTAATATTAATAAGAATAAAAAAAAAAAGAATAGTACAAGATGTTCATGGTGATGAACAATAAGAAACAAATGAAACAAACAGCAAAACAAAGGAGAGGGAAATCAGAAGGTTAATCTAAGGAAAAACATAAACTCGGAAAGATTCAGTAAAACCCAATAGCAAGACCACTCAAAAAGATTACTCTGCATAAAACCTTTAACTCATCCAACGCCTTCTGCATGTTCTCAAAGGAGCGACGATTTTGTTTCAACCAAACAATTCACATTAAGCACCCTAGAATCAAATTCCAAATATTCGGGTTATTCTTCCCAAACCACTGATACTAACAAGATAACAATCCCACCACCGATCTTGGCATAATCCAATGAATACTAAAAGCCTGAAGCATGAAAGTCGATAAAGTATGTGTAACAGGACAATGGAGAAGAAGATGGTCTACCGACGGCCCATCACAGCAACACATACTTGGTAATAAGATCGGTTGTCAAACTTACCATTAATTTTGAGCCGTCAACAATGAGTATCCCTTCTATCACCCCAAGGAATACGAGGTTGGATAAACTAAAGTAGAGAATAAGAGGCGGCTAGCTCCCAATCTTCAAAAGCTCTAAAAAACCTTAAATCCCACACTCTAACAGTACCACCTTCTGGAAGCCACAAAACGTCAGAGATGCAAGCATCCTTGGCATTTGAACACGCATAAAGCTCAGGATAGAGATCTTTTAGGGTATTATCTCCAATCCATCTATCATGCCAGAAGCGGATACGGGTGCTTTCACCCACTACAAAAGACAGATGCTTAGAAAAGCTTTCCCGCCCTTCATGAATGCTTCTCCAAAGGCCACATCCATGAGTCCTCCTGCACACTTTCTTACACCACCCCCCTTGACCCTTACCATATTTTGTGGAGATAACTCTCTACCAAAGATGGGTAACTTCATGCCTATAACGCCACAACCATTTCCCTAATAAAGCTTGATTGAACGACGCCACACTTCTTATCTCCAAACCGCCCAATTTAACTGGCAAACACACCTTATCCCAAGCCACCAAAGGATATTTTAAACTCCCCTCAGAAGACCCCCAAAGAAAATTCCTCTGAATTCTTTCCATTCGAGCAGCCACAGCTTTAGGAATAGTGAATAGAGATAAAAAGTTCATAGGAAGACTTGAGAGAGTACTTTTTAGTAAAGTGAGCCTACCACCCTTAGATAAATAGAGACACTTCCACCCTAATAGTTTCTTTTTCATCTTCTCCAAAATAGGATTCCGAATTGAAGCTGTCTTAAAAGAAGTTCCCAATGGCATCCCCAAATATTTCATAGGCACTCCCCACTCTACATTGAAGAATACTAGCCAATGCAACTAGATTATTCACCTCCCCAACAGGGATAATCTCACTTTTTCCAACATTGAACTTCAAACCCGTAAAAGCCTGAAAACAAGACAAAAATGTATTTTGTTTAAGAAATTATTGGTGTTTGAGATGGGGTATTATCTGAACTTGTGGAAGTGAATTAGCTTAGTGGCACAACTTTTTCCTCAACTTGTTGAAGTGGTAGGTTGTGAGTGGTGGAAATGAGAGTGGTGTTACTGAAGGGTCCTTGTAAAAGTGATTGTTCACAGCTCACAATCTGCCACTTCAACAAGTTGTGAAGAAAGTTTGTGTTGAATTATGTGTAAATTTCTTTAGTTATGTAGATTTTATTAAGTGAGGAGAATCTGGCAGATGGGTAGCTGCCATTGAAGTTGTTTGTTTCATGACTTGACTTAAACATGGTACATAGGTGGAAGAAACCAACCGATGTTTTTTTGGGTATGTTACATTGATCATAACCTTAATAGCTTATTTGCAAAAAGAAAAAAAGAGAGGTAGAAATCTGAAACAAATTCCATTTGGCCAATCAAACGTAAGAACTATAGATGGAGAGTATACAGTATACTTCCTTGAAATATGAAGCTCATATGACTTAAAAAATAGAAAACGAGTCTTATATGTCCTTCAAATGCACATGTGCCCTAATGCCGCTCGTCTATCCTCACATATTCACAAAGATGGCTCGTTTTTTATATTTATGAAAGGTGATACCCCAGATCCTTATTTTTTTTATTAAGTGAAAATAATTGTATGGAAGAAATATTGGTTTTAGCATACCTCCCATGTTATGCGTTTTCGATGAAATTATTACTTATAAAAAAGTATATTGGTTTTATAAAAGATGTCCTTGAGATGATCAAAATTATAGTGCATCTTTGAAATCATGCATATTGGATCGTCCACTATCATCCAAAGACATCCAAAAGAATAGGGACCCAACAAATTGGGATTTCAATCTCTCCATAGATGGCATCTGCTCCTCAAAGGTCCTCCAATTTCTCTCTCTCCATGGTTGCCACATCAAATATGGAACTATATTCCATGATCTATTTAGAAAAGTGTTAGATCTTCGATGCCAACATTGAAGCAACCCACACAATTTTAGGCATCACCCATTTTGCTCCAAATACCACACATGCAAAATCCCATAGCTCAATGGCTACGGGAAAATGCAAAAGTAAATGATCTACTTTCTCTCTTCTTCTGTAGCACATATGACAACAATTAAACATAGTCATACCCCATCTTATGAGATTTTCTACCTTAAGGATTTTCATCCAAGTTGCAGTCAATACAAAGACACCCACGTTTCAGGGGTCCTTCACTCTCCAATTTGCTTTCCACAGGAATTTTGACACAGTCATTCCTCTTAACATTTCATATTAAGAGTGAACACTGATACTTCAGTTCTCTCAACTAGTAAGCTGATGGCAGCTGTAATATTTTTTGTATGAATATTATCTAATGGCCAAATGGCCTTGTGGCATCTGCTCCCTACCATGGGATTTAGATTGGGGGGTCGGATCCCCTTAGTTACAATTAGCAAAAAAAAAAAACTTGCATCATGTTCAGGATCAATTTAGGAGGACCCTATTTTTTTAGAATATAAGGTGTATGATAGTTTCCACCAGTTATTTCTTTGCTGAGAACTAGAGAAGTTCATATTATCGCCATATGCATTGCTGTTACTACTTTCTATTGCATTACATCCTATTGGAAGGATGCTTTGATTAATAGGCCACCTTTGGTCTTGCTCATTGCAAAAAAAAAAAAACATTGGTATCTTAAATCCTACTCCCTATTGGTAATTATGTTAGATCCTATTCCCTTCATCCAACAATGAGCATTTTTTTTAATGTTGTTTGTCCTATATCTAGCCAAGAGCCTTGTACTCAATTGGCACCTCTTGGTGTTTTCAGTGGAAACCTCCAAGATTCAAATCCCCCTTCCCTTATTGTTGTAATTATTGAATTATCAATTTAAAACAAAAAAAAAAAAATTATTTGATCAATCTTATTTCTCTTGAAATTGCTTCAATGGTTTGTTTACTTTTACACAACTTTTCTTTGGGGGTCTACAGCCATTATGTGGCATTGGGGTTACATCCTGTATGCAAATATATATAATATCTAAAAGTTTAAAGTTTATTTTGTTAAAAAAAAGTTGAACATTTTGAATTTTTACTTTCTGTTTTATCCTCTTTTTTTATTTATTTATTTTATTTTATTTTATTGGAAATAAATAAATAAATAAATGTTTATATATAAAAGGCATCCAAGTATAAAATTTTTATACTTGGAATATGGTCTAGGCATGTTTAATGTGGTTAGTCTAGCAGGAACGTAATGCCCGTATTTTTGAAGACAAGGAGAGAACATTAGATCATCTAAAATCTCTCCTCTTTGGTACTCTGTTTCTTTGGGCTCATGTGTGGGGTTGTATGAATTGTACTTCTTTATTTGACTTCTCAGTCTCTATTTCCTTTAGTTCTTGATTATATAGTATTTGTTTCTTGTTCAGAGTGTTCACCATCGTGAACATGATGTTCAGTTTTTTCAATAAAAGTATTATTACCTATCAAATTTTATTTATTTTATTTTATTCTTTTTATCCTTATCTTGAGAATTGTGTTCTTTATGAAAAGTTTAAAGCACCAATAACATAAGGGTGAATTGAAATACATGCAAAAAGCTTGAGTTTGCAAGGCAGTACATGGCGACATGCTCCCCCTAAAATTCTCTCTCACACACACACACATATATTTAGTATAGAAATTTGTTATAGGATGGAGGGAGGATCTTTTGTTTGCCCATCACTTATAATTTCATGTCTTACCCTCCTCTACCTACCATAGACAGTTTTGAATATGTTTGGTCAATCACCCTTTCCATGGTCTTTTCTGTATATTAGCTCGACATGTCTAATTTCTTAACGAATAACAAATGGACATTTATATGGTCCAAAAAATCAACTATTGAGTTACATGAAACTCCCCAAATCAAAGTGCAATATTCAAAAAATAATCCCATAATTCATTTCTTAATATCCAGCTTCATACCTGTGGCTTTGGCATTGCAATGAAGTGTGAGTTTTTGCATGTGTTCAATAATCTTTACCTCATATATTACTATCGATTGAATTTGTGGTCATGTTTGATTCTTGTATCGAGGGATTTTCCCCTTTTATTTTCATTAAAGATTCATTGACAAAATTTTCATTTCAGATGAAAGACATCGCTACAGAGAACTTTCAACGTATATGTGAAGCTTATGAAATTTTATCAGACGCAAATAAAAGGCAAATATATGACATTTATGGCATGGAAGGGTTGACTTCTGGTTTGCAGCTTGGTCCAAAGCTGAATAAAGTAGAAGAGCTAAAGGAAGAACTTGAAAGGTTACGGAAAATGAAGGAACAAGAAAAGATCTCAGCACATTTCCGACCTTCTGGTACAATACTGGCAAATATGTCTTTGCCACACCTTCTAAAAGGTGATGGCATCATGCGAGGGTACAGTTCGATCTGAGAAGTTTTATGCCCCTTAGATTTTTTGCTAGTATTAAACTTATGCCCATCCAGGCCATCTCTCTCTCTCTCTCTCTCTCTGTCACACACACACACACAAACTTGTTTTGTCTTCTTTTAGAAATTATTTTCTCACTCACTAGTCATCTGTATATTTGTGAATCTTGATACATCTTGTTACTTATATTTCTTGGTGGTTGCCTGAGAAGCTTTTGATCTCATTCTAATTTTAAACCATTGGTTCTCGATATCCTCAAAGGCTTTTAATTTCAGGCATTTTAAGATTTTCATAAACTTTGCTTATTTTAGTGCTTACCTTACTGTTTCAATTGCACACTCATGTCCTTACGCACCTAAATGTCAGAATGGCTATGACAAGTGAAATTCAGTCTCAAATATCAAAAAACAATGCAATTGCAATTGGTGGGAATTTGGCAGTAAGTGGGAATTCTGGGGGTGGAGCTGCTAGTGCTGTGTTCAGGCATCAGATATCTCCCGCTGCTTCTGTAGAATTTATGGCTGCAGCTGGTTTACGGGCACTAGTTGGGGTGCAAACGTCTCGGTAGGGCATGTACTTATGTATGTCATTTGACCTTTTCTGCTGGTTTTCTCGTTTCACTCCACATTTATATCGTTTCTTTGTTCAGTCAGCTGTCGTCACACTCAACTGCAACAATGGCCCTTGCTATTTCTTTGAGAGATGGTTCCTTGAATCTTTCCAATTCCTGGACCCGCCAACTTACTGAAACAGCAAATGCAAATGTATGCTTCCTTTTGTTTCAACTTGGCTCATTTTTCCCTTTTTCACTTCATTCGCCATCATATCATGTTCATTAGGCTATTTACATCTGTATAAAATTTATTTATGAATTATGTGGGAATTTACTGATTTTCTTGTATCATAAGGCATACTTTTATGGAGGAAATGGTTCAAAGGAAAAGTAAATGATCCTGCAAAAGCTTGACAATTTTAACTATGTAATTAACACAGAGGCCATCTTTAGACGCTGGAAAAAATAGATGTTTGTGTTTTACATTTATATTGTCTTGATTGTGGTCGTTATTATCTTTTGAATCATTTTTTTGTCACTTTCTCTTTTACAGATACAGCTTGCAGTAGGCCCAGAATCATCTATTGCAGTTGGATGGCAAAAGAAAGAAGAGAAAATGTCTGCAGCTGGAGAAGTGAAGGTGCATCTATGTTTGTTGTTGTTTGAGCATGTTAAAATTTTCTTCCCAGAAAGCTTATTATACTTTTAAAAAAGGGCCATACCATGGAGACAGAAAAATATTATAACACGCCTGTAAATGTAGAAGTTCTTCATACCAGTTTAGAGGTGATGTACACCTTCATTTAGAGGTGATGTACACCTTCATTTAGAGGTGATGTACACCTTCATCATTCTTATCTTCCATTGACATTTTATGATTCATTGTTAAGCTAAGTTTGTCATAACCCATTTAACTGTCATTTAATTATGTATAGTTGGGTGTCAAGCATGCAAACCTTGTAACATAATACCTGCTCTGATAGTTAGACTCGTCTCCATTTTGTTCAATTTCAAAGGCTCAACCTTCTATTTGGTTGTAAAAGGAGCTACGTGAAAACATGCTATTTGTTATTTATTTATCAATGATGGATTCTAGCACTGAGCGACTGAAGTTCAATTGCATTTCTCTAGTGAGTTCCCAATTCAGAAGATTAATTACAACCTGTAAGTCCAATCCAAAACTATTCAGCTGGGCTCTAACTGGTTCTCCCTAGAGTACTTGCGGGTTCTTGAAAACCAAGAATTTTTCATGTTCTAAATTTAGAAGACAAGACAACTACATAGAGTGCTGATAAAGAACTCTAAGACCTTGGAATTTATGTGAAAGTCCGCTAACTGATCTGTTCTTGAAGATAAGGACTGTTTCTTGGTTTAGGTGACAGTGATGATTGTTTTTCTTCTTCTATGTGCAGTGGGGAGAGAGTGAGATGCATATGTATAAAATGCAATGCAACAATAACAAGAGAATTTCTGATAGAAGAAATAGATAGTCATACGTTTGTGACAAGCTATAATGGCCATGCGTGTGACTGAAGGATCACAGCACATTTGTGACTGAATTTAATAAAAAATGTGATCATAATTACAAGAAAATGATAGCAGGTAGAGATGAAGGTGATGACAATAGTAGCTTTTGTTGAATGCCCCTTGAAGGAATTGTGGCCTATTATGTTATGTTCAATATATACTTATATAAAACTTAATACACACACACACACACACACACTTATATATAAAAAAATCTTATGTTCAATATATGACTTTATTTACACTTACCATAAAACATATGGATTTTTAGAAATTTTTAGCCAATTAATGTAAAAAAGAGGCTTAATTATTTTTCCTTTCGAGTACAATGACGTAGGACACATAGGGAATTTGTCTAGGTGTGATTTTGGTGGGTTTAGCATTAGGAAGAATTATGGAACTAGGCTTTAGAATTGTTTTAGAAAAGTTTATGGGTTTTGCTAGGAATTAAAAGGTGGTTTGATGAGTATTTAAGGGCTATTTGGTAGAAGAAAGCATGCGGGTTTGATAGGTAAAGAAAGGGCTTCATTTGGGGTTGTAAGGAATAAGGAAAATAGTGGATTTTATGGTGTTCAAGTGCTGTATTTACAGTGCCTTTGAACATTACCTCAAGAAGAAGAAGAAGAAGAAGAAGAAGAGAGAGAGAAACAAACTCAAAAAGGCCAATGTGCTTCTATGCTCAAAAAGCTAAATAACTTTATTAATCAACTAAAAAATTTGCAAAGTTGAAGTTTTTCTTTTTGAAGACTCTATATGAGTGGACTTCTCCGCTTGTATCTTTCTCGGATGAGGGGCTGCTAGATTTTATGGATTCTTTGGACATTAGCTAGTTTTCTTGCCTCTAACTGATCCTTTTATGTGTTGGAATAACATTTTTTATTTAATGAATTTTATTTTACCTAATATATATATATGTGTGTGTGTGTGTGTATATGCGTGCGTGCATGCGTGTGTGTGTGTGTGTAGAGAGAGAGAGAGAGAGAGAGTCTTTCTTGTACTAGTAGCGTTAGAATTCCTACTTTGGCCAGTAAACCAAAAAACTAATAAAACACTAACTTGGACTCAAAGAAAATAAACTAATTCGTATCTTCTAGAATTCTAGACTCAACTAAAGTACCAAAATACCATTAATTCATAGGAATGGAAAAAATTACAGATTTGCCTTGACTACAAAATTGACTATAACTAATAAAATAAAAACCCAAATATTTTTTTTAAACCCTAAAAGATTCATAACTTGACCTTTAAAACCACGTGGGTTTTACTTCAGTTCGGCTTCACATGTGGACCCCATAAAATAATTCTTCATAGGCAAATTTGCAAAGTAATATCAAATCAATCTTCCATGGCTGCATCATTCACTCAGGAGGGATCCTTTATCCTTCTTATATCTTTTATTACATGGACATGGACCAAAGAATCGACTTGAGAAAATATCTACTTGCGACTAGTAAAGGCCCCTAGGCGAGTTTCTTTTTTTGTTTGGCGTGTAGCTTGGAATAAGATCCTAACGGAAGATAATCTAAGATTGAGGATATTGGATTTTGTGGATTGGTGCATTATGTGCCGTCATTGTGGAGAGACAGTAGACCACTTACTTCTTCATTGTGAGATGGCTTATCGATTATGGAGTTTTGTCTTTATAACTTTTGGCTTGGCTTGGATCATTCCTAGATCGATCCTAGACTTGCTTTTTGGATGGTGGAATTGGCTAGGGAAGCATTCGTCTCAGATCTGGAATTTAGTCCCGCTGTGCATCCTATGGTGTATTCGGAAGGAGTGGAATAGGAGGACTTTTGAAGATTTGGATAGCTCTAGTGATCAGTTGCTTGCTTCTTTTAGTGGAACTCTTTTTGATTGGTCTCAAGCGTGGGGACTCACGTCTAGTGATTCCCTCCCTTCTTTTCTTTGCTCCCTTCTTCTCTTGTAATTTCTTTGTTGTTTGGTTTTCTCTTTTGTAGTTCTTTGTTTTTTTTTTCTTGTATTATCTGGGTTGCTCTTTGTTTTTCATGCATAGAGTAGCCTTTCGTATATATATCATTCTTACTTATAAAAAAACAAACTAGTAAATCTATGATACAACTGGACCCTCATTCATGGCTAGGCTAGGGAATGAATGATCTATTTCATAATATCAAACATAATATGATATGTAACCGTACCCTGAATATAATATCCCGCTTCTCCTCCCTTATAAGCTCTTCGTCCTTCTCTTTTGTTCAAACCTTTGTGTAGTATTTATTTCCAAAACTGCACAAATTTTTTTAGGCTTTCATTAATTTAGATGCTTACTATCCTTCCCTCCCTTTATTCATTATCAATTCATGCAGTTTGGCACAAGTTCATTTTTGGCATCAGCTCATTACACTCATCGGTTTTCCTCAAAATCTCATGGTCGTATTGTGGGCAAAGTTGGAAGGTATGTGCTTATGATCTGTCTGTGTACTGATTATGCTATATTATTTTCTGTGATGTTGATAAAAGAATCTCTTGTCGATGTTCAGTTTTTCATTTTTGAATTTCTTCCACTTTTAAATATCTTGACTGTTTATTCATTTCTGTATTATATAGATGTGGATTTTTTTTTTTTTGGTTGCATACCTTGGGATTTTTAACTTTGTGTAAATTTCCTTGTATAATCATGATGGAAACTAAGATGCCTGGGTACGGATACGGATACGGGTATGGGTATAAGGATACAACATTTTTTTTTGAAAAACTTTGGGTATGATACATCAGGGATGAACAACGTGTTCACGATGATGACCGCACTATACTTGAAACGAATACATACAAACCAAAAAGAAATGCTAATAGATTGAAGGAAATCACAAATAGAAACACAATGTGTTAAACCCCAAATACAAGACCAAACAAACAAGATCTTAACTAGCAAAGACTTCACTAGATCTAAAGGTCTCTCAATATCTTCAAAAATACTGGTATTACATTCCCGCCAAATTAACTACATAAGACACGTTGGTACCATATCCAAATGCTTGAAAATTGTTTCCCCAGCCAATTATACCAAGCAAAGAGTAGAGAGGCTACAGTCTTTGCATCACCCACTAAATCCCAAACAACAAAAAAACTTCACTCCATAAAGCATGTGCAAACTTACAGTGGAGCGAAAGATTGTCCACAGTTTCCCCATCACATCTACACAAGCAACACCAATTAACAAGGGGCAGCCCCCCAAGATTATCAATAGAAAGAATCCATCCCCATGCCACTGTCCATAAAAAGAGAGACTCCCTTTTGGGTACCTTAATACAGCAGATGATTTTCTAAGGGAAAGAAACAGAAGGAGGCTCTAGTAAATTTTTTAATGAGAACTCACTTCAAAAACTCTTTTCTGAGTCAAACTGCCTAATCAAGGTATCATCACCCTCAGCCCTAGGCAGCTTGGACTAATGAAGCTCAAAAAAAGTACACGCCCTCCAACTCCCAATCATGAAAAGCTTGTTAAAATTGTATATTCCAACTCCTATTTCCCTCTTCTGATGCAGAAGAAATCAAATTGGAAATCCAAGCTTCTCTAGACACAGAACACGCAAACAGATTTGGATAGAGATCCTTATGGGGATAAACCCACACTAAGGATCATGCCAGAACCAAATACAATGGCCCTCTCTCACTGCATACGCCACATTTCCAAAGAAGCTCCCTGCACCAGCCCTAATTTTCTTCCACATCCCACATCCATGATTTCCTCTAACATCTCTAGTACACCAGCCCCCTCTAGCCTCTCTGTATTTGGATACTATAACCTGATGCCATAAACAGTTAACCTCCTTTCTGAAGTGTTGTCCAGTGCTAGAGTCTTGAACCCCACCACCCCCTCCCCCTCCCCCTCCCCCACTATTTACCTAGCAAAAAATAAAAAACTAGTGTCACGTCTTTCCTCTCATATTACATAAAATACTGAGAAATTTTCCCTTGTGATTATGCTATTTATTATGTTTTCATTGTAAGGCTATTGACTTCAATCAAATAGTATATATATCAAAACACATGGGAAATATCATGCTAATTTAGCAATGCAGGAAATTTTGATTGGAGAACTATTTAGAATGATACGGACCAGCTGGCTTACCAAACTGTAGGAAAGTTTCATAAACTGTTGAGGAATAGAGAGGTGCTGAGTCTCAACTTTTCATACAATTGTCATCAGTATCAGTACAACAGGTTAGGGAAGCAAAATTGCTAGCAACAGGAGTATATATTCTTCTTAAAAATTATATTACTCTAAGGTGGTTTTATTAAATGGACATATTGTCCAATATCCACAAGCATATACTCATAACTTATATGCATGTATTTTAATCTTTTGTGTATTTTAGCTTAGAGTAAACTGTTTCTCCTTACAAACTGGAATTTTATAATATACCTGAAAGATGATTCTTTATATGAATGAAAGTCAAGTGAAGAAAGGATAGATTAATAAATGATAAGTTTTCGACGGAAGTTTGGACAAAAGAAGTCTTTGCTGGAGTGATATCATTTGAGCAACAAACACGAATGTAATCACTCCAGTTGGGAGAATATGGTTCTGTTAAATTCACAAAATGAAGGTAGTGGTGATGTTGGCTAATAAAAACAGAAGATAAGGTAGTGTTTTTTTTTCTTATAAGTAAGATAAGGTAGTTGTCTCAGACCACGTCATCATTCTCTCCCATTCAACCTGAATGGGAAAGTATAGTATTGTTAGTTAAACCAAAAATGTCTTATTAACTACAATTTAATTCATGCTTTGGCCTGTATCTACATCCATGCACCAGAAGTCTACCAGAGGAGGCTAATATCTATTTCAACCAGTTTAGTTGGCAATAAAAAAAAAAAAACTTTCTTCTAATTTTGGTGAGAAATGAACACATCTGATTTGGGTTATCTATATCTGAAAAGCCATTTAATGGGCTTTGCCACACAAATATATGTGGTGGCCCTCTATGTTCTCTACTCAACTTACATCAATGATTTGTTGATTTGCTTCTATAAAGGAGTTTCCATGCCATCCATTATTTATTCTCCAACAAGGAAATGCTTCCTCTTTAATGATTGTGTTTGTGTGCAAAGTGTTGAGTAAAATCGGGGTTGATGGCAGGCTTAGTTTAGAGTGGTTCCCTGGAGGCTATGCCACTTGTAAGCGGGTATATGTCTAGTAGATGTTCCTTATAGACTTCCCATATTCTTTTATGGCAGCTAGTGGTTGTGGTTATGTGTTGATACAATTAATATTTTCTGTCACTGCTTTGTCTTTCATAACTTCAAGTAATCTTTTGGAACTTCTCCTATATAAAAATATCTAAATAACTCACAGTATATTATTAATTTAGATAGTGTCCTTGTGGATTTAATGTCATATGTTTGTGACTTGATACGTTATTTTTGCAGCACCACTCTTGAGCTTGAAGTTGGCGGTGGGAGGAAAATATCTAATTTCAGTACTGTCCGCATCTTATATTCAATTGGAATTCAGGTAATTGCAGCTATCTAGGCAGAAAATGAATTTATCATTTCTCCAGTGATGCCTATGCATTTGTATCTGTTGCTTCTATTTGGTGAAATGCCTGTTATTCAGGAAGCCTGGATGAACTATGCATGTGGTTGCTTGGATGTATTGGGTAATTTCCAGATATATCATGCAACTGATGCTAGTTCATCATAAATTTTCTCAATTAGATGCTTATTTGGGTTTTACTAGAAGAAAAAGAAGACAGTGAGGGGTTTTCTGCAAGTACCTAGCTGTATATCTAGTGACTTAATGGCAAACTTTTGTACGTGAATACAACAACACAAAAGCCTTTGCCTTAAAACTATGGGGTTGGCAATAAATAGTGAATAGACTAATCAAAGAAGTTCACTTGTATTCTTCTCCCCCATTCTATCCTATTCAAAATTACTTTTCAAATTTAAAAAAAAATTATATGAGGACAAGATGCTCTGGAGCATGTGCAAAGATGGTCCTGATGGCCATTTTAGTGTTAGTTCTTTCTATGAGATGATGAGAGGTCTTGGTTGCTTGGATTTCCCTCCGAAGGTTATTTGATAGGTAAAAATTCTAACTAAAAGTGGCATTTTTTTCATGGTTCGTGACTTGGTGGAAAGTCCTTATTATAGATAAATTTGATGAAAAGGGGTATAATGCTGGAAGAGCAAGACTTAGGTACAGTACTTAGGTACTGTTCTTTAGGTTCTCTTCTTAAGATTTTGCCATGTAGCTTTTTTTTCATAGGATGAAAATGTATTTTTTAATTAAGCAGCCACATGGCAAAATCTTAAAAGGAAAACCTAAGGAACAACACCTAAGGAATTGTATATAAGTTTTGTTCATGCTGGAAAATTGGAGTGTTTTGTGTAAAAAGTAACAAGAAAACTATGGAACACTTGCTGCTTCATTGTCCAGTGGCTATGGAATTATGGATTCATATTTCTAGCTTTTGGATTAAATTGGATGATGCCTAAGACTGAAGCATATGTTGCAATGTTGGCGAAGAAGGCCAAAGTCTTCCAGAAGTACAGTATGGAATACGGTTCCTGGATGTTTAATATGGTATATTTGGAGGGAGAGGAATAGGAGAATTTTTGAAGGTCAAGAAGTGTCTTTTCTGGGGATTATTTTATAGGATCCTTATTCGTTTGGATGTCTTTAAATCCAAGTTTATGACTTTATTGAGGCTCTGGTTATGTAATTCTACGAAGAGTTTTAGGAAATACAACCTGTATACTTATTTGATTTGTAGTTGTACATATGTATCTTTGTTAATAATAATAATAATATATAGTCCTATAAAAAAAAGGTTGGGTAAGGAGTTTGAACCTTTGGGGTGAGGCCATTCACTAGATATTTCAAAGACCACTGTGGTATGGTTCTTTTACATAACCTTTGTTGAGCAGTTGAGGTTGGGCAAGGAGTTTGATCCTGGAAGGTGACCCATCTGTCCATTGTGCAATTTACCTACTAAAATCTTATGTAATATTGGGGATTTTTTGAATATTGGTGCTTGGGCCAATGGTCTTTGGACCAAAGGGCATCTTTTTATTTTTATTTTTTATTCCTTTAATGTTTTTCCTATAGTCTAACAAAGATGAAATATCCTTTTAATTGCCTTTTTTTTTTTGGAGTTTATAAAAGCTCTCCTTTAATTTCATGCATTTATTCGCTCATTCAGTTTTTGGTTTCAGCTGTCGAATGTTTTCTTTGTAAAGCAGGTGTGTTATCTTATTCTCTTTTGTTATGTTTGCAGGGTATAGTTTGGAAATTTGAATTGCATCGTGGTGGCCAAAAGTTAATTATTCCTGTAAGAATATTCTCACTCTTTCTCTTATTTCACTTCAAAATGCACCCATATTCTTCCATTCCTGTAAGAATAGGATGGATAGAGTGAAAAGCTATTAGAACCTTTTTGGCTTATGTCTTTCTAATCTGTTGTTGATGGGCTACATCTTGCAGATTCTACTCTCCAGGCATTTGAATCCTGTGTTTGCAACTGGAGCATTCATACTTCCAACATCACTTTACTTTGTACTCAAGGTTATTGCATATTGCAAACTCTTTACTGTTTTCCTTTATATTCATGCCAAAAGGATAAGTGAAAGGATGCGTTTATTGATTATTCTTTACAAAGCCTATTAGAGTTAAGCTGTACATAAAAGCTAAAAACTAAAAACTGATGCCAAACCGACTCTTAGACTCAGTTGAAACTAGTTTCAATTTGAAAAATTACAAGGTTTAGCAGAAAAAGTGATTTGTTCCACTTGTTAGCTTTTCTTGTGAATTGTTAAAATTGAATAAAATTCAGTCCTCTGAACAAATATAAGAAATTAATATTTGGATTAACCATGCTTTTGTTCCTCCAAACTTGTTGATTTTTCTATCTGGTCCTTGTTATTCCAGTTGCAACAATGTTGCCCATCATTTCGTTCTTCTATCCAAATTCAAGCTAAGTAACTTGGACTAAATTGCTGATATGGCAATTGATTACCATGTCACATGCAATGTCAACTAAGAATTCTCAAATTTCTTTCGTTTTGTTTTTGCTTAAGGATAATTTTTTAATAAACAGAGATTCCTCTCTCTCTTCCAAGACCTCTCTCAGCCCCCTCAGCTAAAGCCCCAAGATTAGAAGAACGAGAAGCCCTAAACAAACTCTCCAACTAGCTAAAAAATCAACAAATTTTCTAGGTATCACCCACTGAACCCCAAAAAGTGCAAAGACCATATCGCATAATTCCTTGGCAATGGCATAATGTAGCAGCAAATTATCTTGAGTCTCTCCAGCCCCCTTCCACATACAACACTAACTCACAAGAATAATATGATGCTTTCTCAAGTTATCCACTCTTAGAATTTTCCCCAAAGAAGCAACCCAAGTAAAAAGGGCCGTTTGAAGTTGGGACTTTACGCTTCCAAATAGTTTTCCAAGGGAACGTCTCCACTCCTGTAGGAACTAGTGCTGTGCAATCATTCTCTTTCTTGATAGATTGGCTGTCAGCTTTGCGAAACCAATCATTCTCTTCCTTTCTTGAATATCTTGATTTATGTAATTTTTGTACTTGATTTGTTTGACCCCTGTATACTTCTTGTGTACTAGGGCATCCCTTTCTTGATATCAATAAATCTTATTACTTATAAAAAAAACTAGTATAAGATCTAACCTCAAAACCCTTCTAAATAGATGGTTTCTAGCCCATCTTATCCTCTTCACCATCTTGGACTGCTATTGAATACAAAAAATCCAAAAACAGCTAGAGTGACTCAAATTCCAAAAATGTTGTTATTTAAGTATCCTCCTTAAATAACATATTATCCTCTTCATCATATCTCAAGACCCACTAAGTGCGTGTATAACTACAAATAAAAAAATGTCACAAAATCTGCTGGCAGAATTGTTGGTGGTGACTATCTGCTGTCTCTTTTTCATATTCATATGGATCTCTTGGGATTGGTTTATTCTGACTCATTTGGGAGGGTGGGGAACAACATTGGTATACTGCTGAACAGCTGACTCTGTATAAAGTAATAATGGCTTGTAAAGCCTGCATTCATGTGGCATGGTCTTTGGCAGCTGTGCTAACCCTTTGGGTTATGTTTTATCAGTTGGATACTATTAGATGTAAATGTGAATGAGCTGGAATCATGGATGTTCAACTGACCAGAAACTCAATGTTATTTGTCATAATATAGCTTTTAGTCCCAAGGCAGGCAGGCTACAGGTTGCTTTGTTTTTCAAAATAGTGACATTTTTCTTACAACTTCAATGTGGCTGAACTAATTTTTTGCCTTATCTTGCTACTCTCCACTATTTAGCTGCCATTTTAGTGCTGTTTTCATATTAAAAAATCCTTGCATTTAGGCTATCTATTAATGTGATTTACATGGCTTTCCCAATGGCTAGTGATGTTCTTTAGTTGCTCCTTATTCTAGATTCTATCCAGAGTTCCATATTCACCATTAATTGTATTATATGGTCTCACAATTCATAAGTGGGATACGTAAATGTGTGGAGAGATGAAGTTTTGTATTAATTATTTATCTGCATTTTTTTGCTAATTTTGTGTCCTTTGCTTGCATGCAGAAATTCGTTTTTAAACCTTATTACCTTAAAAGGGAAAAACAGAAGGCTTTAGAGAATGTGGAAAAAACTTCTGCCAAGGTATGAGTTACTTTACTATTGTTTGTCTAGATACAACTTCTGATTGATCAGTTTTTCTTGTATGGACATGCATGTAGATGCAAACCTTTATAATGCATGGTCTGCCATCTTGCATGTTTGTAGGAGTATATAGATCTCTCTCTGCATAGCATGTAAATAGAACAATGAAAAATGGTCATGGTATTTTATAGATAGCAAAAATGTGCGGATGAGACATGCATGCAGTTGCAAACTTTCATAATTCAAGTCAAGCTGAATCACTACCTGAACAGAACGCAAGTAACTTGCTGGGAGTATGGCTCATTTCCAGCCTTAAACAAAGACAAACTTCTTAACCCATTGCAAACTAGTAGATCGAAGCCTTTGAAACGTTCACCTTAGCTTGATTTCAAATTGGCCCCAATTTTTTTTAGTTTGGGCACATTTACTAAGCAGTTAGGTAGGCATATAAGCCATTCAGATTCGGTGCCACAAACTTAGTAAACCTGGATCTGAAATTATTCTGTACTAGGAGCTGGGTCATTGTGTTCAACCAGTGGGTTATTGACTTATTGGTCGAATTGCAAGTTAATTACAAATAAAAAATATTTTATATAAAAAAAAAATTGAAATAGATATAAAAATAAGTTTGAGAAGTCATAAAATATATATGTGTTAGCACTTTGGCTGTGAAGTAGTGTCAAACCAAAATACCTAACAAGCGTTTGCTCTTCCTAAAAAAGATGTGATCCAGTCGCACCTTCCAATATGCCTACCTTGTTATGACTTCACTCCAGTCACTATCCCTGCCTTCAACATCTCCCTCCTTAAGGTTAAAGACTTAGGGTAACAACTTTAGGCATGGCCATTTCCCATAGTATGACAAAAGGTGTGTACAAGGCCTGGAAACAAATATACCGCTGTATGGCTACTAGCAATTCCGGCTTCATGTAGGCGAGTTGTAGCCTACAATCCAAATTGAGAATGGGTTTTTTGGGGTTAGCTCACCCTCACGGGATCTCCTAGCAAATGAAATTCAGCTCATTTAGTAAACAAGTGAGCCCAATGAGCTATGCCTCTCTTTTGTATTTTGTAATTGATTTTTTTTCCCAAAGGACATGGGAGCAGCTCAGCTTGTTTGATAGCCTACTCCATATAATTAACCAAGGAGGTTATGTGGATATTACAAATATGTGCTTAGATTCCTATTTCAATATCTTCTTCCCACGTTTTTGACCTTTCTCTATTGTTTTCCTTCTGAAGGTCCACATGAACATAGAAAGTATATGTATTTATGTGTGTGTGTGAAACAAAAATGCTCTGAAAAATGTTTATTTTCTATATTTAAAAGTATAGAACATGCATTAAACGTTTTCCATAACATACAAATTATACTTCAATTTGACCATTCTAAATATGCTTTGATACTTTTATTGGCAATGTAATTGTTTATTGTGCCAAAAAAAAATTTTATTGTGCCAATCAGTTCCATGTGTTATTCTTTATCATTAAACATCAATATTTTCATCTTTTTATTGTAATTCTGAATTTTTTTTTCTTTGATCTACTAAGGTTTTCCTATAATTTGGATGATTACAGCTTAATGTCATGTAATATATAAGTAGTTAAGTACATATATATTGAAAATTTTAATTTAATGGTATGACTTAATCTGAGCAGTGTTTCCCTCTTTCATGATTCTTTTATCTTAGAAAAAAAAATGAAATCATTTTAGTTATTTAAATTATATGAAACAATAGATAATTTACTTGTTATTGGGATTCAAATGATAACCCATTGGTAATGGTATTCTTTGTAGTGTCCCATGTCTGTGGTTTGAACCTCACCTCCTCCCTCACACAGCCTCCCCACTATCTACCTATCAAAAGCAAATTTATTTGTTATTTTTCTCTTCTTTTTTTATTTTAGCTAAGTGAATGAAAGAATATAATAAACATCTCAAATGGTTGGGCATAAGCACAAGGATACTTGAGTGTCTAGGGTTGAGCCAGTAGTCCTTTTAACACCTTATTTTTTCTTCTCATCAGAGTTATTTCTTTTCCTTCATTTACTTATTAATATTTTGATAGAAAACATAGCCAAAAGTTTGGGAAAAAATATATTAAATATATGATATACCTAATGAGTTGATTTCTTAATAATATCTTATGAAATTATACTTGGGTCTTGAATTTTTCATTTTAATCCGTAATATATAAATGATTTTTTTTTACGTTAAAATTTCAAAACGTTTTTAAAACTTTGAACTGAATTAAACCCATATGTGTGGTTGTCGTATATATCCCAATCTGGCTGTTACTAACTATATATATATATTAAACTGTGATATTTTGGTGAGTAGATGATGCAGGTTTCTATATCACGTACTGTATGGTACGATTTTAGGAAGTTGACTTCCAATCATCTCCTCAATCCTATTTAAAACAACTTTTCTAACCATGCACATTGGAGGCCCAAAAAGAGAGAACAGTACTCCACAAGGAATTGGTAGCTGCATTACCTTTGCCCCTCATACCATTCTACATGTATTTAGAAACCTGATTCATCTACTCAACAAGTGATCAATATTTAACTTCAGCAAAAAAAAGTGATCAATATTTAATATATTATTCTTGTGATCTTAGAAAACAAAGGGGAAAATCAATATTCATTCCCTATTTAATGAAAGTTATATAGACAAGGAAAACTGATTCCCTTTTAAAGTTTAAGAGACCAGCAATATAGTATTATGGATATGTGGTGAAGAACAATTCTGTTATCTAACCATGAAAATTTCGATACATGAGGACCTATATTTTCAGTACTTTTTTTTAATAAGTAATAAAAATATATTATAAAAAGAAGAAAGGTGTCACTTGAGTATACAGGGAGTACACATCAGGAACAAAGTACAAATTGAGAGCTTAAAGTACAAAAGTCCATAAACCCATGAACTGAAAATAAATCATGAATTGAAGAGAAAGAATGACAGCCTAACACTGCAACCTAGTCCAGAAGAGTCTTGAAAAGAAAAGTTTGAGATCTGAAACTATTTTCTCCAAGTCCTCAAAATGCCAATTATTCCTCTTCCACTTAATGCACCACATCAAACAATGAGGGACAACCATCCAAATAGCACTATTCTAATGTCGCTCAAACTTTCCTTGCCAACAAGCCAACAGCTCCTCATTCTTCGGCCTAACACAGTGATTGCCAAACAAGGTAAACACTAGACCACAGACAAGAAGCAAAAGAGCAATGGACGAGGAGGTGGTCTACTGATTCCCCATTCCTTTTACACATGCAACACCAATTCAAAATCAAAATCACCCGTTTCCAAAGATTATCAATAATCAAAATATTCCCCAAAGCTGCAGTCCAGACCAAAAAAAGCAACTCTAGAAGGGACCTTTGGCTTCCAAACAGTCTTCCAAGGGAAAGACTGATCAATACTTTTTGTCAGAACCGGATAGTAGAAACAAACTGCAAAACCTCTTCCCATAGCAGGTTTCCAACAAATCTTATCGTCCCCAACTCCTCTCAAAGACATCCCATAGATTCTATCCCATGAAATTGTAGAAGGATTCCAATTCTTAATCTTGAGTGGCTCTTACAAAAATTAAATCCCAGAAAAGAACACCATTTGGGAACTTCATCACATCAGCCACATAGGCCTCCATATTTCAACTAATAGCAAATAGTTCTGGATAGCTCAAACTCAAGTATGTCAGGTAGGAGTTTCAAATGGAAGAAGTCTTTGTGTTTACTAATTAGGTTCTCAATATTTGCAAATGTTAAGACTTCTAAGTTTATATTGTGTTTCTGTGTGTGTGTTTTCTGATTTTGGTCGTACAAGGTGAGTTTCACTTGTTCTTTTCTTTAGCCTTGTTCAAAAATGTTGAGTGATTATACTTATTTTAGCCCCTGTTATGTGTAGGTTCAAGAGGCAAGAGCAGCAGCGGAGAAAGCTCAGAAGTTACTACAAAATGTGGCCAATAGGAAAAGAAATAGGCAATTAGAAACAAACGGATTGATTATTACTAGAGCATTGTATGGAAATCGTACTGCTTTGAGTAGAAATGATGAATCAAGGGAAACACAACATGAATTGACTTCACAAGTCTTGGATGTTACACTTCCTCTAAATTTCCTTGTTAGTGAGTCCGGACAACTCAAGGTATTTCTCCTTCAAGTGCTGTTTTTGCTTGTCTATGCTGTTATGAATCCAAATCTGTATTAGTATATACTGATGTCAAAAGTTGAAATACTCTGATAAGTTAGCATATTTTTGTTGCATGTATCAAGGAGTGAACTTCTGAGCATCTACTTTATTAACAAGCCAAATCATAATTCAAGGTTCTTAATTCAAGTTGCATAATTTCAGACTGAACCTTTCCAACTCATTTCCCAAATCATAATTTCCATTTGGTCTATGGTATTAACTCTATCATCTCATCCTACTTGTAGGTTCCTTTATATAGTGAACAGAGAGAATCCTTGACCTCATTTTTAAACCCAAAGTTTAATCCAGTGATTAAAAGTAACTGACAAATTTTGATTTTGATAGCTTCTTAAAACACATTTTGAGTCTTTACCATATATTCTTAGGAGTTCCCTAAAGCCAGACATAGACTAAAGTAAATTATGACTGTCTGCCAGTCCATTTTAATCCACTATGCATTTCACTTCATACTCAAAATATCCTTTGGTTTTTATATTTTTCATATCCCATTTCTGTTATTGCAGCTGCATGAGGGTGTGAAGAAGTCAGGCATCATGGGCTTTTGTGATCCATGTCCTGGAGAACCTAAGCAGCTGCATGTGGAGTACACCTACAGAGGCGGGAGATATCAGGTATGAATGACAGTTTCTCTTTTGTTGTAAGCAACTAAAAAAGGTGTTGATGAAGGTTAGCTCTTGTATTACTAACTTGAAATTTGTGAATCAGGTGGTCGTTGATGATTATGAAGAGCTGCTAATACCCCAGGAATCACATATAATCTAATTTTTTTTCTTTTTTCTTTTTCATGGTGAACTAAAAGCACCATTGGTCTATACTTGCAATGGCTCTTTCTATTTGTAATTTTTTGTCAAAGGCAGTTTTTGTTGCCTTTAGGCACGTCTCATGGACACGAGATTTAACTTCGAAGTGATTCCCACTTTCGAAGCAAGTAATGCAAGAATTGGAATTGGAGTTGGCATGAGATTTAACTTCGAAGTGATTCCCACTTTCGAAGCAAGCAATGCAAGAATTGGAATTGGAGTTGGCATGAGATTTAACTTCGAAGTGATTCCCACTTTTGAAGCAAGCAATGCAAGAATTGGAATTGGATTTTAAATGTGTACAATTTCGTATCAAGTTTGTTTGTTTGGTTGTTTTTTTTAAAATTATTTCTCTCGTATTTTATTCACTAAAAGTTTGAATGTTTGTTTGGAGAGAAAAAAACAGAAAAAGAAAAAGAAAAGGCCTTATACACCGGCAAGGCCTAAACAATCTTAGAAGTGAGAACCTGAGACAAGCCTACCATTTAGGCCCCATTTGCAAAAAAGATGGGTTACTCTATTGTTATATCTAAGAGCCCACTTAAACACTAACATTACATTAGGATTTTCATTTTGGGTCCCTTTTTTGATAAGTTGTTGCCACCTGTGAGGGAGTGATCATTATCTGAATCCTAGTTCTACTTCTAAAAGAAGGATGACAATGCTTTGAGCTAGCTACAAGCCTCTTGGCATCAAGGTTGTCAAAATCGGGATCCTACGTAGGATCGTAGGAGGTAGGTGAGATCGTGGATCGTAGGATCGGATCGTAAATCGTAAGATCCTATATTATTTGAGAAAAAAACAAAAAAAATAAACATTTGTATGTTAAATAATCACATAAATTATACATTCATTAATTTAATTACCATATATCACTATATTCATTTATAAGCATCATTTAAAGAGGTCAAAAATCTCAAAACATGACACTCTATTAGAATATTTTTTATTCGGATCCAACTGGCACACTCTCTACATTAGAGTTGAAAATTTTGGTCTATTGGGATTTTATTTTTCATTTAAGTCCAACTGAGCAATCTATTAAGTTTAAAAACATTACAAGAAATAAAGGTCGTTTGGGATCGTCAAAATCGTGTGATCCTATCGATCCTGAACGATCGCAAAGATCCTTGAAAGATCTTAATCGTTTTGAGCAGGTGAGATCGTAGAATCGTAGGATCCAGATCGGGATTTTGACAACCATGCTTGGCATTACATTGGGAACCGAGAAAACTAAAGCTTGGAACATCTTCGAATTACTTCGATCACCAGCCAAATTTTCCAATTAACTTGCTTGGAACTATCTGAAATGCTTCTGATCACATCTTTGGCATCACCTTCAATAATGGATTGGCTGCATTCCATGCAATTTTGATCGCCACGGCCCACCAGACTGTAGGAGCTTCCGCTGCTGCTATGGAACATGTATAAAGTGTTCCTTGCCCAAGCTTGCAAGCGCTTTGCTAGTAGTGCTGGACAGGCCTCCATTGTGTTAAAATTTGACTCGTTACTAAATTACTATTTGCACGTTTCTCAATTTTTATTTGCTCTATACACAAACTATGTTTTCCCTTCATTTTTGAGTTATCTAGTCTGAAAAACATTAAACGATAAATGTCTGTTTGGTAGCAGTGGTTTAAGAAGTGTTGTGAAAACACGTGTTTAAAATACTCATTAAAAAAAAAAAAAAAAGTGTTTGATATCATGTTTCAAATAACATATTTTAAAATATAGAAGAAAAAAAAAACTATGTGTTTGGTATGTGTTTTTTTTAAGAGAGAAGGATAGAAGGCATAAAAGAGGTGGGATCGTGGGAGAAAAAGAAAGAGATTGAAGCTTTAGAGAGAGTTTCAGTTATGTTAGGTCTTATCAACTGAATCCTACTATTTTCAACTTATTTACCAAAAAAAAAAAAAAATCAATGAACAATGTTACTTGCAGAAATGGAGCACTTATCTATGACAATTACCTATTACTTGACAATTATATTAAAACTTCCTTTACACATGACTTTTTCCCATTTGCCATGCATTCTGTCAATAAATTAATTATTTGACCCAACACAAGTCAAGCCTAAATTGTTCATAAATAGCTCAATTCGTTTAAAACTACAATACTAGTGGCTACAAGACAATTAGCAAAGACTTTGCAAACACCTAGATTAACAACCATCAAGCTGCAGCTAAAACAAGAAAGCACTACGTCCTGGATTTACAAAAACTAGCATTAACATATGCATCCTTGGTAAAGATAGCAGTATAGATATTTGTTTACTACAAGCTTCTTTACTCCCTTACAAAACTCAATTTACTTTGACATCCAATTTGATCAACTTCAAGATATTCTTCATATCTGATAAGGCCATTTATGAACTCAAATTTTTCGTTGCAACCATAAATGGTATATAGTAGCAGAAAGAGCTAGCTTACGAAATTACTTTGAAACCCCCACCTTTGAGATCTCTGGCACACCACTGCATTACATCAATCAGTAGTAAACAGGTTATTCAACCAAACAGCATATGAAAATCTGTAACCAGATTCTTTGAGAGAAAGAAATTAAAAAAATAAATGATTCCATGAAATTTCTACAGCCCAACGGCCAAAATGGCAAAATACCCCTTTCGCTCAAAAGTTCTTGCAAAATGCCCCTGTTTTGTAATTATTTAGGGATATGCCCCTATTTTGAAACTCGATTTTTTAAAAATCAAGTTTCAATGAAAAACTCGATTCACCCAAAATCAATTTACTTGCAAAAACTGAGTTCCATGTAAGTTTTTGCAAGTTTTTTGCCTATAACTCGATTTTGGGCGAATCGAGTTTTTTTTATTTATTGAAACTCGATTTTAAAAAAATCGAGTTTAAACAAGAGCATATCCCTAAATAATTTCAGAACAGAGGTATTTTGCTACTTGTTTTGAGCGAAATGGGTATTTTGTCATTTTGGCCTAAGCCCAACACACAACTCTGTTATATGCAGATAATCTATTTTTGATGGCCAACGCTATTAAAGAAGGCACTTTTTTTGGAATTGAATTAGGGAATCGGACCAATCTCCATCACCAGCAGGGAGCAAATTTCTTAAATCAAATAGGCTCCCAAGCAGAGGCACTAGTAAACTGCCCTGAATTAGAAAGAAGCCAAGAAACTGAATCATCAACCATCACCCACCATTTTCAACTGAAACATTTTGCTTTGAATGATTACAAGATCTTCTGACCTTGTTGGGTTCCATTTTTAACTGAAACAATTTGCTTTGAATGATTACAATATCTTCTGACCTTGTTGGGTTCCATTTCGACAATCCCTTTGTTCATTTGTTTGATACTAGCTACTTCAGCATGAAATGAACTAGCCACATCATAAATTATCCTATATCCATACTATAGCAGGAGGCACATAATATAACAGGATAAAAAAATAATAATATAAAAGATATGTTTGCTACCAACCAAAGATAATATTTAAACCACTTTCTCAATAATAAAACACGGTAATGTGAGTATAGCAGGAATAAGTTGACAATAAAAAAAAAAGGAATAATATTAATGATTAATCAATTACAATAAAAGAGGGAAGGGGGATTAGTCTGTTGTACTTGGTTCCTTAGCAGATGTAAGTCCAAGAAGGGAACCAATCTCCAATGTGAGCAATCTCATAGGGAAATCCTACCATGGAAATTGCCTATTTTGAAAGAATGAACCTAAATGGCTTGATCTGCGGTAGGGTGTTGCACATAATTGTGCAAATGGCAGAAATGCGGGTCTCTCTGCTCTTCTTCGGCAGGTTCCCTGGAAAGTTGGTTAGGTTTGAAGACCCCATCTACGATCCATTTATCCAAGAGCACATCTAGCTCCTTTGATGTATATGGCAATGGTGGAGGGGTCTCATACTCCCTCCCATCTGATTTCCTCTTTTTTTCGCCAGTAGATACCGCCATGACTTGTGGAGCGGTCCTCCATTCTTTAGGCCTGTCAAAACTTAGCCTCACTGATTGGGCGATCTTCTTGGCTTTCTACAACAATTGTGCGAACTGGGAGATTTCTAAATTCTCCAAAACAACTCTATATTCCATAATCATGTTACCCATACACATTTCTATAAATGTCTTTTCCTCACAATGATCATAGCAGTCAAGTGCTATGCCTCTAAACCTCTTAATGTATTCCATTAAATCTTAACCGCTTCTTTGCTTGGTTGCTTACAAAGTTGCAAGCATTACTGTCTCTTCTCCATGGAAGTATTTAGTGCAAAACACGTCTACCATGTCATCCCACGTTGGGATTGACCCTGGTTTCAAACCAGTATACACACAGTCATAGAAGGATTTGGAAAATTCCCGAAGACACAAATCCACATTTGTCGCGTAGGGACTAAGGGTATCAATAAACTTGCTTACATGTTTGATAGCACTTCCCCTTCTGCCATCATATTGTGCAAAAGTTCAAGATTCATGCCTCTCAGGATATGGTTTGCTGAGTATTCTCACCAAATAAGGAGGCCGTCATGTATAAAACCTTTCCTTAGGTGCTTTGGCCCTTTCTTGTTCTAGAAGTGCTGCAACTTCGGCCATGGTGATGAAACGCTACTCCACATTCTACGGACCACCCCCTGTAGGGGTTTCTTCCTTGTCTACCGCATGCTCGGGGTGATGCTGACTTCCTTTTTCTTTTGTCTTGTCTACTTTCATTTGGCGGATTTCTTCCATTATCTACTACTGGGAATGCTGCACAGATTGCAGTGCCTCGATGAAAAAGTTCACATTATCAGCAGGAACTCTTTACTACTGTTGTGGTCCAGCCCTCGTACTATTAACACCTTCCACCTGGTTGGGTTGGTGCTAGTGAGGCATTGTTGGTCTTGACTCTGCCTACGATGGCACAACGCTCATGTTTTTTCCCAACTCCCCAGCGGAGTCGTCAATTTAAATGTGGTGAGCTTTTTTGTACTTTTGGGTTGGATTGCTTCCTACCACGTTGTGACCCAATAGTTCTAGGGTAGGAAAGTCAGGACTGACTCAATTGAGACTTACCTTAAGCCAGCTTGTGTGCAAGCTAGGACCCCTTTGCCAAGATCTTAGTCACGTGCCCACGGCAGAGGATGCTGTTACAAATATGTTATAGCAGGAGGCACAATATAACAAAATAAAAAAAAGATATGTTTGCTACCAACCAAAGATAATATATAAACCACTTTCTCAATAAAAAAAACATAGTAATGTGAGAATAGCAGGAATAAGTTAGTGACAATAAAATAATAATGTAAAGGTTCTTCTGGATGCCAATTATCGTGCCTAAGGAACACAGAATTGCCTTCCCCAATTGAGTGCTTGATAAAAAGGCTTTATTTTATCTCTAAGTTCAGGAGTTTTCTCCAACACCAGGAGCAACTACACCCTTATCTTCACAGTCCATTAGCTTCTAACTGTACATTGAACTTTCACATGGGGAGTGAAAATATTCAATGAATAAACTTGCGTTGCATTCTGGTTCTTCTTAAATCCTCTCACCAGAACAACATGTGCTCTATCTAATATGATCCTGAATGATTTACATGAGGTGCTGCTCTATAAAACATATGCTATTCTTATCTCACCCAAAGGCGATAAAAATGCTATCATATTTACAACAAAAATTCTGCACCTCCAAATCACAAATCTTAAATAGACCACGCATTAATGAGAAGTACAGAACTCTGAAGATGGGATGTTTTGCAGGCTGTCAGAGCATAATTTCTATAAAAACTCTTAAATACACAGCAACAAATATTTTAACAATTGACCATTTGGTCTATAATTTATTTGTCACTACATAATAACAGAAGAACCGCATATAACAGCTAGAATGCCAAAAAACAGTGGACATTATATGAAGTTGTTTCTGATGATGAGTTCACCATTGAACGGGTCAAAAGATGCTTCAATTACTGTAGAAATATGTTCCACCGTCTTTCTTGATTCATGGATTCCCACTGCAACAGGGTTTGCCAGAAGCTTTACTCCTTGCTTCCAATATCTCTTATCTGAATCAAACATGTAAAATGTTTAATACAAGCAAGACCTACTAAAGATTGTTTTGCAAAGAGAAAGTGGGATATGATTGAGTATCAAGTAACCAATTAATTATTAGCCACTTCTACATGGAGTTAAACCATACCTGGCCCTGTAGATAACACAATGGAATTATCTGAATCCATCACCCAATCAATCCATAGTGCAAAGCCATGACAAATTCCAGGCTCAGTGAATTCAACCTAAAATAAACACTTTCAATAATCAATTAAGCAGTATGATATGGTCCTTAGAACGTAATGAAATATTTATCATGGTTAAGTTTACCATTACCAAGCAATGATTTTCAATAAGAATAACAAAATTGATAATCCAAGTATATTAAATATTCAACCGTTACTATTGTTGGAGCAGCGAGGAAGAGTAAATTGATTTAAGTCGAGGAAATGAAACATGGTAGAGGAAAACCTAAAATAATATTAGTAAAAAATGACATGTCAATTAAAGGGATAATTAAGAATATGACTTCAAATAGGATAGAATGATGGAACAGAATACATATGCTGTTGGAAAAAACTTTGGGGCCTAAGGCTGGGTTGTTGTATTACTGTGGAAAAAAACAAATCACATTTGTTTTGATTGCCACAAAGTGAATGTTTATGTAAAAGAATTTTATAATGGGAAAAATAGCAAATTCAGTCATTTTTAGTCTATGGATGTTACATTATGAACAAAAGGTTTGCCCATTTGATGCCACACACAACTCACCAACTGATTCAATCAGTAGGCTATGTCATAATTAGTACTGAAAAGGTTGTACCCAGAGCACAAACCTTCCACTATGTCATGGACACTACTGAAACCATTAAAATCCCATGATTAAATTGTTTCATCATGGTTGCTCAAGAGACATTGATGCAACAATTCACCATGCCTGTTGCCTAATAAGGCTGAGGGTGCCATAATAGAAATGCATATAGATTAATCCATTATTGGTGCACACATAACAATGAGGCAATGGTTCACCATGTCTGATGCCTTAACGCAGAACAATAGAACATGCAATATGTTCTTTCACATGTGCTTTGAAACTTTTTATTTTTTATAATTCAATAGTTGGGGCAGGATTTGAACCCTAGACGTCTTAATTAAAAATGCCAAGAAATGCCAGTTGAGCTACAAGGCTCTTGGCGTGTTTTGCAACTAAATTTAAGAATATAAACCACCATAAAAGATATTGGAAGATCAGGACTAATATTAGCCACCAGATGACCAAATTTTTACAAGAATGTCCAAGTCTAATACCACTTTGTTTTGGGATGAAAATGCCACTTTGTTTACAAGGCGCAAGTGGAATACCTGGGCTTTTCCATAACATGGTTTTATTGGTTTTGAAAAATCAAACTCCATGATGGTAAATATCTCACTGAGTTCCTGGAATGTTTTTCAAAGAAGCCTCATTAGCGACAATGATATTATTTTCATCCAGAAAGGAATTTTATCTTCTTTTGTCACAGAGAAGATGTGCTTCATAAAAAATGAATTCTACGAACATTGATTACCTTAATTTCTCCACACTGCCAGATGTAAAAAGGCAAACAGGGACCCTCTTCTGGTGCAGGCAATTCACCGCATGCCCCTAAGGTAGTATTTACAACTGAATGGTCAAAACCTTCAATATTACTCAAGCAACGACGACTCTTCCATAAATCCTGAACAAAAGTTTTCCAATCACAGAATCTAATCAAAACAATCACTATATTCGTTCAAACAAATAAGACACAATGACACAAGTACAACATTAACTTACAGGGAGAGACATTGCACAAGCCTTCAGTAGTCCTTTACAAGGCATTACCAGTACATCTTTGGAGAGGACAGAATCAAGCAAAGTCCGTTCCTTCCTTAAACCCAGACCAAAAACACAAAGGAATTAATAGATAAAAAAATAGAAAAAGAAAACAAAAGGAGTATAACTGTGTGTGTGTGTGTGTGTGTTTGGACTAACAGCAGACCACTTTCAGTTAACACTTCCACAGAAAAGGATGGTGATAAACAAACTTTTGGAGAGGCAATGATTTAAGCAAATCTGGACAAAACAAATATTAACAAAGGTCGACTAAATATCCTGAATGTCTTAGTGGTGAAATAAATTCTCAGATAGGTGAATTGTTCTCATAAATGGATGGATAAAGAGCATTAGGATGCGGGACCAAATAAGCAAAGAACACACTTTTTATTAACAGATCAAATTAACGCACGAGGTAATGAAACTTTAGAACTTTCATTGCCTCACTAGAAGTATACCTAGTAATATTTTATAAATCCACCTGTACAAAATTATAATATGAGAGAAGTTAACCCATAAAAACTCATGTATTTCTGTTGAATGAATGAATTCTTAATAAGGAAATTAAGCTATTAATGATTTAAGCACAAAACCATACACCAATCTTGCAAATTAAAATTATATTAGGATCTGATGCTGCAAAGAAAAAGCATATTTTCATATTTACACTCTAACCTTTGAGAGGTATAGTTGATGCCTGAAATAAACTTATATTTTAGATGGAAATTTAAACTAAAATTAAAAGTTTCAACAGATATAACCACAATCATTAGGACCGCACAAGTGGAGGTCAGTATCACTGATACTTTTTGGAGAAAGCATATGTTCATGCTAGTAAATTTTTTTGGCAGCAAATTGTTGATAGCTGCAATCAGTTATTGAAGGGATGATATTACCCAAATAATGAGCATCAACAGATGACAGATGTACACCTAATCTTCATCCAAGTACAAAACAGTAATGCAATTTCAAACCCACAGGTTTCAACTGGGCACACGTTTGGCACATCTTAAATATGTCAATTGGCTTATTTAATGCTATTATTTGTCAACAGACATGAACTGCCAATCTTAGCTGTGAGAATAGGTTCTCAAGTGTGTGACTTTTTTAATATCTAGCATAAAATGAGTTACATTAATAATGGCCAAGAGGCCAAATACATAAATCCTAGGTTCTTCATGACTGATGCATCGTTTGTCAATAAATGAAGATACTAATTCCATTATAGAATATACTATATAAAAGCAGATGCACACAACACCTTACAAAGTTCAGGGCTAAATAAAGTAGGCATGTTTTGAGATCCAAAGTGTTGTTAATATTCAGAGACTCCAAGCTATCTTTACTAGAGTCCAATTCAAAGATCCACATGCCATAGATATTCATTAAAGCATAAAATATAGCAGGATCAAATAATAATTCAATTTACCAAAACCGCAGATTCTGCCATGGAAGCATGCCCTCATTTCCATAATAGAATGGTTCTCCGATCAATAGATCAACCTGCATAAGAGCATAATTACAAATTGTTTATTTCCAAATTATAACTGGTTAATAGTAATTTGGAGTAATATATTTAATCAAGCCAAAATTTTCAAAGAATAGTGGATAAATGTCACAATGCTCAACCAAAGATATGCTATTAAGTAATATGCAAACACGTATAACCACATGGTTGGGGTCCTATAACTTTGGCATCTTAAACCGCTGGTTTTATTCTGAAAATAAGTTTTAAATTAAGAAGAAAAAAAAAAAGAATAATATTTCAAAGCATGTCAGAGAGGTATCCTGGCAAACTAGGATGGAATTACCTTTTTCTGATGTGTATCATGCATAGTTAAACATGTTTTCCTCTTTTCAAGAACTTCAACATGATCCATTGAAAAACCGTTTGCATCAGCAACAGCTTGCAAATATTGGGCGCCCTTGTCCCTCAGCCCCGGAAACAATGATATTACATGTGATGTTTTTGAAAGATGTGCAACAAGAAGGGTTAGGAAAACACTATCATCAGCAACAATGCATAGTGAATTAACTCTTTCCTGCAACTGTAAAGAATACTCTGATTTAGAAAAGGTGAAAGATGTGGAAAAATATAACAAGGATGAGAAAAAGTTTGCGTAAATGTGTGCACAGGTGTATGCATGCATGTTGGAGAAAGAGAGAGATTACAGCATTTCTTAAGGCTTGAAACATGGATTGTCTCCATTCTCTGTCTCCATAAATTGCTATTCTTTCTGGTGATAGTATGAGTTGTGGATCCCCAGTGTCAAAGCCACTTTTTCTCGGGACATTGGTCTTGAGATTATAAAGGATGCTAGTTTCAGTATGAACAGCATGTAAATAAACCTCTTCATCCTTGGAGACGGACATACCTTTTCCTGAAACAAACCAAACACACTGTTTCCAATGGTCACACCAATGCCCAGCACCTGATGAAGCATCAAACCACCTTTATAAGTTACAAGAGCATGAAAGTACAAAGTTCTACTGAGGAATTTATCTAGTAACTGAAGCCCTAGGTAAAATTCTTAAGGGTGAACCAGAAAGCAGCATCTGGCATTGAAACAGCGCCATTCAACTAAACTTGTATGATTAACTTTCATTTACCCACAAAAGTTTCTTGACTGTATATCAACAAAAAGGCTAGCTATGTAGTTCACACCATCAACATATTTCCTCAAAGGCATGGATGATGGATGCAAACAAGGTTTGGGAAAACATTAATTCCAGAAAAGGTAAACACATATGTTCAGTATTTTGTCCCAAGTATTATATTTCATACTAACAACATTCATAGGGCAAGCATTCTTAAACATTCTCTCGGTGACTCAGTCACTTGAAAATACACTTCTTTACCAAGTGGCCTAACTTCCTAAGCACAGTAAGTGTATAATTACAGCAGAAACTAGAATGAAAATGCTTCCAATCACAAGAGAATCGTATATATAACTAACTTGTGTTCATTGCTGAACTTATCCATCCAGGAGCAGTAGAATAAAAGATAGTCCCTTCACAATCAAGCTGAAGTACCCACCTGAATATGCACAAACAGACACACAGAGGCATCAGAACCATCCTAGGAAAGAATACTGCCACAGAGAATAACTGTTGGAGAACAGATGCGATTACCATGAAACTACAGCATTAACTCTACCATCATTAGTCGCCTTTATGTGCAGCTCAATTTCTCGATGACTGTCTGGCCGTTTCCAAAAATCAAATTCAAAAATTTTGAAGGGTTCTGACAGCTGGATGAATCTTAATTTAAGTAGAAATTAAACCACTAGTAATTTCCAATGAAGTTTGCTGATAAGTAATAAATGACATTACCAGCTTTATTTCTTCTTTTATTGCATCACAATGCATGGCATATTGTTGGGATTTGACATGTAAAATTCTATCCAACCCACTTGGAACAAGATGAATGCCATCCCCTGTGTCTGCTTCATTATTATGTAAATCATGTAGCTTCCACAAAAATTTGCTTTCAACCAACTGAGTAAGGGCAAGAAGAAGAAAAGAAGAGAGGGGGGGAGGCCAAGCTGTGTTAGCCTTGAAATGATCAAATGAAATCCATCTCAACCTAGAGAAGTAAAATTAAAAATAAACTTAACAGATACCATAATAATGTACTACTAATTAGTGTAACATAATTACAATATATCAACAAAAAAAAAAGTGTAACATATTTACAAATGTCTGTGAGGCACCATAAGATCAATAAACACAATTACATAATATGATAAAGCAAAAATAGAATCTCAGAAGAAAGACACAGAAACTTAGGCACGGACAATTTTTAGAGTAAAAGCAAATTGCTTTACATGTCACAAATTTCATAGTAGCAGGAAAGCATTTCAGAAACATTGCCATTTAATACTATCCTTCAGTATAATAAATCCAAAAAACTAGGATCACTCTTAAGAGGACAAATTCAAGACCAGAACATGCATATCATAAGCTCTGTATAGCATGTCAACTTTTATCTTAATAGAAAGACAGAAATAACAAAAAGGAGAATAATATGTCAAAAAAAAGTTCAGAAACGAGAAAAGTAGTATTTTTGAACACCTGGCCATAGGTAGTTGCTCTGTACGGCACTGTTTGTGGATTTTCCACCAACAGCATGTCATGTGCATGTTGTAGAGATGGTATTAGCCCTTCACCCAGTAATTCCGAGTCCAGTATCTCACTAACCTGCAATTACAGATGGCAAGACCCAATAAAACAAGGGAACTAACCAAAGAAGTGTGTGCTCAAAATGACAACACTTGGTGAAACTCAGTTATTCATCTTATATACAATCAAATGTGGCTCCAATAATTCACTAACAACCCCCATCTTAAACAAGGGAATTGAAGCTCAGAATGCTACATAAAACATAGAGGCTGAAATAGTAAAATATATTTCATGTCTCTAAAGTTTTGTCCCCCTGTCTATATGCCCTTTAAAAAATCTGCTTGATATAGCACATTAGATGGCTGATGTTGCCTAACAACAAATTGCCAGACGATTAAATTGATCAACAATGCTACAGAATACAACAAATTTCACAACTTGTTCAGGTGGCAGGCTGTAATTAATGCAACGTCACCGTTACATGGGATCACCTGACAACACTTTTATTGTACACTAATCACAGCCTATTACCTCAGCAGTGGTGAAATTTGTTGCGTCATTAGACTTATTGCAAAGTTGATGGTACATATAATCAATGTAATGTCACCCACAAGAATATCTGCACGTGAAGGAATATCAACGCCAACTTGGAGCTCATCAGAGCGCTTGTTGAAAACTTTAATCTTTCTTTCCATGCCATTGAGCCTCGCTACTTTGCGCATCAACTTCACCATTGGCAAGTAAGACTCACACGCCGTTATCATTCCCTCACTACTACTACTACTACTACGACATGTCGTTGATGAGTCCCCACTGCACATTGCCCTGGCAGCCATCATTGACAGCAACCCAGTCCCAGCACTGCACACACAGTACACACACATTCATAAAATTTTTTGCCCAATGAGAGAACGACACGTAACGTAATTGATGTGATTTTTAAGGTTTTTTTTTTGAGAAATACCCGATGTCGATGACGTGGCAGGGTTGGGTAACGGTTTTATCGATGGCTTGGCGGAAGGCTTTGTTACGAGGAGAGTCGTTGAGCATGTCTAGATACGACGTCGTAGCCAAAAAGGGTTTCTGGGAATTGTCTGAAATTTGTTCTTCTTGTTCTTGTTCTTCGATGACGATCCATTCTGAGTTGCCGGTGAGTGGGTCGAGTCTGAGCTGGAAGGCGCGCTGAGTTGACTCGGAGCTCATGGCTCGGGTGGCCTTGAAGCGAAGGAGCGGTTGAGGTGTTTGTGTTAGAGTGAGGGTCAAACGGGTTAGCCGGGAGTGAAGAGAGAGTGTTGTGGGGATTAGAGAAGCCATGGAAGTGGGTTTAGAGACATGACAGTTGAGCGATTTCGAACGACGGCGTTTCTACTTGAGAGAGTGTTAAGGGTTTTACAAACTTGTTTTGACCTTGAATATGGCTTATTATTACCTATTCACCATTTTTTTTTTTATTTAAAATACACCATTTGGTCTTAAAGTTTTTCTCTTAAAGTTTTAATCCCAAAAGTTTAAAAAATACCACTATAGCTCCTCCATCTACTCGTTAGTTTTTTTATGAATATCTCACAATTCTAAACTTTATAAAGAAAGTCAGAAATTATAAAAACAAAAAGGTGATAAATTAGATTTTTAAACTTTATAGGTAATGTTGAACAAATAAAAAATAAATTTCTAACAAACGTGTAAGTGCAAAATTTCAAGCCTGCAAATTAAACAATTGAAAATGATAAATGAGTGATTAATAAACCAATGGGAAAAAGTGAGCAGATTCAAGATGATAGACAACAAAAATGTAGAAAAGGACAAAAAAAATTAAACATGGTATATCAATTTAACAAGTAGCAAAGAGTATGAATTTAAATAAAATAATATAGCAAAAAAAAAATACATGTAACTCACCTTAACTAGTGTGTCAATTATTGACCCTAAATTTTTTGAGATTAATGCTTGAAATTTCAGGTTTGCTTTGTTTTTTTTTTTTTTTTTTGAGAAACAAATGCATACACACATAAAGAAAAGGGAAGTAAGTTATACTACACACAATACATTTTCTTAAGTAATATGAGACAATTACTCGTTCATTTTTTTTTTTTTAGAAACAAACACACACATTCTTAATGTTTTGCAAGTGTTATGGTTAAGGATGAGAGAGAGAGAGAGAGATCTTTCATCAAAGTGATTATTAGAATGTTCGACCTTTATAAATATGTCAATTATTGGAGTAGCTCCATCAACCAAAACAAAGGAATCTAATTATTTATAATTTTTTTTTTTATCAAATCCTATCTATCCTAATATCTTTATACGAACAGTTTGGCATCTTCCTTCCACTCAATTTTTTTTTTTTTCAGTAAAACAAGATTACTTCATAAACTGGGAATTAACAAGTCTATTACAATGCATATTAGCTTTATCAAAGCCAAGATACTCTCCACCACAGGCGGTGGGTTACAAAAGATGATAAGGAATTAGCTCCTAGCTTAGCCAACGCATCTGCACATTGATTGGCTTCGCGGTAAGTGTGAGTTACCCGTTTATTTGGGATTGCCTTCAATAGGTTCCTGCAATCAGTTAGAAGGGGTTCCATCAGCAAATTTTTAGAATTATTGTTCATTAGAATAACAACACTTAAAGCATCAAGCTCAATAATGAGGTTGTTCAACCCGAGCTCCATTGCCAGTTTCAACCCATCTCTAAGTGCCCATAGTTTTGCAATTATGCTGTTGGTATTGCCAAGAGCTCTAGCATACCCTCGTACCCAATCTCCTTCATGATTGCGAATAACACCGCCTCCCCCTGCCCTTCCTAAGCTTCCTAAGGTAGAGCCATCTGAGTTTAATTTCATCCACCCTTCTTGTGGTTTCACCCATCCAACTGGAATGATGCTTTTGGATGCTCTCCTTTTTGCCTCCATACCAACAGAGAAGAATTTAACACTCATCTGGATACATCTTTTCCGCATTAGGTTATCCAACTTACCTGTTCGAAACACAAAATTGTTTTTTGTAACCAAAGTTTCCACACTCCCATTGTAAATAGCAGCTTCCATGGGATGCCCAGAAATTTGGAGGTTAGCTCAGTCTTGCAGTTTAGTTCAAGCCACTCAACAGTAGGAAGCTTAAAGGACTCTCTTAGGTAGTAAGGCACTTGCAACTCTTGACAAAATTTTTGTGCTACTTCACACTCCCTAAGAAGGTGTGTTATGGATTCATTGCTTTTATGACATATTGTACATCTTAGGTTAAGGTTTAAACCTCTTGAACCCAGCACTTCCACGAATCCACAGTGGGCAGGCTGTTGTGTAGGCATAGCCATAGGAAAAACTGAATCTTAGGGGGAATTTCAGTCTTCCAAACCCAAGCTATAGACACAATATCCAAGTTCAGGAGGTTTAAACCCCTAGCCATCAGGTAAGTTGTTTTTAGAGAGAAGAAGCCATTTTTTGAATGAGCCCAGATGAGTGTGTCCTCTGAATCTTGCTCATATGAGAAGGGAGTGGCTTCACAATCAACACTTAATATTATTTGCGCTTTTTTTAAATATAAAAAAACTAATTTATGTCCAGGTTACTAGTTGTGCTGCTTCTTACATTATGACTTCAGCCTCTCCAACCAACGTGATGAAAGGAAATTTGACATCAAATGTGTTTAAATTTAGTCGTAATAGTAGATTTGTCGCGACCCAAATCCATGGAACATGAATTTAGATGCATGGCTAACTTGCCAGTCTTACATAACTCAGTAAACATAATTAATTTAAACATAGTTCAATAAAACTCCAAATAACCAATGCTCTTAATAAATCTTTTACAATACTAAAATCCATAATTTAGAATAATCTCCAAAATACTATGAAATCTAAAGCGGAATAAAAATAACTAATAATCATTTAAGACTTCAAGTATTATTGACTTCGCCTAAAAACTCACACGCTCTACCTTGCACCTTACAAAGCAATCCAAAGGTTCTGTTCTCCAACTAAACTTTAATATGAAAATTGTAATTGATGGAGTGAGCCACACATCTAGTAAGCAATTATATACAATACACAACAACATAGAGTCAAGCAAAACACGAGTGTTTTGATTTTTCCCAAACTCACTCAATGATATCAAATATAATTATTCCAAAACATATAATGAATCACTTAATACGTATGTAATCACATCTTAAAATCATTCGAAAACACATACATATAATTGATCAGAGCACAGTGTCACATATAAACATATCACATATTCTCACATACAATCCTGTGAGCGGATACCAACATCTAACCCTTTTTGGTGAGGGATCAACACTTATTCTCACATACAACCCTATGAGTGGGCTTACACATATACCTAATCAATTTTAAAGACACTTATTTTAAGTCACATATTACAAAAGCAAAGTTTATACAAAATAGAATAATTTTCTTAATATTAATAATTACTCCATATAAAGAGGCAAATTGAATTTCATAATATTGAATTGAAACATAAATCAAAGGATGCTTGACTCTTTTAGGGAATGAATAACAACTGAAGAGTTTATATAAATATTTTTACAATTCTTGGGTAAGTTTGAAAACCCAATTTTCTAAAAGAAACGTCTTAAATACCATTTAGAAAATAAGAATATGACTTTGAAATCACTTGGTTTTAAACAAACTTAAAGAACAAGAACCATTTTAGAAAACTTACTTTGAAACTCAATTATTTTCTGAAAATAGTTTGGTTTATAAATCATCTTTTAATTAAGATTCGGGCGTTCAAAACGTTATTTAGAATTCAAAGTTTCTCTTTAAAACATTATTTAATAGTCGAAATTTCTATTTTAATGATGTAAAAATACTTTTGATAAACTTTAGAAAATATAAGTTTGAAATACAAAACTTTTTAAAACTTTTAACTTCTAAGAACCTAATGGACAAAACTTGTGCATATTATGCATAATTACTGCACTTGAATCACTCTGAAAATCCAGCAGAAACACCTGCCAAAAGTATCAATACACTCTTAAATAGGACCTATAATCAACCATGAGAATCACTTAATATCTCCCACAAAATATATGGCTTATCAAATTATACAAACTGACTCACTAAGATTACACTTTGCTGAACTAATACACTTTTTAACACCAAAATAAAGTTTCTCTAGCCAATAATATTCTAATCAATAATGTTTCCTTGCATTTCTCAAAACTCAGAGGCAGCAGCTAATACTTTAGGATTTAAGTAAATATACATAACCCCAAAAGTTAAAGCCACCTAATACATATAAGCACAGTTGAAAAGGTGAAAACCTCATGACTAAAGATTTGATCCATGACTTGTTCATGGATATACACGGTGGCTAAATCTAAAATTTAGTCTCTATATATACCAATGAAAATGTAAAGCTATATAAATGAATTGAATTTCGTAATCCGTGGCTTTGTTCTAAAATACTCACAGTGGCTACCTACGATTTAATATGCATATAACCAAAAGGAGAAGTAAAGCCATATACATACCTTTTTCAATTTACGGCTTGTACTAGAATACACACAGTGGCTTTGTTCTTAAACGTAAGCCGTGGTTTTATAATCCCAAAGTTATAAAAAAAAAAAAAAAGTTAAGCCAATCTAATCTATATAACCACCAGGAAACATAAAAGCCATGTTTTCCTTGAATTAGGATTTGCGACCTAGGAATTAATATGTATACAACCCAATGAAGAACGTAAAATCATCTATACAAATTAAGATTTATAGTGTAAACAATCCCGTTTTAAACAATTTACCCATCACTACCGATTCCATGATAAGGTTCTAACTTTTTAATTCTTTGATTCTAACAAATGAGAAATCATACTTGGATTCTTTGGTTGCCTCTTCAATTAACTCCAAGAAAAAATACACCTCCTAGCCTCCTTAGTGATGAATCCCTTTCTATGAAAAACCTTAATTTATCTCTTCATCTATCTTATATTTGATGCATTAGAGATGTGGGCTTAGTGCGCTATAGTTTAAAACCCACTTAAACTTATCTCTTTAGTCTCCAAGAGGCCCAGAAGACATCTTCCTCTTTTATTTATTTATTTTTTATTTTAACTACCGCACTAAATTGTATACACTAAAACTTTAATCTTCTCGCCTATTTTGTAATACCACAAAATTATCTGCTCCCATCTTACTATGCACGCTCATATAGTACCTCAACTCTATATTAATAATGATGATGACAGTGATGATTATAAATCAAATCAGGGTATTACAAGATTAAAATTGATTCTCATCAAGAACTAAGATCCTTTGCATATGTCCAAAAGTTGATATTTACTGCATAATAATAATTATATGCAATTACGCATGAGAGTGTTTAGGTAGCAAATGGTAGATGTACAATAGCCAGAGATGAGGAATAAAGTAAAGAACTTGGAGGCTCACAAGAAAATTCAAACAATATTAAATGATGTTTATATTTAAGAGACATATTAGATATTTCTTTAAATAGGCTTGATAGTGCATGACAACGTTAGGTTTTTCTTTTATTTATTTATTATTTTAACTTGATCTTTTACATTGTGTTTGGTTCGGGGTGATGAGGGGATGGAAAACTTTGGGTGGAAAATTGAGTTTTCCATTGTTTGGTTAACAAAGGAAAAATAAGGAGGGGGGGGGGGAGGGGGACTTGGGCGCATCAAATTGTTTTTTTTCCAAATTAGGGAGAAAACTTGGGTGAAAATTGATAGTTTTTTCCCTAGGATTTGGATCTGTGCAATAGTCAGAGCAATTGTACTCTGCAATACTTTCTAAATCCCTCACAAAAAGTTTCAACTTTTTCCTCTTTTACCTCTTCTAACTTCTATCTTTTAATTTTTTTACTTTTTAAAACTCTTTGATCCAATGGCTAATATTAAAAGCAACATTCCTAACTTTTTATCACAACCATTAAAAAGGAATTACATTGGTGCAGTAACTAGGGCTATTGCACTTGATCTCAATCCTTCTCCCCAAATTAATTCCACACCACTTTTTTTTTTTCACCTACTCACCAATTATCATTTTTGTCATTTTCCAACCCTTTTTTAATAATTCACACAAGCTACATTTTTCAAGCTCTCATTTTTTATTATGTTTTTTTTTCCCAATAGAATAAAAAAATGTATATCTATATCTATACTATTATTTAAGGGGGCTCCCTGTTTGGATTCCTCATTTTTTTTAGTTTAAAAATGCCTTTACAGCCTTATATTTAAGTAGAGACAAAACTAAAGGACAATCCTGTAAAAATGCAACTTTAACTCCCACTAAAACATTGCCTAAAAAATTGGATCACTCTCCTATTAATTTTTAAATTTCTTTATCCACTTATAAATTAGATTTTCAAAATAAAAATTATATATATATATATAAAATATACAAAATAGGACTACTAGCAAAAAAAAAAAAAGTGAAAAATAAAAACTCTCCACAATCCCCACTTTCTCCTAAAAAAACCATCCCACCTTCTAAAAAAAACCACCCTATCGTTTTCTATTAAAAATACCCATCCTAAGTTCGGTAAAAAATTAAAAAATAAAACTATGCCACCTTCTTTAAAAAAATCCCACCCACGGTTTCCTATTAAAAAAGAAAAAGAAAAAGAAAAAACATATTTCAATGTTATTTTGTGTTCATTTTTTTAGAGCTAGCCTTATTTTTTGACCATAATAGTGGTTCTAAATCTACAATTTTTGTGGAAAAATAAGTGTAAATTTCAAATTAAAATAAGTGAAAAATTATAATACTAATCCAAAAAAAAAGTCTCATCTCACGCACAAAGCGCGTGTGATAAGGCTAGTCTATACTACAATTTAAGGGGCTTCTCCTATTAAAATTTCTCATTTTTTTAGTTCAAAAATGCCCCTATAGTCCTATATTTAAGTAGAAACAAAATTAAACAACAATCCGGTAAAAATGCAACTCTAACTCCCACTAAAACATTGCCTAAAACATAGGATCACTCTTCTATTAATTTTTAAATTGATTTATTCACTTATAAATTAGATTTTTAAAATCAAAATTATATATATATATATAAAATAATTAAATACAATTTTTTTCTACAAAATAAGACTACTAAAAAAAGAGCCTCATTGCATGCGCGAAGCGCGTGTGATGAGGCTGGTCTATACTATTATTTAAAGGGCTTCCCTTATTTGGATTCCTCATTTTTTAATTTAAAAATACTCATATACTCTTATGTTTAAGTAGAGATGAAACTACAGGACAATCTGATAAAAATACAACTCTGACTTCCACTAAAACATTGCCTAAAAAATAGGACCACTTTTCTATTAATTTTCAAATTACTTTATTCACTTATAAATTATATTTTCAAAATAAATAAATATATATAAAATAAATAAATAAATAAATAAATAATTTTTTTTCTACAAAGTAGAACCACTAACAAAAAAAAAACCTCATCACACGCGCTTTGAGCGTGTGATGAGACTAGTCTATACTATTACTTAAGGGGCTTCCTCTATTTGGATTCCTCATTTTTTTTTAAAGTTAAAAAATGTCCCTACACCCCTATGTTTAAGTAGAGACAAAACTAAATGACAATTCTGGATTCCTAATTTTTTTTAGTTAAAAAATGTCTTTACACCCCTATGTTTAAGTAGAGACAAAACTAAATGACAATTCGGTAAAAATGAAACTCTATCTCACACTAAAACATTGCCATAAAAATAGGATCACTCTCCTATTAATTTTTAAATTTATTTATTCACTTATAAATTATATTTTCAAAATGTGGGTTCTAGTTAGCTCAACTGATAAAGTCTTTGATAATTGTATAAAAGATCTGGGGTTTAATCACCGCTTACACAAAAAACTGATTGGTGTCTTGGTCTGATAATAAAGAGCTATTATCGGGAGTGGATGTCATAGGTTGAAACTCTCTCAAAAAAAAATTTTCAAAATAAAAATTATATATATATATATATATATAATAAAAAGATACAGTTTGTTTGATACCTAAAATACCCTCAAACTTACTTTTTTGTAAAACTTAAATAATAGGGTTAGATATGTAAAATAACTAATTTAAAAACTCCTAAATTTGAGCTAAATTTTTTAAAAAAGAAAAACAGCTTTTTCTTCCACCTCCACATTTTTCTCTCACATTAGTAGTCAAACACTAATACAATTTTTTTTTAAATAATAAAAAAAAACTGTCCCCCCCCCCCCCAACAAACATACATTTCTTGTTTTTTTTTTCTTCCCTAATTGCCAAAGTAAAATAGCAGCAAGTTGTGGTCACTAAACTTTTTTCTCCCTTCTTCACATTTCTCTCTCATGTTTGTAAGTCAAGTATTAATACAACTTCTTTTGCTTTTTAGAACTAATATAACTTCTTCTTTTAAAAAAATAAAAAATAAAACTACTTCCCCCCCCCCTCCCCCACACAACTTAGTCTTCTTTTTTTTCTAATTGCCAAAATGACATCGACACAAGTTTTTATTGCTAAAAAATTTAATAAATTTAAAAATTTTGACACATCTTTTTTCCTAAAAATTAACATACACTATTGCTATTTAGATATTTCTATATATTTAGGGGAAAATTACACTTTACCCCAGATAATACTTTGCTCCCTAAACTTTTTGATGCACGTTTTGCACCCTAAACTATGACTTTTGTTACACTTTGCACCCGAAGTCAAATTTTCTGTTATATTGGATGGAAAGCTCAATCCCATGAGTTGCATGTGACTCTTGCTTAAGTGGAACATAGTCCAAAGACCCAAATACTCTTCCAACCCAACGGCAAGCCATTTTCTCTCCTCAAACTCTTCCACCATTTTTAGCCACACACACCGTTGCACAGCCACCAATTTTCAAGCATGAAATTCACAATCAAAACCCACAAGCTGTTAGCCGTCTCATAAATGAAAACCAGATCACAAACACAAATTCATAGGGATACAAAATCACAAACACAAATCTCAACCAATCCATCACCAAGATTTACTGTATGTGTGTGTGTGTGAGAGAGAGATAGAGAGGTTAAATCATACACAACCAAAACCCAAACCGGATCTGAATTGGGACCCAAGCAAACCCCAAATCATATTTGAATTGAGACCAAAACAAAACCTAAATTAGACCTAGCCACCATCACTCACTACCTTTCGCGACCCAGCCACCATACCACCTTCCATTTCCACTGATCTGTGCATGCAAGAGGCCCAAAACACCAAGTCATGGGTGAGAGGGACTGCCTGAGACTGGACTGTGTAAAATACAAGAGAAGGGTCTTTTGGGCCAAAATTGGAAATTAATATTAATTTCCAAACAATAAAATAATAGGCATTGTTCAAAAACTATATATTTTACTAACATCTCGAGTCTTAGAGAGTCGATTTAGAGCCTATAAATTGAGTCTCAAAGACTTGATTTCCATGAGCTGATCTAGTCTGATGTGGCGCTTTTCCACGTGGCGTTTACATGAAAATCGAGTCTTAGAGACTCGATTTATAACTCGACTATTTGAAACTCGATTTATGGCTGAGTTGTGTCCATGTGGATTCTAGCTAGATATCGAGCCTTAGAGACTCAATTTTAAAGATAATCGAGTTTCTAAGACTCAATTTTTAAGTTGTGGTCCACGACCCCCCACGTGGATAGGGCAGCTCCTTAACCTCACAATATATCACTCAGCCTCTCTCTGTTTCCTCCTCCAAAAAAAACCTAGCAGACTCTTCCTCTCTCACTCTCTCACTCTCATACAAAACTCACCCCTCATTTACACATCTTCATGTCAGGTAAGGTTCTAGTGACTTTTTTTTTTAGGTTTTATTATGGGTATATCATGAACATTTTTTTTTGTTTGGTTTGGTATTTTTCTTTATATTTTTGATAGAATGATTTGAAGGTTTGTAATGGGGTGAGGTGTGTTTAGTTTTTTTTTTTTTTGTTTGAGTATAATTAATGATTTTTTTTTTGTTTGAGTATGATTAATGATTTTTTTTTTGTTTGAGTATGATTAATGATTTTTTTTTTGTTTGAGTATGATTAATGATTTTTTTTTGGTTTGGTATTTTTCTTTATATTTCCTTTTTAGAAACAAATGATAATGTGGGGTTTGTAATATGCATATGCTTTTATAAAAAGTAAAAAATATTGTAGATATAATTCGTATTGTTAGGCTTTTTATCGTGACTATTTTTGTTGTTGTTTGGTTTGATATTTTCCTTTATATTTTTGTTAGAATAATTTGTAATTTTGTAATGGGGGTGAGTTTTGTCTTTAGTTTTTTTATTTGTTTGAGTATGAAATGATAATGATTGAGTGTGTTTGTATGTAATGTGGGGTGAGTATATGCAAATGTGAGGTGACAAGTTGTAATTTTTGTACTTTGGGTAGATAGAAAAGGTTTTGCAATTGATGTTAAATGAAAGAGATAAAATATGCCACTAACATATTACACTTGACTCTAATAGATTCACAATCTCTGAAGAATATTGATATAAATGTATACTATGATGGACCCCTTGTCAATCCTGGAGAGATTGACGGATTCCCATTTAGAGGGCCGAGTATCGAATGCTACTACATGATGATACGTCGTAAGTTGAAGACGTTGAATGATTTGAAGAGGAAAATAATAGAAGAATTGAATTTGAACCCTGATTGTTATAACATAAAGATTATTTATCGTTACCCACAAGAAGTCCTTCATGAATGGATAAATTACGAGTATATGGCGATCAAAGAAGACAAACATGTAAAGATCATGTTTAATAGGATCCATAAAATGCCTAAAGTAAATGCTGCTAAGTTGTATGTAAGTTTGGAGTTGCTTCCAAAAGTTGATACTGAGGAGGTGCAACAAAAAACTACATCTTTACAATTTATAGCCCTAGATGATGAGTGCACTACAATGAGAGGCTATATAATGGGAGGCTATACGCTTCCATGTCAAGATCATGCTGCCAATACTGGTGAAATACTCCAACCTTAAGAGACACATTTAGGGGAGGAAGAAGAAGATGAAGATCATGCTCCGAATAATGGTAAAAATCTTGATGATATGGATGAGTACGAAGATAGGATTAAGCGAGGCGACTTTGACAGGGATGTGGATGACCATGAACTCGTTCCTAATTTTGAAGAGGAAAATATGGAGTACCATGATGAAGGTGATGCAGACGATGATATTGGTGTCCAGCATGATACAAATATAACCACTGCCTACACACCTCCTGCCAAGTCATTCTACGCAAATACTTGGGAAAATATGGTTGATCCTTCACGTCTTCAGATACCATTTGTTTATACTTGGGAAGGTGTGATGTATTTTAATAAATGGTTGACTTTTGCAAATAAAGAGGCGGTGAAGCGTGTATTGATAATATACGCAACAAAGGATAATAAAACTTTTATAATCTGGAGGTCGACCAAAACTAAATTGTGCGCCGCATGCATTGACACCAATTGCAAGTGGTACGTTGGGGCATTCATGAAGGTTAAACTTCATAGTCTGTGGATGGTCATGTCTTATGTGGGTCCACATAGTTGTATACCCTTTGGCCTGCGAAGAGATGGTAAAATGATGGATTTTAATTTTATTGCATTGAAAATTGTGGGAAAATTGCGACAAAATCACACTACTCATATTGATGAGCTTTGGGAGATCATACATATTAAGTATAATCATGAGCTTTCTTACTATAAGGTATGAGACACAAAACAAAAGGAAATTGCTAAGATATTTGGGGATTAAGAGGAGTCTTACCAAAGATTACGAAAGTTGTTGTTGGCATACTTGGATTAGGATTAGGATTCGGGTACCTAGTACAACTATTACACCATACCAAGGGGCATAGATGGTACTACGTTATTGCGTTATGTATTTTGAGCATTCACTCCATGCAATGCTGCATTCAGATATTGCAGGCTAGTGATCAGGATTGATGAGACTCATTTGTATGGTAAATGTAGAGGGGTGTTGATGATTGTAATGACAACCGATGCTAACCAAAAGGTTTTGCCTCTCGCCTTTGCTGTTGTGGACAAGGAGTCAGGGACTAGTTGGGGGTGGTTTTTAGAGTGTCTCAAGATTTCGATAGAGCATGTGATACCTAACGAGGGCATTATTCTCAAGATATATACAATATTGCTCTTTGGCCAAAGCTAAATAGCAATATTGTATATATCTTGAGAATTACAAAGATCCAAATATCTGTAGACATTTGATTTGCAACTAAACATAAAAATTATGGAATCTTTTAACATTTCCAAAAATCCTAAAACACCATCCCATACCAAATGCCTCATTAGTTTAACATCAAAATGAACAAAAATTAAATTCATTTCATTTTTATTTGATAAATTAGGAAATCAAAATAATTCAAAACTAGAAGAAGTTTGCTTAATTTTTTGCACCTACAAGACAATCTGTCATCGTTAGCCAATGCAGCCAAATACTGCCACTCCAGTTTTGAGAATAATGACTATGATTCAACCCAGGAGAAACGGAAAATTTGGGGGAGAAAGAATGTGGCTCTATGGTAAAAGCTAAAAAACGTTTATATAAGGTAAGTTTTGAACCCTAAATTATGCATCAATGTTCAATTACATACCCGAACTATCAACTAAAATTTAGACCCATAAATTTTTGAAAATGGTTCAATGTTACCCTTGCCCATCCTCTCCTTTTGGAAATGAAGTGATGCCTATGAGATTAGCTTACAGACGTGAGTCAATCTATAGTTAACTTTGATTCCTACTAACAAAACTAAATAGTTTGAAGGTAACACGACTTGTATAATTGTGGCTATTTTTTTTACAATAAGTAAACAAACAATGAAATATTTTCAAAAAATCTAAGGACTATAGTGACACAATTGATTGTTTATGAACACAATTTAACCTTAAATTGTAGTTCAAAGGATAAAAATAGTCATTTGGCCGAAACAGAACGAATGAAGAAATAAGTTTTTCTCATTCAAAGCTAAATTTTTTATTAGAACAGTAGAGGATGGGACAGCTCCTCTCCTATTTGTTTAATCAAAAAAGTAAAAGGTAAAGAAAGTTTGCAAAATTGCATCATATAATGAGATTTTAAGTATAACTGGTAAGTAATACTTAAAATAAGGTAAGTGAAGGTGAATGACAAGATGGTAAGTAACTCTTGTTTTGACAGCAATTAAGCAACACAACCAAAAAAAAAAAAAAATCAATTTTTTTGGTGGTAAAACAGCCAAAAAGATTTCAACACATATAAACAGACTAATTAATGATGGGAAGACTAAGTCTCTAATCAAAACCAAATGATTCTAATGCAAAACCAAAGACAAAGAGGACTCCAAAATATGCTTAATTCTTATGGAAGCCCCACTTCGAAGCTTGAAGTTCCTCCCGCAAAATGAAATGAAGTCGTTCTGAACATTTTGTAACTATGTGAAACATGAGACCTTTTGTAGTTTTGTACTTCAAGAACCAGCTGCTTACTCAAAAGCATAATTCTTGATTAGGTTACTAAGGCCAAGGATACTTTATCTGTAAGGAAAATCCTGACTTATTTTTGCATTTCACCCTCGAGTAAAGTCCATTCAGTCCTTAAATTAACCTTTCAAAAAGAATTTAAGCAACCATAAGTCCAATGTTTGGTGACTTGATGTTCATCCTGCCACAAGACCTTAATCAAGATTATAGACTCAATGAAGTGAGATGAGCTCTTCTCAATCTAAGAAATTTCATGTATTTCTTCCTATTTTATGCTTCTAGTTTGTTATCTAGAGTTCTAGACCCATAAAACTTCATCACTAGCTCTACTACCAACTGTCAAAGCTCCTCTTAATTGATTCAAGTCATTTCCATTAATGTTAAAGCTGTCCTATAAGAAATATTGTAAATAAGATCCTATGCCCTTGTACAATGGCTATCTATGATTCACCAATATGATATCAAAGTTCTGCCCACATCAAGTCTTCACTAAAATGTCCTAGAAGTTTTATTTTCGAAGCAACTACTATATAAAAGTACAAACTGGTTTGGAATTTGGGATTTTATTTCAACCAAATAGACAACAATGTGCTTCACAAAATTTTCTCATCCATTATCACCAAACAGAGTAACACACAAAAAAATCACAAACCACAAACCCACATGAAAAATTCACACAATAAGAAAATCATACCTGAGAGAGAATTGAGTGAGAGTGGAGAGGGTGAGTGAGAGAGAGAGAGAGAGGCGCGAGCGTGAGAGGGTGTCTGTGTGAGGGTGGAGAGGCGCGAGCGTGAGAGAGGCGCGAGCGTGAGAGGGTGTTTGTGTGAGGGTGAAGAGGGTGAGTGAGAGAGGCGTGAAAGTGGGCAGGTGAGTGAGAGAGGCATGAGAGATTGCTCTGGTTTGTGTGAGAGTGAAAGGGTGTGTGAGAGTGGAGAGGCGTTAGAGACAGTGCGTTTAATTTTGAAAAAGTCCTATTAGAAATCGAGTCTTAGAGACTCAGTTTCCAGGTGGCTTCCACGTGGATCAACCACATCACATAGAAATTGCCATGTCACACACAAATCGATGCTTAAAGAGTCGGCTTATAAATCAAGTCTATAAAACTCGATTTCCAGGTAGATGTCACATGGACAAAATGCCAACTCAGACAAGATTAGAACATAGAAACCGAGTCTTTGAGACTTGATTTTTAGGCCCAAAATTGAGTCTTTTTGATTTGAGATGTTAGTAATCAATATACTTTCATACACAATGCCTACTAATTATATTGTTTGGAAATTAATGTTAATTTCCAATTTTGGCCGGGTCCTTTTGAGTTTTTACTTGGAAGAGGGCATTTAGGTATTTTGACTTGGTGTTACTTAAGCAATAGTCATGGCTAGTCATTTGATTGAGTTTTACATCCAATATAATAGAAAATTTAACTTTGGGTGCAAAGTGTCATAGTTTAGGGTGTAAAATGTGCATTTGAAAAGTTTAGGGCGCAAAGTGTAATCTTGGGTATAGTTTAAGGTGATAAAGAGTAATTTCTCCTATATTAAGAGGATAAAATTAGTTATTTGTTCTTTTAATTCCCTAAACCACCTTTAATCTTTACCTAAGCAAATAAATAAATGAGGTGTAAAAGTCATTTTCAAAAAATTATTTATAAAATTAAAATACAAAAATCACCTCATTTTCCTAAAATTTGGCTTAACTATTTAAAATTTAAAATGCAACTTCTACACAAATACAAACTTCCACCACCACACACACATTCTCCCATTTCAATTGCTCAATTTAAGCTGTACTCTTAGTCTTAAGTCTTAACTAAATGGTTTAGAAATCTCTCTTACTCGGATACTCCTTAACTAAATTTTAAAATTTTAGATAAGTAAACTTAAAAGTTTACTAGCATCTGAGCACGCTCATGAGAGGCTCTTCTCTCTCTCTCTCTCTCTCTACACACACACACACACACACACACATATATTGTAAAAATTAGTAATTTGCATCCAGTGGCGGAGCCAAGAATTTAGGTCAGGGGGGCAAGATTAAAAGACAAGATTGGAAGTAAAAAATTAATCTAAAAAAATTAATCAATATTAATAACAAAATAAGTAAACAACTATATGATAATGTAATTGTCATACAGAAACTAACATAAAATGTAAACTTTAATTTATTTTTTCACACTTAGCTTATTTTACTCAATTGCCCTCGACGATTTTTCATATTTTGAAACCGCTGCATGGTTTCTTCACACTCAATAGTTGTTATAGAGATCATTAGAATTATACTACTTCTAGGGGTAGAAGTCTACTACTACTAGGAGAGCTGGAAAGGTTTTATCACTTCTGTCCAAAAAAAAAAAAAAAGGAAAGCTGGAAAGGAAAGGTAACGTGAATGAACTTAATTGAGATTTTTTTTTTTTTTTTGTCTTTTGTGTAGGGGCAAATATGGTATTTCAGTATTGTTAGTGAAAACATTTTAAATTTCAGGGGTTGGTGCCCCCTCGCCCCCCCTCCCTCCGTCCCTGTTTGCATCCATTATAATTTAAAATTACTAAATTTTCCAATTACCAAAAAACAGTGTGATGAAAAATGATTTTACCTGCAAACGTATAATACTCGTTATATTCCTAAGTTTTTTTTTTTTGTAATTAAAAAATATAATAGTCCCTAATATAATATTTATTTCCATATCTTTACTTTTCTGTCATCCCAATTAAACACGGTTGGAGGAAAAAAAGTAAATATCTCCTAACGTTTTCCATCTTTCCATGGTCTCAACTAATAAACCAATTTTTTCTCTTAAAAAAAAAAAAAAAAACTAATAAACCGATTGTGAACAGCCTAGTGTCACTAATTTTATGGCGTCATCTTCGTGACATCTCACTGGAGCATTCAGCTTCTAAGAGTTGAGTAAATCTAGAACCATCTCAATTTTCACAACTTTATTACAATTTTACTATGTTAACGTCTTGTGAAGGTTGGAATTATGGATCTATCATTTTATTTCCACCTCTCACAAATCGCTGCATGACAAAATTGCAAAGGTTGGTGTAGCGCAGCGCAGAACTTACTCGGAAAGTTCTCCAACAATAGTCACGACTTGCTCAATAAGACCTAAAAAAAAAAAAAAAAAAAAATTTCAGATTCGCGAATCGCAATTTTGAAATTCGTTTCTTTTCTTTCCCCAAATTTTCTGCATGCATTTTGAAATTCCTTTCTAAAAATGGCCATCGACTAAATAAAAAGTCTGATGAAAAGTAAAGGTAAAAGTCCAAAACCACCTTCAAATTAACTTCGAGTCCCGTCGCAGTAGTGCCCCTAAAAACATAAAAAAAAAAATGGCGGGAGCAGAAGCAGCGTGTATCTTTTGCCAGATCGCCAACAAATCCGCCTCCGCTACTCTCCTCCACACTGTAATCATTTCATTTCTCTAATACCCTTTTTACCCTTTTCTTTTGTCTTTATTTTCTGATTTGGGTGTGTGGATTTGGGCAGGATGAGAAGGTGATTGCCTTTCAAGACATCAACCCTTCTGCTGTCAGGTTTTCATATTATCCATTTTTCTCTTTTACAACTCTCTAATTACCGTTTATTCCTAGATTTTAATATTTATGCGCTTTTATTTTAATATGAAATGTGGGGATCCCTGTTAGATTTTGTGGTATGATACGTGTATTTTGAGGTAATTGTGGAATTGGGATTAAGGGGGTGGGGTGGGGTGGGAGAGTGGGTTTGGAACAAATTAGGAATAATTAGAAGAGATTTAAGCTATGTAAGATTGAGAAAAAGTGAGAGAAAAGAAAGAGAAACAGAATTTGCTATTGTTATAGTGGATTGGTGTTGTTTGTGTAGATTAGCTGGTGAAAGTGTTAGTCACTTCACTTGTTGCTGCATTGCCCATTTGCCTCTGATATGTGGGCTTTTCTCTTCTGCCTAGCTGGGATTTGTTGGGTTATGCCAAACTCTGTTGTTTCAATGCTGGAATCTTGGAATGGTATTCTGGGTTCTCGTAGATATGGGACAGTGGGGGCGACCCTGGCATGTATGTTGTGGTGCATTGCAGCCTTTTTACACTATTTTGGAATTGCATGAAAAGAAATTTTGTAATAAGAAGAAGCCAAATCCCGAATGATCTTTAACAGCTCATTGATTTCTAGTGGGCACATTTCTGATTTCAGCAAGGATAACAACTGGGGAATAGAACATTCAACCAATAGGGAGCGACGACCAAAATTTCGACATAGCTGAAGCATCCATAGTGAATCACCTGCTTTAGGAATAGGAGCACTATTAGCTGCTACTAGATGACCTCCACAATCATGGATTGCACAGCCTCCACCTACTAATGATTTCAAAGCCACATTAAATTTATAGCAGCTTCTAGGAGGAACCATCCATTTACAAGCTGTAGTTTCTACTTTCTAGTTTCTGCAGAATTCAATCTAAAAGCTCTTGGGCATACACGTTGTACTCTCTCTCTATATATCTATATATATTATAAAGGACCAACTTGTGGGTCGGGGGGGTCCACAAGTAGCTCCATCCCTATTTGGGGTGAAAGGAATTGCCACATTTTCAAGGATAAAGAGTCCACCGTGCCAAATCTCAAGTTTTTACTTTTGAGGATTCTCTATGAATGGGGATTGAAGTCCTTCACTCTCTCCACGTATTCTTTGATGGATTTTCTAGAAACTATAAATTTGTGCAATTATTATTATGGCTGGTTTCGTTTATGTCCTTTTTTATTCTTGTTTTGCTTTGTTGTTCTTCTTTGATTTGTATATGTCCTGTATACACTTTTTTGGTTTTTAATAATTTGCAATTACTTATCAAAGAAGAAAAAAAGAAAGATTAGTGTGGTTCGGTCTAACAACCTACGCCAAGAGGGACCAACTCTAGACTAAGCCTAGGATGTAATAAAAGTTATGATGTGCAGTAGAACTGCAATAGTACAAGTTGTACATGCAGGCTGAATTTAGACTGGTATCTCTAACAGGATGAAAAAGGATTGCTTAAACTCGTTAAATTAAAATGATTTTTGATAATTGGGGCATTTGCAGATCGTGACTGGCCGACATGTATCATTCTGTGCTTTTTGGTATGGTTGGATTTCAACTGCTGTTACTAGTTTTTGGTTAATGGCCATTGATCCAAGCAAGCAAATAAACATGCATATATGGTAACTGTTTTTGTTTTCAATAATTTTATCGAAAAATGATGTCAGATAGGGTGAAGAAAACAGCAAGTAAAATCTTGAACTTGAAGCAACCTGAAGATGACTGAGAAAATTTTATGTGTACATCTATGTTGGTTTTTGTTAGCGTGCTTACATTGGACAAAGGCAAGATATATGTCATTTGGACAACCTGCAAAATTTCTGCTACCTTCGTTATCCGCTTGTCATGGGTCTTCCTTCATGAGGCACCTTTTCAATATTTTAGGGCTTCCTATAAGCTAAGAAGCATGAGTGCGTTTTAGGACTCGGGTGCGGGTGCGGGACTCGGCAATTTTTGAAAAAATAGGGTGCAGGTGCGGCGGGGTGCAGCAATTAAAAAATTATTATTTATATTTTTTAATATATTTTTACTATTAAAATATTCTTAGAAAACACATTACTATGGCCTTAATTCACTATACAAAGAAAGAAGAAGGCAAGAAACACAAAACAAAAAACAAAACACAAAAGAAGCAGCAAATATTCAAAATAAAATTGAGGAAGGATAGATTTAGGATGTTTGGGCCTCATTCAAAGCCAATTTCAGCTGTTCAGGCATGATTCAAGGCTGATTTCGGCCGATACAACCCGATTCTGGCCCAATCGGCGCAAATCTGAACCGAGTCGGCGCTAATCTGAAAAAAAAAAAATCAGACGCGGGCCGCGTCGGACTCCGGTGCGGCACCCTCCCAGCCGCGTCAGTGCTTCCTAGCCTATAAGTAAATATTGTGCTTATTTTGTAATTGGTTTTACAATACTCTTAAAACACTTAGAGCAGATTCATCTCCCACATTTGCACTAATATGCATAGTGTACTAAATCGATACCAAATTAGGATTTGGCACCTGTTAGTCTTACTGCCAACCATGCTGGGGACTTGTTATATGTTTTTTGTTTTAGTTCAACCATGTGATCGCTCTGAGTTGGATGACAAATTTACAGGCATTACTTGGTGATTCCCTTGGAGCACATTCCAACAGTAAAAAATCTTGAAAGGAGAACTGAAGACTACTCCTTAGGTAAAGCAAATATATATCCTTTTGTTTAATAGTTTGAACCAGTGTGTGATCCTTTTTAAGTCTTCATTCTTTTTCATAGTCTAATCTTTGATTTGCTATTTTCTCCAGTGAGTCACATGCTGGAAGTGGGGCAAACACTATTACGTCGAGATGCACCTCAGTGCACACAGTACAGGTATTGCCTCCTGTATACATGTGTTTGAGATTTTGTGATGCTGTTTTTGTGAACAGAGATTATAGAATTGGGGAGAAAGAGCTTTTAAATATTTTGCAGTTTGTGCTTTAATTGGTTCTGCTATTTATTTCTTGTTTGTTCCACTAAAATTATCGCTTCATAGATATACTTATCTAAAAAAAGAAAAGCTGAGCAGATATGATAATTAATGTTTCAATGTAAATACTAGCACGTGAAAATGCAGATGACCATTTATTTGCTTGTGATTTGAGCTGAATTAATCAACCAATCCCTTCATTTTATGTAATTTGATTTTTTGTTGTTGATAATTTGATAGTTACAACGGGGGAGGAGGATTTGAGCTCTAGATGTTTCCGTGGAAAACATCAGGAGGTGTCAACTAGTTGTACTACAAGACTTTTGGCGTAATTTGAGTTTTTTTTTTTACAATCATTTTGTAATTTGACTCTAGTTCAAAATGACACCTCCTCTCCACATAAAAGTGATATGGAGAGTATGGTTGTTGGTTCAAAATCCAGTGGGTGTGTGTAAGTACCAATCAAAGTTAGTAGTTTTTTTTTGGGGATTGAGAAAAGATGTTATTGATTATAAAATTTTCCTGCAATTCTTATATGATTAACTATACACAATAGTTCAATGGTTTCGTATAAAAGCAAAGCTTGTAGCCTTAATTTAGAAACAAGGTCAGCGGTAACCTGAGTTTGTTTTCACTCCATTATACTGTAAAATGAAATTTGTTGAGTGGGGTGTTGCACTGCTCAAGTTCTGCTCAGTGGTGTTGAGCAAACCTTTTGTGAATAAGCCTGTATCCACTGGAGCTTGCGTTGCTTGAAATTTTTAATTGTAAAGAGTAAAGAGTAAAGAGTCGAGCTGATGAAAAGTTTGCTCAATATTGGATTATATGCATAAAGCTTAGCAGGAGGCTGCTTGATTAGGCCTTTAAAAAATCAATATCAAGCTGAGATCAAGCAGCTCAACTTGTTTTATCGTCCTAAACTTGCATATAAGCTTGTTAATTGGTACAATTCTCTCTCTCCGCTTGACAGATTTGGATTTCACCAGCCTCCACTGAACTCTGTTAACCATCTACACCTTCACTGTCTGGCGCTGCCATACATGCCCAGGTTAGTTATCTGGTGCTTCTTAGTCCCTATATGCCTGAAACTTCTAATGTCATATATTGTATTTCATCTTTTAATATTGTTCGTGGAACTATGGAAGTTGCAAAGATACAATCTAATTCTCTAAGAGGTTGAACAGATGGAAATGTGTAAAATTCTTGTCTGTGGGATCGCTTGGGTTTCTTGAGGCAGAGAAGTTGTTGGAGAAGCTAAAGCCTTTACCACCTATTATTTCAAAAGTGTGATTCTTTTATATTTGATTGACGTTATGCAAAGTAAAGAGATTGGGCATTCCCTATTAAAGCTTGGGTATTCATTCTGATCTGTGTAAGTTCTTGTCATGTTGAAGTGTTCTGTCTTGTGTTTGATCATGGAGGCTGTCCTGTTCTTGTCCCCTAAGCACTTGTGATTCAATATGCTTCATGTTCCAATAGCATAATCAAAAGATTCAAAACTCTCTAGCGTTATTTTATATACCATGCCAATTCAAAAGTTATATTTACTGCACATCAGAAATGCAGATGCTACGATTGTTGGCAAGTAAGGGTTTGTGTGAGATTGTACTAAACGTGGCCCTTCTAAATGATACGTACATCTGTTTGGGCTGGTCTATACCAATCAAGGTAAGCTGAAGGAGCTAGGTCCTCCCTGAATTCGAGTGCACATTGAGACCGACCTCATCATGGTAAGGATGTTTGGGGCACATATTTGCGTTTCTAGTTTTTTAATCAAGGAAAAAAGAATTTTTAGAAACTACAAAACTAGTCTTGATAGTCATTTTTATCTTTCCCCTAAGACTGGCTTTCCGTTTCCCCAGTCTCTTGCATTGCATGTGACTCTAGAATTCTAGATCACATCCCTCGCGTTGCAACATAATGAAGAGTGTGGATGATTTTCTTCTGGTAATTGTTGTACGAAATCTCCTTTTTTAATTTCTTTTTTGTAAATATTTTCCTTTTTTTTTTAATAGTGGATGAGATATTTCCTTTTATTCTTTTTATAATAATGACAATGGTGATTGGTTAATATAATATAGTTGAGTCCAAACTCATAAACACAATCTTTTTCACACAAAAAAAAAAAAAAAAAAAAACTACACAGTTGGAGTCTTCCCAAAATGTAAGTTTCCCTGACTTAAGAACAGTTCGCCAATGGCATCTTTTCATGTTCCTTTTCTCTTTCTGCCTGAGTTATTTATATTTTTGACATTTAAACTAATATAGAGTCTATTAATTTCACTGTCATTTTAATTTGTTTGGTGCCGCTATGGAAAAAAGTCCATCTTTTCATGTTCCTTTTCTCTTTCTGCCTGAGTTATTTATATTTTTGACATTTAAACTAATATAGAGTCTATTAATTTCACTGTCATTTTAATTTGTTTGGTGCCGCTATGGAAAAAAGTCCATCTGTGGGTAAGTTTGTAACCAGCTAAGAACAATTTATCGCGTTTGTAATCGTAGAGTTGTAGTTGTTAAATATGGAAAATAATCGCCTAGTTGGTAATCGAAGGGCTCAAAGTTTCCCGTGCTAGACGCTAGAGCTACCGTTGGGGCCATTTATCCCACTTCTCCTAAAATAACATCTAATTTGGCAAATGGTCCACTATTGTTTACAATTGTTTTGGTCAATATTAGAATTTGGGCCAATCATTGCCCAATATTTCGTCAATTCATAAGTGCTGTATTTTAAGTTTTTTGAAGCGAAGGTAATTAACTGGGCTACAAAGGTGTTGAGTGATCACAATATTAACAAGGCGATTGTGATTCTGGAAAGTGATGCAAAATCTTGTATAGGTGCTCTGATTAAAAGCCTATGGGCTGTTTGGCATTATTGCTTAAACAATAGTTTTCAGTGTTTAAACAACAATAACACTTTTAACATGTATTTTAATAACACTTAAACACGTGTTTTTATAATACTGAAAACTAAACAATAATATTTAAACACTGTTACCAGACAGCTCCTAGAATTTCGGACTGCTAAAGAATGGGAGTGCTGTATTCAAACACCCAAATCAAGTAGCCCATGTCCTAACAAAATGGTCACTGGATAATAATTTCTTTGGATGTTTTGTATTGGGTTCTGCCCCTTCTATTTTTGTTGACGTAATTCGGAAAGACCAAGCCCAGTTAAGGGTGAAAGTCTTGTGTAAATTGTAATGTTCCTGCCTATCTACAATAAAATCTTTCGTGATGTTGATTATAAAAAATTTAAAAAAAAAGAAGTTAAAAAAAAAAAAACTAATTGTGAAATCTAACTTACTACACTTGAAAAATTATACTTAACTTTTGTCTTATTAGAAATTATTGTGTGGCAAAGTCCTCTCTTCTCTCATAAGGTCCACCCCTATGAGGAATTGTTTTTATCGATGTTAGGGTCGATCATAGCTCAATATTACGAGCAATGACAAACTTTATTTACAATTCTTTAAATATTGTATTTTAAGGTTTTTAAGTTTCTAAAAATAAAGTGTCTTCTTATAATCTTTCTCAAAAAAAAAAATTCTCAAAAAAAGTGTCTTTCTTATAATCAAATTCAATTATTTGACTGCATTCACCAACAAAATAAAAATATTGTTTTATCTTTTCAAAATATTCTACATTGTCTTATTGATCAATATAACAATATGGTTAAATTTAATTGTAAAATATAGCTTAGGTAAAATTTCTGATAGTTGAATAAGATATCTGAGGTTCAATCTCCGCCTACATCAAAAATTAATGATAAAAAATATCATCAGAAGCGGACGCCATAGGTTGAAACTCTCTCTCAAACAAAAATAATTGTAAAATCTAAGCTACAGTAAAAATTACTATGTTCGCTTAACAGACTTTTGGTGGGCAGATGCAGATCCACCCATCAACCATGTCTAGCCTAGTTAGACCTAATAACCAAGTTGGTAATGCTACCAATTAGCTCTATATGATTGGTGGATATTTCTATATGATTCAGTTGTTAGAGCCAAGATAGATATTTCACTGCACAATACGGGGCCTACAAATCGTGCAAAGAAATATCTAGCTTGGCTATAATCAAACAATCACTGAAGCAAGTAGCCAATAGCAAGCCACATCCGAACTGAAAAATTAATAGGAATATTGTTTTTTTTTGTTTTTGTTTTATACAAGATATAATATCTACTCTAACTTAATCTAAGTGAATAGGTGTGTGAAGCTCTCTCCTGAAGATTTAAACTCCGGCCCTAATCCCCTACACCCCACAAGCACTTATATTTGTGAAGTGACTATCGTACCAATAGTATGCAGTTATTAATAGGAATATTGTTAAGTCTTAGTAATCAAACCCCAAATATCACCTTCACGCATTTAGCATTTAATAAATATTTATTTAATTTTATTTATTATATAACTGACAGAATTTAAGTGGTAGAATTTGGTGCACTTAATCAATTTTGAACCTATCTAACTTATAAATCAAGATAAATAATACAAAATCAGTCCTTAGGTTTATTTATAAATACGGCCCCTAAAGGAGCAGAATGAGGTGAAAATCTCACATACGGTTCTATAATTAGCAATGATAATGGTGATGAGTTAGTCCTCTGTCTCTGTTGAGGCCCATCTAAGTCACCGGGGGCAATTGCATAATTGTTCAGGAGGGAAAGGAAAATCATAAACAAAGATTGGATGTTTGATACTTGAATAAAGTGCTAGGTGACCTAAAGTATATATTCATGGTCAAATGCAGCATATATAGGATTCTCTGCAAATTTTATGTACTTTAAGACATGGATACTGCTATAGGCTCATATGGGGGATTCTATGCAAAAGTAAAGGAGCATATGTGGTTGAGTGAGTGATATTGGCATATTGCATTGTCATGCAATGGCTATATATACAATTGAGGTGAGACTCCATATTAACACAAGAGATCTGCTCACATGCATCTTGTGCAGTGAGATATAAATACATCGTTTACAGCTTGCAGAACTTATAAAGTCTCTCCCAGTTCATTGTTCCCAACTTATGTCACAATCTTAAATGAAATTTGGTAAAAGTAGTTGAAATCTTGTCATCGTAAAATTGTCTTTCTACTGTATTAGGATTTTCTCAGCTACCTTAAAAGGGAAAGCACAGCTTAAGCGCCCATCCTTAGTTTTGTGCCATTATTATGGCCTAGAATGGTATTGGGGGACCATAGCAATTAAGTTTAAGAGCAACTCACTCTTCCTTTAGATATGTCTTACCCTTTAGTCAAGCAAGCATTCAAGTGTATAAGTCCTATCTCAATCATATCTCTTTACCAAATATCTTGTTTTCCTCTTCTCTGATCAAGTTTTGCGAGCATGATGTTTGTCCACATTTCTATGTGATGATACTGAAAATCGTCAATAAGCCACACGGTCCTCACGTGCTCCGGATGAAGAACCTGCACAACACAAAAGCTGAAGACCTTAAGAGGAGTACCGGTGTGATATCAGTCAAATACCCTCCGACAGTCAAGTTAGAGAAAATCTATTCTTCGCAACTCTAAAGTGCTAGAGCTGAGGTGAATTATGCATACCTTGGTTTATGAGGACTTTGGGGTATTTATAGTAGTGTAGGACCGAAATAAGCGCCTTGGCGAGGAAGTACTTTCCTTCTAGGAGAGTATTTTGTGGATTTTAGTATCACTTAGAGTTCTTTTCCTTATAGAGATCTTCTCAATTAGGGTCAAACGTGTAGCGCAAGAACTTTCCTTATACACGTACACGTGGGGGGCAAGCTAGGTTATGGACGAGGTTTGCTCATCGCCCTCAGCTTTTCCCTCCGTCCATGTTTCCTTCATAAGGTCGTCAGCTTACGTAGTTGCTCCCGGAAAGGTCGTCAGCTTACGTAGCTGCTCCCGGAAAGGTCGTCAGCTTAGAATCTCCAACCTTATCTCGTCAGCTTTCTCTCTTCAGCCTTGATCTCGTCATCTTGTTCCCTTCAGCCTAATGCCGTCAGATATGAGGCAGAGCCGCAGTCATCAAAGGAAGGTGGTTCAATGACTAGAGCTGACAGGCTCGTTACTCTCGTCGCCTTCTTAAGGTGTTAGAAGCTAGTTGTTAAATCACCCTCATCAGCTGCCCCCTACTCCATGATCCCGTCAGCTATAGCTGACAGGTTATGGAGTTGACGTTATTGGGAAGCCATTCATGTGTGGTAATTCGAGCCATCTTCATTAAATGGTGGGACACATGGCATGGACTGATTGGCTCCGTGCTTGGATGAGCGTGTCGGTTCGTCTTTCGTACCCTCTTTCGCCTATATATATATTTCATTTCCCCTTTTATTTCCAACTTTTCACAACTTGCTGATTTCGAGAGAGAGAGCGTCACCTCTGAACTTCGTTTCATTCGCTGATCTCCTGACTCTGTCAACGAAATTTCCGTCAACGTCTTGGGACCATCCTTTTACTCAAGGATTCTTTTAACTGTAAGTTCTCTTCCTTTATTTTACCTTCTTTTATTTTTCTAGTAGTGCCCTTTAGTGAGGCTGTCGGCTTAGGTTCTTAGAATAAACCTGTCGTTTGTAGGTAGTCAGATGTCTAAGGAGGCGACGAGTGAACAATCGTTGATCCGCGAAGGAGAGGGTTACAACGATGTCTTCCAATCAGGCCGTGAGCCCGCGAAGGGTCTATCCCGGTCACCAGAAAGGGAAACGTTAACCCATTCTTCTGACGAAGAAGTAGGGAGTTCTAGAGAAGGTGAAGTGAGCCAAGACAGTGAAGAGGAGGAAAGGGTAGGTGACGAAGACCAAAGGACCAATGAAGAGGAAAAGGAAAGAACTAGTGAAGGAGGTAAGAGTGACGGTGACGAGGAAACCATAGAGAGTACCTTAGGAGGTTCTGGTGACGATCATCCTTTTATCCTACCCCCAGAATGGTTTGTCAACCAATTTTCTTTGACGATGTCGGAAAATATTTTCAAAAATTTGCTGGCCCGTTATTAGATACCAGACAATATCCCAATTCGCCTTCCCGAGGAGGGTGAGAGATGTTATTCGAGACGAATTGCGGACGTTGGTATGTATGATGCAATGTTCACTGTCGAATTAAGATTACCATTGATGGCCTTACACCGTTAGCTGGCTAACTTTCTGGGAATATCCGCCAGCCAGATTGCCCTCAACGCCTGGCGAACATTCATTGGTGCCGAGATCCTGTGGGGTTGTTTGAGTGGTGGGAACCGTCAATTAACCTTGGACGAGTTCTTTTGGTGCTACCGTCCTCAGCACATCTCCTCGTCAAAGGGGATATATCATTTTGCAGTAAGGGAGAAAGAGTTAAAGTTGGTATCGGACATGCCCGATTCTAATAGAAAGTGGAAGGGTAGATACTTCTTTATAGAGGGGACGAACTGGGTATGCCGTCAGGAGGAGTGGGAGTCAATGCCTTATGGTTTTTTTGACAACACCTAGGCATATGTTAGGAACTCAGGTTGACCTCGTCTGCTTTTTTACTTAGTCTGCTTGTTTGGTTCCTAACCTCGTCTCCTTTTCTTTTCAGCTAATGCCCGTCCACGTATTACCGCAGAACAAGAGGATTTCATCCATCGAGTGACAACTATTCCCTTGGACAAGCGGAAGTGTCGGGACCTAATTACATTAGACACTTTACATTTATATTGTGGTGGTCCGGAGCCGACGGAGGAGGCTTGCAAGCTAAACGCTTACTCTCGTCGACGTGAACATTTTCCAATTTCTTCCATCTGCTCCCTGACATTGTTTGTTTTCTAACCCTCTCTTATCTTTTGAAGAAAATGAAGTCAGCCAGGCAAAGAATATGGGCTGTCGCTGCTGCCAAGAAAAAAGAACAGGAGAAGGCCCAAGGGGAGGCGACACCAACGTTAGTTCCGAAGTCCGTCAGGAAGGTAGGAGCCAAGAGGAAGGCTGACGGAAAGGATGATCGTTTCGGGAAGAAGGTTACCTTAACTCCTGGAGGTATACCTTCCAAGAAGCCGTTGCCTCCCAAGGCCGTCCATGGGGCAAACAAAGGGTTGATGACGTCAATAGGCCCCGTCAGCTAGGGGCTCGTCCGCCGCCTTCTAGCCCATAAAGATTATGCCGTGGAGGTGACGGAATCCATTCTGAAGGATGAGGAGATGGACCCCTGTGCTGAGCAGGCAACGGACAAGATAGGGGTGTCAGGCCTGTTCGATCTTACCAGGGTATGCCTTCTCTTATTTTGGTGTCCGACTAGTTTTAATGACCTGACGTTATTTTTCCTTGGCAATGTAGGCTATGGTTAGGATGAAGGTTTTGCCAGAGAGGTGTGTAGCCAAGGAGGGGGTGATTACCCATCTGCATGAGCGTATCAAGTACTTAGTTGACGGACAAGCGCAATATAAGGACGCGAACTGTGTCCTTGGTACAGAGTTGAACGAACTAAAGGAGAAGTTGGCGGAGGAAAGTCGCCAGTGGAAGTTGGAAGAAGAAGCCAAACTGACGGCAGAAAAGGAGCTGAAGTCCATCCTAATTCAGGTGGAAACGGCTAGGAGCGACGCTGTGACGGAGTTTAAGGACTCGCAATCCTTTATAGACCCTTGTGCCACCTACTATATTGACGGGTTTGAGGACTGCTTGAAACAAGTTAAGTCCGTTTATCCTGACTTGGATTTATCCAAGATTACCATGGACGAGCCTATTCCGTCGACTCCTGCAGGTGACACCGTCAATGAGGAAGGTGACGATGCCAATAAGCTAGAGGTAAGCCAAAGGAATGATAGCATTGTTCTTGCTCAGCCAGCCGTGGATAAGCCCATCACTTTGACTCTGTCAGCAAATCCTCATGGCGACGATCAAAACGCCGTTGACCCTTCTCCTCCTGGCACCCAGCCTTCTATCGCCAAAGGTGACGGAAAGTCTCAAGATCCCCCCACTTCGTGAACTTCAGTACTTCTCTTTTTGTAAAATATAAACGAATTTTAATTTTTGATGCCCGTTGCTTTGGGCTTTCGTAAAGACATTACTTAATTTATGTTAATCTCAATGTATTGTTTTATATTTGAGGCATATTTCTCTCTTCAATCCAAAATAAAAACCATTTGCTCGTGATGAGCCCGTCAGCCTATGGGTGACGATGTCCTCTTTTTGCTAATTATCAAAATAATAACGGCGTCAACTTTCTTTTAGCTGAAACTTCGAGCCGTTTTTATTGATCGGTCAGCCTTATGGGCAATGGCATCAGATTTCTCATTTGTTTTAACAACTTACTTTAGCTTGCTTATGCCTGTCAGCCTTTTATGGCGTTAGCTTTCTCAGCTGATTCAATACAACTTATTTGTTTGCCATATATCCGTCATTTTTATGAGCAACGGCGCCAGCTTTCGTCATTTTACGGGCAACAGCGTTAGCTTTCTTTTAGCTGATTAATAACTTATTCTAAGTCGCCGCCATATACTCATTAGCCTTTAGGGGTAATGGTGTTAGCTTTCTAGGCTGACAAACTTATTTAAAATTGTTTTTATGTACCCGTCACTTTATATGTGACGGCATCAGCTTTCTTGGCTGACACTTGTGGGTGACGGGTTCAGCTTTCCTCTTTGCTGATTATTCATCAGCTTCATAGATTTTAGTAAGTTTATTTATTTTGTAGGTTTTATAACGGATTTGTCCTCTTTTTGGACGTTATTTAGAACCTGTCTGCTTGTTGTCCTCGTCCACTTTGTGGCCTTGGTAGTAGATTCGTCCACTTTGTGGACTTAGAGATAAGGTCGCCCATTTTGTGGACTTCGCGATAAGATCGTCCACTTTGTGGACTTAGCGATAAGGTCATTCACTTTGTTTACTTAGCGATAAGGTCGTCCACTTTGTGGACTTGGTAGTAGATTCGTCCATTTTGTGGACTCAAAAGATAAGGTCGTCCACTTTGTGGACTTGGCAATGTTGTCTTCTTGAAGACATAACAAATTTACTAGTCGTTTCTGAATAAAACTCCTCTTATTATGATGAATGCATAAGTAGAACGTTGTTCCAAAAAGAATAAACTTTCAGCCCTTTAGGCTTAGAATGTATCGTAGACAAGAATAAACTAGGACAAATAATTAAAAGACATAAACTGGAAATGAGGAGTAGTGTTCTTCATGCTATCTTTTACTGGTAGTACTTCCTGAGATACTCGGCGTTCCATGGGTGGCGTAGCATCTGCCCGTCAAGTGTCTCTAAGTGATAGGTGCCCTTCCTTAGCCATGATGTTATCTTGTAGGGTCCTTCCCAGTTTGGGCCAAGCTTTCCTTATGCGAGATCTCTGGTAGCACCCATCACTCTTCTTAAAACGAGGTCTCCGACTTTGAAGTCTCAGTGTTTGACTCGGGAGTTGTAATGTTTGGCCATGAGGTCCTGGTATTGTGCGAGTCTCTGCTCAGCCCTCGCCCTGACCTCGTCAGCTAGATCAAGCTGTCAACGTAGCTCTTCGTCATTTCTTCCCTCGTCGTGATTTTCCACCCTGTAGCTCGTGAGTCCAATCTCGGCTGGGATGACCGCTTCACTCCCATATGTTAGCTGGAATGGAGTTTCTCCCGTAGGAGTCCTTACTATCGTTTTGTATGTCCATAGTACGTTGGGCAGCTCCTTAGGTCATATGCCCTTTGCCCCCTCGGGTCGAGTCTTGATGATTCGAAGCAAGGATCGGTTCGTGACTTCAACTTGTCCGTTCGCTTGAGGATGGGCTGGGAAGGAATAGTGGTTCTTGATTCCTAGCTCTGAGCAGAAGGCTCGGAAGAAGTCGTTGTCAAATTGCTTATTGTTGTCCGAGATCAAGACCCTTGGAATTTTGTACCTGTAAATAATGTTTTTCCATACGAAGCTCTGTACGTTCTTTTCAGTGATCGTGGCTAAGGCTTCAACTTCGACCCATTTGGTGAAGTAGTCGATGTCGACAACGAGAAACTTCAGCTGCCTTGCTGCTATTGGGAATGGTCCCATGATATCCAACTCCCACTGGGCAAATGGCCATGGGGCAGTTATTTGGGTCAATTCTTCCGTCGGCTGTCTAATGATATTGCTGAACCTTTGACATTTGTCGCAAGCTTTTACATAAACCTGGGTGTCATTTTGCATTGTCGGCCAGTAGTATCTGGCCCTAATCAACTTATGTACCAATGATCGCGACCCTGAATGGTTGCTGCATATCCCCTTGTGTACTTCTCTCATGACATAGTCTGCTTCTTCGGGGCCTAAACATCTCAAGAATGGTCGAGAGAAACCCTTCTTATACAGGACGTCCTTCATCAAGACGAACTGCACTGACTGGACCTTCAGCTTCCTTGCGGCCTCCTTCCCGTCAAGCAGCGTGCCGTCTTTTAAGTAGGAGATCAGGGGGGTGGTCCAATTGTTTTCGGAACCAATCTACTGTATATTGACAACGTCTATTAGTGGTGAAGGCTGAATAAAAGAGAGTACCTTGTCGAGGGTGATCATAAACTCTGTTGACGTGGTTTTGGCAAGAAGGTCGGCCTGCTCGTTTTCTCCTCTTGGGATTTGGATTATCTTGGCCTGCAGCTCATCTACCCTCCTCTTCGCTTGCTCCCAGTACTTATTCATCTTTTCGCCCTTGCACTCATACTCGTCGTTCACTTGGCTTGTGACGACCTAGGAGTCGTAGTGAACAAACATGTTCGCGGCCCCTACAGCCTTGGTGAGGTCTAAGTCTGCTATCAGGGCTTCGTACTCAACTTCATTATTAGTTGTAGGGAAATCGAGACGAATCATACATTCGATCTCATTGCCTTCTGGAGACTTCTGCTCCACCAGCCTTCTTGTTGGACGACCCATCTATAAAAATGCTCCATTGGGGATTTTCTGCCTCCTCGCCTTTCGCGCTGGTGAACTCCGCAATGAAGTCGGCGACAGATTATCCCTTGATGGCGGTGCGGGGGCGATATTGTATGTCAAATTCGCTCAACTCTATTGACCACAATGCCATTCATCCGGCGGCTTCAGGACTGCCCATTGCTCGTTGTAAAGGCTTGTCAGTTAGGACGACCACCGTATGGGCCTAGAAGTATGGCTTGAGTTTTCGGGCCGCCGTGAGTAGAGCGAGGGCGAGCTTTTCCATGGGGGGATACCTTTCTTCTGCACCACGCAGTGCCTTGCTGGCGTAGTATACGAGTCTTTGTGCTTTTTCGTCTTCTCTTACTAGGGCCGCACTGACAGCGGCTGGAGAGGTAGCTAGATAAAGGAATAATTCTTCTCCCGGTTGTGATGGACTTAGTAGCGGTGGTGAAGAGAGGTAGGCCTTTAGGTCCTCGAATGCTTGCTGACATTCAGCCGTCCACTCAAAAGACCTCTTCAGCGTACAGAAGAATGGTAGACATTTATCCGTTGCCCTGGATACAAATCTATTAAGCACGACGATCTTGCCATTAAGGCTTTGTACCTCTTTCACGTTTCTAGGAGGCCCCATTTCCATTATAGCCCGGATCTTGTCCGGGTTAGCCTCAATGCCCCTTCGGGATACCATGTATCCCAAGAATTTTCCCGCCGTTACTCCAAAGGCACACTTGTTTGGATTACGCTTCATGTTGTAGGAGAGGAGAGTGTCGAAGGTTTCCCTAAGATCCTCTAAGTGATCGCCTTCCCTTCGGCTTTTTACTAGCATGTCATCGACATACACCTAGACATTTCTGCCAATCTGTTGTGCGAACATCTTGTTCATGAGTCTCTAATACGTCGCGCCCGCATTCTTTAAACCGAACTGCATGACCCTATAACAAAAAAGGCCTTGGCTTGTTACGAATGAGGTTTTCCCCTGGTCACTTTCGTCCATCTGGATCTGGTTGTATCAGGAAAATGCGTCCATGAAGCTCAATAATTGGTGTTGGGCCGTAGAGTCCACCAAGAGGTCGACTCGCGGGAGGGGGTAGCTATCTTTAGGGCATGCTTTGTTTAGTTCTGTGAAGTCTACACACATTCTCCATTTTTCATTGCTTTTCTTGACCATTATGACGTTCGCCAGCCAATCAGGGTGGTAAACTTCCCTAATGAAACCCGCCTCTAGTAGTTTACGGACCTCTTCAGCCACTGCTCGATCTCTTTCTTGGGCGAACACCCGTTTCTTCTGGTGGATGGGGGGAAAGGAAGGCGACACATTCAACTTATGCACTATGACTGATGGGCTGATTCCTGGCATGTCGTTATGGCTCCAAGCGAATACGTCTCGATTTTCTTTGAGGAAGGTCGCGAGTGCTTGACGTACCATCGGGTCTGCAAGGGTGCCGATCTTGGTTGTCCGCTCTGGTTGGGATTCGTCAAGAGGTACGTCTTCAAGCCTCTCAACGGGCTCCGTTGTTGCCCGTCGTTCTTCTATGTTCATGGCCTGAAGGTAGTCGTCCATCTCCATCATGGCTACGTAACATTCGTGTGCGGCCACTTGATCTCCTCTCAACTCTCCTACTCCATAATCAGTAGGGAACTTTACCATCAAATGGTAGGTTGAGGTTACAGCCTTCCATGAGTTGAGGGTTGAACGTCCTATCATGGCGTTGTAGGCTGACGAACAATCGACTACGAGGAACGCTACATTCTTGGTGATCTGTTGTGGGTAGTCTCTAACGGTTACTGCCAAGGTGACGACGCCAAGGGGAAATACCCTCGTTCCTCCAAAGTCGACGAACGGGGCGTTAGTCGGAACTAGTCGCTCCCTATTAATCCCCATTTGTTGGAAAGCTGCGTAGTACAAGATGTCTACCGAGCTACCGTTGTCGATGAGGACTCGGTGCATGTTGTAATCTCCTGCCTGTATGGTAATGACGAGCGCGTCATCATGGGGGTGATGAAGACATTGTGCATCTTTTTCTAAGCATCCAATGAAGGGATTGTCAATCCACAACATTTTGGGTATGGAACCCGTCAGCTGTATGTTCTTAACCGTCCTGAGGTATGTCTTCCGGGCTTTTTTTGATGACCCAGTGGCCATGGTGCCTCCTATAATCATCCTTATTTCTCCTAGGGGCTGTTTGGGACGCTCATTCTCTCATCGGGGAGCTTGATCTTATGATGGGTCCGCTCTCCTTGCTAACGAACCTTTGCAGCCTTCCTTGTCTAATGAGAGCTTCTATTTGTTGCTTCAGGTCGTAACAGTCAGTTGTGTCATGACCATGATCCTGATGAAAGTGGCAGTATTTGTCCCTTGACCTCTTGTTGGGATCCCCCTTCAGCTTGCCGGGAAAGGTCAAGGCTCCTTCATCTTTAATCTGCATTAGTACCTGGTCGATAGGAGCGGTCAAAGGGGTGAAACTTGTGAATCTCCCCGCGGGTGGTTTAGGGCGTCAATCATTCCGTCGTTCTTTAGTTCTAGCCTTCTTTCGCCCCCTATCCGATCGTGCTTCTTCTTGTCTTTCCCTTTTTTTGGGCTTTTCTTCTCGAGCCAACAGTGCATCTTTTGCGTTCATGTATTTGGTCGCACGGTAGAGCACATCTGACATGGTCTTTGGGTCGTTCTTATATAGGGAGAATAGGAACTTACCCTTCTGTAGTCCGTTGGTGAACGCTGCTACGAGTGTCTTGTCGTCCGCTTCATCAATCGAGAGGGCCTCCTTGTTGAAACAAGCTATGTAAGACCTCAGCGTCTCATCTTCCCGCTGCTTAATGTTCATCAAGCATGCGGTGGACTTCTTGTACCCGTGGCCTCCAATGAAGTGTGAGGCGAATTGGGCTCTCAACTCTTTGAATGTACCAATGGAGTTGGGCGTCAGTTTATAGAACTAGATCCTCGTGGGTCCCTTTAGCGTGGTGGGGAAGGCTCTGCACATGATTGTGTCCGGCACCCCTTGAAGGTGCATCAGGGTCTTAAAAGACTCCAAGTGATTTAAGGGATCCTTAGACCTGCAGTAGCTTTCTACCTACAGCATGCGAAATTTTTTTGGAAGGGGGGAGGCACTAACAGACACTGTGAAAGGCGAGTCGATTCGCTGGACCAGATCATCTAGGTCGTTGGACACCCATCCCTTGAGGGCATTCATCATGCAGTCCATTTGTTCTTTCATCATTTGCATCTCAGCTACTATGTGAGGTTGGATAGTATCGGTGACAGACGGCCGGTTCGTGTCTTGCCGCTCCGGCCTGCTAGGGGCATTGCTGCCTTCTGGCCCTTCTTGATTCCTCTTTCCACGCTGGTTCCTTCTTGATCTTCTTCCTAGGTGTTAGCGCCCGCGTTCCTCTGACGCAATTGTTCTTGAAAGTCTTGGTTCTGTTTGGTGAGGCGTTCCACAGCGGTGACCGGAGTTTGGACTTGCCTCTCGAGTGTTGTTGTGTGTGGTTCGTCTCTTTGAACGTTGTTAGTGGTCGCCATCGAGCGAGTGAGTACCATGCAACTCTTTGTCCTGGAAGCAATAGCATAGCTTTATAAGTCGCTAAGTTGATTCCCACAAACGGCGCCAACTGATGATGCCGAAAATCGTCAGTAAGCCACACGGTCCTCACGTGCTCCCGATAAAGAACCTGCATAACACAAAAGCTGAAGGCCTTAAGAGGGATACCAGTGTGGTACCGGCCAAATACCCTCCGACGGTCAAGTTAGAGAAAATCTCTTCTTCGCAACTCTAAAGTGTTAAAGCTGAGGTGAATTATGTGTACCTTGGTTTATGAGGACTTTGGGGTATTTATAGTAGTATAGGGCCGAAATAAGTGCCTTGGCGAGGAAGTACTTTCCTTCTAGGAGAGTATTTTGTGGATTTTAGTATCACCTAGAGTTCTTTTCCTTATAGAGATCTTCTCAATTAGGGTTAAACGTAAAGCGCAAGAACTTTCCTTATACACGTACATGTGGGGGGCAAGCTAGGTTATGGATGAAGGTTTGCTCATCACCCTCAGCTTTTCCCTCCGTCCGTATTTCCTTCCTAAGGTCATCAGCTTATGTAGCTGCTCCCGGAAAGATTGTCAACTTAGAATCTCCAGCCTTATCTTGTCAGCTTTCTCCCTTCAGCCTTGATCTCGCCATCTTGTTCCCTTCAGCCTAATGCCGTCAGATATGAGGTAGAGCCACAGTCGTCAAAGGAAGGTGGTTCAATGACCAGAGCTGACGGCCTCGTTACTCCCGTCGCCTTCTTAAGGTGTTAGGAGCTAGTTGTTAAATCACCCTCATTACTATGTAAAGAGAAAATGATGTGGGGTGGGTACCTACAGGCTGCAGTAACACACCTATTTAACTCAAGGAGAATTGCAACAAAAAGGGGTAAAGAGAAATCTCTCACCTTAATTTTAACACTAAATTGTTGGAGCACTAGGATTCAGGGTGTAAACACTCCCCAGTTATTATTTTACAGTCCAAAACAGCAAAAACCCACTATATTTGGGTTTGTATACTTAAAAAAATTTGCAACCTATGAATAGTAAGGTTGCATATATGCAACCTTACTATTCATAGGTTGTAAAGAAAAAAAAACTTTAATCCTGTGGTTGTATGTGAAGAGAAAAAGATAGTGGGAGGAAATAGAGCGAAAAATACTTGTTATTATTTTGTTAGATAATTTATATTATTTTATTAGGTTGTATGTAAAAATAAAAATTAGAATGTAAGGTGAGTTGTAAAATAAGTTGGTAAAATAGATAAAGTAATGTTTGAGGATGTAAAATAAGTTTTTTTTTTGCATCCCCAAATATTAGTGCTTTTAAAGAAGAGAGAGATATAACAAGAGTGCAAAAGTAAATCAAAAGTCAAAACTGAAACATACTTTATAAAACATAATCGGATAGCCTATATACAACAGGTTGGTAGTTGGTACATCCCACATTTATTAAAATATAAGTAAAATAAATATATATAGGATGAAATTAGTATATACTATGGAAATAATTCATAAGAAAAAATAAACTTAAGAATTTATCTTTGAAGCCAAATTAAAACGTGATTCATAATATGTAGTAGTATAATAAATCATAAAAGATTGGTCTAGCAGTTCTTAAAACCTCATAAGATCTATGAAATCTTAATTAAGTTCAAATTTCTTACCAATGTCTTGAAGTCTAAAGGATTCTCTTATATAATTACTTGATGTGTGTGGGACGGAGGGTTATATATATCTAGAGTAATAGTTAGGCTCTTAAATAGCTTTGAATAGCCATGTTAATGTTAACAAATTTTTTTTAAAAAAATTATAAACATTTTTAACATGCAAATGAAGTACTTTATAACTAATAGATGTATAACAAAAGGTATCAATCAAACTTAATAGATATGTATTGAAATTAAGAAAAAAAAATACATTTTTTACCTACCTTTGATCAAAAGTGATTATATAATAAAAATTTATCTATCTTGTCTTAATCTTCTAATCATAGCTTAAAAGAAAAATATGGATTTATTTGACTTTTTGGTTGAATCATGAGAGAACTAGGTCATTTTAGTCTTATTTAATTTTAATATTCTAATTGATTAATAAGTTAAGATTGGAACAAGATTGTGGGTCATGCACCATCACAAAAGAAAGTTTAATAATACAACTTTTAGAAGACCGTGAATTTCAAATACTAAAAATTATCTTCACATAGTGGTATAGTAGACACATATATTTTTAAAAATTCAAAATATACCTATATTGTTGAAAAAATTCATGGGCATTGAGGAGGCCATGGCTCACCTGCCTCCCCAATGGCTTCACTACTAAATAAACATAATACAAATTTTTGGTTATATTATTTGAGATCTTAAGGGGCCATTTGGTAATGTTATTCTAGTAACTTTGTTTGTATTTTTTGGAAATATATGTGAATGAAAAAGTGTATACAAATACATATAATGTTGTTTAAAAATTGAAAATATGTGTTTAAACACATGTACCAAACGGGCCCTAATTCATTAACAATGTGACAAGTGATGCAATAAGGCTGCAACACATACAGAGCAAAAAAAAAAAAAAAAAAAAGAGAAAAAAATGAAGAAAACTTGCAAAACATAACACGTAGCATTATTCAAGTTTGGAACTACACCTAAAAGTGGCTTCGTAGGTTTACTCAAAAAAAAAAAAGTGGCTTCGTAGTTATATGAGTTTCAAGTAGAGAATGGAAGGATGACAAGTGGCATTGAGGTATGATGAACGAGTGCCACGTGAAAAAATAATTGTTGATAACCGCATGAGGCATCAAATATAAATAGAGGATTCATTTTTCAAGAAGGAGCACAACTCTTCACTCACAAACAACTCAAACAAAGAATTATCTTTTGTTATTGTATTTTCTTATAGTTCATATGATCTTTATAAATTGTTCATGCAAGTAAGTAGATTACTTGTACTTGTTATTTTGTGATTTTTATGAAATTCCTTTAGATTCATTGCAAGTTCTCAGTCGTTAACTTGTTGGTCTTAGTGTCGGTCTAACGTATAGTATAAGTGATTGATGCAGTCTAACGCTCCAAGCCTCCAAGTATAAAAAATGCCCAAATTTTAATTTAATTAAGTTCAAATATTAGCCAATAAATATAATAATATTTTTTATCAAATGAAAAAAAAGAAAAAAAAAAAGAGGGATAGAAGTGCTACGTTCACAACAAATTCTAAATAACCAATTGTTATTGATGACAAAAAAATAATTTCAGTGATGAGTTCAAATTAGAACCAGTAACAACTTAACACCTAGGATTGTTGTGAAAAATAGTATGAATATAGTATTTCTCAAAAAAGAAAGAGAAAAAGAGCAATACATAAAAAAATTCACAATATTTTTCACAATAATTGAGTTGGAGAACTTTAACTAGTTCTCACTTAGATCCACCACAATATCACTCTTTTACTTACCACTTTCATTCTACCACATCAACAAGTGTAAAAAAAATTGTCAAATTTTTTGTGTCTATAGAATTTCTATTAAAAAAAAATTATACGTAGTTCATGTTAATTAGTAATAATTTTGTATCTAAAATAAGATAATAGAGTTTAAATAATATTTAATTCTTTTATAGTCATAATTAAATATATAAAATGCCTCAATTTTAATTTTCGTCTTAAGCCCTCAAATGCATCAAGCTGCCCCTAATTAGTCTTTAATATCTACTATCAATTTTGCTTTTTTGTTTGCATCGATCTGCTTTGTTGGCATTGTGCTTTAGGGCCTGTTTGATTGGTTAGTTTGAGTAATGTTGTTTGGGTGATTTTGATATACTTGTGGGTGAAAAAAGTGTGTTGAAATGTATGTAAGATTGTTTAAAATGTGAAAATGTTGGTTAGAACTAACCAACCAAACAGACCCTTAGTAACTTTGAGTCCTTAAACTCTCTTACAATTTAATAATCTCATTGTGTACTTAGATATTAGTCATTTGCTTTCCATCGATGTTTTTACTAGCATTCTTTTTAATAGTCGAAATAAGACAATTTACATGGATAGATAGAAAGTCCTCATAACTGAGGCATCATCGAACCACAATCCTCTTAAGAGACAAAGTCAAATTATCAAAATAAGATATTTTTTTAAAAAATAATTACAATATACTGTTAATCCTGCCGTTTGAACTCTTTTTTCTCAGTTTCTCAAGCACTTTGTGTATAGAGAGATACTAATTCATCTAAAAGGCCTTTAGCTTTCAAAGTAAGACCCTAAGTAAGGAGATTATGTCTGAGGCCATTAATATGCCTTCATTCAGACCGATAAAGACAAAATTAAAATCATATCAAACAACAGAGCATAACAATATATTCTCCAATTTCCTACTCGTTGAAATTTGATTTTTGTCAAATTACAGTGTCATTTAACCCAAGCCACTTGCCACCAAAATAGCTGATATAGGGAAATTGATTTTCTCATGAGTCTTAGACTTTTATTTGGACTTGGTGTTGTTGGATGTCTCTTCAATACTGCTAAATGCCCATGCATCAGGGTAACTGATTGCTGGAATTTGCACTCAACATCCAGATTGGCATGCCAAGAGAAATTTTAATTTAAAGGGATGGTAGATAAAGATTTGTTTTGAATTGATATGATATGATATGCAACTATCGTTGGCAGGACACCATTTTTAATATATTTCTTGGTCTCTAAGTTCAGACCAAGATGATCAATAAATCTGTTCAACTCACGTTGGCCGTGCTTCCAGAATTTCAAAGCAAATAGAAGTGCAGGAGAAACACCTAAGAAATGGAACAAAATGAACTTTTTTTTTTTTTTTTTTAATTTCGTTCATTCTACAAGTAAAATGATGATATTGTTATTATTTATTTTCAAATATTTTCTTGATCCTAGGATTAAGAAAATCAAATAATATGAGAGTAAGAACAAGATTTTCCTAATTTCCATTGAACTACTTGGGACTAAGATCATGAGAAAAAACAAAAAACAAAACCTCCCGATGACAAATTTCAAGGTTAATCATCCAGCAATTGATAAATTAATAAGAATCTTGGTATATATATACAATGAAATGTAACTATCATTTTTTAACTTTCACATCAATAAAAAATTAAAACCATGCTCCGTGTAATTTGCCATTTCTCACTTTGCCCCACATGAATTGCATCCCTCTTCCTTAAAAGAGGTGATAAGGTGAGGACAAGTTTTACTCGCCATGTCTTATCTCAACCTATCCTGTCCCACCCCATCTTGAATGTGTATTTATATATCTTTTATTTCATATATATATTTAAATGATTTAATTTATATATATATATATATATATATATATATATATATATATTCTATTATCATCCTAAAACACTTTTCTTTCTCTCTCTTTTAGCACTCTCACGGTCGCCCCTTTCTTTTTCTATTTTATTTGGACCTTACAAATGTTGAAAGTTAAAATCACCTTATTAAGGATGACAATATACTCTAAGTCTAAGCCATCTCACCCCTTTTACATTTTTTGTATAATGCAAGTTTTCCCGATCCTAAAGAGGAGATGAGGTAGGGATAGGTCATCCATGACCTGACCCAACCTATCATTTTGTCATCTGTAATCAGATACTTTACAGATTTTCTTTCAAAACAAACAATAGAAGTATCCGGCATTACATTAATTCCACACGTACAGTGTGCTGGACTTCAAAATACTTCCCTTTTAACAAAGAAACTAACCACTACACTCCAATGCAAGTGATAACTATTACGCATTAGGTCCACACAATTTTTTGTCCAAAAAAAAAAAAGGTCCACACAGTCATTAATTAACGTGTCCCTTCAATTCAAAGTATATCCGTTTAAATTACGACTCATTGGCTTTATTGCTAATCATTGATGGCTTCATTTTTTTGTGGCTGAAATTTAATCTTTGATGGCTTACAAGGTATTAAATTGATACAATGTATTTATGCTGCTAAAGTTCTACCAGACAGAAGGAGACAATACTAGCATTAATTTGCATAAGATATGATAGGTATACCGTCAATTAGGTAAACACTCATTAGACAAACACACACACATATATAGACTTTCCATTATGGTCTGTTTGAGATATTAATTTAAGGTGTTTGTGGATTGGTTGACCACAGAACAAGTTCTTTAATTTGCACAAATATGTAAAGCAAATTCAGCTTAAGAGAGGGGAAAAGAATAAACTTTATAGGCATAAACAATATTAGTGGAAATATTGTTTATGAAGGAAAGGGAAGGCTATGATTGCTTGTGAAAAAAATAAAAACAGTGGCATCAGGCATATGGTTGTTTATGAAGGGAAAGGAAATATGAAATATCTTTGTTGTATATTTAGTGCCAAAAGTTTGGTGACCCTAAGACCATAATAGCTGGCACCTATAATAACAGGAAAATGACTTGAAGTAGGGCATTAACAAGTGTGGACTTTTTCATCGTCTAGGTAATATGGCACCCATGATTTGAATAACATTATCGATCAGCATGGAAGGGAGATCTAGATGACGTCTTTTTCAAGCATGGTTCTTATGGTTGTAGACTTGTTCACAGCTGTGTCTCATACTTTTATTATGCATGAACAAATTATATATTATAGGCAACTTAAAAAAAGAAACTATTGTCTGCACTATTTTACTTTGTTTGGTTGAATGTATGGACTTTTCTTTTCCAAGCATTTATAGAACAATTCAAAAACATTTGTTTTGTGTCACTAAACTTATTGTACATTTTATTAAGACTATCCTCGTACAAGCTTATATTGGTTACTTTAGTTTTCCTACACAGGAAGAGAATATTTTGTCAATTGGATTTGATTTATATAGGACAATGTCAGAATATTTTCACTTCCTTATTGTGCCATTGTCCTACATTCTCTCACTCCTAAATCATGGGAAAATGCTAAATGTACTCTCGAATCTTTTTCCTCCATGGCCTAGCTGGCTAGGTTTCATTTTCAATACACCTGGGGCTTTCAGGTTATTTTCATCAGTTAACGAGCTCAAATTTATACATTTTATTAACTTGCTTTTCTATGAGAAAAGCAATTTTTCAAAGCAACATTTTTTCCTGGATGAAAGCCAAAGCAGCACATCCCAACATCTTTTAAATGCCAATTGCATCTCTTTCCCCCGATTTGGACATTGAAAAAAAAGTTTAATTTTGGTCAATGAAATTTTATACTAAAAAACAAGCAAATATAGTTTTATATAAATAAATATTAATTGTTACATAAAGGTGGGATAACAAATTGCTCTATAATCTTCAATTCAATAACTTTACTCAAATATCAAGTAAAAAAACAGAAACCATGCAAATTGCGAATTGGGATTTCTTTTGATTTAGGATTAAAGTCTGAATCCAATCATAAATTAGTTCCTTACTAATTTTTTTAAAATTCTCTAGAAATTGTGGGTGGCAGTGGGTTTTGTTTTGGGGTGAAATGGCTGGCTGTGGGGCCTTGGTTCTAAATTGGTTGGCGGTACGGTGCGGGCTCACCAGAATCGAACTCGTATCCAAAAATGAAGTTGGAGAGACTCAAAATATGAGACACCTAATCCTTGGGGCCCACGTTTGACTAGGCCCACAAAGAACTCCCACTTTGTCAACAAGTACATTGGTCTATGCCAGCTCACAGTACCCCCCTCAGCTCTCCCTAGCCTTTTTTTTTTCCTTTTTTTTTTTATGAACAATCTAGCCTTTCATTTTTTAAACAAAAATAATACTAAAGTTGTTTCAATGCTATTTTATAACAAACTGACAATGATTGCTTATAAAAAATAAAAAAAAACAATGAATAGTATGATTATTTTCACATCAATTATATAATAATTTTTTCACATTTGATAAATATATATATATATATATATTTTTTTTTTAGAAGATGATAAATATATTTTTGAATACTCTTTTATATTTTATATGATTAAAGGATGACACATCAACTTTTTAGCATTTTTGTAATAATTAAATACTTACAATGGGGTTGGATAATATGAATTCTAAACATTGTCTCAGCTAGAAACATTAGAAGTGTAATTTGTAACACTTATTTAATAAAATTATTATAGTTATACTATCATTTCTATGAAAAATGTTAATTATCTTAGAATTGATAGAATTTTACTTCAAACTAATTTAAATGAAAATCCCTCCGGTCCATATGATTACTCTTTTTATCCTATAAAAAACTTTTTAAAAAAAACATTTCTATATTTATTTTAATCACATGACTTAATATTTTATGACTTGTGTTAAATAATTTAGTATATTAATCATGTGTTTCATATATATATGGATGGTCTTATGAATTGCCACGTAAAAAGGGGGGGTGAGAGTTGGAATGTGCATTTTCTTAGAGACTTTCATGATTGGGGGTTGGGTTTAGTGAATTTCTTTCTAGACCTAATATACTCTCAGATGCGTAGGGTAGGGTATTTGTGCATCCACTGAAAAATTTATATGAGGTTAGGGGATGATAGGTTGAGATGGCGTTTGAATGGGAGTTAAAAGTTTGATGTTCGCTCGTATTATAAGGCCATTCTTGATGCAGCAGTTAATCTATTCTCTTGGAAAAGTATCTTGTGTGTTAAGCCCCCAAAGGAGTCTCCTTTGTGTAGATAGTAGCTATAGGGGTAAGATTTTCAATAATGATAATCTTCTTAAAAGGGGCACTCTATAGTTGGTTGCTGCTATATGTGTTGTTGTAATGGAGAAAAAATAGACCACTTATATTGCGATGTTGCCTATGTTTTATGGAGAGAAGTATTTAAGTTATTTTAGGTTTAATAGGTAAGGCCGTTTCCAGTTGTAGATCTATCATATGAAATCACATGATTAAACTTACTATTGTAGAAACACACACCAAAAAAAAAAAAAAAATTCTATGCATGTGTCCATTTCCAATTACTTTTCAGGCAATCTATGAATAAATTTAGGATGATTTTATTTATTTATTTATTTACATGAAGGCCCATAAGATGCATGGATTCAATGGACCAAGCCAGTTGGACAATAGTTCCATAAATATAGTCCAGAGGGACCCATTGAATTTGGTAAAGAAAATAATTCCCTCCTCTGTATGCCTCTTTAATAAAGAAAATGAAAAACAAGAATGAATTCGGTTATGAGACCAAGATTTTTCCGAGCTAGGTTTTATAATAATTGAAAGAGGGATTTTGAAGCAATATATAGATGAATTGATGGCTCTTGGTCTTGGAAACGAACAAATTGTTGGCCCCCTTTTGGACAGCACAAACGCTGTGCCTGTGTGTGGGGGCATGGGGCTGTTATACAAAGTGAGGTGAACCTAGGTGCTTATTGATGGGACTGACGAAATTAACTACCGACGAGTTCAGTAGGATAGACGAGACCGCTCTCTAAGACAAGCTTAAGCAAGTATCCATGTCACCGACGAGGATATCAAGATCATTCAGTGTTACCAATAATACCCCGGACAGCTACACAACCAGCTGGACAAACCGTTGAAGACATATTAAACCCTATTACTCAGCAAGAAGCGTTACCAAGAAAAGCATTGATGGGATTGATGAACTGAACCTATCTGGACGAAATCATCCAAACCAACGAAGTGGTGTTTACAGATGAGGTAATCAAATGCCACTGACGATTCTAGCTTCATCACAGACGAAGAGAAAGAAGCCACTTAAGGCACTCTAAATAAATACCTCAGGCGGTTACAATGACAGTTGTATGGACCGTTAAGAGTCCATTAAAGCTCATATCAATAAGCCAAGAGGCGTTACTAAAAGAGGCATTGAAGTCACAATAACTGCCACAATGGCTAGAATCTAGAACAACATATATAAAGCTCACGCATTGCCAACAAAAGGCACGAACACAGTTACAAGATAACCATAATCATTCTTATAGTCTATTATTATAAACTCTCTTGTACAAACTTTGGCATCGGAGGCGTTGTGGTAGGCACCACACCGATGATCATTCCAGAGAATTTCTTCTTCCGTCGCTATACAAGCAAACCTCTAGTCACGTCTGGACGACCTCACTACAACTGACAAACCCGTGATTCATCACTTATGGTTAAGTCAAACAAAAGATTAAAAAGAATTACAAAGTCTTTTGTCTTTCAATGAATAAATTTATACTATGTCTTACTTCTTAGTCCAACATGCCCACTAAATTTTGTTAGCTTAGTGCTAAGCAGTTAAGCTCGACTTAACTTTAGACCTCGAACTATTAAGTGTAAGTTTTATTAACATTGTATTAAACCTCATATTGATTAATAAAATGCGAAAAACTCATTTTAGTCTCTACATTTTCACGCGATTCCCACTTTGGTCCCTAACTTTTTTTTTCCACCGCTTTTAGTCCCTATTCTGAAAAACGCCTCTCGTTTTAGTCCTTGACGTTACATCAGAGACGGAACTTGCTGAGCTGGCAAACGGAAAAAATTGGAAATTTTAAAATAATACATACTGTAGCCACATGGCTTTCCATGTCAGCATCTAAATTTAAAAAAAAAATTTAATTTATTAATTTTAACTGAATAAAAAAAAACAAAAACCAAAAATGAAAACCAAAAAATTAAATTCAAGAACAACAACAAAACACCAAGAACAACAACAGATTCAAGAACAACGAAAAATTTAAAACCAAAAAATTAAATTCAAGAACAACAATAGATTCAAACCCATATTTCAAACCCCCACACCACCAAAACACTCTGGAATCCACCATAACCATGGCTACATCACACCACCCAATCAAAACAACCACACCCAAACTCACACCCAAACTCAGAAATTTGAATCTAAAACCTCCACAAACACATAAACAAGCACACAAACAAATACAACCTCCAAATTATGGTGCCTTGGATCCACCCTCAAAACCCAACAGATCTAAGCTTGATTTTCAAACCAAGAGTGTTGGGCCAACACCCCACCATCAAACCCTGACCACCGTTGCACATCAAACCTAGACCACCATTGAACTAAGAACAAAAGAGGCACAAAAACCACCATTAAACCTAGACCACCGTCGAACCAGACCAGCCACCATTGCACTCACCATCGGAAACCGCCAAAGCAAAACTAATCCACTACAAAACTCACAACCACAGCGCCACCGCAAAGAGGAAGAGAGAAGAGAAATTGCAAACACACCACCACGGTGCCGGATTTGAGTAGAGGAGATTGAAACGTCACCAGACGTCACTGAATCTGAACGGAGGAGAGTGAAACATTACCGGTCTAAGCTTAAATATCGTCGAATCTAAGTGGATTTTTGAAAATATCTTCGGATTTGAGCCAAAATCATCGGATTCAAGTAGATCTGAGAAAAATTGTCGCTGGAGCTAAGCCAAGGAGGGTTGATCTTCACTGGAGCTGAGCGAAGGAGGCTGATCGTCGTCGGATTTGAGCAGATGATGGTTAATTTGAAGTAGTGGTGGGTCGGGTGGTTGGGTTGCTCGGTTTGGTCAGAGGTTATGACCTCAGAGGAAGAGACACACAGAGAGAGAGAGAGAGAGAGAGAGAGGTGATTCTAGAGAGAGGAAAGAATCAGAAGAATGAAGAAAAAAAGAAGTTAATTTTGGTTTTATTGTTCTTGTTGTTGTTCTTGAATTTAATTTTTTTTTCTTCTTTTAATTTTTTTATTCAGTTAAAATTAATAAATTAAATTTTTTTTAATTTAGAGGCTGACGTGGAAAGCCACGTGGCCACAGTAAGTATTATTTTAATATTTCTAATTTTTTCCGTTTGCTAGCTCAGCAAGTTCCGTCTCTGATGTAACGTCAGGGACTAAAACGAGAGGCGTTTTCCAGAATAGGAACTAAAAGCGGTAGAAAAAAAAAGTTAGGAACCAAAGTGGAAACCGCGTGAAAATGTAGGGACTAAAATGAGTTTTTTGCCTTAATAAAATTGTCAAATGGATAATGTATCAAAGTGCGCCCTGCAAGTCACACCCCTTTACAACTGTATAAAAATAATCCCTCTCTCTCTCTTCCTTCAAAGCTTACTTGTTGGCTTAAGATTTACAAAAATTTTGTTCCCCATAAATGTTAAAAATATTCGCATTATTTGCTGAAAACGATTGGGCAAGACATGAAAATCACATTGGGATGTGATAATAATGAACAGTTTTCAAAAAACATGAGGTTGTAGATTTTAAATAAATAAAAAATGCTGATCGAGACTCATAAAATCTTTTTCTTCAAATCACAATTACTATCTTTTTAAAATTAATATCAAAGATTCGTTTAATCTTTACCAAGTCTAATTGAAGATTTATATCCCTCTTTGCATTATTGAAGAATGCAGTGTGACATTCCAAACCTTTGCAAGAAGAAAACTACTACTGCATCTCAAGAAAGTCCTTTACTTTAAAACTTTACTTCGATCATTCTAACCCAAGGTAAGGTATATGTACTTTAACTCATGGGAGAAGTCACATTCAATGTTGAAATCGAAATTATTATCAATTTATCACTGCTGACAGCTCAGCCGATATAATCAAACAAGTCTCCTCTCCAGGTCTCTTTCTTGCCATAAAATGTAGGAAAAGTGGAAGATAATTAAACTAATGGAAGTACAGTAAACTAAGCCATTATTCTCAACAACAAAAAAAACTAAGTGTCATTATATGTAAGTTTTGTCTTCATCAAAAGCAATTAGAAAAGATTAATGAAAACGCATAAAAAATGAAGAAGTGATACTATCAAAATGAAAATTCATTTTCATTTTTCGGTGTTTAAAGAATAAAATATCACATTTCAAAAACTACTTGGTATTTCAAGAGTAAAGATGAATTGCTACTCCAAACCCAAAAGCAAGTCACCTAGTAAAAAATGTAAACTTTTTTATTGAGTAGCCTAAGTGCCCAAGATAAGGAATAATAAGTTATTATTTAATTTTGAGTTATATGTTCACTTATTTTTGAGTTATATATATCATTTTAAAAGTATTGAATACAGATTAAAAGTATTTAAAAGTATTAAATACACATTAACGAGTACTCTTGGGAAACACCTTAACAAAAGCATGTAAATTATAAAAGTTTTTTTTTCAACATATTTTAAGCTGATGTCTTTTTTATTAGATTCATTTTTTATTTATTAATGTAGAGTATCTAATAATTACTCTAAGCCGCGGCCCCATATTTGTTGATTGGCTCCACTTAATTGCTTGAGCTTTGGATGTTATCTCCTAAGATGATTGGTGGAGGAACTAACATTATTTAAGTTTAATAAGTTATGGATAACTCCAAACTAATATTTATATACAAAAAACTTAAGGTAAAGAAAAATGGAATTGGAGTTGGTGAGAAAACCTAAATAGTCTAATACTACTTTCTCATGATCATCCAAATTCCAAACCCAAGGTTCAAAAAGGAATGGACACTTTACCAAGCGGAGAAGTCACAACTCACGCCTCACAATTCACAAGTATAATGTGGCGCCCCTGGGATTAATCAGCATCACATCAACTGTCTCAATCATTAATTACACAATTAACTTTGAAACCAAAATGATTATCATTGCTGTGATTAGGTGCATCAAAACGATTAACCCATGTTGAATTATATTACCTCAAATTTCTATTTCTTTCTAACTAGTTATGATTTAGTTTTACCGTCAGAGAAGACAATAATTTTTCTTAATGTAGAAGATAAGATTTTTCTTGATATTCAAAGATGGAGCTAAAGGGGGGCCATGTTTGGCCCTCCTAACTTTTCAAAAACCTCCCTTAACACTAGGCGTATTTTAGAATTTGGCCCAATAAATTTAAATTGAACTTGGCCCCCCTAACAACATCCTTGGCATCCTTAAACAAGTAAAAATATCTTTTTGGTCCATATATTTTTATACTTGCTGTTATTTTGATCCAAGCTGCCATCTCACTTATAAAGAGAGCGTGTACACAATTAATGGATTACATTGCTAGCTTAAAATTGTGTTTTCTGTCAATAAGATACTGACAAGGACCAAAATGATAGCAAATTTAAAAATATAAGAACCAAAATGAAGTTATGAAATTTTAGTGCCAAATCAAAAACATGACCAAAATATAAAAACCAAAAAGGTATTTTTGCCCACAAAAAAAAAAAAAAATCCCAAATAACAATAGCCTAGCAACAAAAATTAAACAATGAGCATATGTAAGCCCAAGCATTTACAAAACCCGAGCTTATGTTCCCCAAAAAATATATGAAAAGAAAAGAAGGTTTAAATCCAATTTAATTTAAGCCTCATAGATAAGCGTTGTTGAAAAGAGTTTAGTGTTTTTTACCCAAGTATCCTCCCACATGGGGAGAGGATAAGACTCCTAAAAGAATATGAGTGGATTTCTTCGAAGGGTAGTTTGATAGATTTTTAGGGTTGAAAGATACTCATGGTTATGCATTGAGAGAATGTTTTGTGTGTGAGAAAGCTATGGGATGTATTAGGATTTAGGAATTGTGATTTTGTGTATATGAGATATGTGAGGGATTTTTTTTTTTTTTGGGAAATTTGTTTGTACGAGTAGTGAGTGTTGTGATTTTTGGTTAAGCTTGGATATAATCCATATGGTTGATAGTGGATTTAAATTAGCATTTTCTATGGATGTAGGCATGAGTTGGCTTAACCATGCTAAATATTGTTATATTATATGGATATTTATTTTCTTGTTTCGTATCAATGCTCTTTGGCAGCTCTCCAAATAGACAAAATCACAACAACTAATAATAAAATTTCTTTATTGCATATGAGCATTTGCATCAAATAATGCAAAATAGAAAAATGACTTAATTTTACACATTAAGTCTCAAAATCACATACATCAATTAAATTAAAGATGTGTAAATTTGTAAAATTACTATAGTAACTATCTAATAGATGGCGATTACTGTATTTGGAAAAAAATTATTAAAAAATTTAATAAAATAAAATTTAAAATAGATAAACTTGTGTTGATTATATAATATAAATAAATAAATAGAAAATTCTGTACAAATGATGTAAATGGGTCTAGTCTAACGAACCAAAAAACACCTAACAAGTATTAAGGACCGACGCACCAAAACGCAGAGCCACACCAGAACCTTCGTCCTCTTGCATTGGCCAACTCCCTTATAACCCTCCCTCACCACTCTCTTTTTTTTCTATAAACCAATTTAAACTCTAAACTCCTCAACAGTGATATAAAATCAAAGTTCAAAGTCGGCCCTCTTGGTTCTAAAATTATGGCCTCCTTGTTGCTCTGTTTCATACTCTGTTTCTCAAGCTTAACTGTTACCTTATCAGAGCAGCTTCTGCTATTACCTCTAACTCACTCCCTTTCGAAAAACCAATTCAACAGTACCCACCACCTCCTCAAATTGACTTCCACTCGCTCCTCCATGCGCTTCCACCACCACCACCACCACAAAAAACTCAACAAAAAACAACAACAACAAGTCTCTCTTCCACTCTCACCAGGCAGTGACTACACCCTTTCTTTCACAATCGGCTCAAACCCTCCACAACCCATCTCGCTCTACATGGACACTAGCTCCGACCTCGTCTGGTTCCCTTGTTCCCCTTTTGAATGCATTCTCTGCGAAGGAAAATCCACCACCACAACCCCACCACCAAAACTCTCCAAAAACGCCACCGTTTCATGCAAGTCCCCAACTTGCTCCGCCGTGCACACTTCTCTCTCCTCCTCTGATCTTTGCGCCATTTCTCATTACCCTTTAAACTATATTGAAACCTTTGATCATTCCTCTTTCTCTTGCCCACCTTTCTACTACGCCTACGGTGATGGAAGCTTAATAGCTCGCCTTTACAAAGATAGTTTATCTGTACCCACCTCCTCCTCTGTTCCTTCTATGCTTCTTCCAAATTTCACTTTTGGGTGTGCCCACACAGCTCTCGGTGAGCCAATTGGTGTGGCTGGGTTCGGCCCTGGCTTGCTTTCTTTGCCAGCCCAAATCGCTACTGTCTCTCCTCAACTCGGTAACCGATTCTCTTATTGCTTGGTCTCTCACTCCTTTAATCAATACCGAGTTCATCGTCCGAGTCCACTCATTCTCGGCCGCTACGACGACAAGGAAAGGAAGGACAACTCGGGTATTGATGGGTCTGACTCAGCTGAGTTTGTGTACACCTCCATGCTCGACAACCCGAGTCACCCTTACTTTTACAGCGTTGGACTCAAGGGAATCTCTGTGGGAAAGAGGAATATTGCGGCACCGGAGATTGTGAAACGGCTTGACCGGAATGGGAACGGCGGGACGGTGGTGGACTCGGGGACAACGTTCACGATGTTGCCGGCGAGTCTTTACAACTCGGTGGTGGCTGAGTTCGACCGGCGGGTCGGGCGAGTTCACGAGCGAGCGAGTGAGGTGGAGGACAAGACGGGACTCGAGCCGTGTTATTATTACGATGGCAAGGTTGTGAATGTGCCTGCCGTGGTTTTACACTTCGTTGGGAACGGATCCAGTGTGGCGCTACCTAGGAGAAACTATTTCTACGAGTTTTTGGACGGTGATAAGAAGAAGAACGTCGGGTGTTTGATGTTGATGAACGGTGGAGATGACGAGGAGTTGAGTGGTGGGCCCGGGGCTATTCTTGGAAATTACCAGCAGCAAGGGTTTGAAGTTGTTTATGATTTGGAAAAAAAGAGGGTTGGGTTTGCGAGGAGACAGTGCTCATCGCTTTGGGATAAGCTGAACCAGAACCAAAGCTAACGTGCGTGGCAAGGTTTTGATGAACGGCTGTGATCTACTGCAAGACTTGGTTGACTTTTTGAGGGAAGTCTGAGGAGCCTGGACTTGGTATTTTGAATTTGAAGGTTTGACCACAGCTGGGGACTTTGTAAATGCACTGGGGTAGATAATAAATGTGGGGGGTTTTAAGAGTTTTGCACTTCATTTTTTGCTTCTTGCTTGTCAATTAAGATTGTATAAAATTGTTCATAAAAAGCTATGCCTATGGAATTGGGATGCTTGAAGCAACAAATGAAGGGTGGACAGCTAAAAGATCTGTAAATTTTTTTGAAAATGTTGCCATACGACATTTAATGTGTTTATTTGTAAGTTTATTTGTAAGTTACACATTGTTAAAGTGCTTTAAATGTGGAGCAGTGTTGTTTTAAAAGTTCATGTTTTGATTGACCAATGAACTGTACGCGTTTGGCCTGAATTTATGTATAGCATCTCCGAGGACATTGCAACCTAACAATAATGTGGTCTTCAGTTATGGCCCAGGAGAAAAAAAAGAAAAGAGTAAAGAAGATGGAAATGGTATAAAGGCCTTTTGACCCTTTTTTTTAAGGATTCAGATTCTCTAGAGTTCCTAGGAACTCTACCAAGTAGAGTTCATTAAATCCTAACCATTTCTTTAATGATTTAATGGTGCAGATTCTATCGCATTTCATTAATAATATTCTTAAAATAATAAAATAATGTTGTAAACAAAACAATTAAGATGATTGTTAATGAAATGCTGACATGGCAGAATCTAGACCATTAAATCATTAAAGAGTGGTTAGGATTTAATGAACTCTACTTGGTAGAGTACCCTAGGAACTCTAGAGGATCTGAATCCTTTTTTTTATGGGGTTGTAAATAAGCATCATAAATGTTTGAGAAAACCTTTTTTTTTTTTTTTTTTTTACCAGCTTGTAATGATATATTTAAGCACAGTTGTCAAATCGTGGCATAGATGTCAAAACATTGTATAAATCCCTATCGGTAAAGTGCAAGTTTAGTATTGTTTGAATTTTACAAACTTAGAGATATTTAATTTTACATACTGAAATTTGGTTTTATTAGTAAAAATAAATTTTTGGTTAGTTTTGGCCATTAAATGATATGTTATCATGTTGACTTTTTTTTTTGTTGGAAAATTACACTTTACCTGCTTGTGATTTGCTCAAAAACTATTTGCCTACCTGTGATTTAAAAATTAATATTTTACCCACATAAGGTTAGTTCCATTTTTCTTCGATTACCCACCTCTGTTAAAAACATGGGTAAATTTATATTTTTATTACCCTTTTATACCTCTCTCTTCTCAAAACATAAAAAATTTATTAAAAAAATCAAGAGAAAAGAAGATCTAAAAGTCGGATTTTGTAAAAATTAAAACCTAACTCTTACATCTACTTTTCATGTATAAACTTTTAGATCTTTTATTTTAACACATTCAAAATTAAAATTATGCATTTCCTCACCTGTACTAGAGAATGGAAAGATGGTGTCTGTTATAATGTTCGAACTTGGCGTCTGTTTTACCAGAGATTAAAAATTCAGTAGATTTTTTTTTATATAAAAAAAATAGTAAAACGAAAAGCTATAATCGTTAGTAAAATTTAATATACCTACGTGATTTGTGGTGGGCACTAATAATACCAATTGGGAGAGTGAGTGAAGAAAACGACAATGGCACAAGCTAGAAGTACACCCCACCAAGGCAATTGAAGTGACTCGTTGTAATCCTCGCACGCAATGAACCTTCAATTGATGAAGTCTAATTCGTCAGTCGTGTACGTTTGTCCAGATGATGTCAAGACCTCGTCAATGAACCTGCAAAATGAGAGAAACTTCTCTGAGGTGAACATCGGTGTGGCCCCAGCCACAATGTCTTCGATGCTTAAGTTAGTAACTAGAAATCCTTTTAGAATAGAATGAGAAGTGTAAAAGTATGTCTTTTTTTTTTGGATTTGTGTACCTTCTGTGTTTCTAATGATCGTATATATATGGTCTTTGGGGTTTCCAGCCGTTGGGACCTTGATTGTGGTTTTAATGCTCTTCTTGTAACGTCCCGAGGCTCATGATTATGGGATTTAATGAGACTTCAATGGTCTGTCTTCTGATCGGTAACCGTCTGAGGTATTAAGTGCTCTTTATTATTGATTTGCTTGTGCTCGTCCATGCTTCGTTGAGGTGGACGAGTGTGATGTTGTCTATTGAACATGAGTTCATCAGTCCCGTCAGCTGCCCCCCAGGTTCCGTGGTCGTCCTAAGGTGCCAGGACAACCATCAGAAGATGAAAGTTTTCTGACTGGACATGGCTATTGGGGTTTTGTTCCTCATTTAATGCGTAGTGGAGGCGCCTCACGCATCGTGGCCACGTGGCGTGCTTTGCCCAATGCAGTTAATGCTCCAATGGTATGACTCTTGGGTTTCCCGTTGAATTTCAGTTTTTGAGTGTCTTGGTTTTTAAACTTCTCCACTTTTCACTTTCTCCAACTTCCATCATTGCTCTGAGCTTCTTCTTCTCCGACCTCTCTCTGCGATTTTCTCTAAGTTGGTGCTCTCATTTTTTTGCTTTTTAAGGTACGCTTTTTCCTCTCTTTTCCTTTCTTGTTATTATAGCATGACAGATTTTTTATTTTTCCTTTTTCTTCCCTTTTTCTTTTCTTTTTCTGTGTATGTTTTTGGTTTTTGGGGTTCTTAGGATCCACTTTTTTGCCTACATTCTTTTGGTTTTCATGGTCGATAGTTCTGAGGTTCAGGTAACTTGCCCCTCAATTTCTTTCTTTTTTGTACGTTTGGGGGCTTCTTTTGGTACTTCCCGTGCTTTTCTCCCTTTGATTGGGAATTTTGTTTTTGAGTGTAGCAGTTTAGGCATCGTGTCCGGTGAGTTATTTCCTGTGCTTAGTCAGTCAATTGATTGGTTTGAGGGATTGGTGAGTGGGAGAGGAGGAATGTCTGAGGTAAGATCGAGCGAGTTTGATACCAGTCTATCGTCTAGTGACGATCTTGTGGGGGGGAAATACCGCTGTCTCTGTCCCATAAACGGTTAGGGCTTTTCATGCCCTTGGTGAGGTGTGTCGTTTGGACGGTAAGACGCTTTCTAGGTTTAAGGATAAATTTCAATTACCTGATAGGGTTAGGGTTCGTCTACCTCGCCAGGAGGTGTGCTTTTATGTAGTTGCCTTCTTGAGTCGGCTTAGATTACTCGTCCACCTATTTATCATGGAGCTTTTAGGACATTTTGGCATTGCTCCTAGGCAACTTATGCCTAATTCAAGGAGGATAGTGGTTAGCTGTATGGAGATATGGCTGACTGCTACAGAGGGGGACATGATCAGGGTGGACGAGCTTATTTACCTACACCATTTAAAGCCATCTAAGGAGCATGGGTACTATGAACTGGTGCCTTGGGAGAGGAGGACTAGGATCGTCTGAGACCTGACTTCGACATTTAGATACTGGAAGTCTCGGTTCTTTTTTGTGTTCGGGGGTAACTGGGAGACTCCCTCTAATGAAGTTTGGGGTGATCTCCCTAGGTTGCTTTGTCGGTGGAGACTCCCGAACTTAGGTGCGTCGTCATTTCCTCTGATCCTTTAACCTTTAATCTGCTCGCATTCATTTTATTGTCATTAACTCTTCTTTTTATTGTCTTGCGCGGTTAAGAGACGACCCAAGCTTAAGAGCAGGTATAAGGAGCGGGTTTAGAAAGCCATCGAGTACGTGAGGACCATTGAAGATTTTGATGATCTAGTAGATCCACGGACTCTAGCTTTTTACTGCCTCGGCCTAAAACCGTCTGCCTTCATCATGCGAAATTTAGATATCAAGCAGAAAAAGAGTAAGTGTTTGCTTGAACTTGTCCTTACTGTGTTTCTTAGTATTATTTTTTAAAAAAAAAAAAAAAAAGCCAAAGGGTTTTCCTTCGGCAGATATGATGACGAAGTTTAACCAAGGAATGTATGCATGCATGAGGGCAAAGAAGAAAGAGCCCTTTTCCAACATTGGGACCCGGGCTGTGCGAGTGATGGACAAGAGGGCTTCCGTCACTACGGGTACCCCGGTCAATCCTGGGACAGAGATGACGAGGACGGCCTCCCCAGCTACCTCGGTTGAGGAGATCATCCCCCAACGAAAAAAGATCGCGGACCGACGACATGGGGAAAGGAAAAGCGGATTCTCATTCGTCAAGCGTCTCGGACGACGCTAGAGTTGCATTTGCAAGAGCATAAGAGAGCTTTACTGCTGAGGACATGAAAGCTTTCTTGGGCTTGTCCCCCAACGAGATTGTGAGCCGTCACCTCCACAAACTCGTTCAGGTATTGTACTTTTGCGGATTCATCCTTTTTTTTTTTTTTTGAGATCTGTTCCCTTTTTGTAGGTACTGGGGGAAATCCTTCACATAACCTCGGAGTTCCTTACCCAAGAGACGAAGGTACCATCAACAATTTCACAGGTGGAGACTTTCGAGGCTAAGAATTCCAAGTTGAGAAAAGATTTAATCACTGCTATGGGAGATGCCAACACCATGAAGGAATAGGTCAAGGGCCTTTCCGACGAGCTAAAAGTGGAAAAACAATTAGTTACGGAGAAGGACGAGCAACTTTTGGCGGCCAAGGAAATGTTGAAGACGATTGCTGTGAAGTCTGTAGAGGCTTTTCAGAAGACAGAGGAGTACAACACCGTCCTCTTCAATTGGTACTTTAAATGCTTCGAGCTCCTGAGGTGGTACCTCGTCAAACATCCAACAGGAGTGAACTTAGAGAACCTTGACCTCGAGGATGTGGATAAAGAGATGGCAGCTGACGAGGCTTCACAGTCTGCTGCTCTTAAGGAAAATGCTCCAGATGGTTGACGTCCCTCTGCCTCCTCCAGATGCTAGAACCTACTTTCTCACATATATCTTTTTTTTTTATGTTTTTTTGCTTTAGGTGACCAGTTTGTTTTGGGCCTTTTTAATTCTATTTTGAGAACAATATCTCTATTTCCAGAACAATGTTTTTTTTTAGCCCAGTGTTTATGGGCCTTTAATTTTAGTATGGAAACAATGGTGCCCATTGTTTTGGGTTTTTAAGTATATTTGTAATTGTGCACTTACTTGTCTGTATTCTTGCATTTGTGTGATCTTTGTTTGCCTCATTCTTTTAGTTATTTCTTCCTGTAACTTGCTCTAATTCTGATCCATCAGTACCTTTTCTTCGTCCAAGTGAAACTTGATCACTTGGCCGTTCTTTGTGACTCTCCCATACTAAAGGGATTTGGACACTCATTTTTGTTCGTCAGTAACTTACATTTGTCTATGCGGAATCTTGTTACTTACGTGGCTTACACCCTGTTTTAAGGATCTTGCCACTTTAGGCTTTGTCAATAACTTACATCCGTTAACGCGGAATCTTGTTACTTAGCCCATTTTTTTGTGACTTACACCAATTTAAGGGATCTTGTCATCCTTTTGACTTGTCAGTAACTTACATTCGTCAGCGTAGAATCTTGTTACTTAGCCCGTTTTTTGTGACTTACACCCATTGAAGGGATCTTGTCATCCTTTGGATTCATCAGTAACTTACATCCGTCAACACGGAATCCTATTACTTAGAAAATTTTTGTGACTTTTAAGCTACTGGGTTTGCTTGCATTAGGTCATTGGCTGAATAGTCCTTTTATTGCTTTTCAAATATGAGTACAAGTATCTGTTACATCTTTTGATGGTATTTCTTTAGGTGTTCAATGTTCCTTGGTCGTGGTAGTTTCTGCCCATCTAAGGTTTCCAGGTGATAGCTACCCTGTCTGGAGTAATGGACGACCCAGTAGGGTCCCTCCCAGGTTGGGTTGAGTTTCCCATGAGCTGGGTCTTTGGTTGTCGGGGTGACCTGTCGTAGGACTAAGTCCCCAATGTCCAGTCGCCTTAGCTTTACTCTTTTGTTGTAGTACTCGGCCATCTTCTGCTGATACTTCGTTATCTTGTTGGAAACTTCATTTCTGACCTCGTCCAAACAGTCTAGGTTTACTTTCAGTTGGTCATCGTTGCTCTTTTCATGGAACATCTCTCGTCTGACGCTGGCTATTCCTACTTCGACCAATATTATTGCCTCGGTGCCATAAGTAAGTCTAAAGGGAGTTTCTCTGGTTGGAGTTCTTGTTATAGTCTGTTTGGCCCACAACACATTGGGTAATTCCTCAGGCTAGGCCCCCTTAGCATCGTCCAATATGGTTTTGATGATCCTGAGAAGTGTTCAGTTGGTCAACTCTACTTGTCTGTTCGCTTATGGGTGTCCCAGGGATGAGTATTGGTTCTTGATTCCCAGGCCTGAGCAAAAGTTTCTAAAGCCTTGACTATTGAATTGTCGTCCGTTGTCCGATACAATCATCCGTGGGATCCTGAATCTGTAGATTATGTTCTTCCATATGAAGCTCTGGATTTTTGCTTCGGTGATGGTTGACAAAGCCTCTGCTTCAACCCACTTCATAAAGTAATCAATTGCGACTAGTAAAAAGTTTACCTACCCCTTACCTTATGGCAACGAACTGACGATGTTGATTCCCCATTGCGCGAATGGCCACGTGGAGGCTATCATCATCAGTTTCTCGGCTGGAAGGCGTTGGACATTCCTGAATCTCTGGTACCTGTCGCACTTCTTGGCTAGCCCCCTCGCGTCTACCTGCATAGTAGGCCAGAAATAACCCGTTCGGATAACTTTGCTTACCAAGGCCCTGGGGCCAACATGGTCTCCACAAACCCCTTCATGGATCTCTTTTAGAATGTACTTGGCTTCCTCTTCGTCGACGCATTTTAGATAGGGCATGGAGAAGCATATCTTGTACAGGGTGTCATTCAGGATTGTAAATTTGGTTGCTCTCTTCTTGACCTTCCTAGCTTCTTCGGTGTCTTATGGGAGGTGCCCGTCTTGGAGGAAGGATATGATCGAGGTCATCTAGCTATTCGTACTCTGGATTACAAATGTAGCAACTTCTTCAATATTGGGGTGTCTTTGGACTTCCACTTTCAAGTCCGTGTTCGTTGATCCCTCTTCTAACGATGCTAGCTTTGCTATTTCATCTACTACCATGTTCTCATTTCTTGGGATTTGCACAAATTCCACTTTGTCAAACTCTTGTGTTAAATGCTTCGTCAGCCTGAGGTATTTTCGCATTCTCTTTTCCATTGCTTCATATTCGTCCCTTATCTGCCCCATCACCAACTTAGAATCACTTTGGAGGAGCATGTTTTTTGCTCCTAGTGCTTTCCTGACCATTAGCCCCGTCAATATTCCTTCGTACTCAGCTTCGTTATTGGTGGCCAAGAATTTCAGCTCCTCATATTTAAGTATTTCTCCTTCTGGGGTGATGATGACGACCCCTGCTCCTCCCTTCTTTTGGGAGGACGAACTGTCGATTTGTATAGTCTAAAGCTCTATATCGTCAGAGGGGTTATCCTCGTCTGGGAGGGTGAACTTGGCAATGAAGTCTGCCAAAGCCTGTGTCTTAATTGCCGTCCTAGGGTGGTATTCAATGTCGAGTTGGTTAAGCTCAATTTCCCACTAGACCATTCTCCCAGCCGCCTCAGGCTTATTCATGGACTTTTTAATGGGTTGGTTTGTCATTACCAAAATGGGGTTTGCCTGAAAGTACGGTCGCAGCTTGCGTGAAGCTACTATCAATGCAAATGCAATCTTTTCAATTCTCAGATACTTGGCTTTTGCCCCTGAAAAGCTTGGCTAACGTAGTACACTATGAGCTGTTTCTTGTCTTCTTCTCGAATCAAGGTTGCGCTTACGACCGTGGCTAATACTGCTAGATACAAATACAGGTTTTTCCCCTCCTTAGACGGACTTAAGAGGGGAGGATTGCTCAAGTAACACTTGAGCTCTTGGAATGCTGCCTCACATTCGTTAGTCTAGACAAAGGCTTTCTTTAATGTCTTGAAGAAGGGTAGGCATTTGTCCATCGCTTTAGAGACGAACCTATTAAGTGCCGCTATCTTGCCTGTAAGCTTTTGGACTTCCTTGACGGTCTTTGGTGATGTCATGTCGATTATGGCTCGTACCTTCTTTGGTTTTGCTTCTATTCCCCTTTGGGACACCATGAATCCCAAAAAATTCCCCGAAACTACTCCGAAAGCACACTTACTGGGGTTCAATTTCATCTGGTACTGCCTGAGTGTGGCGAATGTTTCACTGAGGTAGTCCAGGTGAACAAACTCTTCTTTGCTCTTGACGAGCATATCATCTACATATACCTCCATAATTCTCCCGATCTGTTTGTTAAACATTCTGTTTACTAATCTCTAGTAGGTTGCCTCTGTGTTCTTCAAACTGAAGGGCATTACCATATAGCAATAGAGCCCTTGACTCAGATGAAAGCAGTTTTCTCCTGGTCTTCTTCAGCTATCTTTATTTGATTGTGTCCCAAGAATGCATCCATGAACGTCAGTAGTTTATGCCTTGTTGTAGAATCCACGAGCTGGTATATTCTGGGTAGAGGGAAACTGTTTTTTGGGTAAGTTTTGTTCAGGTCCGTGAAGTCCACGCACATTCTCCATTTCTCGTTTGCTTTCTTCACTAAGACGATGTTGGCGAGTCAATCTAGGTAGTAAATTTCTCGAATAAAACCTGCTAACAACAGTTGTTCTGGGTTTAGCTTCAGTTGCTGAAAAGCAGAAAGGTAGATAATATTTGCAAAACTGCCATTATCCCTGAGGATTCTCCTGGTGTTGAATCCTTCTATCATGAGCATTATGACCAAGGGGTCGTCATGGGGCTATTTCACTCCCCTAGCGTCTTCCTTAGAGAAAAACATGTCTCAGTCCGTTCGTCTGTCTCTGCTTAAATGGGGGTATACGGTGGACGCTATTCACCTACCTCTGATATACTTTCTTGAGAGATTTGAATGAACAGCCTGTGGACGATCCTCCTGTGATTGTCTTTATCTCTCTTATCACGTTTGGTGGTCGTTAGGACATGTGATCCTCGTCCTTTGGCGTGGATTCGTACTGGTTTTTACTATTATCCCTGAATATACTAGATTCTCCCTTCTCACAAACTTTTGTAGTTTTCCTTTCCGTATAAGTTCCTCTATCTGCTCCTTCAGGTCTCTGCAATCCTTGGTGTAGTAGCCATGATCCTTGTGGAACAGGCAATACTTCTTTTTGTCGTGCACGTGGTGTGACGAATGTAGTGGCCTTGGCCATTTAAGGTAGTGCTCATCCTTAATCTGTGCCAAAATTTTGTCAACAGGCATAACTAAAGGAGTGAATTTTACCATTTTAGGAGTTTTTTCATCCTTTCTTTTACTCCTGTTTCTGGACTGACGATCTTGTCGCTCCCTTTTCGTCCTCTGTGATCGTCTTCCTTTATTCCTTTGTCATTGGTTTTTTCCACGTCCTTTATTGCGGCTAGAGCATCTTCAGAGTTCATGTACTTCTGCGCCTTCAAGAGCATTTTTGCCATCGTCTTAGGAGGTTTGCAAGTGAAACCACGAACTCTCTAGACTTCAATCTAGCTTTAAAGGTTGTTAACTACACTTTGTCATCAGCTTCGTCTACTTCCAGAGTCTCGAGGGTAAAGCGCTTCATGTAAGACCTCAAGGTCTCTTTCTCTCCCTGCTTATTGGTGAGCAAATGGTCTGCTGGACTTTTCGGGCGTTGCCCTCCTACGAAGTGGTGTAGGAAGGAATTGCTCAATTGGTTGAAGTTGTTAATGGACAAGGCAAGTAGTTTCCTGAACCATTCCCTCGCCGCCCCTTTGAGAGTAGTAGGGAAAGAGTGGCACATTATCTCATTGGGGGGTTGTTGAAGACCCAACGTCATCTTGAAAGTGTTAAGATGGTCCAAGGGATCCTTAAGCCCGTCGAACTGTTCGAGTTGAGGCAGGCGGAACTTCAATGGTACTGGGCACTTAAGAACTGTTGCCGTGAAGGGAGAATCTGTGGTCCTAACCATCCTATCCATACTTCGATCTGTTTTTTCTTTGATAGCGTTCCTTAACTCATCCATTTCCTTCCTCATTTCTCGAAGAAGTTTTGAGCTAGGTTCATCTGGAATGGTGGGCCTTTGATAACTTCGCCTCTGGCTATCCCTCTCATCTTCCTGATTGTCTCTAAATCAATTGGTCTCCAGCTGGAGTCGCTGCCTCATCTCCTGGTTTTGTCTAGTAAGTTCTTCCACGCTAGCTGTGAGTGCTTGGATTTGTAGGGCCAATGTCGCAGGGTCTGAATTAGACTCCATTTGGATTGTTGAGAATGGTTGGAATTGTATTCTTGAACCTCAATACGAAAATGTCGTTTCCCACAGACGGCGCCAAACTGATGAAGTCTAATTCGCCAGTCGTGTATGTTCGCCCGGATGATGTCGAGACCTCGTCAATGTTCTTGCAAAATGAGAGAAACTTCTCTGAGGTGGACACCGGTGTGGCGCTAGCCACAACGTCTCCGATGCTTAAGTTAGTGACTAGAAATCCTTTTAAAATAGAATGAGAAGTGTAAAAGTATGTCCTTTTTTTTGGAGTTGTGTACCTTGTGTGCTTCTAATGATTGTATATGTATATATATATATATATATATAGTCTTTGGGGTTTCTAGCCGTTGGGACCTTGATTGTGGTTTTAATGCTCTTCTTGTAATGCCCCGGGGTTCATGATTATGGGATTTAATGAGATTTCAACAGTCTGCCTTCTGATCGGTAACCGTCTAGGGTATTAAGTGCTCTTTATTATTGATTTGCTTGTGCTCGTCCATGCTTCGTTGAGGTGGACGAGTGTGATGTCGTATACTGAACGTGAGTTCGTCAATCCCATCAAATGTTAATGACAAGGATGACAAGAAACCACCACATAAGAATTTTTTATACTTCTTCATAAGCTTGGTATGTATATCAATTTTTGTTTTCCCTCCAAAGACGCTTTTGCTTTGCTTCCATTAGTCTCTGTATGTGGTAGGTGAAAATGAACTTTGCTTCTAGGAAACTCTTTCCGAAGCTCATATTGTCCAAAACTGGCATTTTGAGTTAAAGTCCTTATTCCATTCTGCTAACCATTGAGTCTAGGTTTCCCCTTCTGCTATTTTGTATAAAAAAAAAAACTGGCATTTTGAACCATATAGGATTTATTTTACAGAGACTAATGATATTAAGAGGAATTTAAAGAAGGGAAATCTAGTGAATTGAAAATAGCAAAACATCTGTAGCAACAGGATGATTAACAAAAGTTGGAACAACAATTAATTCACCATTAACGCAAACTTGCTGCAGTCAATATTTAAGAAGAAAAAAAAAAGGATAAGAGAGAACAGAGAACAAGTAGAAATGAACACACTTTTGCTTTGCTTCCATAGGTCTCTGTATGGTGGAAATTAACTTAGCTTCTAGAAAAATCTTACTGGAGCTTATATTGTCAAAAGCATTTAATTTTGAACCAATTAGGATTTATTTTACAGAGACTAATGATGTCAAGAGGAATTTAAAGAAGGGAAATCCAGTGAATTGAAAATAGCAAAACATTTGTAGCAACAGGATGATTAACAAAAGTTAGAACAACAATTAATTTACCATTAACGCAAACTTGCTGCAGTTAATATTTAAGAAAAAAAAGGATAAGAGAGAACAAAGAACAAGTAGAAATGAACACACTTTTGCCTTGCTTCCATAGGGCTCTGTATGTGACAGGTGAAAATGAACTTAGCTTCTATAAAACTCTTACCACAGCTTATATTGTCAAAAACTGGCATTTTGAACCAAATAGGATTTATTTTACAGAGACTAATGATATCAAGAGGAATTTAAAGAAGGGGAATCCCGTGAATTGAAAATAGAAAACATCTATAGCAGCAAGATGATTAACAAAAGTTAAGACAACAATTAATTAACCATTAACTCAAACTTGCTACAGTCAATATTTAAGAAAAAAAAAGGATCAGAGAGAACAGAGAACAAGCAGAAATGAACACACTTTTGCTTTGCATCCATAGGTCTTTGTATGTGACAGGTGAAAATGAACTTAGCTTCTAGAAAACTCTTACTGGAGCTTATATTGTCAAAAACTGGCATTTTGAACCAAATAGGATTTATTTTATAGAGACTATTGATATCAAGAAGAATTTAAAGGAGGGAAATCCAATGAATTGAAAATAGCAAAACATCTGTAGTAGCAGGATGATTAACAAAAGTTGGAACAACAATTAATTTACCATTAACGCAAACTTGTTGCCATCAATATTTAAGAAAAAAAAGGATACAATATCATTTTTACATAGCACCACCACTAACATCACTTTTGATGAAGTACGGGTTCGTCAGTTGTAGTGAGGTCGTCCAGACGGGACCAGACTGATGAATCACGAGTTCGTCAGTCGTAGTGAGGTCGTCCAGACGAGACTAGAGGTCTGCTTGTGTCGAAATTCTCCAGAATGGTCACCGGTGTGGTGCCTGCCACAACGTCTCCGATGCCAAAGTTAGTACAAGGGAGTTTATAATAATAGACTATAAGAATGATTAGGGATATCTTGTAACTGTGTTCGTACCTTCTGTTGGCAATGCGTGGGCTTTATATATGTTGTTCTAGATTCTAGCCGTTGTGGCAGTTATTGTGGCTTTAATGCCTCTTTTAGTAACGCTTCTTGCTAAGTAATGGGGTTTTAATATGCCTTCAATGGTTCGTCCAGCTAGTTCTGTAACCGTTCGGAGTATTATTGGTGGCATTGAATGATCCTGCTATCCTCGTCAGTGACGTGTATACTTGTTTAAGCTCGTCTCAAAGAGTAGTCTCGTCAGTCCCATCAGATGCCTTTAGTCTCATCAGCAGTTAATCTCGTCAGTCCCATCAGATGCCTTAGTCTCGTCTGTAGTTGATCTCGTCAGTCCCATCAGATGCCTTAGTCTCGTCAGTAGTTGATTTCGTCAGTCCCATCAACTTTTATTACACATCATTCATAGCATGTCACCTCAATAGTTTGTAAAAACTTTTTGTGGCTACAATCTTACTATACAAACAACAAAAGTATTATAACTATATAATTGTTTGAAACTTAATAAAATAAAATATTAACTTTTATCATATTAATATTTTGAAAATTCTACAATTGGATTCTATACGCTAGTGTAGGGAGGGGAGGCCAAGACTTCCCTTAGCAATTTTCATTACAAAAAATTTAAAATTAGGTGCACCTTTTGCTTAATGGTCCTCTTGATATTTAAAATAAAATTCTACAAATTTATAAACACATTTAAAATACTAATGGCTTGTTTTGCTCTTAATATTCACTATTTTTTGTTATATATAACCCGTTTAACTTTATAAGATTTAAAACGTATGCTTTTAAAAATGTATATAAATTTTTAAAAAACAAAAAAATCTAGGGTCACAAAAAAAATTTATAACAATTTCGTAGCATTCCCCAATTTACCTACCACCCCACAACTAGGCCCATCAAATTTTGCACTTTAATTATTATTATTATTATTATTATTATTGACTCATAATGTTGTGAGGTGGTTGGCAAATTAAATGTGAAATTACTGCAAATTTTTATTTTTTGTGATTCTGGACTTACACATAAGTAAATATGTCTTTAATGAGAACCCTTTTGTATTTAGAGACTTTTTTTGAGAAATAATTATAACATGCTACTAACCTCGCAGCTTGAACCTTTCTCCCTTAAACCCCCAAGCATTTTATACATGGAGAGGTGTCAAGTCAGCTACAAGGCCTTTGGCTTGTATTAAGAGACTTGATGATACAAAAATGTGGATTTTTAGAAGAAAAGATGCTATGGATTTTATGGCTAAAAATATAGGACGTGTCCTACTTTGTCATCCATAAAGTTTTTAAAAATATAATAATAGTCATTTATTATTGTTATTTTTGTTGAGCCAAGGTGTGCTTTGGTTGGTTATATAAATTTTTTTTTTTTTTGTTAAAACCAACATTTAGTTAATTTTATGGGAATGCTCTAAAGTCTAAACTACTTCCTTAGCAAGATCATCCGAATTTCAAACCCCAAAAAGAAGTTAAATATTTTTGGTTTAGTTTTGAGCTTGTTGTGAATGTTCTAAAAGTATTGAGGTACTGTTTATTCTTAAATTTAATTTTTGTTAAAAATAGCATTTAGTTAGTTTAATCCGAATGCTCTAAACTACTTTCTTAGCAGGATCATCCAAATTCCAAACCCAAGATTGAATACGCACACCTCTGCCCAAATACGCCTAGCAAATAACAAGCGCCAACGCACCAAAAAGCTCAGAGCCACACACTCCCGCCAGAACCTTCCCCTCCTCCCATATAAAAAGAAATTTTAAACTCTTCGACAGTAATATCAAATCAAAGTTCAAAAAAGTTTTGCAAAATGTATCTTGTCTTGACACTTGGTTCTAAAATGATGGCATCCATGATGCTCTGTTTCATACTCTGTTTCTCAAGCCTCTCTGTTTCTTTATCAGAGGTTGTGGTTTTACCTCTAACTCACTCCCTCCCCAAATTCAACAGCACCCAACTTCTCTTCAAATCGCTCTCCATTCACTCCTCCATTCGCTTCCAGCAACACCAGCAAAAAAAAAAAAACCAAAACCCAAGCCAACAAATCTCTATCCCACTCTCACAAGTCATTGCCTACCATCTTTCCATCACAATCAGCTCAAACCCTTCACAATCCATTTCTCTCCTCATGGACACTGGCTCTCATATTGTCTGGTTCCCTTGCTCCCCTTACAAATGCTTTCGCTGCAGAACCCCTCCCACAGTACTCCAAAAACCTCCCAAAAATGCCTCGGTTTCATGCAACTCCCCAGCTTGCCCCGCCGTACACTTTTCTAGATTTCGCTCAACCAATGATATCTGCGCCATTGCTGGTTGCCCTATAAAGCATATAGAAAACTCTGATTGCGACTCTTATTCTTGCCCACCTTTCTACCTTTCCTACTTTGATGGAAGCGCAATAGCTCGCCTTTACAAAGATAGTGCATCCATACCCACCTCCTCAGTTCCTTCTCTCATTCCGAATTTCACTTTTGGGTGTGCCCACAAAGCTATCAATGGGGATGTTGGGGTCGCTGGGTTCGGTCCTGGTTTGCTTTCTTTGCCATCACAACTCGCTACTGTCTATCCTCAAGTCAGTAAAGGGTTCTCTTATTGCTTGGGCGAATCCTCGTCTAATTACTCCGAAATTCCAAGTTCGAGTGCACTCATTCTCGGCCTCAAAGACGACTCGGGTAACTCCTCAACTGAGTTTGCGTACACGCCCATTCTCGACAACCCGAGTTACCCTTACTATTACATGGTTGGACTCGAGGGAATCTCTGTGGGAAAGAAGTATATCGCGGCACCGGAGCTTCTGAAACGGGTTGACCAGAATGGGGATGGCGGGACAATAGTGGACTCAGGAACAATGATGACGATGTTGCCGAAGAGTCTACATGACTCGGTGGTGGCTGAGTTGGATAGGTTTAATAACGAGCGAGCGAAAGTGATCGAGGAGAAGACGAGATATGAGAGGTGTTTTTATTTCGATGGCGAGATGAAGAATCTGAATCTTCCTACCGTGGTTTTTCACTTCGTTGGGAATGGATCCAGTGTTACGATGTCTAGGATTAATTATTTGGTTGAATCTTACGATGAAGAAAACAAGAGGCCCTTTGCGTGCTTGACATTCAAAAACGGTGGGGATAGAATTGGTGGGCCCGGGGGTATTTTTGGGTGTTACATGCAACGAGGGATTGAGGTTGTTTATGATTTGGTTAATAAGAGGATTGGGTTTGGGAAGCAACCGTGCAAAGCAGTTTTGGATAAGGTAAAATAAATAACCGGATGAAGCTAATGTTAATGTTTGATATGAACTCGACGGCTGTGATCTTTTTTACAAAACTTGGTTGACTTTTTGGGGAGCGTCTTGGACTTTTGGTATTGGTGGTTTGATCACACTTCAATTTAAGGTGGTATAAAATTGTTCGTTAAGGCTATATATGCCTATGGGATTCGGATGCTTGGAACAACAAATGAAGTGTGGACAGCTAAAATATTGTACTTTTTCTTAGTTTGTCATATGAAATTTAATACACTTATTGGTTACACATTGTAATGGTGCTTTAAATTAAGAATTTTTTTATTGGATGTCTTAAGCACATTTCATTAAATAAATCTATATATATAATAATAGGTGAAGTTGAGAGAAACTAAAATTAAAATTTCAAATTAAAGTTTCAATTTGCGCTATGTGTCCTAAATTATTTATTTTCAAAGAGTTTTATTTCTTAATTTTAGAATCAAATGTGGGACTATATCATAAATGTTCATTCAAATAAGTTATTAAGTACAAAAACCAAAAAGTCTAGAATATATGAATCGTAAAAATAAAAAAAATAAAAAAGTGCTTCACAATAATAATTAAAAAATGGACAATTTAGATTTTACACCTAATAATATCCTTACAAAATTTTTTAAAGGGTTAACAAAATATAAAAATGACTATCAATAGTATTTCCATTATATATATATATATATATAAATTATATTATGCATCTTATTGTATATCTTTAAGTGTATTCATGCATATGCATGAGGCTGCAAGCTAGTATTTATAAAAAAGAAATTCTTTAATTTGCTTTTCATCTCACACCTAGGTCCATCAAATTCAGTAATTTTTTTATTGACTCATGTGAGGTGGTGGACAAATGAGATGTTATGAAATTGTTGTAAATTTTTGTTGTGACTCTATATTTACTCATAAGTAAATTGCTCTATAATAAAAACTCTTTTTATTTTGTATTAGAGAGTTAATGAAACAAAAAATGAATGGATTTTTTCCCATTAGAAGAAAAGATGCTATGAAACTAAAAATTTAGGACATGTCCTACTTAGTCATCCATAAAAAACTTTATAAAAATTATTTAGTATTGTTATTAATAAATTTCTCTTGTACTCAAATCCAGTCAAAAAAAAAAAAAAAAAAACAAATTAGTGTCATGTCTTAATGGTGGAAAACAATTATCATGGAGCAAATTATAGGTGTTGAGGCCTTTTGTGCGCGTGCACACTCACACACATATCAGTTGTGATTAATACAATTTAAAGAATAATTATACATATTTTATTGAAAGGAATATTTGTGTTGAATTATATCTAATCAATTTTATATAATTTTTTTATATACAAAAAAATAAATATATAATAAATGTTTTTTACATGTTTTAAATCTAAATTATACAAATATGTATGTTATTTTGTAGACTTAACATTTATTGATATATTGCTTCAATTATTTTTGTAGGATTTTCTCGGTGTTCAAGAATCTATTGTGTACTAGATTTTTTTTTGATGAAAACATCTTTGATGATGCCAAGAAGATCAGTAGGCTAGATGCTTCGGACTTGATAGGACCGGTTGCTCTCTCTGCGGCCTGAAAAAGAAAAAGAAGCCAATCAAAGGCGATCGGGGCTGCCGGCCAAAAACTCTCCGATGGTAAAGTTAGTTCTTCTCATTATGTATTTAGGAGTTCCAACTTTTTTGGAGTCGAAATTACGCATACCTTTGCCTTGTCTGAACCAGTCTTTATATAGCGCCTTCATAGACGGTTATCGAAATAGGAACCTCTCCTGGATTCAAGGAGGCTTAACGTAACTGCCATAACCGTTTAGGAGTTACACTTCTATTTCACAACGAATACATGACCGTTATGCGTGGGATAAGGGATTGTCGCATTATATTCGGAGATTCTCCTAAGTATGATACCCTCGTCCTGGAATTCCTTCGTCGAGTGCGCCTGTTAATTCCAAGTGTAACATCCTAGTCCACGAATCTTTACATGGACGAGTCCTTTCAGGGTAGGCTGTGCGCATCCCACGGACGAGGGATGTAGCTTCGCTATCACCCTCTGGACGTCCTTGTCCGTTACCCTCGTCCTGAGGATAACTTCTGGACGGCTGCCAAGGTGATGACCGTCCAGGGACGGGTTGAGTGTTTTCATCCCACATCAGTTGCCCCTCGTCCAGGAGTTATACGGTGTATCAACAGCTTTTAAAATGCACCACGTGTCGCACATCCATAGGAGGTCAGTCAACTGGTTTACTCCTCCGAGGCATGCGCCACGTGTCACCTTCTAATTAGGTCCGTCGTTGCGGTTACCGAGACTTTTCTGCCTATAAATAGTGGTTTCTCTCTCGTGCCCCTCTCACTTTTCCAAATTTTCTGCTTTGACACTCTCGTCCGTCGCTTCGTCTAAGAATATCCTCAGCGTCCTTAGTGTCCCTCGTCTAGAGCCAGGTAATCTTTCTATACTTACTTTAGCTTTCCTTTTTAAGTGTTAGGACGTTTTCAATGGCCTCCTGCTCGTCTAGCGACAGTGTGGTCAGGGCCATAGACGAGTATCACGGCAACTCTAGTTGTGACACCTCTAGTAACGTCAGTAGTAGTAGTGGTCACACAACTGAGGAATACACATCTGGTGTTCCTGGAATCCCTGTAGAAGCTTTTCAAGAGAGTATTAGGACGAGAACAGCCTCTGGGGCTGACACCTCAACGAGCTCCCCGCCGTCCTCCTCTTTAGACGAACAGGAAACCGTATATAGTTGTGCTTTAGAGGTTCCTTCCAGGACGGACAAGAGAAGGTTAGATTCCCTTAGGACTTGGTTTCAGATTCCTGATGATCTAAACCCTAGGCTAGCTGTCCGAGGTGAGTGGTGTTGCCAGCCTCGTTTTGGAATAGGTGTTTATGAAGCCTATTTGTAAGGGGGGCTTAGACTTCCTTTAAATGCCTTTGCTAGGGAATTACTCACTAGGCTGGGCTTGGGAGTGTGTCAGCTTAACCCCAACGCATGGAGACTAATTGTTTCCATGCAAGTCTTATGGATGGAGGTGTTTGACGGGGACCGTCCTATCACCGTGGACGAGTTCTTGTACTGCTATAAACCCTCCGAGATAAATCAATCTCAAGGCTTCCATCAGTTCACAGCCAGGGGCAATGACTGTAGACTGATTAAGTCTTTGCCCTCGTCTGACAGAAACTGGAAGATGGAATTTTTCTTCGTCTCTGGTTTCTGGGCGGGGCATCCCGTTGAGATTGGTAGAGACTCATTTGCTCCTTATACTGGAGACATAGGGAACCTTCGTCCAGAAGGTATGTTATGTTCTTCTTTTCTGTTTCTTTTATATTATACTTTCTATTTGGACGATGGTCTGACCTTAATTTCCTTTTTTCCTTTCCAGTCGTTGGATTACCTTCTTTGAGCAAGTTCCATCGTGACCGCGTCCACAGGGCCCGTCTACATCCTGAACGAGACTTTCACTTGTTAGTGACCCTTAAGCGTCTACACAAGTGGGGACTCGGCCCTGAACCGTCCGTCGAAGCTTTAGCACACGAGTTAACTACCCGTAGACGTGAGTGCTCCTCTTAAGATAGGCATTTTTCATTTTTGTTTATGATTACTATTTATATTTATTTTTTTATTTTTTTTTTAGGAATGGCAACCATGAAGGGAAACAAGGGGAAGGAAGTGGTCGACGAGGTAGCTAGACCTGAACCTCAGCCCCAGCCTCATCCTGCTTCTGGAGAAAAAAGGAAAAGTTTGTCCAAGCATGTGGACTTGGCTAGCTTGCCAAGTCGTCGGGGGAAGAAAGCTAAGTCCGGGCCGTCCAGGACTGAAACTGTTAGGCCTGAGCTTCCTCCTCAGCCGCCCGTCCTGGTCGTTGACGTAGATTCGTCCACGCCCCTTAGCACCACTCCGTCCAAGTCCCCTGCTCCTGACTCGTCCCAGCCTCCTCAAAGGACTTCTACTAATTTATTGGAGAACGAGGATCTGGCTTGGGAACGATTCCAAGAGGCTGTGAAGGGCGAGGACGTAGCTGCGTGCTACGACATGTCCTTGAAAGAGTTCGAGCACTCTGGCGTCCACGATCTCTTCAAGGTGACCATCTTTGCCTCGTCCTGATTTGTCCATGTTTGCCCAATATTATTTCTATCATCTAAACTTTCTATTCTTCTATGCAGGCAATGTCCAAGTTCATAGCTGCGTCCAGGCAGGCCACAGAGATGGACAGGACGAGGATCCTTTTGGAGAAAAGGATAGAAGAGATCAAAAACGACTGTAGGACGTGGGCAGAGGTGGCGAACAAGGCCAAGGACGAGGCTGAGGAATTCAAGGCTTTGGTGGGGGAGCTGAAGTCCGACACTGCCAGGAAGGACGAGCGTCTTGAACATCTTCAAAAGGAGAATGACGAGCTGAATCTACTTCTAAAGAAAGCTAAAGACGAGGCAGTGGAGGAATTCAAAGCGTCCAAAGAATTCACTGACCTGATGGATACAAACTACGCAGCAGGGTTTGAGGACTTTAGAATGGACGCTATGGACAACTTTCCTGAAGTTGACTTTAGCACCATTAAACTCAACCTTGCTGCTGCTACAAGTTCCCTCGTCCACACAGGCTCAGACGATGTCAACATCGAGGACGACGCTTCCACCAAACCAGCTCAGGACGACCCCAACGTTGATGCCCCTTCCTCTTGAAGAAGTTGTTATTGTTGTTTAGCTTTCTTCTTTTCTCTTTTTCTCTTTTTTATTTAAAATGTATTTGAGAATTTGAAATGTTATTCAAGTACAATTTCCTCGTCTAGAGTGTTCTAGACGAGCTTATGAACAATGTCTTTTACTGTTTATTTTATGAGGGCTTTTGGACGGTGGCCGTCTACCCTTTCCAAGTTAAAGAATATCTTCTTTGTTTGTTATCATTTATGTCATTGTCCTTTAAACTATGCTTCTAAGTGTTGAATGACCGTCTACAATCTTTTTATGGACGACCCACTTAGGACTGATGATGATTGCATTACTTTAGCCTGTCCTTTAGGCAATTATTATTCGCCTTCTCGAAAGCAGTTTATAATGTTTATGTTTTCTCATCTTGACGAGTGCTCGTCTCTGGAATGTTATATCTTAAGGCTTACTTTTCTTCCTTAGACGAGTGGGCCTTAGCCTTCTTCCTTTTGTTTTATCCTTTTTTTTTTTTTTTTTGAAGGGAAGCTTTGGACGAGCAGTCCTTGGCTTCTTTCTCTTTCTTTATCCTTTTTTTGAAGGAAAGCTTTGGACGAGCAGTCCTTGGCTTCTTTCTCTTGCTTTACCCTTTTTAAAGGAAAGCTTTGGACGAGCAGTCCTTGGCTTCTTTCTCTTGCTTTACCCTTTTTAAAGGAAAGCTTTGGACGAGCAGGCCTTAGCATTTTTCCCTTTGCTTTGTCCTCATTTAAAGGAAATCTTAGACGAGTTTTCCCTCGTCCCGAGATTTTATTTGTCTGAGGCTTTTGCCTCGTCCGTGGATATTATCAAGGAACTGGAATTCAAGTACATAAGAAATCCAAACCATATTATTACATGAACATTGTTCACAAACTTGGCACACGCTTATAAGCTAGTGCCTTATTAAGATATCAAGTATATAGCATCGTCTTTCATAAGCTAGTCTGTAAGTAGTGCAAAAGTTTAAGAACTAGTGCACTTTTATTCATAACACACCATAATAGTAGTAAAAGCACAAGTAAATATAAGCAAACACGCAAATCACAACTGTAATTTTGCCACTGACTTCCCTCGTCCCCGCTCATCACTGATAGTACCTTCGCAGATGTTCCACGTTCCAAGGATGCTCTAACTTCCGCCCGTCTAGGGCTTCCAGGTAGTAGGACCCCTGCCTTTTGCAGTTGATTACCCTGTATGGTCCTTCCCAATTAGGTCCCAGTTTTCCATGAGCTGAGTTCCTGGTCGCCAAGGAGACCCTTTTGAGGACAAGGTCCCCCACACCGAACCGTCTGGGTTTCACCATGGCGTCATGTTGTCTGGCCATGAGATTTTTGTACCTTGCCGTCCGTTGTTCCGCATCCATTCTTACCTCATCGATAAGATCGAGGTCGAGGCGAAGTTGTTCCCCGTTGTCTTTCTCCTGGTACTCCATCACTCGGTGACTCGCCATGTGGACCTCCGCTGGTATGACAGCTTCACTCCCATAGGCTAGTTTAAACGGGGTCTCTCCTGTTGGAGTTCGTGCGGTCGTCCTATAGGCCCAAAGAACACCCGGTAGCTCGTCTGGCCATATCCCTTTTGCCCCCTCAAGCCGAGTCTTGATGATTTTCAGCAGGGATCGGTTTGCTACTTCTGCTTGCCCATTTGCCTGTGGATGGGAGGGTGAAGAATAGTGATTCTTAATTCCAAAATGATTGCAGAAGTCCCTAAAGGGTGCGTTGTCAAATTGACGCCCGTTGTCAGATACTAATACCCTGGGTACTCCGAACCTGCATAGGATGTTCTTCCATACGAAATTTTTCACATTCTGCTGAGTGATTGCTGCAAGAGGCTCGGCTTCTACCCACTTGGTAAAGTAATTTATTCCAACCACCAAAAATTTCATCTGCCGGATTCCTACGGGAAAATGACCCAGGATATCTAGGCCCCACTGTGCAAAGGGCCATGGGGCCGTCATTGGGGTCTGGTATTCTGACGGCTGTCTAGGCACGTTGCTATAACGCTGGCATTTGTCACATACCTTGACATAGGCTTTAGCGTCTGCCTGCATTGTTGGCCAATAGTAGCCGGCACGGACGACCTTATGGACAAGGGACCTTGCCCCTGAATGATTTCCACACGATCCTTCATGAACTTCTCTTAGAACATAGTTTGACTCGTCAGGAGCCAAGCATCTTAAGTAGGGTTGGGAAAAGCCTCGCTTGTACAACACTTCATTAATGAGGACATACTTGGCCGACCTGACCCTCAACTTTCTCGCCTCATCCTTGTCCTCTGGAAGCCTCCCATCCTTGAGGTAAATTATTATCGGACTCATCCAATTCTCTCCTCCTCCTATCTGCTGTATGTCAGGGATGTCTATGCTTGGCATGTACTGGATGTCATCGAACTCGTCTATGACCCCTGCCGAGGCAGCTTTCGCCAAGGCGTCTGCTTCTGCATTCTCCTCCTTGGGAAGTTGAATAAAACTTATGGCTGAAAATTTTCGGGCAAGGCGTTTCACTTTGTTAAGGTACTTCTTCATTCGATCTTCCTTGACATCACACATCCCATTTACTTGGTTGATGACCAGTTGAGAGTCTCCTTTGATTGTTAACGACTCCACCCCTAAGGACTTGGCCAATTCCAACCCCTTGAGTAGAGCCTCGTACTCAGCCTCGTTGTTGGTAGTTGGATACTGCAGACGGGCCGCATACTCCAGCTTGTCACCCTCAGGGGACTTCAGTACAATTCCAATCCCTCCTGCATACATTGTGGACGATCCGTCTACATTTACCACCCACATTTCATTTCCTTCGTCCTTGTTCAGGTCGTCCTGACTGGGAGTGAATTCTGCAATGAAATCTACCAACGCTTGCACTTTTATTGTGCTTCTCGGGAGGTACCTGACGTCAAACTCGCTGAGCTCAACGGCCCACTGTACCAGCCGTCCAGCAGCTTCCAACCTGCCCATCGCCTTTTTTATGGGATGGTCTGTCAGGACGTTGATGATGTGTGCCTGAAAATAATGTCTCAGCTTCCTGGAAGCCGTGACTAATGCGAAGGCTAATTTCTCCATCATCGGGTATCGTCCTTCTGCCCCTCTCATTGCGTGGCTTGTGTAATAGACCGGCCTCTGGACTCTCCCCTCTTCTCTGACCAACGCTGAGCTTACTGCGTGTGGGGACACTACCAAGTACAAGTACAACTCTTCCCCAAGTACAGACGGACTCAACAATGGGGCCGTCATTAGATACGCCTTTAGGTCTTGGAAGGCCTTTTGACACTCGTCCGTCCATTCAAAAGCCTTCCTAAGGACTTTAAAGAAAGGTAAACATTTGTCAGTAGCTTTCGATACAAACCTGTTGAGGGCGGCGACTCGTCCAGTAAGAGACTGGACTTCCTTGATATTTCTCGGTGGCTCCATGTTCAGTATCGCCTGGATTTTATCCGGATTCGCCTCAATTCCCCTGTGCGACACCATAAACCCCAAGAACTTACCCGATGAAACTCCGAAAGCAGACTTGCTCGGATTTAACTTCATGTGGTACCGTCGCAACGTATCAAAAGTCTCTTGAAGGTCGTCAAGATGTTTATCCTCGTCCTGGCTCTTCACCAGCATGTCGTCCACATAAACCTCCACATTTCGCCCGATTTGAGGACGGAACATATGGTTAACCAGTCTTTGGTAGGTCACCCCTGCGTTCTTCAAACCGAAGGGCATAACCTTGTAGCAATACAACCCTTGGCTCATGACGAATGAGGTCTTCTCCTAATCCGCTTCATTCATCTGAATCTGGTTGTACCCTGAGAAAGTGTCCATGAAGCTAAGTATCCTGTGACCTACCGTCGAGTCCACTAACTGGTCAATGCGCGGCAATGGGTAGCTATCCTTGGGGCAAGCTTTGTTGAGATCAGTGAAGTCCACGCACATCCGCCACTTGCCATTGGTTTTCTTGACCATGACTACGTTCGCCAACCAGTCTGGGTAATGAACTTCTCGGATAAACTTCGCGGCGACCAACTTCTGCACCTCTTACTTAATGGCATTATCTCGCTCGGGAGCAAAAACTCTTCTCTTCTGACGCACTGGTTTCGAATAGGGACACACGTTCAGGCTGTGGGTAATGATGTTTGGATCAATGCCAGGCATGTCCTCATGACTCCATGCAAAGACATCGAGGTTTTTCCTCAGAAACCGGACCAAAGCGTGCTTTGCCCCCTCTTCCATGCTTGCCCCAACTCTGGTAGACTTCTCGGGCTGGTCATCGTCCAAAGGGACGTCCTCTAATGCTTCAGTGGGCTCAGCCACGACCCTTTTTCCGTCTATACTCATTGTCTGCATATGCTCGTCCATGGCCTGCATGGCTAAGTAGCATTCTCTGGTAGCCAGCTGGTCTCCTTGTACCTGGCCTATTCCGTGCTCGGTCGGGAATTTAATGGACAGGTGGTAGGTAGAGGTTACCGCTTTCCAGCTGTTCAAAGTTGGCCTTCCAATAATTGCATTGTATGACGATGCACAATCAACAACAAGGAAATTCACCTCTTTGGTTATCTGCTGCGGATACGTCCCGACGACCACTGGCAACATGATGGTGCCCACAGGTTGCACCTTCATTCCTCCGAATCCCACCAACAGTGAGTTCACTGGTCGAAGCCGATCTCGTCCTAGCTTCATTTGTTGGAACGCGGGGTAGTAGAGAATGTCTGCAGAGCTGCCATTGTCTATCAATACCCTCCTGGTCGGGTAGTCAGAGATGAGTAGGGTGATGACTATCGCGTCATCGTGTGGGTGGTGAATTCGTCCTGCCTCATCGTCCTTGAAAGTAACAGCCTGTTGGTCTACCTCCTTCGCCCTAGGAGGTCGTCCAGACTGTTGGATGTTCTGCACCACCCTCAGGTATGTCTTCCTTGATTTGGACGACTGCGCCGTCGAGCTTCCCCCTATAATTACCCTTATTTCTCCTAGTGGGGGGCGTGATGATTCTTCCACCTTGGCCTTCATTTTCTCATCTCTCTGGTCTCGTCCAAGGAAGTTCCTCAATTTTCCCTGTCTAATGAGATTTTCTATCTGTTGTTTCAAGTCAAAGCACTCGTCTGTATCATGCCCATGGTCCCTGTGAAAACGACAGTACTTGCTCCTATTACGCTTGTTGGGGTCTCCCTTCATTTTGTTTGGCCACTTCAAGGACGGATCATCCTTGATCTGCATAAGAACCTGCTCTAACGGCATAGTCAGGGGCGTGTATTGCTGATTCCTTGCGGAGGAACTGGCCTTCTTGCCATCCTTATCTTTCCTCTCGTCTAGCCGAACTTTCTTTGGACGGGGTCCCTGGTCCGGGTAGCGATTGTGGCCCACTTCCGAGCGCTCTGCCCTTTTTCTTTTCTTGGCTATGATGGCGTCTTCAGCATTCATAAAATTCTGGGCCGAATGGACAAGCTCGGCCATAGTTTGTGGTTCCTGCTCGTAGAGCATATGAATGAACAAGTCAGAATTGACCCCATTGTGGAAAGCGGCTAGCAATAGCTTATCATCCATCTCGTCCACCGTTAAGGCTTCTCTGTTAAACCGGGTGATAAAAGATCGCAAACTCTCATTGTCCCCTTGCTCTATAGTCAGCAGGCTGGAGGAGGAACGTTTGTGACGCTGTCCTCCAATGAAGTTGTTGACAAACAGCTTACTCAGTTCTTCAAATGATCCCACTGAGTTTGGGGGAATCTTACTGAACCACACTCGCGCTGGTCCCTTGAGTGTGGTGGGAAAAGCTCTGCACATGATCTCGTCTGGGACCCCCTGCAGGTGCATGGTCGTCTTGAAAGTTGCAATGTGGTCGCAAGGGTCACGATTTCCATCGTACGAGTCTAAAGAAGGCATTTTGAATTTCGGGGGTAGAGGGTGACTGTTGATGGAAGCTGTGAAAGGGGAGTCCGTTCGGTGAACCATATCATCGACTGGGTTTGCTCGCCTCATGTTTTCCCTCATTTCATCCATGGCTTTTCTCATCTGGTCCATTTCTTTTTCCAAGTGCGGCACCCTTCTTGAAGCGGTACCTTTTGTTTGATCTTCGGACTCTACATTTTCCCCTCCTCCTTCTTGACTTGGGGCCCTTCCTTCCATGTGTCCTTGACGCTGCTTCTTGAGGTTGATCTCCCTATTCAACTCCTGGTTCTGACGTGTCAGTTCTGCCATAGCGGCAGCCATGGATTGTATGTGCTGAATAGAAGGCGGTTGCATTACAGGTGCCGATCTACGATCGCGTAGGGGATTACTGGAAGCATCCCTACTCTCCTGGTGGCCTGGGCTGGTAGCCCTTGATCTTGTTCGAACCATTCAGCCTTTTGTCTGGGATAGAAGAACTCTTCTTCCCACAGACGGCGCCAACTGATGATGCCAAGAAGATCAGTAGGCTGGATGCTTCGGACTTGATAGGACCGGTTGCTCTCTCTGCGGCCTGAAAATGAAAAAGAAGCCAATCAAAGACGACCGGGGCTGCCGGCCAAAAACCCTCCGATGGTAAAGTTAGTTCTTCTCACTATGTATTTGGGAGTTCCAACTTTTTTGGAGTCGAAATTACGCATACCTTTGCCTTGTCTGAATCAGTCTTTATATAGCGCTTTCATTGACGGTTATCGAAATAGGAACCTCTCCTGGATTCAAGGAGGCTTAACGTAACTGCCATAACCGTTTAGGAGTTACACTTCTATTTCACAACGGATACATGACCGTTATGCGTGGGATAATGGATTGTCACATTATATTCGGAGATTCTCCTAAGTATGATACCCTCGTCCTGGAATTCCTTCGTCGAGTGCGCCTGTTAATTCCAAGTGTAACATCCTAGTCCACGAATCTTTACATGGACGAGTCCTCTCAGGGTAGGCTGTGCGCATCCCACGGACGAGGGATGTAGCTTCGCTATCACCCTCTGGGCGTCCTTGCCCGTTACCCTCGTCCTGAGGATAACTTCTGGACGGCTGCCGAGGTGATGACCGTCCAGGGACGGGTTGAGTGTTTTCATCCCACATCAGTGATCAGTAGGCTGGATGCTTCGGACTTGATAGGACCGGTTGCTCTCTCGCAGCTTGAAAAAGAAAAAGAAGCCAATCAAAGGCGACCGGGGCTGCCGGCCAAAAACCCTCTGATGGTAAAGTTAGTTCTTCTCACTATGTATTTGGGAGTTCCAACTTTTTTGGAGTCGAAATTACGCATACCTTTGCCTTGTCTGAACCAGTCTTTATATAGCGCCTTCATAGACGGTTATCGAAATAGGAACCTCTCCTGGATTCAAGGAGGCTTAACGTAACTGCCAGAACCGTTTAGGAGTTACACTTCTATTTCACAACGGATACATGACCGTTATGCGTGGGATAAGGGATTGTCGCATTATATTCGGAGATTCTCCTAAATATGATACCCTCGTCCTGGAATTCCTTCGTCGAGTGCGCCTGTTAATTCCAAGTGTAACATCCTAGTCCACGAATCTTTACATGGACGAGTCCTTTCAGGGTAGGCTGTGCGCATCCCACGGACGAGGGATTTAGCTTCGCTATCACCCTCTGGATGTCCTTGTCCGTTACCCTCATCCTGAGGATAACTTCTGGACGGCTGCCGAGGTGATGACCGTCCAGGGACGGGTTGAGTGTTTTCATCCCACATCAATCTTCTTCTTTTTTTGGTTAATAGGAGACATATATTAAACTAGGGAGCCAAACTGGCAAAATTCATGGCTGAAAGCCTACAATAGGTAGTCCCATTGACATCTTTACACAGCAGGTCCTTAACAAAGGGAGGGGCAGAAACAAAATTACAAAAATCTTCCCCCAGCATGCATCCGTTCTTTGCAAGGGCATCAGCACAATGATTTGCTTCTCTAAACACGTGATTCACCCTGGCCAGAGGGATTCCTCTTAGCAGCGACCTACAATCAACCAATAGAGATGTATACGCAGCATTAGAGTGGGAATTAGAATTAATCAAATCCACAACAGCACGCGCATCTAATTCAACTTCTAGGTTCTGAATACCAAGTTGTGCAGCTAGCGTCAATCCATCCCTAAGGGCCCAAAAATCAGATAAGATGCTGGTACCAAATCCGATAGTCCTCGAAAAGCCCTTAACCCAATTTCCAGAGCTATCTCTAATAAGACCTCCTCCCCCAGCTTTACCCGGGTTCCCCATTGAAGCCCCATCAGTATTAAGTTTAAACCACCCATCTGGAGGTTTATTCCACCTTATAGTCACAACCACCACACTTCTCTGCATCTTCCTTTTTCCAACACAGAAAAAATACTCCAAGGCCTGACTGCTACATTGTTTATGCAAGCTGGGATTCAGAGTTGTATTCTCAAAAACAACTCGGTTCCTATGTTTCCAAAGACACAATAAGGCAAAAGGAAAAATGTAAGACCAGGGAGAAAGAGAGTAGTGATCCTCCTTACTTTGACAGTTGATCTTAAGCCAGTCATATAAATCACTATTAAAAGAGTTCACAAGAGATGCAGGGACACGGACCTTATGCCAAAACTCACGAGGATAAACACAATCTCTCAGCAAATGGCTAACAGATTCTATATGACTTCTGCATAATGGGCACATTCTCTCACAATTGATGCCCCTAAATGCTAACACATCCCTCACAGGCACGCTATTATGCATAATTAGCCAAATGAAATTGACAATTTTTGGGAGCATGTCTAACTTCCATATCCATTGCCCTTGAAAAACATGATTCTGAACTTGAGAAATGTTGGCAAGGTCATAAGCTGATTTAGTATGAAAATCACCATCCTTTGAGAATTTCCATATAATGGTATCTTCAGCTCTCCCTAACTGCTGACAAGGAATTGCTCTAATCTTGTCTTTAGTGGCCTGAGGTATCTCAAAAGAAATGGCATCCCATCTCCACCCTCGTCCTCCACTACACAACATGTCAGTAACCACCATATCTGGCTCAAACCTTGTCAGAGGGCCTTCCACTAGCTCCCTTAAGGACTCCCCCTTGACCCAACAGTCAGACCAGACTTTGATCCTGGCACCATTACCAACACCCCAGCAAATGCCTTGGGCAAAGGTTTGGAAGCCAAGTTTAACTGCTGTCCAATTAGGGGAAGCAGGCAGTTTGTCGAGCTCTCTAGACCTTCTCCTATCTTCTGAGCAGTACTTCCTCAATATCACTTTGGACCACAAAGCATCCTTTTCTTGATTCATTCTCCAGTTTAACTTGGCCAAAAGAGCAATATTCCTCACCCTCGCTGCTTGGATTCCCAAACCTCCATTCTCCTTATCTGTTATAATCTTACTCCATCCGACCAAGTGAAGCTTCCTCTTCTCATTGGTGCTTCCCCATAGGAAATCTCTATTAATTTTGTCCAATTTATCACACAAATGGATCAGTAGAACTCTACCCTGCATGACATGATTAGGAATAGCAACCATGACTGATTTCACTAGTACCGCTCTTCCAGCAAAGGATAAGAAATGAGTTTTCCACCCTACTAATTTATTCATTACTCTCTCCGCAATGAAGTTTAGCTGATTCCTCACTGCACCTCTGTGTTTGATAGGAAAACCAAGATGATTGCCGATGTTGGTTGTGGCTTGGATGCACAAACTTTCACAAACTTCCTCTCTGACTTCCAAATCAACATTTGGATTGAAATAAATTTTGGACTTCTCAAGGTTGAGCTTTTGGCCAGATTCAATACAGAATTTGCACAACACTTTTAAGACCACCGCACAAGCTTCTTTATCCACCTTGGCAAACAAAATTAAATCATCCGCAAAGAATAAATGAGAGATGCCTACATTATCCCGGGAGGCTTTTAAGGGTTCCCACAGTCTTTCAACACATTTCTGCTCAATTAAATGGCCAAGGTACTCCATGCACAAAATAAATATATAGGGGGAGAGAGGGTCCCCATGTCTGATTCCCCTTGAGGGAGCAAAAGACTCTAAAGCCCCTCCATTGTACAAAATTGAAACCTTAGTTGTGGAAATGCAGCTCATAATCACTTTGATAAGGTTCTGAGGAAATTTAAAAGCTTGAAGCACTTTGTGGATGAAACTCCACTCCAATCTATCATAGGCTTTCTCCAAATCAACTTTTATAGCCATATATCCCTCTGTCCCTTTCTTCCTATCCAAAGTATAGAATAACTCTTGCGCAATCACCACATTATCAATGCTTTTCCTATCGGGAACAAAGGCCGCCTGTATAGGAGATACCAGCTTGCTGATAAGAGGTCTAATTCTCCCAACTATAATCTTTGAATCAATTTTGTACACCGTATTACATGGGCTAATGGGCCTATAATTATTCAGAGATTCAGGGTACTGACATTTCGGGATGAGAGTGATGAGAGTTTCGTTGAGGTATTCAGGGATAACTCCACAATTAAAGGCAAAAGTAACCACCGAGCACACTGATCTTCCAACCTCTGACCAAAAACGCTGAAAGAAGCTAGCATGTAACCCGTTTGGGGCGTTGAACGGTTTTAGAGCCCAATGCCCATTTCTAACATCTTCCTCAGTAACAACCCTACCAATCCAGTCTTGATCCTCTTCTGTGAAAAAGCAGCAAGAAAAATGAGATATTGAGGAAGAGATGGAGGCCATATCTAACCTAGTAGTGTAGAGAGTCTCAAACCCATCAAGAATATTGCATTTTAAGATCTTCCTCATCAGCAATCCATTCCCCTCTCCCATCCTTAATACACCTAATTTTATTTTGATGTCTCCTAATCACAGTGGAGATGTGAAAATAAGATGTATTACGATCCCCATAAGTGGCTGCATTCAATCTTGACTTTAAAGCCCAATATTCTTCTTCTTGTAGCAGATTTGAAGAGTATTCATCTAATAATTGTTTCTCCAGGCCAACCAAAAATTCATTAGGCCTATTCGCTAAGGCTTTTTGAGCTCCACTCAATCTAGCCAAAACCTTCCTTTTCCTAGCAAAAAGATTGCCAAACACCTCATGGTTCCATTCCTTAGCTCTTACAGTGAAGCTAGAAACGGCCAAGGGTAGGGGTTATTTCCAAACCACGCATCTTTCACAAGTCTAGGCAGGGATGGACCCAGGTGGGGGCCTAAAGGGGCCTAGGCCCCCTCGGGCCCAAAAAAAAAAAAAAAAAAAAAAATTTAGTATGTAAACCTTTCAAAAAAAAAAAAGAACAGGGGGCTTGGGCCCCCCTTGGTTTTTAGCTCTTGCCCCCATGGTTTTTAGCTTAGCCCCCCTCACCTCAACCCAGCCGGCCAGCCCAAAGGCAAGAGCCCATGAAAACCTTAAAAAAAAAAAAAAAAAAAAAAAAAGAAGAAGAAAACCCAGCTTTGACTCGAAGACTCCAAAACCAAACGACCAAACGAAAAAGCCAAAAACGAAGGGAAAAAAGAAAAAAGAAAAGAAAGGAAAGGGGGAGGCGAGACAGAGAAAGTGAGAGGCGAAAGAGCTGTGACGCCGCCTGCCGCCCACACTATGACACCGCTACTCAGCCCAGCGAGCTGTCCACGCCCACGCCAAGGCTAAGAGAGCTATCCACGCCACCACGCGAGATGCCGAGACCCATCTTTTCGCCGCCGCCGATTGCTCGACCTTTCCAGCCCAGCCCAGCTTCGTTGCCCCACTGCTCCAGCCTTCACAATTCATAGGTATTTAATCTATCATTTCCTTCAAAACCTAATAAAATGTTTGTGAATCTCAGAATTTAACAATCTGTGCTTGTGGACTTTTGGTGTTTGTGTTTTTACTGATAAGTGATGAACTGATGTTGGTGATTGTGAATTGAATCTGTGCTGCCTGTGGTGTGTTTTTTTTTTTTTTTTTGTGGGCTTTTTGGCTTTGTGACTCTCTATCACTCTGTGCTTGTGACTCTCTCTCTTGTATTATATAGATAAGAAAGATATAGAGAGAGTAGAGTTTGTAGAGATTACTCAAATTAGAGAATATATTAGTGTAGATAGTGTTTGTTCTTTGTTGACTGGTAGTTGGGCATAATAGGAACAAGTAACAGGAAAAAAAAAAAAGAAGGAAAAGTTAAGAAAAGTTTTTGTTAATAGTGCAGAACAAATTTATAGTGTCGGTAGTGGGATTGGGTCAGTGGGATAGTGCAACACAAAGACAAAGAGATAAATAAAGGTAGACCAAAGACAAAAAGAAAAAAAAAATCATATAATTAAGAAAATTGTCACACAAATTTAAGAAAATAACAGTGATTCACTTGTGGCCTATTGTTAACTCATAATGCTAAATTAGATAAATTTATAAGTTGAAAAGAAGTGAGAAATACTAAATTTATAATTAAATGTATCATACATATTACCTAGATTCTAGTATTTGTCTTTAGTTTGTAACAACAACCGTTTGTGAGATAATATATATGATTTTTATTTTATTTGTAGATCATGAAAAAATTAACTACAATGCTCGATTTTTTTCAAAAGAAAAAATTCAAATTCTTCTGAAGTCAATGTGAGATTGCCAACAATTATTGTTGCTATTCCAATTCTAGAAAATGTGAATGCGTATTTTGCTATTTCAATGATTTTTGGATATTTTTCTTGGTTGATAATTTATTAATACTATATGGATGCATATTTGAATTTTTTTTTTCGCTTATCTTTGGCCCCCTAGCTTAAAATCCTGAGTCCGTCCTTGAGTCTAGGGAAATCAGGGTGCATAAGCCACATAGTTTGAAACCTAAAAGGTTTATTCCGGTGGTTAAAATTAGGCCTGCTTAACTCAATCATAATAGGGTAATGGTCTGAGAAAGTTTTAGGTAAGTGGGTCACAACAGCTTATGATGAAAACATCTATTGTGTACTAGATAATTATAGAGAAACATCCCTAAAATATCACTATATAAGACTTAGCGTATGTTTGGGTAACGCTGAACGCGTCTAGTGTTCAGCGTTTTCCCTTCTTCTTTTTTCAACTGCCCGCATCTGTCCTTTAGGAGACAAAAGTCACAGTGCGTGTACAGTGTGCGCACTGTTCACGTACTTTTTAGTAATTTTTTAATTAAAAGTGGGTCTCACGATACTATTTACATATTTAAAAATTATTTTACTACAATATTTTCAATTTTTAGTTTTCAACTGTATCCAAACGGACCCTTAAAAGAGATGAAAAAAAAGACATTACCACATAAAAATCACATAAATTTAGAGAACCTTCAAACTAATCTGGATAAGAATACACATGGATTTGAAGACAATAATTAATTGAAAAATAAAGAAGAAACTTGTTAGAGCTCATGGATATGAACTTTCACAACCAAAGCTACATTAAAGAGCATGCGGAATTGCGTACACCATAAGCCAAGTAATGAATAAAAGTGATGATCGTGATCGATAGCCAGATGGAAAAATGGGATCTGAATCTGATAACTGACAAAACACAACAACACTCGAATGGATTTTGATTTACGTTTTACCTGCCCACGCCTTATTTATGGACTTACGTGGTCTAAGTCCATGCACAGCACCTCTTCTTCTTTCAAGTTTCAACTACCTGTCTCCCTCAGTCATATCATATCAAGCTTAATTAATTAGTTCAACTTAATTATTTTTACTTTTTGATAAGTCAAATCAGTTATATTCTATCTATATTAAAAAGAGAGCCTAACTTTCAATTTGATCATATGAAATCCAATGTACCTTGCGTCACTAAGGATGCAAGTTTGATTAAGAGTACGTTTAAATACAGCTGAAAATTAAAAATATTGTAGTAAAATAATTTTTAAATATGTAAATAATAACATGAGACTCACTTTTAATTAAAAAATTACTAAAAAGTATGTGAACAGTGCGCGCACTGTGCACGCACTGTGACTTTTGTCTCTTAAAGGACAGATGTGGGCAGTTGAAAAAAAAAAAAAAAAAAAAAAGAAGAAGTAGAAGGGAAAACACAAAACGCTGGACGCGTTCAACGTTACCCAAACATACACTAAAATTTCCAGCGTTCAGCGTTACCCTAACATACGCTAAAATTTACTTATTTTGTTAGAATTGAAAATTTTTTATTGAAAGTACGATAGATAAAAATAAAAATTAACTGAAATAGTACAGTGAGACCCGTAAATAATATCAAAAAGTACAGTGAGATCCATAAATAATAGTAAAATTAAGCTAAATAGTAAAATAAACTGACTTTTTAATTTAGAGTCGAACACATGCTGAGAAGAAAAGTTTATGAACATATATTTTGACATGTACTATTTTGCAATTAACTTATTTAGAAGTCCAGTAATTAATAAATTATCTATAGCCAAATACTAGTGGTAAACCAATGTCTATATGGTGCAATCCAATCATAAAATAAATGATATTCTCTTTTGTTTTGTCTAGAATCTTATAAATCAGATTTGTTTAACCTAATTAATTAGTTAAGTAGATATTTACATTAATTATTCAGATCTAAGTTAAATTCATACAATTATATTACTTAGTGTAGAAAAGTAAAGAAGACAGTAAAACGAGGATCTAGGAAAACCAATAAAACCAACAGTTTCAAGGTAAAAAACCTGAAAATAATTTAACCTAACTATCCTCAAGATAAATAAATCCACTATGGTATAATTTAAGTTTACAATAGATTTAAACCCTAAATCTAAAGCTACCTCTTGTAGAACTTACTAGCATTACCACGTGCAGCTCCAACTCCACGGACTCTTCTATCTTGAATTTGTTGAACACAAACTTGCATGTTTGTGACTTTGAGATTCCACTTAAAGGTTTCAGATCACCATCAGTAGTAGATTTTTATGCAGCAACTTGTTTCCACTAGTTCTTGATTGTAGATCTCGTTCCGATAGATGCTTGTAGAGTTAAAAAATTACAGAAACCTCACAGATCTCATAGGAGTAACTCATAAGACTTCCAAGAGTTTTAAAGCGTAATTAGGGTTTTCCTTTTATACCTAGTAGTGTTGGACTGAAATCTTAAACATTTTCACAAGCTTGGGCCTAATTTAAAATCTGCAAAACACGATTTTCGATTGGTCGAACCTATCTTTCGATCAATCAAGGTTCATAGTAGCTTGCTTCTTCCTTCTGCAGCTTGACAGTTCTTGAATTTTGACTTGAACAATTTTGAGCAATGTCTAACACCTAATCTAGACAAGTTTTTGTTCTCAGTTTGCCTACATATATAAATTAAGAATCTAAACATTTAATCCTAAATATTTAGAATCCAACATATTCAATTCCCTTCTCACACAAAAGAAAAAAAAAATTTGATACATATTCACTATAAATGAGATATTTCACTTATATTTCATTCTTATTTTTATTTTGTGCGCATACATATTTTTTCTTTTGATATAAAGAAAAAATGTTTTATTTTTTCCATACTATTTCTTTTTTTATCCATGGAACACTTGGAAATTAAATTCTACATACAGACCAATCCGTAGTAAATGGAACTTCAAAACTCCAAATTCACAATACATTTTTCACGTGCATTAAAGCTTGATCCTAGATGTTCACTCATTGTGTTCTTATAATATATTTTTAAAAAGTTGAATTTTATAATTTGATAACAACAATGGATAATATGAAAATTTAAACTTTAAGCGTCTCAGTTAGAAACTAAAAAGTTGAGATATAACTTAGATAGCCTTAAAATATATTTTTGGATCATGCTAATGAGTATCCTTAGGCCATTAATTAATAATCTATTTTAAGAAAATTTTGATACGAGAAATAAAAATGATAACTTTTTATTATCAGATCAAGACACCAATTGTTTTTTGATATAGATGATGATTAAACCCCAAATCTCTTATTCAACTATTAGATATTTTACCAATTGAGTTAATTGAAACCCATGAAAATTGGGAGTATTCCTACATGCACTTAACCACAATGCATAACACTTTATAATATAAGGAAAAGAATTATGAGCTTTTTTGATAATGATGAATTATGAGCTTGGGGATGAAAATAAATAGCCCATCTTGACTCTAAATTAAAAAGTTAATTTATTTTATTATACAGTTTATTTTTGTAATTTATGAGCTTTAGTATACTTTTTGCTATTATTTATAGATTTTATTGTACTATTTCAAGTATCTATTATTTTTATTTACAATACTTTTAACCAAAAAAAAATTCGTTTTAGCAAAATAAGCTATTCAAATCTTTTATATATATATATATATAAATTTTTTTTTTTTTTTTTAACCTATGAAAAAGAAATTAACTCAGCTTTGTTTTACTGTAGTGTTGGATTTTGGCTATTAAATGCATTGGGTAGCGAGATACTTGCGACTTCCAAATCTGACAGTACTTTGTGAAATTCACTCGTGCAAACCAGCTGTACACAAAGAGGATTCTGAGGGGACGTGGACTAGGCAATGCCATTGGCTGCATCTTCTACAGGTAGACCCTACTTTTCTTTCACTGATCGCAGCTCAGTAATGTCACTTCATCTGCTATACATCATTGCTTCTTTGCCACTTTATTCTCCCCAATCATACCATTGGAGTGGGTGGGAGTATTTTAATTACAATAAACAGGTATATATACTTTCATTTTCTTTTTGCTTCTTCCTCTTCCATTATTGTACCATTGCAAACGTATGTTATATACTTCTTTTGGTAGAGGCAACAAAAAAATTATTCAATAGGTATAGAATCACAATATAAGTTACAATGATTCTCAAAAAAAAAATATATATATATATATAAGTTACAATAAAATTACTGTAATTTAAAAGTGTTTTAAATTATTATTGATAGGATAATTAAATTTCGTTAATATAAACCATATGCAGGGGTGGCCCAACATAATTTGAAGTTGTGAAAAATTTATGCGGGGCTTTTAATATGTAAATATTAATTAAACAAAATTATTTAATACTAATTAAATCAAGGTTAATTTGATACATTAAATATATAATTTGATGATTAATGCCAATCAAACTAATGTTAATTTTATATAAAGAATTGAATATCATAGTTGGTGGGTTCCAGTTAGCTCTACTGGTAAAGTCTCTGATGGTTGTATAAGAGATCTGAGATTCAATCCTCGCCTATACCAAACACTGACTGGTGTCTTGGTCTGATAATAAAGAGCTATTATTAGGAGCGGACACTATAAATTGAAACTCTCTCAAAAAATATCATAGTTGAACCATAAATATTAATAAAAAGAAATAAAAATATATTATAATTAAAAAAGATATTTTATTTTGAATATACAACGATGCATAGTTAAGTAAAGTTGTAATTTAATTTTTAATTTTATATTTGGTTTTTAAGAGAGAGAGATAGATATTATTTGGTGTGTAGCTTTGTAAGATATGAGTTTACAAAAGTTAAAGTCTCAAATTTTTAGGAGAGATTAATCTATAATTGATGATTTAACATATTTGTAACATTTATTTTTGAAACATTTTAGGGTGGAAAAATGTGCTAAAAGCATTATAAAATATTCACAATATGATGTGACATTAACTCTTATTAATGAAATTCATCCATTTAACTAATGAATGTTTAAATGACTTTTTTATGATTAGCAACATGACAATTTGTAAGCTAATAGTAAAATTTATAATATCCTTGACATCACTAATAAAAAAAAAAATGCACAACCTTTAAAAAATATATATAATTTTATAAAAATTTGGGCTTTTAACCATAGGATGTGGGGCATTTTTCTCTAAGGTGATTTTTTTTTTGGGTGGGGCTTTAGGCCTAGGCCTACGCCTAACTTGCCTAGGCCTTGGGCCGGGCTATATGGAGAATCAAATAATAATCTGTTTATAAAAAAATCAATAATAATCAATCAATTTAACAATTATGAAATTTATTTATTGTAAAAACATTAATCCAAATTATTTAGAAGTATTCTAAAACTATTATCTTTCACTAATAATTTGTTAAGAACTTTGTAATTCAATTGATTAACACATTTTCATGTTTAAGACATTTAAAAATTCATATTTCTACCTTCCTAATTATCAAATTATGAAAAAGATAAATTTAAATACAATAATTTAGATACGTATTGTTTTTTAGATTTATCTCTTAAAATTTAGTCATATGATTGCTTAAATAGAAATATACTTTTATCTTTTGAAAAAAAAAATCATGTAATTGACTTTTAAAAGGTAAATTTAAGTAACTTAAAAATCGTTTAATAAATTTTTTTTAATAATAATGTTTAAGTATTATAAAAATGTGTGAGAGTTAAAAAATATTATAAATATACGTTTTGTATTGTTTTATCACTAAAAACTTAAATAACAGTAGCAAACCGCAATCAATTGCTGCCCGGCATCCAAAAGAAAAAAGAAAAAGAAAAAGAAGGAAATAAATTCTACAGGACCTGATACTTTCGAGATGTGTGCATCAAAGAAAGAATAATCTAAGCTATTGATTAAGGTAATCAAAATTAGAGGAAGCCACACTGTTACCTATGACACGTGGCTATGAAAGAACGCCGCCAGGAACTTTTTGTGAACATGACGTCAACATTATAGTGATTTACAATTTCCGAAGAACCAATGCGTGTCTAGGAGTGTGGACACAGAACACAGCTAGCTGTCGCCATACGTGTGCTTCTCCACGTTTTTTATTCTTCATGAAGCCACTGCCGCACGTGTGGCTCGCTTCACACTTTCCTTGTAGTTAAAAGTTTGAGAGATACTGCTACTTTAATATTTTTACAATATTTTCACAATAAATTATAAGTGGTTAGTTGTTATTGGTTCCAATTTGAACTTAACACTAAGATTACTTTTTTGGCCCAACAATGACAACTAGTAAAAACTTGTCACTTAAAATTTATTGTGAAAATATTGTGAAAATGTGACATATCATTTCTCTTAAAGTTAACCATTTTTAATTTTTAATTTATTGTTTGGGAATAGATAATTTTATGGATAAGGGACAAATAAGAATTTTCAATTAAAATAAACACTAACTAAATTACAGTTTTCAAAGAAAAATATAGCTTTTAAGTTATTTTCATTTTGATCTATTAAATTTGGGATTTTTTTTTTCTTTTAATCCACTAAATTTGATTACATTTTTTAAATAGTCTTATTTATCTTTGTAATAAATTTGACTTTTAGATATCACTAAAATGAATGATGCCATTTTTTTATTTATTTTATTTTTATTTCTCTTAGGGGCCATATTAGTAATGGAAATAAACAGAAACAACATTTTCACATAAGAATTGAAAATCCAAACTTGAAGGTATAAAAGTGTATTTTAGTTTAAAATCAATTAGAGAGTGGTTTGTAAACAAATCTTTTATCCTATAATGATGTTATTTTTGTTTCGGCAGTAATATTTTCTAGAAAATGAGTCATTTTTCAAAAAAATATTTTCTATAAAACTATCAAATATTTTCTATATTTGATGGTAACTTTAAATGAGTTGGAAAATAGTCTCATAACTTCCTTTATTTGGTTTGTAGGGAGATAGTGTTGTTTTCCAAAAAATATTTGTGGAAAATAATCTCTAAAAAAAACAATAATTTTTCTATTGACTAAAAATAGTTTTCCTTTAACTTTTTTTTTTTTTATACTAGAAAACATGAAAAGCTATTTTCACACAAGGTTTTTCATCAAAACAAATGGAGCATAAATGTTTCAAATATTCTCCAATTACAATCTAGCACACTTTATTTCCTTACAAACTAACCAAATTTGAAAATGAAAAATAATCAAACATATGAACATAAATTGAATACCAAAAGTTGAACATAGGATTTTTATTCTGAGCAATATTACCCGCTAAATAGTATGCTTTTTTTAGAAGACAACAAATCAAATTGTTGAATTTAAATATTTTTGCAAGTTGCAAAAGATAATAATGTTTTTACTGAATTGGTCTATATTATCATGTGATTGAATTTAATTGAAAAATCTAAAATACGACTATTAAGAAATCTAACTTAAGTTTTGTTCAAAACTTTATATGATTTTTTCCCCTTATAAAAAAGATGTCTAAACTGGACTTGTCTGGATCGGAGTTGTATGGGTAGGAAATTAAAGGAGACTTTCAGCGTTTATTAAAAAATAATTCATAATCTCCCAAAGAAAAATCAATCTTAATTTGAGATCCTATAGCTAGTTAGGAAGTATTGACATTGGGGCATAGGCTATAATAAGATGGCAACAAGTTATCTACTAATAATTTCTTTTGGGTATTTCATAGTTTCTGATTTTTTATTTGTTAAATATAAAATAAAAATTTTTAGTAATTTTTATGCTAAATGTGCAATAAAAATAAAATAAAATTACATGTTTTTTTTAAAAAATATTTCATTAAATTAAAAAAAAAATTGAGACAAAAAAATGAAAAAGTAAAAAGCTTTTTTCTGAAAAGATTATGTTAGTCAAAACTTTACTTTAACAATAAGTTGAAATAAGCTTACAACCAATAAACTAGTCGGTCTCTAATCCAAATATCATACCAAAAGAAAAATATCATTAAAAAATAAAAAAAATGTTAAGTTTACAATATTTTTATAAAAAATTTTAAGTGATAAGTTGTTATTAGCTGTTACAATAGACAAAAATATAATTTAAGTTATATATTTAAATTAAAACCAATACTAACTTATTATTTATAATTTATTCTAAATACATGAAAATATTATGAACGTGTTCAACTTCAACCACCCATTCAATTTTGATACAGAGCACTTTGGCCGGGAACAAAAACAAAATTTCAAAAAGGGTACGAAAAAAAAAAAATCAATGAGGGGAACCCAGAGGACCCGTCTCATTTGTCTTTGTTTGGTCCACTATGGCATTATTACGGAAAATCTGATTGTCAGTGCTGGTTGCACTTGAGGATTGAGCACTTTTTTGCCACAAAACAAAAAGAAAGGACTAAAATGGTTGTCCTAAAAAGAAGCAAATATTAATAATTTAATATACGATTGTCTTTGAATTTGTAAGTACCAATCAGGTCCACTACTCCACCGTCCACCATTATATGATCGTCGGTTTGCTAATTTTCTTTTGAATTACAAGTACCCGTTGAATCGTCCTTTTATGCTACATACTGTGTTTGCAGTTTGCTCCAGTATTTCAAATGGCAGTACCAAATTGAAAATTGGCTTTGTCTTTACACTGCATGTAAAGTTAACAAGTAACGTATGGTGCTCAAATGGCTGTACCAAGTAATAATGTGTCTGCACTTTGCACCAATTCTTGGCATGGCAAAGTTAACATATGGTGCTCGAGCCTCAAGGTGCCTGTAGGAATTCAATAATCTACTCTTCTATGATATGGTAACATTTTTTATTTATTTTTTTATAGCAAGAAGTACCGGTTTACCTTCAGTCACGTAATTATCAAACTAAATCTACTACTAAAGAAAGCAGAGGAAGAATATTGCATCTAAAATGTTAAATGTTTTTTTCCCCATGCACCCTAACATTTATTTATGAGATTTATGTAAACAACATATATAGGCATCGAATCATCTATTAGGTATATTAGGCGTAGAATATAAAATTTAGAAACACTAGAGTACATTTAGATACTGTTTATTTTGCTAAAACTGAAAAATTATTGTTGAAAGTAATGCAGATAAAGGTAAAAGTTAGTTGAAATAATACAGTGGAGCTCATAAATAATACCAAAAAATGCAGTGAGACTCATAAATAATAGCAAAAATAGACTGAATAGTAAAATAATTTTAATTTTTCATCTCAATCCAAACACACACAATATCCTAAATTTTCATACGAGACTAAAACCATTGCACATTCATCCTGCCTTTTGCATATTGGGATCTGTAACTTGTTTATCCCTCCCAACCCCCAAGTCTCAAGGCAGTCAGGCTGTTTTCAGCTCTTATATAATTGTTGTAGAATCAATTTGCAAGGTTGATGTCCCCAAAGACGTAATAAGGGCGATAGGAATGGGATTAGCAAACAAATTTTAGACAAAGGAGGATGTATTGGCTATGACCTCAGAATAAGTGAAGTGGAGAATTTGGTTCCGATTCTCTAATGGAAAAAACCGGATATATCACTATGTGCAATTGTTGACTGTTAAATTAAATATTAAATAGGAGTTCAAGGCCCAAATGAGGATGAGGATTGTGGATTGAACTCTCAATTGGAGTTAATTAGTGCATTTGCATTAACTAATTGAAGAAGTTAGAATTAGGATATTGGAAAGTAGTTCAGCTACACCAAATTGGGACATAAACCAGTTAACACTCTTTGTGACATGTATTAGATTAATTTTGTTTTAAAAGTTTTTGCTTACAACAAGTGGGGAAGAGGGTTTAAAACCAAGTTCTCATTCACATAAGAATCCAACAATGCCATTAAAGTAAAGAGACTAGTAGCTATTTTTGTTTTCAAAAGTTGATATGAGCCTTATTTTCAAGCTGAATGCTTGTGGGATCTACTATCATGTGGAAGGAGGGAGTATTACGTTACTATACTAAATGTCTGTTTGGAAATAGCTTATTTAGCTGAAATTGAATTTTTTTTTGGGCTGAAAGTACAGTATATAAAGCTAAAAACTGGTTGAAATAGACAATGAGACCCATAAATAGTACCAAAATTGTAATGGGGCTTATGAATAGCAGTAAAAATAAGTTAAATGGTAAAAAAACTGTCTTTTTAAGCCAATACCAAACACATCTTAAGAGCATTCACAATGGGTCAGGGATATACCAAATGTAACAAAAATTTAGCATTCAGGTCCAATTTGTTAAGGCATATGTGTTTCATATGTTAGGAACATATGTCACTATTTTATGTAATTGACTAATCTTTTGACAAAACACACTTTACTTATATTTGGGTAGATCTAGGATGTGTTTAATGCTTCAAGAAACCTTGTTTCAAGACCAAGTATTAAAGTCATGCAAGTCTGTTCAAGATTTAAGTGTGAAAAGTTCTTTTCATTAAAGCTTGATAGCTAGTTTGACAGCTAGCATCTATCAAGCCTTGAAGAGCTGTTCTAGCCCGTGGCTGGACAGCAGCTCGATAGATAGGATATCTGTCAAGGTTAATGAAACTTAGTTTTTCTGGACTGTTTTTCATCCAATCTATGAGTATGTGTTTGGACTTTCTTTTCTCACAACTCTAAACATATATAAGGATTATTTTAAGGGCTGTAATAGGTTACACAGTAGAGAGCACAATTGCACAAGAGCATAATTCATCAAGTGTGACCAGAAACCAAGTTTACCTTAGTTCTTGAAGTTGCTGTGTTTGTACACCATAGGGTTTTGTGACCAAGCAACTTCGTGATCTTCATATGTTGAAGAACATAAGAACTTTGCAGCCAACTTCATTATCTAGTTGGTGATCGAAGTTGCGTACTGGGATCCGCACAATTGATTAGTCACGTATTGGGAGCCGTGCATTCAAAGGAGAGATTGTTACTACATAACAAGTCCAATTGGGTATTGGGGTAAGGGTTCAACTGTAGGTTGATATAAGGTACTAGGATTCCTTTACTTGTAACCGCTTGTTTTGATAATAGTGGATTCTCGGGAGTGGTGACCTTAAAATCACCCGGTGGGGTTTTGTTGTGCTGGTTTTCCTCATTCGTAAACAAATCACTATGTCTATTTATTTTTCGTTGCATACTTTAGTTAATTGGTGATTTGTTTATGCTACCACGTATTCTTGTATGTTAATTTGATTAATTAATAAACTTGACTAATTAATCAATTAATTTATTACAAGGGGTTAATACATTTTTGGCCTATCACAATTTGTCTCAACAGCTGAAAAGGCTAAACATGGAAAAATGTAAATTTCTTTGGCATAGTGCTATAGTACTATCGTAAATGTATGATGATACTGTAACATTTTGCCAAAACAAAATTTTAATATTTTAATATTGTTTATTCTTTCTCTCTCCTTTGTGTCATACTCTTTCTTTCTCAACTCTCTCTTTCCTTATCTTAGATTCTCAGTATTTTGTCTCCCTCTCTCTTTGTGACTTCTCTCATCTCTCACTCTCTCTTTGTGCTGGTGGTTGGACCTCCACATCGGTAAGAAGTAGAGGCGGCCCAACAAAGAGGCGAAGTAGTGGTATCTTTCTTTCCATTATGAACGACATGCTTCGCTTGCTGCCTCCTCGTGTCCACTAGCGCTCCTGTCCAGAGCGAAGAGAAGGCGAAAAAGCGCCGCCCAAGTGGGTTGCGATTCGAGTCGTGAGTCGGATTTGGTGGTGATTGTAGCCTGGGCCGTGAGTTGAATCTAGTGGGTTAGGTGATAGGATCTTGGGTGTTGGTTATTTGATGGTGGGTTTGGAATTTTGGGTTCTTCTAGGTTTTGTGTTTTGTGTTTTTTTTTTTCCTTCCGTTGTGAATGATGCCTAAAGGAAGAGGTGGGTATAGGTTTGATATGGATGGTGGCTGCATTTTATCTTTGCTCTTTCTTTCTTTGTGAGTATGGCTGAATTGGCATTGATGAGAAAAAAAAAATCAAGGTTTTTTTCAAGTTGCAGGCGTGTATTAGTGGGTGGTTGTTCTGGGTTTGGGTTGGTGGTGGGTGGATGAGAAAGAGGGAAAAACAGAGAGACGGAGAACAGAGATGAAGAGAGAAGAGAGAAGAGAGAAGAGAGAGATTTTTATATTATTTTATTGTGTAATTTATATTATTTTAATATGTTGTATGAAAAAATAGAATATGGGATATTGGGTGTATTGTAAAATGGTATGGTATAATATATAAAGTAATTTTTTGAGATGGTAAAATATAATATAATAAAATTTCCGGATGAGAATGCTCTAAGTAATAATAATAATAATAAGTATCTTCTAAAAAAAAGAAAAAGAAAGAAGTAACTAATAAGTAATAAATACTCCTCAAATCCCATGTTAGCCCATTTATTTAGAATAATTTTGGGCCTCGTGAAACTTGTCTATTTATTCTGTCTCATTGTCAAAGGCTAATGGTTTTTAACCATTAGGCCATAGGCCCAAAGCAAAAGCCCCAATCTCCATCTTTGGGTTTTTTTATAAAAATTTTAGGGCTATGCCCGACGAGCGTAGTTAATTTATTAAAAAGCAAAGGGCTAACAAGGCGATAAGCATACCGTTATGGCGGTATCGATATATAACAACCAACAATGTCCATATACAGTTAAAACAGTTATGGTTTGGACCGTTGCGCCTCCGAACCTGGTCCCACAGTTCACAATTTTCCTTGAACTACTTTGTTTTCGTGAAAAAAGAGTTGGCTTGCCTTTACGCAATTCCATGGAATCCAAAACTTACCAAAAAATGCGAACAAATTTAGCATGGCATTCCATGATTCCTTCTGTTCTTCACCAACGTTGCTTCTGTCTTTCCTTTCCTTCTCCTCCTTCTTATTCTTCCATGCTCTGTTCCAATATTCTGTCCTCTCCTCGTGCTTTGTACTATCCCAGAGCTTTTTCGCTTACAATGCCTTCGTTTTCTTCGGTTTTTTTTTTCCATCAACTCGTGCACACTTTACTTCGATGTTGGCACTATTTTCTCGAATTCTCAACCGGGTTTCCATTGTCTTTGTAGCTAAAGGGTCAATTCCCCAACAATTCTCATTGTTTCTCTGAGGATTTGCTTTGTTACCTTCATACTTTTCAGCCATTTCTTCTATCTTTCTACCATTTTGTTGCTGATTTCTTCCCATTTAGTATTTAAATTGTATGAGGTTTACCCCATTTGATCAATGAGATTTAGCTAAGTTCATGAAATCTTGAGTTTTGTCAGTTTTCATGCTCCAATGTATTTCCAATCCTCGAAAAAAATCTCTTTTTCCCATCCTCATATCTACCTGGAAAATTGTTTTGAGTTTCCAAGAATCTTCCATTTTTATGATATTGAAATGATTTGTGAGTTTTTGCTATTTCTTAGCTTCCCCTTCAATTGTTTTGTATGCTATAACTTCAACTAAGTGAAAATCATAGCCTTGCATACCATAAAAGACATATTTAGTATTCTTCTGGTGACACATTTGTTGTTCCTATATGAATACACCAAGGGAAAGATCTAGGGAGATAATTATATCCGGAGTTAATAGAGATGGTGAGGAACCATCGAGTTTAAACAAATCCCAGTCAACGACTGGCGGGACTAAAACTATCCATCCACCTATTGAAAACCATTGGCATCTCCCTCCTCAAGAAAATCAAAAGCCTTCAAATTCTGGCTTCATGTCAATGATTTCTAAACCGCTCAAGTTTCGGGGCTCATTGAAGAAAATTAGAAAGACTAAAAGCTTGCAAATGGTACTCGAAGGAGTTCATGATCCAAAAGATGAGAAACTTGTTGAGGCTTTCCGTAAATTGCTTTTTGTTGATGGTCAGTTCCTGGAAAAGCCCAATGATTATCACACTCTTCTACGGTAATTTTGATTTTCATTGTGACATTCTTACTAGATAGTAGATACTATATACATATTTTCCCATGTTGAAGGAGCTTTTCATGCCAGCGGCGGTGTTGTTAAAGAATAGCGTATGAGACTTATGTTTCAATCTGCATATTAGGATTGGTAATTGTACCATATGATGGCGATTTCCTATGATTTCAGGTTTCTACGAATGAGAGATTTTGATCTTTCAAAAGCAAAGGATGAGTTTCTGAATTATCTTAACTGGCGTGAAAGTTTTGGGGTTGATAAAATTTCCAAGGTGCAATCCAGACAAACTCTTACCATTTTATATACTAGGAATTTGGTTTTTAAATTGTGATGTTTAGTTTGTTTTCCATTGCAAATTTATTATTTTGAGATTCGTGTTTCTCAGTTTCTGGAAAATGATGCAGGAATTTAAGTTTGAGGAGTATGCAAAGGTAAAGATTCACTATCCTCATGGATATCATGGGGTTGATAGATGTGGTAGACCAGTATACATTGAAAGGATTGGGATGGTAAACCTCAATTCCCTACTGCAAGTAACTACCATAGAAAGATTTATTACGTATCATGTGTCAGAACAAGAGAAATCATTAAATTTGAGATACCCTGCATGCTCAATTGCAGCTAAGAGACATATAGCATCCACCACAAGTATCTTGGATGTGAATGGAGTTGTGAGCATTTCTTCTCATATTCTCAGTTTTTACTTGAGTTTATATCCTTCAAGATCAAAGGTTAGCGATCAATCAATTCAAGACTATTTCATAGCAGCAGCTAAATTATTTTAATATTGTTTTTGCTTAGGGAATTTCCAATTTCTCAAAGCCTGCAAGATTTCTTCTTACAGAAATTATGAAGATTGATAGCAATTACTACCCAGAGGTAAGTGCATGAAATTTCACTGTGTCATGCTCATTGTCTTAAATTTTTAGAGTAGTTCCAAGCCTAAAAGAAGAAGAAGAAGAAGAAGAGGGTTCAAGTAGATTGTTGGTCAAATATAAAATTAAGTCATGGCTTATGAAGGTAGAGCCTATAAATTCTGGGAAGGACCATGTAGCCTACCCTAACAACTTGGGCTTAAGGCGCATAGTTGAGTAGAATGTTTGTGCTATGCCAGTCTAAGATTGATGCTCTGTGGGGGACCTATTGACTAGTCAATGCTTGTGAATGCTGAGACCGAGCAAAGATATCCCTACCTATTAGGCACAAGTTAAGCAACTACTTACTTAATAGAAGACAATAACTAAAAAACAATTATATTCACTTGTTAAGCCTTAAATGCAAATTAATTGTACAGCAATTGGCATTTGCTCTGCTGTCAGTTATTGCTATTTTGTTTCATCCTTCTTGATCATTGTGGGTAATGAACTAGCCATTTAGCCAACATTTAGCCACTAATGGTCACTGTAACAAATAAGTTGGGGAGTTATGTGCTGACCCCAAAAAGACACCTTGATTCATGAGTGACCTATAAAGAAGCCGGATGAGTAAACGTGCTCAATGGTCCAATGCAGCTTTATATCAATGAGTTTGTGTGATACTGAAAGTGCTATGAATGTGCAACGTTTTGTGGCTTATGGGATGAGCTTCAATTCAGTAGTAAATACTACTATAGAAAATTTAAATAAAGTATGGTATAAGACTATGTTTGTGACACAGTGAGATTCAGTATTAGGACTATTTGGGAACATCATTGACTGTTGTGATTATACCTTATCAGTTATACTATGAGACATTGAAAAAAAGACAAAGACATAAAACAATTGTAAGTGTAGTATATGTAAGAAAATTGAGCAGGGAAGTAATTAGAAGATTGTTAAACAAGTTAATGAAGAAAGAAAAATCCTCATTTCAATATTCTATCTGCCTAAATAATTTTTTGATGGAATAAAAAAAGGGTAGGAGGGGGTAACCTTACAGAGAAGAATTATATGAATCTTTATTTGATAATTTTCATTAAGGAGGATAGACAAACCGATGCCTGAGAATGTACATGGTGGCTTGTGTGCAATTATACATCATACTAAATTTTGCTCATTGTTATTCTCACAGACTTTAAATAAACTCTTTATCATCAATGCTGGATCTGGGTTTCGGATGCTGTGGAAAGTAATCAAGACCTTTCTAGAACCACGAACAATGTCAAAAATTCAAGTAAGAACTTTTCTTGTCAACTCCTTTTTGGGTAGAGGAAGTCTTTTGCTTCTGGTTTCCTTCTCAAGATTGCAGTGTTTACTTTTACTATGTGATGTTTCAGGTGCTTGGATATGATTATGGTAGTAAACTGCGTGAAGTTATTGATCCAAGGTAAAATGTCTGTGCTCACCTATATGAATTTGAAATATTAGTGCACATGGTTGGTTGATTGCCAGTATATATTTCAGCATATGAATATCTCTAAATAACTTGCTCATGTTGGCTTACTATGTTCTGTTATTCAATTCTGCAGTAGCTTGCCAACTTTTCTGGGTGGGAACTGCACATGTTCTGACTATGGAGGTTGTCTGTTTAGTGACAAAGGACCCTGGAACAATCCAGAGATCGTGGAAATGCTTCAGGTTAACCTCTCAGAGCTCTGGAAGACCTCTTAAAGAGTTATCCTTTGTGGATATTTGACCTTGAGCTACTGTGTCGTCTTAAATTGCTTAAGATAAATGTTTCACTTATTTTTTACAGTCAGTTTCTTCAGCAGAAGATGTATCCGATATTGGAGAAAATGGTGGTGAAGTTTCAGAAGATCCCTTCGAGCAAGTAAGCAACCTTATATTCAAATAATATTAAGATTATAAACAAAGATTTACCCCAACTATCCCCTCTTGTTCCACCCCTGCCCCCCACCCCCCCCCCCCCCCCCCCCCCCCCCCCAACAACACACACACACACACACACACCAATTAACGCCTGAATGAAGGCCCAAGGGTGTAAGAACAATTGCACTGCATCATTTGTATTCCTTGACCTTGTTACGGTGTCTCTTTTACATTACAAAGTGTTGTTAGATCATGGCAGCTATCATCCTTCAATCTGTGCTATCTTAGTTCCCTAAAATTAGCTTAAAGAATTATATGCCTAATATCTGATAAAATAGCTTAAAGATCATCAAAAAGTGTCTTGCTTTACAGGGCCTTAACACCCACTTTCCTATATGGCTATATCTCACATTGTGCTTAATGGCTTCAAAAACTGGCCCTGGTCATATTCTGAAACACACACTACATATAATATTTTTTTTTCAGGGATAAAAAATCTACTATTAAAGGCTCCTCTTAGGGTATACATGATTTCAATTTTGCATCAGGCTTATATGGACTTCACTATGCTAGAATACATTGCATATAATCCCCGTCTTGCTCCATTATGCATTCCAATGATCTTGCTTCCTAGCAGGTTGTTATTTATAATTTATTTGAGATTCATGAATGCAATGTCTTTTGCTCAATTAAATTGTTGACTTCATCTAGTTATTAAAAAAAAAAAAAAAGTGTGATATTCGATAGTCATGATGTTTTCAATCTTTTCAATATATGAAGAAAGCGAAAAAGAATCTAAAATGTCAATTGACCTGCATCGCAAGCAGATTCATATGTAACAAGTAAATAGCCATACTCAGTAGGTTGTTTTCCGTTTATCACGGGAGCAGCTTCCCCCCTCCTCTCGCTTCTGTTCTACTTATGGTTGTGAGAACTGAGAATTAAGACTTAATTTAACTCAATGCAGAGACGAGAAGAGTTAAAAAAAATCCAGGCATTGGAAGCTGCACTTGGAAATGCAAAGACAGTGAGTTATGCAAATACTAGCACATTTATTATCTAAAACCGAAATCATGAGCAGAATTATGTTGATTCTTTCTCTATTTCTTTTTTAATGTCATCAGAAAATTGAGGAACTGGAAACTGCCATAGAGGACACCAAAATGGTGAGTCTCAAAGATGTATAAGGATTGTGTTGCTAGCAATCTATATCAGATCATCTTTTGTTAGACTTACTAATTCTTATTTCTCATAGGTCTTGAAAGGACTTTCACAACTTATAGAAGAGCTGAGATTGAACTTGTGATGTTCGACTATGACAAAACTAATAAAATGATACTATGTCAATTGCCTTCACATTCTCTCTAGACTAGATTGAAGATTGGTGTGACCACTCAGAATTTGAATTTAACAAATGGTATGTCTCATGTGCAAGTACGTTTATAGGCACTTGCAAATGGCTGGAGCTAAAATGGCAATGTTGATGTAAAATAACTAAACTATACTTTTTTCGTTGTCTATTATCGAATGTTAAATATAACTAAATGGTCTTTTTTTATCCTGTTGTATATGTAGAACTTAAAGTTTTTAGTTTTATAATGCATCCAAGTATAATTTTTTTACCCAAACTCGCAGAATTTACAGTTGACTCGTCTTTTGGGTGAGAGAATGTAAGCTTCAAACTTCTTGAAAATGAGTAAGGCCACCAGTAGTCCAGCACTGTTGGGCATGTAAAGTTATGCCACACCAAGTCAATTGATAGAGCATTATAGTTGGTGGAAAATCAAATAAAATCTACTAGACACGAGCTCAAACTTTACGAAGCTCTTCTAATAAAATATAATCAAATAGTATATAGAGTCAAAATTTAACGAGAATGTGTCTTCACTTCAATGAGTGCTTTTATAAAATTTGGATTGAGGGAAGCTATGATAAGGCTCTGATGGTTACTTTTTTCTACTAATTTTATCTATAGTATGAACAAGAAAGAGTGTGTGGGTCGAGAAATTATTCTATATATTGGGTGAATAGTCATGTGGTACTCCAACCAATAAAAAAAATTGTTTCTTATTCATTGCAAACTTTTAGAAGCCACGATCATTGAAACCCAAAATAGTTTATTTCTTGTATTGGTTAGGAGAACCATGTGTACAACAATACAATGAGAGTTTTTTTTTTTTGAGGAAAAAACAATGAGAGAATTGAATCATGTTGGAGCAAGAAAAGAAAAATCTAACAATTGATTCTAACATTTTATGTAGAAAATGATTGAGTTTTGTCATATTTTACCATCCCAAAAAGTTGTTTTATTAATTATATTATACCATTTTACAATACATCTAACATCTCAAAACTCTATTATTTTACCATTTTATTAAAACATTAATTTTTAATCTTTCTTTATTGTTTCTTTCCAACAGTCATTTTTTTTTTCAAATTCCACCACTATTCCAACGGTCACATTTTCAATAGGATAGGCACACTCCACATTTTCAACGGTCACGAATTTTTTTTTTAGAAAGAAACTACCAAATATCAATGTACTCAAACTTGCCAACTTTAAAAATCCACATACATATATTGTCTATCAAACCTGCCAAATATCAATGTAAAATCCACATATATATTTATAGATGCATAATGTATTCAACTTGCAAACTTTAATGATCCACACACACACACATCTATATAAAACTTGCCAATTTATTTATGTTTTTTTTTTTTTTAAGAAAGAATCTGCCAAATATCAATTTACTCAAACTTGCTAACTTTAAAAATCCATATACATTGCTTCAAAAAAAAAAAAAAAAAAAAAAATCCATATACACACATATAAATGCAACCTGCCAAATATCAATGTATTCAACTTGTCAACTTAAAAAATCCACATACAGACATACATACATACATATACACACACACACACACACACACACACACACACACACACACATACATACATGCAACCTGCCAAATATCAATGTATAAATGCTTGTGGGGTGTAGGAGCAAGGGCGGGGTTCAAGTCTCTAGGAGGGAGCTTCACACACATATACACTTAGATTAGGTTAGAGTAGAAATTCTATCTTGTATATATATATATAAAAAAAAAAATTCACACACACATACACACACACACACACACATATATATAGACATGCAACCTGACAAATATCAATGTACTCAACTTGCCAACTTTAAAAATCCACATACATTCTATCTTTGAGTCAAAAAAAAAAAAAAAAAAAATCCACATACATATATAGATGCAATCCACATACATAACTATCAATGTTGTCTTTAGAAGACTCGTACATATATCAAATTACAATAAAACCCCACATGCATAAATCAGACACTTAAGTTCCTATAACTCCCCTTGTAATTGCCATAAATGCTCAATGAAGTCTGATTGGAGTTGAGAATAAATTTCTTGGTCTCGAATACATTGATGGGTTTCAATGAACTCCGTAAATTCGTTTGTGTGCTCCCGTGACAGTTGTGTAGTAGGATTGTCATCAATTTGCTCATAATCTAATTCCACCGCTTCATTTACATCTCGCACATCCTCAACAATCATGTTATGAAGAATTATGCACGTTTTCATGATGTCTTGGAACATTTCACTATAGAAAAATCTTGCAGGTCCATGCGCAATTGCGAATTTTGCTTGAAGCACTCCAAATGCACGCTCTACATCCTTTCTATTCGCCTTTTGGGCTTTTGGTAATGATTTTCTTTTTTGTCCTCGTGGAGATGGAATTGTTTTAAAAAATGTTGACCATTTCGGATAAATGCCATCGGCAAAGGTAATATCCCATTGAATACTCATGGCCATTGATTGAGTAATTAATTACATGAGCATGTCCTTGTTTGAGTTCAGAAAATATAGGAGACCGCTTTAATAAATTAATATTATTATTTGACTCAAGTAACCCAAAAAATGCATGTCATATTCAAAGATCAAATAATGCCACTGCTTCCAAAACAATGGTTGGCTCACGAATGTGACTAGAGTACTGACCTTTCCATGCAGCTAGACAATCCTTGAAAATCCACATCTTTGTTATTTGGGGACCTCAAGTATTCCTTGGAGAAAATATCAATCACCGCTTTAACAAATTTTTTTCAGACTTTCTATTACAGTGGATTCTCCAATCCGCACATACTCATCCATAAAATCAGCTGTAGCTCCATACGCAAGCATCCTAAGTGCAAATGTTATCTTTTGAAGAGAAGATAAATCGAGTCTTTGGGTATTATCCCTTTTTTGGATAAAGTACGGTTCATAAATTTCTACCTTAGATTGAATACGGATAAAAAGAGACCTACTCATTCGAAATCTCCTCCGAAACAAATTAGGAGGATATACTGGTGTGTCGGCAAAGTAGTCGAGATAAAGTATTTTATGGCCTGCCAAACGATCACATTTGATATACCGATGATGTTTACGTTGTGATGTTGAACCCTTAAGAACTTGTCTTATTATCTCATCCTCATCTGAGTTGTCAAAAAACAATTTGTGAAAAAGAGAGCGACCCGTAGAGACAACCTTGAAGACAATAGTGTTAGGAAATTATCATTAATATTGAACAGGAAAATAATTAATAAGGATTTAGAGAACATAAAACTGACAATATAGCAACTTATAAAATATACAGTCTATGTTCCTATATAATACAGTTTTTATAAAAGATTGATGTTAAGACTTAGGAATAGAATGCCTACATATTTTATTATATAAACTTTACATACTGATGTATGATTCATCACAAAAAGAGCATCCAAATACTTGCCTTTCATGGCTTCTCTATATATGGCCTACAAGAATGTTAAGACAGTAAAAAACATTATGCATCCTTGATTTACACAAACATCTAGAAGCTTTAGTCATTTACAAGATGAAATTTATTTACATATTGTCCATCATACAAGCAAGGAGTGTATTACATAAGAAATCAGTATGACAAAGAGTTTAAAGGAAAAAAAAAAAATATATATATATATATATATTATTTAAAGAACAATCGAGTTGCAATGTTTCCTAAAGGTGACCCAGATTTGCAATTGACTGAAGAGTAATATTTCTTGTCCTAATAAAGTAAGTTACCATCACATTTTGTTTGTCCATTATTTTGGGAGTGTTCTGCTTTCTTAAGCTTATTCCACAAAGTTTTAAATAAAGATGTGAAGAAAGAAATGCTACCACTAAATCTGCAATGTTGCCCAAAGATATACCAGACTTTCCACGCAACCATATAGCAGAGTACTTCTTGTTGCATAACACATTTTTTCTATTGAGAGAGTTATGCTATAGGCCATATGCCAATGCCACAGCAAATATTAACTGCTAAGGCGGATGCTTGCCTCACCAATTTAGTTAATGAAGTCCCTAAATTTGAGATTTTAAGTCCCTAAATTCTTTAGCTACAATGATAACATTTTCAGAAGACAAGACATTTAGCTTAAAATTTTTGTTTTGAAATGAATTCTCATTCTTCAAGGGATGATCAAAATATTTGCAATGTATGATAAAATTCACAACATTATCATACCTACACAAATTCACCCATTGTATACAAAAAAATACAATGTGACGGAGACTATTGTAAGAATAAAATTCCACAGCAGTGCAAAATAAATTACTACAACCCAATTTAGGGATGGAAATTGTAACAAGTTTGTGAAAGGCCAATGAAAAGTAGATCTTGGTGCAAACTTTGTTTGAGATTTAAGTGCAAGAGATCTAATTAATTGTTCCACTCATCTTCCAAAAGTCCAGTCTCCATGTTTCATAGGAAACTTACAGGTCAAAGCAAACAAAAAGAAAAATAACAAGACTAGAATGAAATATGAAAAAGAAATTTTCCTTTAATTTTATTTTACTTCATTGTAAGTGTAATGAAATTAGTCTAGTACAGGGAAGGTACTTCATAAAAGCATTGCTCTTAAATAGCTTAAAACAGACTTAAATAGCCCCAGAACAGATTTGATAAATTCTGCCACTGATACAGACATAAAACGGCCAAAACAGCCACATAAACAGTATTAAACAGTTGCATAAATAGCTACTAGAAAAATTAAACACACTTAAATAGCTTAAAACAGACTTAAACAAAAATGATCAAGCCATGCAGATATTACATAGGTGGCACATAAGTTTTTCATATAAGCAAAAATGATGTGATTACATAAGTGGCACAACCTACTGCCAATTGATCAAGTTGGAACAATACCTCATCTACATGTTCCAAACCTATGCTTAAAATAAGCTACTACCAAAATAAGGTCGAAACAAAATATCATCTACATACGTCGAACCCCAACCCTAAAATAATTTGCTATCAAAATAGGGTTACAACAAGACATCATTTCCTTTGGTCAAATCCAACTATTTACTCTAATTTTTGTCTTGCAAGGGTTTGACCATTAAGATTTTCAAAATAAAGTCTTTCTTTTTCATTTATGCCATTTGTATCTATGGTCATTATTCTTCCCTCCTCCCTAATAGTTTCAAGACAAAGTCTTTCCTTTTCAATATCAGCTCTTTGTGCATCTACTTCAACCCTATCCGCCTTGATGCGAAGAGCCTCTTGTCTTGTTCATGTGATTCCTGAATATATTGCAATTTTTTCGCCAAATAATCCTCAAAACCCTTATCACCATCTGTTCTCTTTCACTTGGCCTTTTCAGTTTTTCTACCAATTGGTCTCTCTACCACCATTGTGTCATCATCATCACTACGAACTTGATCAATTGAACTTGGAGTTTGAGGGAGCCCTTTTGATCTTTTCTTAGGCAAACTCCACTTTGGTTGGTTCTTCAACACAACCCAACAATGTTCAAATGCAAAAACTTTTTTTTTGCCGATTGATGAAGCTTTATATAGAGCCTTTGCATCTTCCAACTAATTTAAAAAAATAAAAATAAAATAATTAGTGTCTTGAAACTATTCAGAAATTAGTATTGTGACACTAGTGCAATATAATTTATACCTTCATTTGGTCAGTCACACCACTTTGATTTCGGGCTTCAACTTTAGCCATGAACCCAACAACCTTACTTGTCTCCCTATTAATTGTTCTCCATCAACTTGATAGGGAGGAAGCAGAACGTGTGGTTTCATAAGTATTGTTTTTGCAAAAGTATTGCTAAATTTTCTCCTAAAATTTTTTAGCCCTTTGGTCAGTACCATGCACAGCATTCATGCTAATGTTAAGCCATGTAGAGATGAGGAGGTTGTCCTCATCTACATTGAAGTTGCCACCACGTTTTGTTCAATTAGAGGTGACGATTTCAACTTCCGGTAAAGACTCTTGGATGGACATTGAAGTATTTTGAGATCCACTTAAAAATGGTGCCACAAAATTGGAATCCCCTTGTAAGAAATTAGCATATCGTGATATGTCATCTTGTTTATCCACCCGTTTTAAATAGGGAACTTAAAATAGTTGGTGTATGAAGTCAATTAGTAGCCCTTAACACAGCCATGAAGAGAAATTCTTATCTAAGTTAAAATTTAATTACAAGCCAAATATTACTGGGGGAGTATTATGTGCAAATCTCAGAAAATCTAAACAATATAGGAAAAAAGTATTAAAAGAAACCTTAAAAATCTCAATCCCATATATGCTGATAAAGCCCTTGAAAATTTTGTCACTATCAATGAGAAAGGGTAACAAGAAGTAAGGACCATTTTCTTTTCCTGAAGGACCACATGCATTTGGTAAATAAATTAGGATCACTGTACCTGGTAAGTTAGGACCGGAACATTAAGATATTTTTGTGGGTCTTTAAACTATCAAACCCACAAGCCTCACAAGTGAGCTTATATCAAGCCCAAGTTTTGATGTTTATCTTCAAGCCATATGTTCATAAAAAGAAAAAAATGTTTGAATTTGGCATGTTTACCAATCAAACTTCAGAAAAGGAATGAGCTTGGTTTGTTTCTTAATAAACTATCATAAACAAACTTTTTATGCGCTGAGGTTGGGTTGTTTTTGAGCATCTCAGTGCACCATAATATTACTAAATCGTCAATGAAATATGAAATTTCCTACAAGTGTTGCACAGACACTATGCCATTGACCTCTAAGATCAAATAGTACAGAGGTACCATAACTTGGCTCCAATGTATTATAGAGGTGGTGCTGCTGCCATCATTGTCTACGATATCACCAACCCTGTATGTTTTTTTCTCCATTCATGTACAAGCCTATATATATATATATATATAAGAAATATGCATGTAAAATTAATGCGTGCTGTCTGATGAGTTTTTCTAATGATTTGGTTGCATATGATCAAAAGATCAAATTTTTTTTCTTTGCAACTTTTTCTCAATAAGCAAATGATAGTCTAAATGAAATAGAGCTAAACGATATGCTTTTTTTTTTTTTTCGTTTTGATTTTCAACAACTCATATGGAGCAAATGTGTTTTCACAAGTTCAAGAAAGAAAGATTTTGAAGATTGTATATGGTTTTGTGGGGGTGGAGTGTGTGGTAATGTGGTTGTGTTTAAATATTTTGTTCTCTTCTTACTCAGGGTTTTCATTAATATATATTTCTTTTGATTTGTAGGAGTCATATGCACGGGCTAAGAAGTGGGAACAAGAGCTTCAGAAGCAAAGTGCTTATTAGTTATTAGTTAAAGTTGAACTTGCTTATTTTGAGAAGAAATAAATTGTCAAATTTGAAGAAAAGGCATAAGGGCATGTGTTCCTCCTGGCCTTGTAAACAACCATTATTCTTGTTTTGTTATCTTTAGATTATATTTGAGTCTCTCTAATTTCAACAATGATAGAAATTACTTGTTACCTAGTAGCCAAGTCTTATTTTCTTTTTACTAAAACCATTACTTAATCTACTCTTTATAAGCAATAAGTTTCTTTTCTATAATTTTAGCTTAGATAAGATTTGCCTATATTGTTTTGACAACTCCTAATCAAAACAATATATGTTGATAGGTCCTAATTAATATATTTCGACTATATATACTACAGTAATTTTTTGTTACAAAAATACTAGCTCTTAACACAGCAAAATATTAATAGAATACAACAATAGATATAACTCAAAATATACTCAGCATAATATATCTGCAAACACAGCCCATACATAGCCAACATGTACAAATAGAATTCAAATAAACACCATAGAGTTGAACACAACAAAAACCACTGATAGAACCTTTGCATACAACATATTAATTTGTTGAAGAAAAAATCACTAAACATGAACACTGATTATCTAATAAATTTGGGATTTTGGTAGAAAGGAATAAGGTAATTACTATTATAGATCTATTAACCTTTGCAAGGAGGAGTTGTTGAATGATTTGTGAGGAAAAAAAAAGCTTATCAAAGAACGGTTTTATTGAGGGGTACAGAAACAAAGAGAAAAGAGAGAAGGGAGAGAAATAGATAGAGAGCAAAACTTACTAGTAATTGAAGTTAAACCTAGCAAACTTTCTAAAAATGCTAAACTTGTGACAGAGAGCAAAAACCCCTCATGATGAAGCTGAATCCTACCTCTGCAAACATCAACAACAATTCTTTGATCAAAACCCAAATACAAACACAAGCTAAATCCCCCTTTTTCTTGCAGAGAGAGAAAAGAAACACAAACACAAAAACTCGAATACATTGATCAAAACCCACCTAGTATATTGCTTTGATTTTGATTTTGATTTTGATTTGATTTGATTTTTCACACAGCACCAAGCTTGCTCTTGGGATAGCCTAACCTCCTCCATTAATCTGATGAGAGACCGATTAATCACTGAGAGGGCACAAAACCCCCAATAGTGACGGAGCTTCATTTTGAGATTTTGCAAACACAATCTTAACCCAAACCTAAAAACCCTTGAGAATCTTGGTTTGAAGAGAGATTGATAGAGTAAAGAGAGAGGCTTGGTGATTCAGAGAGAAAGAGAGAAGCTTGGAGTTGGCAGTGATGGCGAGAGAGAGATGGGATGAGAGAGCTCAAACCATGTGAGAAGAGAGCTTCAGTGGGAGACAAACTTGAGAGAGTGGAGAGTTGAGAGAATAAAATAATGTTTTTGTTTTTACAATTGAGCTGCAGTGCAATTCAACATTTTTAATAACACTGTAGCACAATTGCAAATTTTTTTGCAATAGTTAGCATTTGTTAGACCCACTGTGGGAGGAAATTGGGTCTTAATTCTAAAATATACTTACATTTGGCATTTGCAAGCCCAAATGTGAATGCTCTAAAGAAAACCATGAATCCATATGATTACAAAACTAGCTATTTGTTTATTTGCTTTAAAAAAAAAAGAAAAAAGAAAAAAGAAATAGCCAATAAAAAAGGCAAATAAAGAGGTTCGATGAGCAAGACAATATCATTAAGCAGCCCTGATTTCGATTATAGGGGCTGGTAATTGAAGTATTTCAGATTCTCACTTCTCAGTATTGGGAATCATTCTACACTTTGTTCTCAACAGAAGACAAAAAGACAAGGACTGTGTTATAATTCAAGTTCTTATGAACTTTGTAATTATGAATTTATCATCACATTTCTGTGAAACCATACGAGTCCATTTTTGGGTCCATTGATTTTCAACTGTGACCCCTCCATGTCTCTCCCTATCTTCCTTTCTATTTGCTCGAAACAAGTTGTGCCAAATAAAAATGAAGTTGGTGGGAGATTTGAGTGAAGTGACTTCTCTTTTGGATAATTGATGCTCAATTCTATTTTTACTTTGTTTAGATAATAAGTAGGATGCTAAATTCCATGCTCTATAGTCTATTCTATATAGGCACTCGAATAGAGCTTGAGAGTAAACACATCTGTTGAAGTTTTAAGGGTAATCTTGACGTGACGGATGTACCTAATTGTGCAGCGCAGCTCTTGCTGGAAATGACAGTATGCAGTAATGATTGGCATTGGTTGGCATGGTTAATGCCATCTGCATCGGGCAACTGGCGTGATGATGATACTTAGGTACATTTCCTTTATAAGAACAAAAAAAACTTTTGCATTTTTTATGGGTGGAAGAAATCTCATAATTCCAAATTAAAAAAAAATATATTTATCCACTTATCCGGTAATAAGATTTACATTTGACAATGGTCTTACTTCTTTCTCAAAAAAAAAAAAGAAAAAAAGAAGAAGACAATGACTTACCCTTTTTTTTAAAGCCAAAGTAAGAAATTGATTATTTTCCTTACAATAGCATTAATTTAGCAATTGCTTGCAAATCCTCTTATCCGGTAATATCATTAAGTTTTCAGATACGAATTGTTTTGGCCAATTCGGCCGCGAGTCAGAGTTTTAAAAAAAAAAAAAAAATATTTTAATTTCTTATTAAAATAGGAGAGGGTTTATATAATAATTAACAGACTACATATCAAAGGTAATTATGACAAAAGAGGTGTAGTGCCATCAGAAAGTTATATGGATTAAAGTCTTGGAGATTTTTCAAAACATAGATGGATAAAATTTTAAGGATTCCATTACAAAGTTATTGCAAGAACAAGAATGGATTCAAAGGGCAATTACTATTCTTAAACATAAGGTGGCCCATCAATTAGATGCCTTGCCCTGCCATTCCTCCACCTAATTGCCTTTTGATGAGACTAAAAATTCACTTCAAATCCAACGTATTTTAAATATTAAAATTAATAAGGTACAATTTTATTTTATTTTTAAATCCAAACCCATGAATACATAATTTCCCAATAAAACCCAATTCAAATTGTTGGATTTAGTTAGTTTCCTTTCTTAAAATAGGTAATAGTTCAGAACAAAATCGGTCTATATGAGTGTCTCATCCTCATCCTATCCTCTTTTTAATGTAAGAAAAAATTGTATGAGTGATAATAAGACAGATTAGGGTAGAATAAGAAATTTTAAAATTGATCCCACTTATTAGTCCAAGTGAATTTTCCCTATAATTTTTTTTTAAAAAAGTTCAAATGAATTTTCTTGTACAAGTCAACCTTGAACCCACCTCCTTAATGTTCGAACCCCACCAAATGGAACTGAAATTTGAAACAGAAAAAAAGGAAAATAAAAAAACTAAATAAAGAAAATAGTAAATGCCAACATAAGACAGTGAGGTAGTTTTTTTTAATGGATAAAAAAAAAAAAAAAAATCAAACTTGCAATTTCTTCCATTCTTTCTTCCACGGACACCCCATACACAGTTACACACACACACTCTCTCTCAAAATAAAAGCAGAGAAGCATCGAAACAGAAAAAGCAAAATTTTTTTTTTCAATTCCACAAAACAAAAAGAAAAAAAGAAAGAAAGAAAAAAGCAAGACCATCATTATTTGTGCAACTCCTCTCGATCTCTCCGCCTATCTTATTGTTTTCACAAAACACTTTTTCAAAAAACAAAAACAACAACAGAGATTCACTTCCTTCCCTTCCCTTCCCTTCAGATCCCTTCCTCTCCACAGATACTCTCTCTCTCTCTCTCTCTCTCTCTCTCTCTCCATTCGCCCTTCGTTTCTGCTTTTCCCAAAAAAACTAACTTTTTATTATTTTTCTTTTTCGATTCTAAATTTTGTTTTCACATTTCATCAAAATGAGCACAGGAGAGCTTCTCAGCATCGAACCTATCGAACTCAAGTTCCCCTGTGAGTGTGTCTTTTCGCTATCTCTCTCTCTTACGGATCTGTTTTTGTTTTTAAAATTTTTTTTGGGTTTTTGTTTTTGTTTTTTTGATGATGTCTAGGGTTTCTATTCGCTGTTTTATTTGTTTCTGTTTTGATTTTTTTTTTTTGTTGTTTTCTGTTTTGTCTTTTTCCTTCTTTCTTTTTTATAAATTAGTTGAATTGAGGAAGCAGATCTCGTGTTCGCTTCAATTGTCAAATAAGACAGATAGTTATGTTGCTTTCAAGGTAAATCTTTTCAATTTCTGCTTTCCTCGTTGTATCAATTATTGTTGTTTAATTGTATGATGCTCTATGTTCTGTTTGATTGCTGAGAAAATGTAGGATAATAGGGAAGCTTGAAAGTGTGTTTTGTAATTTCCATTTAAATAAGCTTAACAAGTGCTAATTTTTGACTTAGTTGAGCTGAATTAGCTGAGTTTTTGTTTCTTGTCAAGGCTTATGACATACAAATCTCAAACTAGAAATGTGGATTTGGATATGGATATTGATCTTTATTCGTGACGAATTGATTATGGTCTCAGGTGAAAACGACGAATCCAAAGAAGTATTGTGTTCGTCCGAACACTGGAATCGTTTTGCCACGGTCCACATGTGATGTTATAGGTGCCTTTACTGATCATTTTGATTTGTATTTGTTTGAAATTCGATTTGATTTTATAATGATTTTGTAAAATGTTTGGTGTTGATTTAGTTACCATGCAAGCACAGAAAGAGGCTCCTCTTGACATGCAATGTAAGGACAAGTTTCTTCTTCAGAGCGTAAAAGTAAACGATGGTGTGACCATGAAGGAGATTACCCCAGAAATGGTAAAGATCTAGTGCATTGTGATGTATCTTTATGAGTTTAGGAGGTTTAGGTTGAATTTTATAATTTAAGCTAGTGGGTTTTTTAAATTTTATTTATTTATTTATTTTTTCAGTTCAATAAGGAGGCTGGACATATGGTTGAGGAGTGCAAATTGAGAGTGTTATATGTATCTCCACCTCAACCACCTTCTCCGGTACCAGAAGGGTCGGAAGAAGGGTCTTCACCAAGGGCTTCTGTTTCTGAGAATGGAAATGCTGACTTTGCTACTGTGAGTAAATAAGTAGTTTTTAATGTATTGGTGTAGTAGTTTTTAACGCTCTATTCTTTTTATACATGGGAATGCTAATTGTTTTGCCATGTATTGATTGTTACAGTCTACAAAAGCCTTTGAGCCTCAAGACAAATCTGCAGAGGTAACCATTGGAAAAAGAAATCTTCTCCCTGAGTGTCTGTCTATGTGCTCTTGTTTGTGTTACTTGGATCTTAGATAATTTTCTGGGTTTTTATTGTTTGTAAAGGTCATAATGTTTGATATGAAGGTACAGATATCCGTTCTACTGTATTCTAGATTTTTTTTCTCCCCTTCAATTATTGTCCACCCAAACAAGAGCTATTTACAGTTGTAATAGCTGTATTCCATGCTGAACTATTAGCTGAGTTTAAGACTAAATAATGTCTACTACGTATCATTGTTGGCCTAAAATTTACAGAGGTAATGATTTCTCTAAATTCATAAATTGTGGTAGCACTGCCAACACTTTCTTCTACAATGAAGACATTTGGGAAAAAAGATTGCATTAGTTTCCATAATCTTTTTCAATGCTTTCAATTGCTGTGATCCTTCCTGTCCAACAAGAAAAATGCATAATTCCTTATGCAAGACACTTTGTTTGTGTCTTGATTATTATCTGTAATTGTGCATTACTTGAATATTCATAATTTCTTCTCTTCCATGTTCAATTTTTCTGTTGGTTATTAATTTTGAAAACAAGATTCTGGTGTTGGAAGTTGGAGGAAATAGTATCTGATTTTTCTCAAAGTTCCCAAGTTCAGTAATCTGCAGTCATTGAGCAGAAAAAACTGAGGCAAACATCTCACTTTTTTCTTCCAACTCTTTCCGGAGTTTGAAATTGTTTGTCATATGGCGATGTGCTCGTTTTGTGAAACTAACTATTATGCTGATCTAAATATTCCATCTCTTTCCATGAAATAAACATGATGTGCTTTAATAGCTGTCAACAAAATAATAGTACTATATAAGGTTATGTTCTATTGTTTGCATTAACTTGAGATGTAGTTGAATAGTGTGAATGCTTTATACTTATTTATGTGATATGTATTCATACTTGTATAGCAAACGATTTGATACAGCTGCTTTAGGATAATTTACTAAACCTTTTGTGGGGTTTTCAAAGTTAAATCACATGTGTGTAACTTTTCAGTTTTCTCTTATAGGGAGGATCTATCATTGTAGCTTATGCCTATAATGGTTGTCCATATGTGTAAATTAATCCTTACACAAGAACAAAACAAACATATGCATAGATATAACGTTGGTTGATAATTGTGGTGATTTAAATAAGATAGTTTAGTTTCATGAAGTTCACTTTGACATTAATGGCTCCAAAAGAAAAAAAAAAGTATGTCCTTTGTTTGGGAGATTCCCCATTTGCTTTCATTTTGGCCTCACTTGATCTTTCTAGCTAGTCAAAATTTGATGGGAAGGTTTATCACGGACTTCATCTTTTATTTGTAGTGTTTACTCCTTTGAGAGTTTGCAATAATTCTTATTTATTGTATACGTCCCATGAACTAGGGTGAAGCCCTCTGATTTTATTTACATTTATGGATTTTTTTTTTATTACTTATCAAAAAAAATTGAGAGAGATCATCTAGGTGCCTCCCATCAAAGCTGCATTATTATTCCACATATTAAGAGAGCCAGTAATTTCTTTCATCAGGGGGCTGAAATTTTTTGTTTTTCACAAATCACAATTGTGTTCTTCCTACTATAGGTGTGTCTGGAAGGGCTTTTTTTTAACGTAATTTTTTTAATAAAAAAAAATACAAAATAAATAAATCCTTCAGCTTCTGGAATATGGAGAATTTATTCTTACCTACTGACCATCTTGCATAGATAATGGATTTGGGTGGAACAGACAGAGACAACCTGCTGAAAATTTTGGATAGCAATAAATTTTATATAAAAAGGCTTTGCATATTTGAGATCTCCAACCTGCCATTTTTCTTTTTGATGAGACTTATTTCTTCCCTTCTTCTGAATAGTTTCATTTCCTTCCACATATGGCAATATACACGGTTCGGAGGTGAATAAAGTAACATGGATTTGTTTTTCTATCATTGTTTTTGTTGTGTTTGCTAAATATAATTGTAACAACCATGATAGAGGGTGACATAGCATGTAAGGTTTGCGGCTCTGCTAGAGTTGGATATTCATGTGAATTTTATGTGTAAAATTCAGATAACCACATATTGAGTGGTTATCTGAAATTAAAAAAAAAAAAAAAAAAATTGAGAGGTTACTTATGCTTGAAAATACTGGAATTTTTTGCAGGCAAGATTTATAATTTCAAAACTGACTGAAGATAAGAATAACGCAATTCAACAAAATAACAGGCTTCGTCAGGAACTGGTGAGATTACTGCAACTTCATCTTAAAAAAACTTCAACTACTTTATCTTTTTTTTGGGGGGGGGGGGGGTGTGTGTGTGTGGTTTGCATGATAAAGTAAATAAATCTTGTCATTCTTAAGTTCTACGGTTATCAAGTTATGCAGAATTTGCAAGTGCTTGATAGGGTACTTGGTTGATATCTTCAGTATATTATTTTTATGTATAAAAACTGTTTGAAATGGATTGGTTGTTATTTGTTTTCCATGTCAAACTACCCTTTGAAATTTGTTCGAGTCATTGTCTATCCAGTGCTATATTAGTGACTTTTACCAGCAAAAGAGAGAAAAAAAAAAAGTAAAAATATACTTATGACATAGTTGGTCCATTACCAATTGAGTTAGGAGTATTCAGGAAATGTGGTGCTCCTTTCTCACCATATTTTCTTTTGGAAACATTGGTTTCTCTATATATCGCTTTCGATGTCACAACTCAAAATTTATATTATTAAATAATGTCTGAAATGGCTTCAATTTATGCTGTGTTTATTTATATTGAAAAACCAATCATGAGTTGAATTATTAGACACTCTGTTTTAGGACATGGGTGAAAAGTAAAAGGTCTTGTTATTAAGACTACTAAATGAACTTGGCTTTCTTCATGATGAGGGTAGAATGGTTCATTACTTATAGTGGACCAGGGAAGTTGTACTGGTGGAAAGTGTAGTTAATACGTTCATTTGCGTAAGAGAATGGTCTGCAGTGCAATGATGCTTATGATACTATCCATTGCCTCTTTTGAGTATCTCTAGGGAACATTAGATTCCATGATATGTAGGTCCCAACATTTGACTGGTGTTCTGATACGAACATATTAAGACTAGACATGGGACACAATCATTTGTATGCATTGACCTTATTAACCCAATTTTTTGGTAGGCTAACCAATAAAAGATGTATCAAATGTGCTCCTTTTTTTGAGGATTATTTTTTTTGGGGGAGGGGGCAAGGGGAAAGAAAAATTATTTAAATTTCTGGGAGTGATATTTATTCCTTACTCTTTCACATGAATGGTTTGCATAATTTGTGCTCCACTATTGCTCTGGTAATGCTTTTCTGCATGTATTTCAGGCCTTTATATATATTGAAAAATCTTTTTTTTTTGGTTTGAAAAATAATAATAAAATAGATAAAATTTTATGAAGTTTCTTGTTACAGAAATGTGGCTGAGCTTTTGATATTTGCAGTTGCCATGTATCATGTACTACTTTTAACTTCTATCTCACAAAAATCACAATGTGTAGGAACTGCTGAGGCGTGAAGGCCATAAAAATCGTGGTGGCTCTGGTGTCTCCTTCATGATTGTCTTCTTGGTTGGATTGATTGGCTTAACACTGGGGTATCTTATGAAGAAGAAGTAAAATTGTGCCAGCTATAGATCTTTTGCATATATTGTCCACAAATTCCATTTTGTTCCTGATCATTGAAGGACCATGATGGAAAAAGTAAAAGATGAAAAAAGTAAAAGAAGGTAACTCGCAAAGGACGGTGCTTTTCTTGGTTTAGCTTTGTTGAAGTAGTAAACTCATTTAGGTGCAGTCAAGGATGGGTTCATGGTCCTAGTTGCTTAACTATCAAAGTATTGTGCGGTAACTCATTTTTTGGGAACGTGCATTCTTTTTGTAACTTAAGAGGATAATTGTCTTTGTTTTATTTGTGGTTCAACTTGGGAGGTTCTGGACTTTCTGATATTGGTAGTTTGGTTCAGATTACCATCAATAATCTTATACATCCTCAGTTTGCTGGAAAACACATTTGTTCTTTACCCCCTTCGTTTATGATTTATTAATGGGGTGCTGCTTCGAAGGAAATAGGATAGCATGCAGTGTCGAAAGTCAGAAACCCATCTAATCCTGATAGCATAACCCATCTAATCCTATTAGTACAACCACGACGACTGATTGGATAATGGCTACATTGTCCATCCAAAGAACCAGGTCCGTGATAGTCCTTCACTTTTGACCCCCTCCGCCCTTTATTTGCTCTTAATAAGTTTTACTCCTTAGGACGAGGGACAACTATGAGGCAAATGAATAGGTCAACAAGATCCCCAATTGGGTTGTGTACTAATGCTTCTTTTCACTACTTTCTACGGAGTTTGTGGATATCATTTTAAGACAACAGAGATGTCTCTGATATACTCTCTAACTATGGTGAGTTTGTGCTCTTTCCTCTTATATTTATGGTAGATCATATCATGAATTTAATTAGTAGCATCCGTCATAAATGAGGAGGGAGTGCTATGTCACCACCGTTTTCCAAGAGTATCTAAAATTACTCTTTAAGATTTGTAAAGCATTCTATTGTATTGCGGGTGCAATTGGAAATTGTCAATAATTCTAGATAAACAAAGTTCTTCACAATTATTCATGTTATTGAGATTATAAGTCATGAATGATGCACAAGAAAATAGTGTCAATGATGAATTTATTATCTCATTTGTATAAATTTTCATTTATTATCTCAGTTGTATAATTTTTGTGAAGAAGTTATGAAAAAAGTTTATAAATAGATTTAAAGTTATACTTTTCTTTTATGGTAGAAAATGAAACTTTTATTAGAAACTAGAGAGACCAGAAAAATACAAGAAGTTCGGGACGGCTGGGCTCCTTCCTCCCTCTGAACAGAAAACAGCTATAGAGGGAGAGGAAAGCAACCCAACCCAAAAAAGGAGACCTAACCGTCCAACTACACAAAACACGGGAAGCCCTATTAGCGTCTCTACCGGCCCAACAAAAATTTCAACAAATAAAACCCTGCAAAGAACCAAGTCTTCCACAATATACATCCACTATCTTCCAACTTGAGCCTCTACCAGAATATATATATATCCACTATCCATATTGTGTTAATGCATTTATTCTACAAATATTGGGATTTGAGGGGTTGAGTTTTTACACAACTCTTAATAAATGAAATTTGTAGCTCTTATGTGCGGGTTATTAGAATTAAAGTAGCACTTCGACAAATTTCACCTATGTGTGTGGAAGTGAGGCTACTTTTTTTTTTTTGGTTGAGAAAGAGAACTGTAATTTTATTTAAGAAAGGCCGATTTGGCTTAAATTATAACGGAGAGGTGTGGAGGAATATCTTCCATCCACACTGATAACTCGCTAACATGTCTTGTATGTTTAGCAATGTTTTGAGCTGCACTATTACCCTCTCTTTTTACATGACTAAACTCCACGGATTCAAACTGGTTTGCTAACCTCTTTGCATCGTCAACCAAGTGTCCGTAATCCCTCAGCAATGATACCTCACACATTAGGGCATCTATAGTGTTCTTGGAATTACCCTCGAGGACAATAGGTGAGAGACCGAAATCTAGAGCCAATCTGAGTGCTCTCTTAGCTGCAATCAGTTCCACAGCAGTAACCGCGTAGGGCAAAGTGATTTTCTCGTCCATGAAAGCTATGACCTGACCCTTGTCATCTCGGATTACAACTCCTATACCCACATAATTTTGTTCTAGGAAAATAGCATCATCAGAGTTCACCTTCAGGATCGGCCATGGAGGTGGTTTCCAGATGGCACAGTGTGGAGGCTGATTGGACTGATCTAGCTCATTACCCTTAAATGTTGCTGTTGAGAGTTTTTCCTTGTCTGGAATATTGACCATATTAAACACTTGCCGTTGGGATTGCTGGGAATTAGAGTTACTAGGAGCAATAATTGGTGAGCTGTCATGCGTGGGTAATGGTGCTTCAATATCATTTATTTTTGCTACCAATGTATCACTCTTTACTTCCACAACCGAAATAAAAGGTGCATTAAACGGGCTAGACTCGTTAATGATTGGCTGGGATTTTGGACTTTCCATAGTAGTTGTAGAGCTTGAAACCGCTGCTAGCTTTGAAAGCAATGTCAGCATTAATGAGGAATCAATCCCACAAAACTCCGTTTCCATAACTGATGTAACGTCCGCTTGCACATTCGCAACATTTTCTTGCACCTTTTCATTGCTGCCTCCCTCAATTGAAGCTGCAACGCCAGATTCACTATTGTCGGCAACATCCTTTTCACTCCATGTAGGTTCAGATGAGGTCCTCTCAAACATCCCAGGCACCACAATTACACCTTTACTTGCTGAATGGTGTGGAGAAGCTTGAAGTGATGGACCAACTTGTTGTACTGAAACCCGTAGGTTGCCTTTGCTTTTGAGTCCCTAGTTCACAACTCTTGTAATCATGACTCAGCTTGCCACGCCAATAGCAAAGATTCAAGATGAACTTCTGAGATCGCTGATCACTTCGGAGGGTAAAACTTGAATCCTCCTTGTTGGAAGAAAGAATGACAAGGAACTGCACACAAAAGGAGACAAAAAACTGCTTCCCTTATTCCCACAAGAAAAACCCCACAAGCTCTAGAGATAAACTTGTTATCCCTAGAGAGACAAAAACAAAACACTCCTTCGTAAAGAAGGGACAAGGAACTTCTATTGCCTAAGAGAAGAGGGAGTACCCAACTTTCTTTCTTAGTGACAGAGAGACATTTTCTCAGGGCCACTTACTCTTTAAGAATTTGGATTAATTCTCTAGAATATTCATGAAACGGGATCAAGCGTAGGGCTGAAACGTGCTAACTTTAAAAGTTTATGTCAACACCTTCTTTGCTATGTATGATCAACAATTACTTTTTTCATTTTGAAATTTCTATCTAATTCTCAAGATTTCATAAACCATAATGATATTTGATTTTTTTTGCTTTTTTATCAAAATAAGTGGGGTTTGTTGGCGAATTTTAATAAAAATAAATAAATTTGTTCATTATTTTGTTGTTATAAACTTTATTATAGAATATTATACTGCATTTCCTCATTTTTGTTATAAACTCATTATGTTGTGATTAATTTTTGATTATATCCCAAATGTATTTTATCTATATAAAAGAGTCTTACCGCAATCTTGAGAGGTTTACCTAGAAGCCTTGTGTCAGTTGTGTGTAATACACAAAAATTGTAAAATTGATGGGTGGGGAAATGTGTGTATAGAATTGGCATATTTTTATATTAGAATTTTTTATGGGCAAAAAAGGAGAATCTTTGCAGAGTCTGTTGGAGGCCTTTGAACTTATAGCATATGCGGTAAACTGTTGTATGCTGGAGGCAAGGTACAAGTTAACTTTTATTTTTATTTTTTTTTGAGGGACAAGTACTAGTTAACTTTTTTTTTTTTGATAATCAAGTACTAGTTAACTTGTTGCACATTGAGATATATATTGAATATTTTCTCACAACGAAGCAAAACATTTTAAGCCCAAGTCATATAACAGTGATATTATTCTTAATATTATAAATTAATTTACGGCATGATATATTATGTGATTATTCATTTGAATGCACTAAAATTATTTGTGAAAATTCATACCATTGGTTGTGAGCTTATTATATTATCGTGAATTGTTTTACTATTTTTATTATTTTTAAATGCTTTAAAACCAAGACATATAAGATAAGGGTGAGGATATATAGATTTGAAAACAGAATGTAGCATTTTCGAATCAATAATTGTAGTGCTGGCAGTCATGATGCAAGGGAGCAGAGAATGTAAAAACCATGTAATATATTTGTCATGGTAAGAACGTGGAAACACATACTTACAAAGATGCCCTAAAATCAATGTCATAACTGTGAAGCTAAAATTTTCTTAACAATGACTTATGAACAATTACGAAGCCTAAGACATATACTTATCTTCTTAAACATATTACTTATTAGTGAAGTATTTCATTTTACCCATAAACAAAAAATAAATCATTAAGCAAACTTTTTTCCAAAATCAACCACATAGATAACAAATACTCACAAAGCTCTAGAAATATTGTTAGAGAGCTTCTCAAAATCATCAAAGAAAATAGAAAATCAACCACAAAATTTGGATTGTCCTCATTTTGTAGCAGTTTCTGAAATTGTTTAAACTGGTCATCCAAATATCCATTTTTTTTATTACCAATACCAATAATTAGAGTTCCTCTACCAATCCAAAATAAATAAATTAATAGACTAGTACAAATTTTGTTTAATTCAATGGAAAATAGGCTAGTTTTCCAGGAAAGTAACAAAACCAAACAAATACAATATAAAAATCCTTTAAAAAATAACAAATCACAAGGGAAAAAGAAGCATTCCCCCAAAAAAACAAATAAGTGCTTAAAGAGAACAAAATCCACCTAGAGTAGAGATCCACTTCACACCCAATTTTTGAACAATCACTCAAAAGCAATTATAACCCCACCAAAAAAGAAAAGATCACCTCATCTAGATAAGTAGAGTGTTCTAGCCACTATCTCTGGAATTGAGTCATAACATCGATGGTGGCTTCTCTTTCTCAATATTGTGAGCTTTTATCACTTAGCAAGACTAACCCATAAAACAAAGTGCTAGATTGAAGCAAATCTTATTATAATCTCAGAGGTTAGAGAAGGTTTTGACTAAATAGTTACAGTATGCATAATCTCCAGAGTTAGAGATAATTCAATAAAATTTTAATTATATAAATCCCTAAACCCTTTAATTACAAAAGTAATGCAAGCTGAAAAGTAAAAATTAGATATAAAGCATAAGTTTGAGGAATGACCTTTTGCATATACATTTTGAACATGGCTTGCAAAAGATTGGCCTTAAAAAGTTTGCTTGCTATTGGGGTTAAATGTCCTTCAATTTCTCTACACTAAGGTTATATTGTCCTACTATATTGAAAGATGTACACCTTCATTGCATTTCTCAGGTGCCTCATTTAAGTCCAATAGATATGTACATGCAAATCAACACATATTGAAGATTAAAGCCCACATTAGCTCTAAAGCTTTGATATTTAGCTCTCAAAGATTAGTTCTTATACTCCTATAATTATATTGAAAAGGCTAACTATATACTAAGTCTTTATCCTCTTAAGTATGTAATTTCTTATCAATCTAACAAAGAATAGTCCTTTAGGCCTTGAAGAAATATGGTAAGGAGTATGAATAGCTGCAAAATAACATAATTAAGTTCACCTTCAAAATAACATAATTCTTTCCTCTTTCTATTTCAGAAAGATCTAAAATTCCAATCTGCATAATCTGGTTCTTCTTCCAACCCCAAGAAACCCATAAACACCACTCATACCTAATCCCTACTAGTTTTCCCTCACCATACCCAATTCTATGCATATTTAATATCATAGAACCTGATAAGAATTCCCAAAAACAAATCTGATTTTCCTAAACCCAAAACTTTTGCAACAAATTTCAGATTGCATTTGTAGAGGCCTCAGCCTTTAAGGTAATCTTATAGATCTACTAACAATCTCAAATTTGATGGCCTATGATATTATATTGCTGAGTTTCACATATATGGAAATTGATGCAAGAGATTTGACTCCAAAGATTTATGGCCATTTAAACAAACTATTTTCATGAACATATCTCTTAAGTGGACTAAGTTAAATTCAAGTTTAAGGTAAGTACTCTATTTCCTTCAAAGACAATATACTGATATAGGGAAAGTAAACTATTATAGAAACCACACTCACACGGTTCCCCAAAATGCAAATATGATTAGAAACTTGATGTATTAAACCGTTCTTTGTAACAAAGCTTGTATTTAGCAAGTTGTTCAATGCAGATAATAACAAAAATATCCAATAGAAAAAAGAAGAAGAAAGAAACCCGAACATTTCAAGCAAAGAATAACAGAAAAAGGAATTAGCATAGCAATCATGAATTCATGATAGACTTGTATGGCATAGAGTAGTACAATTTTTCATCAAAATACATGCTTAAATATTAACAATAGCTACTCAACTGCAGGCACATTACAAAATATACATAAAAGGTGACAGATTTAATATATAGATTCAATATCGCTACATGATTGTCACTCCACACCACAGGACTACACGAAGAAATTAGAGTCACACTAAGTCAAAAACCCAATTCAAAAACTCAGAACGAATAGACCCCCAAAACATCTTTCTAGTTTTTTTTTAGTTAAGTTATACTTCCCGTCGCCGGAGGAATTATTATAATTTAATTTTTCTACTTAATTTGAAGATTACGATATACAATATTGCGGTGGACGAAAAGTAAGTCAAATTTTTGTTAAGTACAAACTTGCTACTTTTGCTTACACAATTAAATTTTTAAGAGGTGGGATGCTCAATCAACCTTAAATGCCCTTAACAAGATGGAAAGATTAAAGTGGATGTTTATGAATTCCAAGTGCAAGCTAATGATATCTGATAAGAAACAGCCTTGAAATTACAAATGGTATGCTTATATTGGGGTCCTCGGGTTAAGTTCGAAATAGAGATTACAAATGTTTTTCAAGTCTACAAAAAAATCCCCTCTTGCTCCAGGGGCTTCTTGGCTTTATATAATCAGCCAAGATATATTTGAGCCTTACATTTGGAAGGCCAAGATTGTATTTCTCTGATACTTGTCCCATTAAGGCCTTACTAGAAGGCTTCTACATTGAGGTATGAGCTTGGTTGACACCGTTCATAGGTCATTTTCCCGTTAATGCGGCCAGCTAAGTGGTTGCAAAGTATTGAATGCGGAGGTGATGAATGCTTTATCCATCCTCTTTCTTTTTTTCTCAGCTTGACGACAAATCTTTCTCTTCACCCTCGGCATTGTCTTTAATCAATCTGTAATAAAAATAATTGCAAAAATAAACTGAATTGTAAAATAAGTTGGCAAAAATAATCTTGTCCAAACGGACACTTAGTGTTTGCTTGTCTCTAGTATATATTTTATTAGTTTTTAACTTTTACTAGCTTTTGTGTTTAGTTTTTTAAAATCCCATTTTTTGGAAGTATAATTATTTTTTAGCACATCTTTGAAAAAAAAAAAACAGTAAGAAACTAAATAATAAGCTAATATCAAACACATGCTTAGCCTTCTTTATTGAATTAAAAAAAACTAGATTATTATACTTTAATTCTGTGAAAACTATGAGGCGTTATTAGATTATTATGCTTAATTTTTTAGTGAATTTGTTGGTTCATAGAATTGATCTAATAATATTTATAATTCACTAGTCTATTGCCCCAATAGAAGCTTATAACTTTTTTACAACAAATGACATGTTAAATCACTATAAGTCAAAAAAAAAAAAAAAGATTATACAGTGACTTACTACAACTCGAAATGAAGATGTTGTAAAATTTTGTTATGTCTCTAAATTTTCGAGTTCTCATGAAATTTAGACAAATTTATGATTAATTTTCTTTAGTGGTAGCCATCAAAAAGAGAATTCATTGGTGGTGATCAGAAGTTGCATATCCTACAACAGAACTTTGCATCATTATCCTAAAATCTTAAAAAAAAAAAAATTATATCCATCCTAGTTTCCTTTAAAAAAATAAATTCTAGTAGTTTTGTATTATTATTGTTATTATTATTATTATTATTATTATTATTATTATTATTATTATGTGCACGAAATTAAAAGTTTTTCGTTACTTGTTTAATAGGTTTGCTTGAGATGGCAAGAATTTAACATGAAAATTCAATGACAACTATAAATACAAAGGAACTCGGACACATTTGTGAAGAAAAAAAAAATTCTACTATAAAAAAGCCAATTAATTAAGAATATAACTTTAAGAAATGTTATATTTACTATTTAATGGAAAGTTATTTAATACAAAAATGTGGAAAATCATGTTTATACCCTACTATTTTTATAATCTAGCTAGATAATGTGAATGCTAAAACTTGTGTACTCTCTACGTTTGCTTAGTATGGAAACATATCATTATATATTGGTTGTGATAATATGAATTGTGATATTTGAAAGCTTGACTCATAAATATTCTCACCTTTGCTGAAGCCTATATAAATCCAACATATGCAACCAATTTCTTGCAAGTTCAAAAGCAGAAGACAAAGAAGATGGTGTACAATGTTTCGTTCATTGACCATGTGATCAGGATGGTGGGTCGTCCTCTCAAACTGTACTGGAGGATATTTGTGCGTAAGGATTTTTGCCTCCATGGCTAGTGTCTGTGTAGTGTTGTTGTCCTTGGTATATCACCAGACTAATGGTGGCTAATTCAATAAATTTTCCTTGGCTAAGTTCTTTCCTTTTCTTTCTTTTTAGTTTTTGGTATTGATTGTAGTTCATGCATTTCTTTGCATTAATAAGATAATCTCTCTCTCTCTCTCTCTGGGCAATGCCTTTGTGTTTAATTCGTCAAACCATTTTGTTTTTGGACTGTGCTTGTTAATTTTGTTATGTTAATTAACTTGTAGGACTCCCTAGTCCCATAGGGAAAAATGTAAAAAACATTGAGAAACAATCATTTTGAATTTCCAGAATTTTAAAATATGTGAGAGTTCTTTGACTTCTCTCTCTAAAGCAAAATATGTTAATGAACCCTCATATATCATATTGTCATAGTCCAACTCTCACATGCTTGAAATTAAGAACTATTTGGTGAGCTGATCATTTCTTCCTAGGTTTTTTTTTTTTTTTTTTTTAATAATAAATTTCCTGTTGAGTAGCACTTCCATGTCACCGAAGGAATTACTGCAATTTTTTTGTTGCTGCTTAAATTTGGAAGATCTACATATACAATATTGGGTCAATTCTACAACCAAAGAGGTCCTCTATGTTTAATATTTACATGGATGTGTCTCCTCTTGCAGTTTCTCTATTTCAAATTCATTTTGAGATTTCCAACAATCAATCACAGTTTTGAAAGTTTTCCCTGCTCTTGAAGTTGCTCTTGTGCAAAAACAATGTATATATTAGAACCAAGAAGTAAAAGCAATGGCCAAATAATAATAAGTACAAAAAAAAAAAAAAAAAGTAGCAATAAACTACATGGTGATGCTCTCTAGATTTATGCAACATATTAGTCAAAATTCTTGACTCAACCGCAGCATACTATTGAAGCAAAAAAAAAAAAAAAACTGCAGCATAATATGGGATGAACACAAAGTATATACTATCAAACTTGGCTTAGCAACAGTCCAAAGTGATGGAAAATCTCTAAAAGTGCAGAGAATTTAGGATTGTCGTTCCAAAGACCTCACGTGTTTTATTTATTTCAAAAAGGAGCCCATATAACGCAGGTCAAATCATACGACCATTTTGCTTACGAGTTAATCTTGTATTATTCCTCGTGCTACCTTCCAGTGTAAATGAAAGTATACACCTAGCCAGCACAATCAACTTCACTGCAAATGTTCAAGCCATCTTAGATGATGCTCATCTTATATTGTCTATTTGATGCTATCTTTAGCTACTCACAAATGTATCAGATGTCATTCAATCCATTGTAGTGTTATCAATCATCACATTCACAAACTTATTTCATGGACATATATAACAGCCTAGCATTTGGTACTGTCAAACTGAAATGGACTTATATCCCTAACATAATGATGAGGTACAGAAAGTGTAGTATTGGTACACAAACTTCACCGTCAACTTCTCCACAAAGTCTATCACCACTTTCGAAGTCAGCCCTTTAATCGGCTTTGACTCCACCTCCACTATTCCCCCTCCTACTCCTCTGCCTCCGCCACCCTTTACTGCTCCTCTGCCGTTTCTCTCTGAGAGAGTCAGAGCAATGCTGTGACTATTGAATTAGTCACTCCACTACATCCAATGGAAAGTTTAAAATTACTGCATTAGATTAGAGGAAATAAGAAAAAATGGGTGCAGTATCGAATTAATTTAAGTAACTCATAATACAGAGGAAGAGATGTCATAAAACTCAATCCTTAAATTTTGGAATAAAATATTTCACATACTATATACTAAACAACAGAGTTTAGTAACAAAATTAGTTGTTACCTAAGATTACAACTTTACTCAATAAAATAAACATGATTACATATTTTGAAAATTTAACTGTTGAATTGTATGTTCTTTATACTCTCAATACACATGTTAAATTTTGTGTCAATCGAAATTATTTACTATATTCTTCAAGCTTATATTTTAAGCATAATTTTAAACTACAAAAGCTTTCAATTTAAATAATTTATTGATGACATAATTATTGATCTTTAATTTTCTAGAAAATTTGCAACTATGGAGGGTATATGCGAAGATAATTTAATCCAATTGTGGATTTGTCAAAATTCATCTCCAATAAAAAAATATTGAGTAAGGTTGTAGCCTAAGGTTTCAACTAATTTTGTAGCTAAACTTTGTCCTAAACTACACGTGTTAATAAACATATTAGTAACAATATTTGTTCAAGGTAAACCCTATTTTCGTACTAAATTTTGATTTTCAAACTACCCCATTTCTTATATGATAGATAAAAAATTATAAGGAGTAGATTTGAGAAAAATTAATTTAGAGTTAAACATAGATTTGAACATAAACATAACAATAACATTATAGATATAATTATAAACACTACAATGTGCAACTGCAAGATGGTTGGCAGGAGGGAACGACCTTCATTCAATGCCATTATGATCTTCCTATAATACCATTTTATTGAAAGAAAGCATTAATGACCAAATTTGAAGTTATGACCAAATTTCATATTAAATAAAAGTCAAAATGAAGTTTAAAATGAAATTGAGAGTGAGATAAATTAATTGCCATCACCTCGGCATGCCCTTTCTCTCTCCTCTAGTAACTACATAGTACAATAGTTGTATTAGGGTTCAAAAAGGGTAATCATAATGTGACGCCTATTCTATACCCAGCAACATTCCTTGGACTATAAAAAGAATATGTTGCTGGACTATTAGTATAAGAACTCGGAGAGAACAATAGAGAAAATGGTAGAAAGTTTGTAAAGAAGTGAGATAGAGAAAATGTCATTCCTTTAGTGAAAACATTATCACTATACGAGGTAAACCTCTATTGTTACATAATACAAAGCTTGACAGATCAAGGGATATTGATCCTTGCTTACATGTGATTTTTTTCTCCCTTTCAGTAGAGAGAATTCGGAAGTGCATATCATTTTTAATTCACTTATTCATAATATTTCACTTCATTAATACTCAACTTCTCATTACTTAAAATAGAACAACCCGTTAATTTGTTTGTTTTAAACAGTTAATCTGTTCATCTCTTTTCATTTATTTTCAAAAGCATCCATATCCTTGATCTATACCATGAGAGATGTCGATGCCATTTTAAATTTTATTTTTCCTGATGACTTTTGCAGAATACTGCTACGCTTTACCAAGAATCTGTCTATAACAAGTGCCACGAGCTTTATCATTGCTCTATTCAACATAAGAAATTTTATCTTGGATATAAACAGCATGTCCTGTGTCTGACTCTCTCTTTTTCTCTCTATACACCCCAAGGGAGTCTCGTGATAAAAAAGCTCATTCATTTTTTTATTAAGTCCTTAGTCAGCAAGTTTGAATGAAAATTAAAATATAACAAAAATTGAATAATGAATTCTATAAGGGACTAAACGTTGGTTGCTTTCTCATCATGCTGGCATGCTGCCTTTCAATAATGCGATGCCTTGTTTTTACAACCTCTTTGGAAACCTAAATGGTCAAGCGTTGATAATTTTTCATTTTTTCTGTTATATTCATTATTTCAAAGAGAGAAGTCGAGCACTAATGCAGGATCCTGGTAATGCTCAATCTTAGATGTTTCAATGTGTATTTCTGAATAATCTAATTTTTCAATTACTCAATCGTTTCATTTCAACATCAACTGGACTGTGGCCTTGGTCTTGGCATTCGGACCGTATTTGAGCGGAAAATCGCCCTCATATTTCATGGTATGTATATATGGGCTTGGCATCAGGGTTTCAACTTTCAAGGGTTAGTGAACAAATATGAAATGCTGTTGTTATTAAGGGATAATCCTTATCATCATTACACACAATATCAAATCCAAGAAAAAGTTTACACCAAGTCTGATTCTCAAGCAAAAGTTTTAAACCAATTATTATATTCTGAATCTCTGATAACAATTACCAATTCATTTGTTTCATAATAACAAAAGAGACCTGAGAATATCACCTTTGATTCCAATTTCCCAACCCTACTAACCCAAAAGAAAAAGGCAAAGATATGGGATTCTTTTACTCTTAAGGCGTTTCGCATGGAACTTCAGCTCTGAGAACGCCATTGTTGATCTCGGTTTTGATCTTCTCCTTGTTGAACCTGACTGGGGGTTGATTTTGATACGGCAACTATACTTGCTACCTTCAAGGGAGTTTTCCACTTCATAGTATAGAAAATCATCCTCGGTCCAAACCTTGAGACCCTTCTCCCCAGCACCAGGCAAGTCCGCCCTTAAAAATGCAATCTTTTTCACAGGGTCCATATAGCAATCTGCAGCTTCTTTAGGCCCTGATATAAGGAATGGATTATCAGAAATGGGTGCTTCCTTCACAGCTCCCAACGGCCCCATTTTGAACCTGGCGTACACGGTCATGGCCCTTGACTGAGAGAGATTCCAGTTGTTGAGGAAGAGGGAATTGAAGAGAACACGTGAGGAAGCCATTGATGAGGACTGTGTGTGTGTTTGGTTTTGGTACGAAGTTTTTTGAGCTCTTTGCTTTCAAAGAAACAGTGAGTGAGTTGAGTGACTGAAAATAAAAAAGCTTCAAATAGGAAAAGAGTATAGAGTATAGAGTATAGAGGAGGTACGGTGTACGGACGTTTGGACTGTTATGCGGTATTTGGGCCACGTGTCGTGTCTGGGATGGCTAATTTTTGTTTTCCCTCTCCTTCAAAACAACCGGGAGGGTCGATGAAAATTCTTTAACAAGTTCAGGATTGAGATCAAGTATTACAAACTGAGCAAAATAGCTATTGAGGGTTGACATTAAGAAAAAAACCAAACCTTCGATTTCAGCCTTTAAATAAATTTTTTTTTAGAATGCTAAGGGGGTGTTTGGTTAAGTAGTTTGAGATGAAATTTTTGTAGTTTTTTAAAAGACGTGTAGGTGAAAAAGTGTTTGGAAATATGTGTAATATTGTTTAAAATGTAAAAATGTGAGTTTGAAATGGTATAACAAACAAACTCTATGTATTTTAACACACACAGGCCAATGGCCTTATAGCCGAATTGGCACCTCTCCATGTACAAAGTGCTTGGGGGTTTAGGGGGAAAGGATTCGAGCTGTAAGGCTAGCAGCATGTTGTAATTATTTCTAAAAAAAAAAAAAAAAACACACACACACAGAGCACTGTTTTTTTTTCTTTAAAGTATGTGTTGTGTATCCAAGAGTTAGGTCTTTTTAAATATACACCACTATTAGTTTCTTTAAAACCTTATCCCTTTTGCCATTGTGTGTGTTAAAATACTTAGTATTCTCAAAAGAAAAAACAGTGAATTAATTCCACATTGAAAAATGAGTGTGAGTTATAGAGGTTTAAAGCCTATGCTTCCTAAAAAAAAAAAAAAAAGCTTATGCTGTGTATCCTAGAGTTATGCCCTTTTAGATATACATCACAATTAGTTTTTTTTAAAAACTTTCTCCCCTCTCTCCCCTTGTATGTGTGTGTTAAAAATTAATAATAGTGAAAATGTTTGTGTTTATAGGGAGGATATACACCACTGTTAGTGTTTTTTTAAAACTTTTTCCCCTCTCCTCTTATGTGTGTATGTTAAAAATAAAAAAAATGTTAAAAAATTAAAATAGTGAAAATGTTTGTGCTTATAGGGAGGGATGAACTGCACCTTTGCAATACCCCGACTACCTGTCAAGCTCTCTCTATGACATGTTTGACAAGACCTGCCAATAGGATATTGATTTTTTATTTTTATTTTTTGTTGTAAATTTATTCATATAAAAAAACTAATTTATTTATTTATTAACACAATTAATAAACTAGTCAATTGATAATTTCATGTTGATCAGTTTAATCGATAATCAACTTAAAATGATTCGATTCATTTAATACATGGACATCCGTTTGAGTTCTAAGAATAATTGGGTAATTAAATTTTTGGGCCACGTGTCATTTATGGGATGGTTGGTTTTTGTTTTCCCACACATTCAAAATAATATTGAAGATCTTGTTACATTCTTTATTGCATATATTATATACACTTCTTTTTTTTTTTCTCTTTTTTTTTGAGGAGGTATATACACTTCTTTTAAAATACAATTTCAATTAATATTGTAAAATGGTGAAATTTTTGCTAATGTATATCAAATTTTTTTTTTTAGAGAGAGTTTCAAACCTATAGTGTCTGCTCTTGATGATAGCTCTTTATTATCAGATCAAGACACCAATTAGTTTTTAGTGTAAGCGGAGATTGAATCCTAGATCTCTTATACAACCATCAGAGACTTTACCAATTGAGCTAACTGGAACCCACAACTAATGTATATCATAATTGTGCAATAACGAGAATGAATTATTCTTTTAACAATCTCACTAATTTTCAAATTTCATTTTTATACAATTTTTTTTTCTCTGTCTTCAATGTTTAACAAGCTGTTACAGAAAGGGATTTGTAACATTGCTTTGTATTAGGAGCACCGGGTTCTCGAGTTGTATAGGCCTCTTGGGATTGTAGGCGATCAGGATGAGATCCAGGAATAGTCTACTCCACTAGAAAACATAAAAAGAAGAAATAAATATTTTTTTTACATAGATTTTATAATTTTTCAATCTATAATCTTCGTTGCATGATAATTACTCATTCTTATTATGTCAAAACACTAATTAGTTTAAAAAAGTTGTGTACATAGATTTTCTCATTTTAACAAGTACAAATTAAAACCTAATGAACTTTCCCTTTTCTCGCCCTAGTTTTCTTTCTGGAGAGACTAGATTGTAAAACACCGTTATCTTCCTTGGAATGATAAATCTCCCCCTCTACTAATCCTTACTAGCTGTAGGGTTTTCTTTTGACCTCCGTTCCTCTTACTCGTGGTCTAATCCTTTTCTTATACCCTATCAACATCACTTTGCCTTCATGGAAGAGATACTCTACAACTAGAAGAAACTTTCACTCACAGATGAGGAAGACATGAGCCTTAGTTTGTCAAAGTCCAAAAACTTACGAAGCAAGGAGTATGTTTTAGCTGCCAAGTTCCTTACCAAGAGAGCCCTTAATGTGAAAGCAATAGGCCGCGTGTTTAAACCTCTGTGGAGAGCCAAAAGGACTTCAAGGTGCGTGAAACGGGCGACCATATACTCTTGTTCGATTTTTGAACTCGAATCTGATGCAGAACGGGTCCTTGCTAATGAGCCATGGACGTTTGATAAACATGTTGTCTTATTACAGAGATTTGATGGGTCTACACCGTCAAGATACTTGAGGTTCACCAAATTGAAATTTTGGGTGCAATTACATGGATTACTGATATGTCTGCTTGACTCTGAGACGGAAATTGAGTTGGGAGAAACACTCGGACAGGTATCTCCGTGTGAGAATCCCAGCGAGTTGGTGGGAGGGGAGTTTTGACGTGTCCATGTGGAAATTGATATCTCAAAACCTCTCTGCCGAGGTTGACGAATAACACTAGACGATGAAGAGGAGATCTGGGTTTCTTTTCAATATGAGAAACTACCCAATTTCTTTTATTGGTGTGGTGTGATTTCTCATGATGGAAAAGATTGTGAGACCTGGTTAGCAAGGAAGGATTTAGCAAACACAAAACCTTATGAATATGGACCATGGTTAAGAGCTGTGCCATATAACCCGGGGAGAACTCCATTCATCGTGGTTGCTGGTATGGGCGATGGTTTGGGAGGCAATGCTACAAAACAATCTCAACCTGCAACAACTGAGAAGCCACATGCAACGACAGCTAAGAAATCTGGAGAAAATCGTGAACGATTTGAATCTGGTGAGGTGGTTGGAGCGGGCTTGGAGTGTGCGTCAGTTATGGTAATTAATGATTTGGGGGAGCACATCACACAAATAGACCGAGATACTAGCAACCCGACATTAAAGGTAATTGATTCCAACCCGGTTTTAAATTCTTTCCATACTAATCAAGCTGATTTTGAAAAGCAGATCCAGAAAGTAGACTTGGCTATTGGAAAGTATGACAAAAGAGGAGAGCACGTGGATCCTAGGACAACTAACACCTCACAAGTCTTAGCAAAAAATGGAAAGCAATTAACTCCCTCATCGCCAGCTCAACATGCAGCAATTTTAGAGCAAGCAACCCACGTGTTAGAGAATTCAATGTCTCCCATTCCAAAAAACGAAACTCTACGCACATGGAAAAGATTGGCACGAGAAATTAATATGGAGATTGACACATCACAGGGTCCCACTATTACAAAAAGAAGTAGAGAAGAAGTATTAGAGTATTTTCCTGAGTTACCTACCAAAAAATTACAGGTTTCAAAGGAAGACAGTAAAAAAACTACAGGTTTTAATGGTGGAGGTTGCTCAGCAGTTCTGCCAAACACAATGAGTCTCATAGTATGGATTTGTCGCGGGCTTGGGAACCTGCGTAAAGGAAAGGAGCTTGAAGCATTGGTTTGGGCTAAAGATCCCTTCGTTGTGTTCTTAGCCGAGACATGAGTGGATGAAACTAGGCTAAAAGAAGTCCAAAGAAATATTAAGTTTGATAATCTATTTTTTGTGGAAAGAAATCCTAGAGGTGGTGGGGGTTTAGCACTCTATTGGAAAAATTCCAGTGATGTACATGTAGACTCTTTCTCCAAATACCATATTGATTCAATAATTAATAAAGGTGGTGATGATGAATGGAGATTTACAGGTTTTTATGGGGAACCGGCAACACACATGAGAAGTGAAGCATGGAATAAACTTCGGTTACTCAATACTAGACATAATCTTCCTTAGCTTTGTGCTGGGGATTTCAATGAAATCACAAGAAGTTCGGAAAAATTAATAGAAGTCAAGCTCAGATGCAACCTTTTAGAGATGTCATTGATGAATGTGGATTTCTTGACTTAGGCTATGTGGGAGAACAATTTACATGGAGGAAACATTTTTCTGATGGCCATTCACTACGGGAGAGATTAGTCCGCGGACTAGCCAACCATGATTGGTTCATGAAATTTCCGGGGTCAAAGATTCACTACTTGCATTCAGAATCTTCAAACACTCTCCTCTATGGATCTCCTTGGATGGGTTGGATATTCCACCTCATGCCAAACCATTCAGGTTTGAAGAAATGTGGCTCTCTGATCGTGGGTGTTCAGATATTGTAGAGGCGGTATGGCTGTCAAGGGCAGAAGAGGATGATCACGATCATGTCATTCGCAAACTAGACAAATGTGGTAAAGAGCTTCGAAAATGGGACTGGGACTGTTTTGGAAATGTCCGAAAGATATTGAACCGAAAGAGAAAGGATTTAAAAGAGGCTGAAAAGGCAGCCATGATATCGGGAAACAATCAGCAAGTTCGTGTTTTGAAAAAGGAGATTGCTGAATGTCTCACGCAATACTACCAGGACCTTCTCCAAACAACCAACCCGCAACTTTGTACCTCAGCGATTGATTCCATTCAGAGAGTCATTACTGAGGAGATGAATTCCATGCTCTCATCCGAGTTCACTCATATGGAGGTCAAGCAAGCCATCAACCAAATGGCCCTGCTTAAGGCCCCTGAGCTTGATGGTATGCCTCCTTTTTTCTATCAATATTACTGGAATTTAATTGGTGATGATATTTCTAATACTGTATTGCATTATCTTAATTCTGCTACTTTACCTGAACACCTCAATCACACTTTCATTACTCTTATTCCAAAAAAGAAAATTCCTGATTTTGCCTCTGAATTTAGACCTATCAGTTTGTGTAACGTTTTCTATAAAATTTTCTCCAAAGTCTTAGCAAATAGACTTAAGAAAATTTTGCCTGATATAATTACTGAGAATCAGAGTGCTTTCACTAAAAGTCGACTTATATCTGACAATATATTGGTAGCTTTTGAGTCTTTACACAGTATGCAGAGACATAAAGGAAAGGAAGACTATATGGCCATCAAGCTTGACATGAGCAAAGCGTATGACAGAGTGGAGTGGTCTTACATGTCCTCAATCATGGAAAAAATGGGGTTCACAAAATATTGGATCAATCTCATGATGCTATGTGTCAAAACTGTGACATATTCCATATTTGTAAATGGGGAACCGAAAGGCAGGATCACACCAACAAGAGGCATTCGCCAAGGGGACCCACTCTTTCCTTTCCTGTTCTTACTTTGCACTGAAGGCCTTAATGGACTACTTAATCAAGCCTCTCATTAAGGACACATTAAATGCTACCCTCTTTGTAGAAATAGCCCACGACTAACCCATCTTTTGTTTGCAGATGATAGCTTGTTGTTTTGCAGGGCCACCATAGAAGAGTGCCAAAGGGTTCTGAATATTTTGGAAGTGTATGGGAAATGCTCAAGTCAACAGATTAATCGAAGCAAGACAACAATTTTCTTTAGTAAATCTACTAATGATGATATCAGAAATCAAATAAAGTTGGCACTTGGGGTACCAGAAATTATTCAGTATGAAAAATACTTGGACTTACCATCCTTGGTGGGAAGAAACAAGAAAGTAAGCTTCTATTATATTAAGGAACGAGTGTGGAAAAAATTGCAGGGCTAGAAGGAGAAACTCCTATCACAAGCTGGAAGGGAGATCCTAATAAAAGCAATCGTCCAAGCTATTCCAACCTACATTATGAGTTGTTTCAAACTTCCCTTGGGGCTTTGCTCAGAAATTGAGAGCTTGATAAGAAGATTTTGGGGAAGTCAAAAAGGTGATCGGAGAAAAATTCATTGGGTGAAGTGGGATACACTCTGCCTCCCAAAGAAGGAAGGTGGTATGGGTTTCAAGGATCTAGCCAACTTTAATGATGCCCTTTTAGCCAAGCAAGCGTGGAGATTACTTCATAATAAGGACTCCCTCTTTTATAAAGTCTTTAAAATGAAGTTTTTTCCAAATTGTAGTATTTGGGAGGTTCAAGAATCCAATTTTGGCTCATATGCTTGGCATAGCATTCTAAAGGAAAAGAGATGTGCTACTAAAGGGAGCAATATGGAGGGTTGGGTGTGGAGAGGCAATTAGTATTTGGAATGATGCGTGCTTGCCATCACAGGATCATCCATGAGTCCTTTCTAACATGGTACTAGGGTTTGAAGATGGAAGAGTTTTTGATCTCATCAACCCAATCACAAGAACATGGGACTCAGATTTAGTGCATGGATTGTTGTCACCTGATGAAGCTGCCTTGGTCTTCAGCATCCCTTTAAGCCGCACCCCAGTGGAGGACAAGATCATTTGGCCCTTCACCCCATCAGGTATTTACACTGTAAATTCAGGCTCAAAATTTCTTACAAAACTAACTTCTATGTAGGTCCCTTCAGTCAACATGTAGCAGCATAATGAAGTGTGGAATCAGATTTGGGGGCTCAATGTCCCCAACAAGGTGCGGAACTTTATGTGGCGAGCATGCAAAGAAGCCATACCAGCGAAGCAAAACTTAATGAAGGGGAGGGTACTATTGGAAGACAAGTGTGAGCAATGTGGGGTTGAGGTTGAAACGATATTCCATGCTTTGTGGGAGTGCGCCATGTTAGATGATATTTGGGACGGTGTTTCAGATTTTGAAAACCGAAAATAGCTTGGCATCTCAAATATTAGAGACTTGATCATATTGGTTCGTGAGAAAAGAAAGAACATAGATCCCATGGCCATGGTGATGTGGACGATATGGCATAGGCGTAACCAAATCTGAGTGAGCACAAATTACTTTTCCAAAGCTCAAGTTCTCCAACAAGCATATCAGACCCTTACCACTTTCCAACAGAGCCAATACTCCCTTGGTCAACCTTCAGCAGTCATTCAACCCCAACCCCGTGCTCAATGGAGTTCACCTCCGGCGAATTGTCCCAAACTGAACTTTGATGGGGCAGTTTTTCCAGGGCTGGGTAAGGAGGGTCTAGGAGTGGTAGTTCACGATTGTCAAGGAAGGCTATAGCTTCGCTGTCAAAGCAATCCCGTTTGCCATTTTCGCCGGTCATAGTGGAAGCCATGGCAGCAGCAAGGGCGATGTCCTTCACACAAGAACTTGGTATTTCAGAGTTCATGCTTGAAGGTGATTCAGAAGTGGTAATAAACTCTCTTCGAAGTAAGGAAGCCTCCCTATCTTCTTTTGGCCATCTTCTGGAGTCTGCTAAATCGTTATTAGTTACCAGTAAATGTATTGCTTTCTCTCATGTCCGTAGAATTGGTAATAAAGTAGTCCACAACCTAGCTAGACATGCAAGACATGTTAGAGGTTTGTCAGTGTGGGTGGAGGATGTTCCACTGCACCTCTATGATGTACTATTTGTTGATTCCGGCTGATTTTCAATATAAGTAGCAATCTTCATTCTCAAAAAAAAAAAAAAAAAAAAAAACTAATTGGTTTAGTTGTAAGCATAGCTCAAACCTCAGATATCTTATTTGACAACAAAATATTTTCTAATTCAATTAACTGGAACGCCAATATATTTTATTTATTTCTTGGTGGAGAGTAAAACCAACAGGAGGTTTGTATTAATTGGCTTTCATTACTCCACATTAACTACAAATTTACAATGATAAGAAAATTATTAATTACTCTTTTTTTCTATCCATGGTACCACACCGCACAATAATCCTATTTTATGTTTCCATTATTCATTTACTTAAGAAATGTTTTAATTTCTAATTTTTTTACTCAATTGTCATTCTTTGCATCCATTAAAATAGTATGACAATGAGAATTTTGTAATCTAGCTAATAGCAAAAATGCATTTTAGCTACAATGTTTATCCAAAAATACATAGCCGTATAGCTTAGGCATTGAAATATTTTAATGTATTGACCAAAGGGGTGATTTAGCGGCTTTGGTAGCTTTGGGTTGGCTTTAGTGGCTTTTTTGATGTTACGGGGTTGTGGTTATACATGGCTTGGAAGAAAATTGGTGGCTCGCGATTGTTTGGGTGTTAAATTTGTAAGTTTGATTTGTAGTTGTCACTAATTTGAGTATTATATATTTTTGAATGTCTTGAGTTTGCGTTTATTATGTTTGCAAGTGTTTCTTTAGAACCCTTTATTAGAATGAAATCCAACATAATCAATAAGAGTTCAGCTTCCCTCCCATCTTAATTCTTTATATTTTACTACTGCGCACTCTTAATGGTCACTCCACAAGTATAAATACTTGTAAGGTGGGGGAAGCAAGGGTCGGAATTCAAATCTCCAAGAGGGAGCTTTACACACATATACACTTAGATTAAGCTAGAGTAGAAATTATATCTTGTAAAAAAAAAAAAATTCCTTATTTTTTTTCTTATTTTAATGTAGATGAAAGACATGTGGCATATAAAAAAAATATAATGGTTCCCATAAAAAAAAAAAAAAAAATATATATATATATATATATATATATAATGGTAAAATATAAGCAACATCACACAATAAATAATTTCTTACATCTTCGCACCTCCAACATCATCACCCCTAAGCCAGTGTCGTTGGAAGTGGATAGAAAGGATAGGTCAAAAATAGTGCCGTAGATTTCATCGAAGTCTGGGAACAGTCGCTGGCCACATAAATCACAATTCCACTTAACCAAAATTTCCTTCTCCCTCCCTCCTAGTCCTAGTGTCAAACTCAGACTCAAGCATGTTATTTATTATTATTATTTTTTATATCGACTCAACCATGTTATTAGTACATTGTTTAACACGGGTTTGTGATTTTAAGCACAAATGAGAACGTTTTTGAAGCTATTCCAACAAACCCATTCGATTTACCAATTTTATGCTAATTCTTAACTCGAAGTTTCAATCTTCAATTTTTATTTTCCTCTTTCTTTATTGTTTTCGCATAATTTCCAAGGATGGGTTTTTTGATTTTAAGCAAAAAAAAAAAAAGAAAAAAAAGAAAAAAAGAAAAAGAAGAAGAAGATCTTTGAAACTATAGCAGCAAAACCCATTTGATTTTTAACAATGTTGAGGTGACTCCGAGCGCAACGTTTCAATCTTTAAGCAATTTCATTGTTTTTTCTTCTTTATATATGATAATCATTGGAGTGTATTTGAAATCCAATGTTTTAATATTACTTGCTCTTCAATTTAACACCCTGTGTTTCACTACACTTCATAAAAATTAAGCCACATCCCCTTCCATGAGCCACTCTAGAACCATCTCCAGCAGGATCAAGAAGACAAGAACTCTTGTAAGAGCTCTAACATTTGATGGGAGAATGGAAACGAATTGGGAAACTTCTAGATTTGGGTTTAATTGTCATCCCCTCAGTGGCACAATCAATGTGATTCTGACGAAGTCACCTTCATGAACAAAACAACAATGAGCTCTGACGCCAACTCTGACCATTGGAGAGCAAAATCAGTTGGCTATGGTTTTTCTAAGGGAGCTTGTTGAGAGAGAGAGAGAGAGGAAAATTATGTTTGATGTGGCTAATGTGTCTTGCACCCACGTAAATATCGTAGAGAATGGGAGGAATTTTAATGGGAAGAGAGTTGGATCTAATTAAGAAATGGGTAGAGGCTGAATTATGAGCTTTAAGAGATGGGCTTATACTGTGTGTACATTTAAATCTGCTGGCCGTTGAAATTGAAGTTGATGCTAGAGTTGCCCTTGGGTGGGTAATGGAAGAGTTTAATTCTAATCTTCATCATGCTTCTCTTATTATGGATTGCAGGACTCTCATCAGTTAGATTCCTCAGGTGAAGATGAAGCGCTGTTGTCGTGAAGCTAACAAATGTGCAAACCTCTTGGCTAGGAACGGATCGAGTTCTAACTAAGGCTTTTGTCTCATAGTCCGCTGTGGACTTATCTTTTCTACTTCTTTCTTATTGTACTGGATTGTATTATGAGAGGGTATGCCCTTTGAACTTTGTATCTGAACTTCTTCCTTAATTTTTATATTATCAGCGTTTTCCTTGGGTGGGTGATGGAAGAGTTTAATTATAATCTTCATCATGATTCTCTTATCATGGATTGCAAAACCCTCATCAGTTGGATTCTTCAAGTGAAGATAAAACACTGCTTTCGTAAAGCTAACAAATATGCGGACCTCCTGGCTAGGAAGGGATCAAGTTCTAACCAAGACTTTTGTCTGTTTCATAGTCCCCTGTGGACTTATCTTTTCTGCTTCTTTTTTGTTGTACCTAAACCTCTTCCTTAGTTTTTGATGGGACTGACGAAGTTGAACACAGACGAGCCCGCCTCCACAGACGAACCTGACCAATCATCCGTGTCATTGACGAGAACATTAAGGCCATTCAATGCTGCCAATAATGTCTCGGGTCGTTACAGGACCAGCTGGACGAACCGGTAGAAACGCATTAAAACCCATTACTCCGCCAGAGACGTTATCAGGGGAGACATTAACACCCCAACGGCTATAGTCCACATGGATATATGAAGCCCTCACAACACCAATACAAGGTACACACAACATCACAACATATACTGAGTTATTTTTGATATTTTGACTGCTACCTTCTTTCACACTGACTTGGGCATCGGAGGCGTTGTGATAGGCACCACACCGGTGACCATTCGAGTAAGTTCTTGTTTCCATAGGTTCGTCAGAGTACAACCGGCACCATCTGGACGAACCCCAAAGCAACCGACGAGATTCTGCTTCATCAGTTTGGCGCCGTCTGTGGGAACGATTTTCTCATACAACGAGAATGCGGTTCCTACCAGCTCCAAATGGAATCCAACCAGGACTCAATGGCCTTGGCACAGCAAGTTCGAACTCTCACGGCCACCGTCGAAGAACTCACCAGACAGAATCAGGAAATGAGACAAAGGCTACAGTAGGAAGAGAACCAGTCAAGAGCTGTCCAAGAGGACGAGGGGGACAGCCACGGAAGGAGTGACCGACGGAGGACCATTACTCCAGAGGAACAACATTCTGACATCCTCCAAGAAATGAGAAAGGAGATGGACGAATTAAGAAATGCCATCAAAGAAAAGACGGATCGAAGCCTAGATAGAATGGTCAGGGCGACGGACTCCCCTTTTACCATGGCGGTCTTAGAACGACCAGTACCAACAAAATTTCGGCTGCCTCAGCTTGAGCCTTTTGATGGGCTCAAGGATCCCCAAGATCACCTTAATACTTTCAAGACGACCCTAGGCCTTCAACAGCCCCCTGATGAGATCATGTGTCATTCCTTCCCTACTACGTTGAAGGGAGCTGGAAGAGAGTGGTTCATGAGACTGCCCACTTCGTCCATCCAAAATTTTGAGCAGTTAAGTAGTGCCTTCCTGCGCCATTTTTTCGGGGGGCAACGTCCCAAGAGACCAGCGGATCACCTACTCACTATTAAGCAAGGAGAGAGGGAGACCTTGCGATCGTACGTGAAATGCTTCACTCGATAGACCCTAGAGGTAGACGATGCGGATGACAAGGTCCAGCTGACAACATTTAAAGCAGGACTTAAGTCCAGAGAATTCGTCGTCTCACTGGCAAAAAATCCGCCCCGGACAATGGCGGAGATGCTACTGAAAGCCCAAAAGTACATGAATGCTGAGGACGCACTAGCAGCCATCGTAGACAAGGAAAGGCCGAAAAAGGAAGGAAGGAAGGTAGACGAACGCAGGGGACAAAAGAGGGAATGCCCAAGCCGTCGAGGAGGTGACATTGACAAACAAAGGGACGAGAAAGCTCCACAACTGGTAAAATCCACACCTCTAATTATGCCTATTGACAAGATTTTGACGCAGATCCAGGACCAACGCTACCTACAATGACCGAGACCCTTGCATTCGTCACCAAACGTGCATGACAAAAACAAATATTGTCGGTTCCATAAGGATCACGGCCATTACACGAAGGATTACCGAGACCTGAAAGGACAGATAGAAGAGTTTATACAAAAAGGAAAGCTTCAGAAGTATGTAAAAAAGGGGGAATCCGGCAGGTTCAGGGAGGTCGACAAGAGCCAACGCGAATATTCGTCCAAAAATGAGATTCGCCCGTCCCAACCACAACAGGACGTGATCGGGGAGATAAGCACAATCGCAGGGGGGCCATTCATGGGGGGATCATACAAGTCACTCAAGAAAGCATGCCGGAGGCAAGTAAACAGTGTCCATATGGAACCCCTATTGAAGTAAAGACGGACAAACCAGGATGTATTCTTCAGCGAAGAGGACGCTAGGGGAGTAAGGCAGCCCCATAACGACCCCTTGGTCATAACACTCACAATCAAAGGGTTTAACACTAAGAGGATCCTCGTCGACAACGGCAACTCCGCAGACATCATGTACTTACCTGCTTTCCAACAGTTGAAACTAAATCCTGGTAGATTGCGCCAATTCGATTCCCCCTTCGTCAGCTTTAGCGGAGACAGAGTATACCCCAAGGGCATTGTGACACTAAAAGTCACAATAGACGCCTACTCGAAGCAGCAGACCCGTCAACTGGACTTCTTGGTGGTAGATTGCCCCTCCTCATATAATGTGATCACTGGGAGACCCACACTCAACAGGTGGAAAGCAGCCATGTCCACCTACTGCCTAAAGATAAAATTCCCAACCGAAGACGGAGTCGGCGAAGTAAAAGGAGACCAAGTTTTAGCCAGAGAATGCTACCAGACCGTGCTGGCTGTAGGGGAAAACCACACATGGACGATCGAGGGAGAAAAAAAAAAGACAACATGGAAGCCCTGGAAACAGTAGAACTCGTCGAGGGGGAAACTGCAAAGGTGACGAGGATAGGAACGACCTTAAGCCCCGAAATGAGAAATAAACTTGTCCACTTCCTTAAGGGAAACTTGGACGTATTTGCATGGAGGCACGAGGATATGCCCGATATACCACGCCAAGTAATCCAGCACGAGTTGAAAATAGACCCCGAGAAAAAGCCTGTCCAACAGAGACGACGCGTCTTTGCCCCTGAACGAAACCGAGCAATCACAGACGAAGTTAACAGATTGTTGTAGGCAAACTTTATCCGAGAGGTTTATTATCCCGAGTGGCTGGCCAACGTCGTACTGGTGAAAAAAGCAAATGGGAAGTGGAGATTGTGCGTGGACTTTACGGACCTGAACAAGGCCTGCCCGAAGGATAGTTTTCCCTTGCCAAGGATAGATCAACTGGTAGATTCTACGGCCGGACATAAGTTACTAACATTCATGGATGCTTTTTCAGGATACAACCAGATAAAAATGGCTGAGGATGATCAGGAAAAAACTGCTTTCATCACAAGTCGAGGGCTCTACTGCTACAAGGTGATGCCCTTCGGATTGAAGAACGCAGGAGCAACATACCAAAGACTAGTAAACAAGATGTTCAGCGAGCAAATTGGTAGAAACATGGAGGTGTATGTAGATGATATGCTCGTCAAGATCAAAGAGGAATTGACACACCTGGACGATCTGAGAGAGACGTTTGATACCGTCCGAAAATATCAGATGAAGCTGAATCCCAGTAAGTGCGTGTTCAGGGTAGCCTCAGGGAAGTTCTTAGGGTTCATAGTGTCTCAAAGGGGAATAGAAGCAAATTTGGAGAAGGTACAAGCAATACTCAACATGGCGTCACCAAAGACCGTCAAGGTAGTCCAAAAGCTCACAGGGAGGATCGCTGCACTCAATAGGTTCGTCTCTAAAGCAATAGACAAATGCCTCCCCTTTTTCAAGACATTGAAGCAAGCTTTCTCCTGGACTGACGAATGCGAGGCAGCGTTTCAAGAGCTCAAGCGTTACCTCGGCAGTCCGCCCGTCTTGAGTCCCTCAAAAGCATGGGAAAACCTTTATTTATACCTGGCAGCATTAGCCACGGCTGTCAGCGCGGCCTTAATTCGAGAGGAGGATAAGAAGCAACTTCTAGTTTACTACATCAGTCAAGCCTTCCAGGGAGCAGAAGCCAAGTATCCCAGGATTGAGAAGATCGCGTTCACTCTAATAGTGGCTTCACAAAAGTTACGACTATACTTCAAAGCACACCTTATCCTTGTAATGACGGACCAACCTATTAGAAAATTCATGAACAAACCTGAAGCAGGAGGGAGAATGGTCCAATGGGCAATTGAACTCAGCCAGTTCGACATCGAATACCATCCCAGAACGGCCATCAAGGCACAAGCTCTAGCAAACTTCATCGCCGAGTTCACCATTCCAGAAGATGACGACGGCAAAGACGAGGTAGAACAATGGACGATTCAAACTGACGGCTTGTCAGCCCAAAAGAGGGGGGGAGTAAGGGTCATCATAAACACCTCTAATGGAGAAAAACTCAAATATGGAGTCCAATTAAAATTCCCGGCGACCAACAACGAGGCCGAGTACGAAGGGATACTGACGGGACTAAGACTCGGCAAAGCCCTTGGGATTAAGAACCTGCTTATTCAGAGCGACCCCAAGCTGGCAATAGGGTAGATCAGGGAAGAGTATGAGGCAAAAGAAGAGAGAATGCAGAAGTACCTCAAGCTGACGAAACATTTAGCCCGTGGGTTTGATAAGTTGGACTTCGTTCGGATTCCGAGAAACCAAAATATGGCGGCAGATGAGGTTGCCAAAATGGCCTCGTCTGAAGAAGAACCAACGAACAGTGAACTTCTCATGGAGATTCATAAACACCCTAGCATCGAAGAAGTCCCAATATTCTCCATTCAGAGCGTAGGTGGTTGGATGGCACCGATCGTCTCATTCCTTCAAGATGGGCATCTCCCTCATGATTCAATGGAAGCCAGGAAGATTAAAGCAAGAGCGGTCAGATTTACGATTTTGAATGATACCTTATACAAAAGAGGCTTCTCCCTGTCCTATTTGAAGTGTGTCGACGAGGAAGAAGCCAAGTACGTCCTTCGTGAAATCCACGAAGGGATTTGCGGAGATCACGCCGGGCCTAGATCTCTGGTAAGCAAAGTTGTTAGAACAGGATATTTCTGGCCGACCATACAGGTAGACGCTACGGAGCTCGTCAAGAGGTGCGATAAGTGCCAAAGGTTCGGGAATGTCCAGAGGCTGCTAGTAGAAAAGTTGACGACGATTACCTCCTCGTGGCCATTCGCACAATGGGAGATTGATATCGTCGGCCCATTGCCCCAAGGAAGAGGGCAGGTAAGGTTCCTGCTCGTCGCTATCGACTACTTCACAAATAGGTTGAAGCAGAAGTGATAGGGACAATCACAGAGGCGAGAACCCGTAGCTTCGTGTGGAGAAATATAATTTGCAAGTTCGGGATTCCAAGGAAGATTATTTTTGATAATGGTCGACAGTTCGACAGCCAGGGATTTAGAGACTTTTGCTCAGGACTAGGTATTAGGCACAAGTTCTCATCACCTAGACACCCACAGGCAAACGGGCAAACAGAAGTAACTAATCGAACACTGCTCAGAATCATCAAAGCCCGGCTAGACGAGGCAAAGGACGCGTGGCCCGAAGAATTGCCCAATGTTTTGTAGGCCTACAGAACAACAGCAAGAACCCCAACGGGAGAGACGCCTTTCAGGCTCACTTATGGCACTGAGGCGGTAATCCCAGTCGAGGTAGGTGTGGCCAGCACCAGGCGAGAAGTATTCCGCGAGGAGAGCAACGACGACCAACTTCGAATCAATCTGGACTGCTTAGACGAAGTAAGAGACAAGGCCTCGAGCATGACAATGAAGTACCAATGGAAGATGACTGAATACTATAACAAAAGAGTCAAGCTCAAAAGACTTGAAATTGGCGACCTCGTCCTACGCAAGGTGACTACTGCAACTAAAAACTCCGCCCACGGGAAGCTCAGTCCCACATGGGAGGGACCTTACAGAGTCATGCACTACTCCCGGCAAGGCAACTATCATTTGGAGACCCTAGACGGGCAGAAGCTCCCGCGACCCTGGAACATTGAACACTTGAAGAAGTACCATCAACAGATGTAGCTCAAGAATGTACCCATTCCTTAAAATTAATGAAATAACGATTCAAATAATGTGTTCATACAGGTATCGTCAGTAGAAAATTCTGGAAACCCACTATGGCCTAGACGGATGTACATTACTGACGAAGGAAAAAAATCAAGAAAAATGCCTAAGTAATAAGATTCCGCGTAGACGGATGTACATTACTGACGAAAGAAAAAACATAAAGAAAAATGCCTAAGTAATAAGATTCCACATAGACGGATGTACATTACTGACGAAGGCAAAACATAAAGAAAAATGCCTAAGGAATAAGATTCCGCATAGACGGATGTACATTACTGACGAAGGCAAAAACATAAAGAAAAATGCCTAAGTAATAAGATTCCGCGTAAATGGATGTACATTATTGACTAAGGCAAAACATAAAGAAAAATGCCTAAGTAATAAGATTCCGCGTAGATGGATGTACATTACTGACGAAGGCAAAACATAAAGAAAAATGCCTAAGGAATAAGATTCCGCATAGACGGATGTACATTACTGACGAAGGCAAAAACATAAAGAAAAATGCCTAAGTAATAAGATTCCGCGTAGACGGATGTACATTACTGACGAAGGCAAAATATAAGGAAAAATGCCTAAGTAATAAGATTCCGCGTAAACGGATGTACATTACTGACGAAAGCAAAAACAGAAAGAAAAATGCCTAAGTAATAACGTTCCGCCCAGATGGGTGTACATTACTGACGGATAGGAAGAAATTGACGAGCTTATATGGATATACAGAAGAACGTGTGTAAGTAAATACGATATTGTAAAAGCCTAGAAACCAAAGGCAATCACCATTGCTTTTACATTTAAAAACTCATAAACACTGGGCTAAAAATATGCTTAACAAAAAATTTAAAGATGTTCTGGAAGTGGAGCCTCAAACATGTCAGGCGCCTTAAAAAAAAAAAAAAAAAAAATTCTGAACAAGTGATAGGGTCAAACATCTGGAATAGCATCGTCCTCGGCAGGGGCATCAAGGGCAGGAGCTTCGACGACAGGGACATCAACAGCAGGAAGGTCTTCAGGAGCGTCAGCTACCGCGGCTTAGGCAGCTTCGTTAGCAGAGATCTCCCTGTCCACTTCCTCCATGTCCAGCGTCTCAAAATCTACCCCGGAAGGGTGCTTGATGCAGTACCTCCTCAAGAGCTCGAACCCTTTAAAATACCAGCTGAAGAGCACAGAGTTGTACTCCTCAGTCTGCTGGAAGCCCTCGATAGCCCTGGAAGTGACGACCTTAATCTTTTCCTTCGCGGCTGCAAGCTGCTCGTCCTTATCCAGAACCAACTGCTGCTCAACCTTAAGGTCGTCACTCAGCCTCTTGACCTCCTCTTTGGAGTGGTGAACATCCTCCATTGCAGCGATCAGATCCCTCTTCAGCTTCGAGTTCTCCATCTCCAGGACCTTGATCTGAGAAAGCGAGGACTCGACCTTGGCTTCCTGAGCCAGATACTCAGTTGAAAGGTGAACAGTCTCCCCCAACACCTAAAAAAAAAAAAAAAAAAAAGAGAGAAAGGACACGCGAAGGAATTTAATCCTAGCACACCTATGTAATATATATATATATATATATATATATATATATATATATATATATATATATATATATATATATATACGTCACCTAAAACGAGCAGGGTACCTGGACGAGCTTATGGAGATGACGACCCATCAACTTATTTGGGGTCAGACCCGAGAACACCTTTAGGTCTTCTGCGGTCACGACCCCATGAGCCCGGTCCGTTGCCAACTTCTTGTCATCCCAAATGGTGGACGAGCAAGCAGCCTCATTCCCTTTGTCTGATGTACGAGGCCTTTTCGAAGCGGGTGTTGGGATCTCTTCAACCGAGGTGGCCGGAGAAGCCGTCCTCGTCGTCTCGACGCCGGAGATCACAGGAGTAGCCGAAGCAGTTGGGGTGACAGAAGAGACTTTCCCTTTGACACGGACCACCTTCTTCCTGAGGTTAGACAGAGGTTCGTCCTTCTTAGATCGCATCTTCTCGTACATGCCTTTGTTGAATTTAGTCATCATCTCTGCGAAAGAGGAAAATTTTATAAAGGAGCCAGTCAAATAAATACGGCTACAGAATCGAGCCTGACAAATTCAGGTGCTTACTCTTCTTTCCCGCAATATCAAGACTCCGCAGGACGTAGGGGGACGGATCGGGGCTGAGATTGTAGAAGGCAAGTGTCCGCGGATCTACTAAGTCGTCCCAGTTTTCGATGGTCTGGGAATACACAATGGTCGTCTCAACACGCTCCTTGTACCTGCTTTTCAGCTTTGGCCTCCTTTTAACTGTACAGGAATGAAAAAAGTTAGTGACGGTAACATTGGGTCCAAAAAAAAAACGAGAAAGGAGACTGACGCACCTAAGGTCGGGGTTCCCCACCGATGAAGCAACCTGGGGATCTCACCCCAGTCCTGGCTAGAGGGGGTCTCAAAATCGTCCTTAGACACAAACACAAATCTGGACTTCCAGTACCTGAGGGACGAGTGTAAGCCCTTGACGATCCTGGTTCTTCTCTCCCAAGGTACTAGCTCATAATGCCCGTACTCTTTGGACTCTTTTAAACGATATAAGTAGACAAGCTCGTTTACCTTGATCATGTCCTCGTTAGCAGCCAACCATATTTCCATACAGTTGACCACTATTCTCCATGAATTGGGCATAAGCTGCCTAGGAGCGATCCCCAAATAGGCTAAGAGCTCCATCACAAACGGATGGATGGGAAGCCTAAGTCCACAAGTAAAAGCGGCCTTATAGAAGCACACTTCACCTGGGAAAAACTGACAAGCCCTATCCTCGTCGGTAGGCCGACGAACGCGAACCCGTTCTGGAAACTGGAACCTATCCCTAAACTTACCCACGGCGTTAGAATCTAACCCACACACCTCCATGAGGGCATGAAAAGCCCTAACCTCTCTAAAGGTCGACACGGCTGTGTCCCCCTCCATAGGGTCGCCACTAGACGACAACCCAGTTTCGAGGTCACTGGACCTAACCTCAGACATCACCAAACCTTCGAACCAATCGACTGACTTTCGGAGCAATGGGAACAAGTCGCCTAAAATAACGCCTAAGCTACTACCCTCAAAAATAAAACCCCAAATTGGGAAAAACACCTAAAGACCCCGTAAGCGAGCAAAGAGAAAGGAAATCGAAGGACAAGCTTCTCTAACCTCTAAATTACTGACCATGGACTCCTAGGCAAAGTGCAGGCAAACAGGAAAGCGCTAAAATTCCCACAAAAAAGAAACAAACAAAAACACAGAGAAAACCAAGAAGCAGAAACCGAAAAGAAATCAGATATTTGCAAAGAGAAAAGGAAAAAAGAAAGAAGAAGAGAAAGCATACCTCAAGGAAGAGAAGTAAGAAGCCCAGCAACCAAACATGCACCAACTCAGAGAAAATTGAAGAAATAGATGAAGAAGATGCTCAAAGGGATAAACTGAAATTTGGAAGGAAATGAAAGGTAAAGTAGGAGTAGAGGAGTTTAAGAACCAAAAGGAAGAAAAATCGAAAATCGGCGAGAAACCCAAGGGTCATGAGGATATAGGCCTTCTCCAACCACATCATGCCACGTGGCCACGACCCACGTAACGCCGCCACTACGCATTCAATGCGGCACGAAATCCCAAAGGTCGAAAAAAAAAAAAAAGGGGAGAGGAAAAACTTTTCGTCTCCTACGGCCGTCAGTAAACTCACTGACGACCATGGAACCCAGGGGGCAACTGATGGGACTGACGAAGTTGAACACAGACAAGCCCGCCTCCACAGACGAACCTGACCAATCATCCGTGTCATTGACGAGAACATTAAGGCCATTCAATGCTGCCAATAATGTCCCGGGCCGTTACAGGACCAGTTGGACGAATCGGTGGAAACGCATTAAAACCCATTACTCCGCCAGAGACGTTATCAGGGGAGACATTAACACCCCAACGGCTATAGTCCACATGGATATATAAAGCCCTCACAACACCAATACAAGGTACGCACAGCATCACAACATATACTGAGTTATTTTTGATATTTTGACTGCTACCTTCTTTCACACTGACTTGGGCATTGGAGGCGTTGTGGCAGGCACCACACCGGTGACCATTCGAGTAAGTTCTTATTTCCATAGGTTCATCAGAGTACAACCGGCACCATCTGGACGAACCCCAAAGCAACCGACGAGATTTTGCTTCATCAGTTTTTATATTTGATGAGTCCAGAAAAATCATTAGGTCGTCCATATTAATGGACGACCTTGCATCATTAGTAGGCCATCAAAGATAACCACTAAACACATTCAATAACGACCATCAAAGGTCTTAAACTCTCATCAAGACAAAGAACGTTATAATCAAGGAAATAATCACCCTAATTTATGTATAACAACTACCTAAGTCATCTATAAAAGGGACAATCTATCTCACTAGTGAAGGTACGTCAAAAGCTACTACAAAACACTATTTAAATACAAAAAATATGGGTTGATACTAACTCAAATATTGGAGGCTCCCCAACCGAGCACAACCCGATGGTCTATTCGATCTATCTCTTCTTTATTTTGCAGGTCCTACGAGATCGTCTAATACTTCGGATTGGGTAAGTGACCCAAACTGACGATTTTGGCATCATCAATATTATCAACGTTTTCTACCAAAAAAAAAAAAAGAAAAGAAATGTAATTTCTCAAATATGTGTTTTTTTAAAATGGTATCTAATTATCAATAAAATAGGAAAGGGGATTTGATTGCTTAACTCTATATTTTTCTTTTTAATTGTGTGTTCTAAATTTTCAATGATAGATACATAGGTGATTATTAATTTATGGGTTGTGTTAATGGGCACCATAAAGTGCTTGTTAACAACACATTTTGTTGTAGGGGTGTCAATTCGGGTTAGCGTGTTGGGTTCGTGTCATGTCGAGGTAGGGGTATTCGACTAAATGGCTCAACCCTAACCCGACCCATTTAATAATCATGTCATGATCCTTCAACCCTAACCCGACCTCTTAATAAGGCGAGTTGACCTAATCCAACCCATTTGACACGCTTAATAAACGAGTTGTATTGGGTTGACACGAATGCAACACAACTCATTTCAACTTGCATAACATTAAATAAATTATCCATCTAGAAATAAATTTTTTTACATCCCAAAAGTACTGCATACACTTCAAGTCTTTAACCCACATTCAAAATAATATAGTTCAACAAAAATATAACATTTATCTAGAAATAAGTTCTTTACACTTCAAAAGAAGTGCATACACTTCAGAGAGAAAGAGAGATAGAGCAATAACCGATTTGAGAGTTGACACTTTGAGTTTGAGAATTGAGCGTGAAAAGAGTAGTACAGTTGAAATTTAAAAAAAAAGAAAAAAAAGAAGAAGAAGATATTTATAAGAAGGTTTGTAGGGTTTAGAGATCTAGGGTTTATAAAGTTTCAATTTTCAATTATATCCTTTGTAAATTTTTGTAATTACTCACTTTTCTTTTTAAATTTAAAATATATGTTGGATAGAAAAGATATTTGACAAATCTAAAATAAAATGAATATTTATTTGGTATACGAGTTAAACGGGTTGTGTTAAGTGGGTTATTTCGGGTTGACACAAATAAATTGGCGTGTCAAACGTGTCTATTGCGAGTTACACGGGTTGACCTGCTTATGACACGTTTCTTATCGTGTCGTTTTTGGGTCGACCAGTTTATGACCCAAACCCATTAAGGCCCCACCCTAACCCAAAAAAACCCGTGTAGAGTTTGTGTCGTGTTCGCGGGTTGGGTCGAACATTGACACCCCTATTTTGTTTTCGCTTTTCAATTTTTTGGGCAGTTTTCGACAAATTTTTTTTTTATCTCTTTCGGTAATTTTTTTGATAGATTTATTTATTTATTTATTTTTAAGTGAGACCCAAAAAGGAAAATATTAACTAGTACAAGGCGGTGCTTGATAACATTTTCCTTAATTTATTACTATCATATAACAAAATTAATTTAAGAAGATAATCAAAACGACCTAAATAACGTGGGAGGATAATCTAGCAAAATAATAATAATAATAATAATAACGTGGGAGGATATATAATATATCCCTTCTCTTTTATCTTTCCTTTCTTTTTTATCCCAAAAAAAAAGAAGAAGTTAGTTATAAAAAAAAATTAAAAAAAAAAAAATTCTTGGCCAATATTATTTTATTGGGAAGAGAAGAGATTCTCATTTCTTTGCAATTCTAGAACCTTCTCGCACCCCGCGGCTCTCGAACTTTCTCCACACTTCTCTCTCTCTCTCTCTCTCTGTGTTTCCCCTTCTCCACGTCTTTGGTCCCTATATTAAACCCTCAACCCCACACCCTTAAACCCAACGCATAACAAACAAGCTCAGAAAGTCTATTTCTCTCTCTCACACACGCACACACACTCCAAAAACTCACCGATCAAACACTCTTGGCCTACTATTCCAACAATGGCATCGTCTATCGCTCTTAGAAGGGTCGCCGCTCCAACTCTCTTGTCCAAGCTATTCAACCCCATTCGCTCCATTTCTCTCGCTCCCTCTCTCTCTCGCTCCTTCAACACCAACACCCAACTCTCCAACTACGATGACCACGACGACGTTGATCGCCGCTCCGACCAGTCCATCACTCGCCGCCGTGGCCCTGCCTTCTTCACAGGTAGTTGTTATCTCACTCCTCAATTTACAAATTATTTTTCTTTTTTCTTTTTTCCTGGGCTTTTGCTTTGTTGTTTAATTTTATTAGCTTTCTGATTTTGGGTGTTTGATGAAATTGTAGATGTGTTCGATCCATTCTCTACAACAAGGAGTCTGAGCCAGGTCCTGAACCTGATGGACCAGTTCATGGAGGACCCATTTCTCGCAGCGTCACGAGGTGTGGGAGCTGGGTCGAGGCGAGGCTCGTGGGACGTGAAGGAAGACAACGATGCTCTGCACATTCGAGTTGACATGCCTGGGCTGGGCAAAGAGGATGTGAAGGTCTCTGTGGAGGAGAGCACACTGATTATCAAAGGAGAGGGTGAGAAGTTATCTGAGGAGGACGAGGAGAGTAAGAGAAAGTACACAAGTAGGTTGGATTTGCCTCCGAAGCTTTACAAGTTGGACTCGATCAAGGCTGAGATGAAGAATGGGGTTCTCAAGGTGGTGGTTCCGAAAGTAAAGGAAGAGGAGAAGAAGGATGTATTCCAAGTTAACATTGAGTGATTGAGGTCTGTCTGCGAGAGTGAATGTGTGATAGTGTTGTTGGACTCTGTTTTGCTCTGTTTTGAGACTTGCTTTGGCTCTGTTTTTGTAAATTTTGGTGCTAATGCAACCTTATCTTGGTCGAAATCTTAAGTAATGATATTTGCTTGTTTATCGTCTTTTGATTAATTGAAATGCTAATTTGTTTAGACTAAGCAAAAAAGTTGGTTCGAGTATGACTATTAACCTATTCTAGAAGCAGGTTTGTTTCAACTTTCAACTTTGAGAGGCATGGTTTGAACTATGAACCTGTGGGTCGGTCTCTGGTGTTATGGCCTGTTATTCAATATTGACAATTTATTTATCATATTTGTGTGAAATGTGAATTTTGGGTACAGGGTAAGACTAGTAAATTTTTGGTTTGGACCAAATCTGGTTTAACTTCACCAATAAGTGATAAGCTTCAATTAAGATGGACCAAGGGCTTGATTATGAGACCTATATGGGTCTTGTTTAGGCGTCCGTGTTGAATTATGCGTTTTTTAATCGGGAATCGAAGGTCAATTGAAATTTGAAAAGGATCATCAGATGTGGAGGAGTGGAGAGGGTCAGTCTAAACTCTATAGCTTCATAAGGTTTTGCACAAATCTCTACTTTATTTAGATGAGTGTGATCACCAAGGAACCCAACTGTAATCATCCAATGAAATATCGACAGCAAATCCGCCCGAATATTTTGCCAATCGGTGCAATTTATCTCAAATTAAAAGTAAAAGTTTAAGTGATTAAAATAAAAAATACCCCTCTCTCTATATCATATACTATATAAAGTAAGAGGAAAGAGAGGGGGGCTTGGCCCATCTCTAACTTCCCATAAGAAATTCAATTAGGAAGAGAAAAAATAGCAATATACTCATCCCATTTATAAAAAGATACCCAACAAGCTAAATTGTGAAGTTAAAGTTCCTATATACAAAACGAATTTCCAATTCAAAAACGGTTTTAAAGAAGAAAAAACATTGGGCTTAGCATTCAACAAAAAAAAAATCTGTAACAGTGACAGTGAATGGAGACCCTTGATTGTATAAATCTCATTTTTAGAAATTTGAACCTTAGTTGTTGTTCTCTCCACTTCCCACATCCCATAAGCTCTTATCACAAATTTTGAATTCCCTTCAAACTGGACAAATGTGTGATTATGGGGTTCTCTTAAAAGTGTAAAGACAAACATTTAATTAGAAAAAGTACTTAAATAATTTTAATTAATGAATTTAAAAATGAGAGAAAGGAAAACTTTCATAAATCATGTTTTTGTACGAAATAGAATCCTCTGATATATGCTTAGATATTGAAGTAAAACAAAATTTAAAAAAAAAATGGATGAAAAAGGGGTAGGGAAGTTTGAACAATATAATTATACAAAATTATTTGAAAATTTGCCTTTAGGACAAAATTTGGTTACAAGCATCATTATAGCCAATGGCTATAACTCACTAATATATATATATATATATATATATATTTGAAAATCTAATAGACAAATTACATGTTCTTTATGTTTTGAATATGCATATCAAATTTCGTATCAATCAGATGATATTTATTATTCAATCCATAAATTTACTTTTTGTGCATAATTTTAGACTTCAAAAACTAAAAATTTAAACATTTGATTGATGACATAACAATTGATTTTTGAAATTATGAAAATTTTGCAAGCATGAAAGATATAAGAAGAAAATATAATCCTAGTAGTTGATTTGTCAAAATTAAAAATTTACATCCAATAATGGAATTGTAGCCATTGACTACAAAATAGTTTGAAGCCAAATTTTATTTTTAAGAAAATTTATGATAACAGTAATATTAATAACAATAACATCAACAAAACCTTAATTTCAAAATTTTGAGGATGGCTATAATCTTTAACAGATTAATTAGGATTGGTATGATCTCAATAACTACTTATTGAAAAGGTGTTGAAGGAAAAATCAAAATAGTGTTTGGTTAAATTTACAAAACAGCCTTGTTGGGTCCTTTTTTGTTGTCTTGCCACAGTTCAAATTTGAATTTAGCGTGCGTTTGGATTGGGCGTTTGTAGAGTCAATTCTGCGTATAATTTTTTGGACTAGTGCGCCACGCATTGTTCATGGACCAGTTGGACAATGAAAAACATAGCAAGTGTTCATGTACAGTGTTTTCAACTTTAAAAATTATTTTCTTATAGTGTTTTTAGTAATAAATTTTCAGTTTTCAGCAAAATAAGCGGTATCCAAACAAATCTTCAGTAGTTGATTAGGTTACTTTGAGTCCGCCATTCACCTTAATAAGGGGAGCGATGATGACTACTGATTTATTTTGTGTTGTTAAATCAATGTGATGAAAATTAAAAAAAAAAAAAAAAAAAAACCTTTGCGCTAATGGAGGAAACGAAGATTCATTTCTATACAGGCCGAATATAAGAAATAGAAGTTTACTAAAAAAAAAAACAAAAAAACAAAAACAAAAGAAGTTTTGTGTTGAAATAAATTGAAACAGAGTTTGGTGGATAGTGAGTTAAATGTCAAAGACAAATTGATAGCTTTGCTTTTTGTAGCTTTGGGATTTTCTGCTTAAATCCTTCGGAAGGAAGGAAGAATTTGTTTGAAATAGTGGGAATTAGTAGAACATTTGGTAGTACTGTTCATGAAAGATTGGGTTGTTTTGTTTTGTGTTGAACATGTTAGGTTGGTTGATCAACTGGCGGAGGGAGGGGGGCCATATATGGGCGCCCTGGATTTTGAAAAAGCTCCTACTCTCTCCTTGTATTTTTTATGAAAATTAAAAAATTTATATTAGTTTTTGCATATTGGCCTCCTTTAAGAAAATAATCTGGTTTTGCCACTTGATCTGGTTTTATTTGGTTTGTTGCTATAGTATAAGGTGAATGAAAACTTCTAGTGCTACTAAACTAATGGGTTCATGGAAATAAGGGTCAATCAAATAATTGAGATGAAATAAAATAAAATGCATATTTAAGATTTTGAGTTTAGTAACTATTATCTAGCATTTTAGTGAGTTCCCACGTGCATTTCACACTTGTTTGGGAGGAGGGAATGGAATGGAATAGAAAAGAAAGGAATGAAGAGAATAATTTTAGAATATTCTCCCCTTCCTTGTTTGGAAGTTTTAATGGAGAGAATAGAAGGTCTATTCTCTTATTTGGGTAGGAGGGAACACTCATTTCTCTATATTCTTTTAAAAACTCAAATTTTCATTCTTCTCGAAATTAGAAGGAATTTGAGAGAATGAAATTATATTTAATGAATTTTTTACTAAAAATTCTAAAATACCCCTATATATTCAGTCATTATTTTAAAATAAGAGTCTAATAGTAATATTGTCCTAAAATACATTTATTTTAACGTCTCCACATGGTACTTCCATCATGGGCTTTCGAGCACTCCAAGCCCATTTTTAAGGCCTCCAATTCAATGACACCAAAATATGTAATGAAAAAAAAAGCCCTTCTATTCCCTTAAAAGGCCACATGCTAGAAATAAGTTTCAGCTCATGCCCAAATAATAGTTTTGTGAAGAACACGTTTAGGCTCATATACATATTTTTGATGGGATTCATTGTATTAGTGTTGGTATGATCGCGCCCTAACTCATATGCATATTTGAATTACATAATTCATATCAAAATAATTAAAATAGAATTTATAAATTTAGATAAGAAAGTTCTATGGTTCTCAAAGTAAATTATTCTAAGTTCTAACAACAAAGAATAGTTCATATTACCACCACACATCTTTAACGCGATGGTAACTTCATAAGTATAAGTGCTTTGTAGGATGTGGGAGAAGGGAGGGCAAGAGTCAGGGCCAAGATTCAAGTCTCCAAGAGAGAGTTTCATACACATATACACTTAAATTATGTTAGAGTAGAATTTATATCTTGTATTGAAAAATAAAATAGCTTGTATTAAAATAATTAAAATAGAATTTAAAAATTAGATAAGAAACTTCTACCTCAAGTAAATTATCCTAAGTTCTAACAACCTTTATATTTTCGGAATAGAGTTTCATTTGAACTATGGTATATCTATATATATTGGATAAGAAAAAACAATTATTATTATTTTATTATAATATGTATTACTTGATACACAAGCAAGCGTGAAAAAACCATGTCCAAAGCCTTTTTCGGCTATACCAATACATTTACTTTTTAGAACAAAGAAGAAAAACTTAAAACCCTAGAGCAAAACTAAAACCTCTAAAATCTCCTAGTGGCTGCGTCCATGGCTCCAATCATCAGAAGACTGATTTCTTCACCTCTTTTTTCCAACTTGCTAAATCATAAACCCTCTACTCTGCTCGCTCCACTTTCTGTTCGTTCCTTCAGCACCAACCTTTGGACTTCGTTCGATTCCAGCGATGAACTCTGCTCTATCAACTGTCATGGCGGTTCAATGACTCGCACCGACAAGTTCCACGCTCGTCGTGGTATTATTCATATTTCACCATCTTCCTCTTATGTATATATATTTTCTTTTTTACAGCTTAATTCAAGCCTATGGGTTTTACTTTTACAGGTACACATGATCAGATAACAGAGTATCCATGGCAACTGGAAGGGCCACAAGGGACATATGAGGCAAAGAAAGTTGATGACGGTTTGTTTGTTCGGGTAGACATGCCGGGAATAGATAAGAGTGAGGTTAAGATCAATGTGGAAGAAGATAGCTTGGTTATAAAAGGAGAAGGTCTAAAACAATCAGAGCACGAGAGTAGTGGCAGGACCTATGTTGGAAGCATTGATCTCTGCCCCAATTTCTTCAAGTTGGATGAGGCAAAGGCTCAGATGCGTAATGGGATTCTAAGGTTGATCATTCCCAAGATGAAGGATGGTCAAAAAGAGTCCAAGACTGTTTCACAGATCAGGGTAGAGTGACCACTAATTGATTAACTGATCATTGATATTTGTTTGCTTCTTTCATGGCCTGCCTCGCCCTTTTCCCTTATAAGATTTTGTTGCTTCCGGTGTTAAAGGTTTTTTAATATATAGTACTAGTTGATTTGATGGTATTAGTGGCAATTGGCACAAATGTTGATGAAAGTTTTTAGAATGGTAAGCAGTTGTTGATATCTATGGCGATTAGTATGACAATTTATGACATACTCACAGTTTTCTCCTTCATTCTAGCACATAACAATCTTCATAATTACTCTTGTATATATATATTTAATCAAGTTACTGTTTATCGAATCTTTTGTTGTGGATTCTAGAGTCTGGTTTGTGAGTCATTTTGGGAGTGATATGTAATGTGGGCTCATCTTACATATGTTAAGGTAGTAATTTATTTTGGTTGTTCTCTTTAAGATGTTGAAGCAACTTTACAGAGTGAATGGATTTTTGGTCTTAAATAAAAGAGGCTACTTAATTATTTTGGGGCTGGTGCTGTCCTTGTCGGCTTTTGGAATCTTGAATGAAGAGGATTCTAAAGTTCCTGATGCTTTTGTAGCTAGAAATAGTTCTGCAATTGACATGTGGAGGTTGAATTTAGATGTCCTACAGTGAAACAGGGCTCTGTGATTCCCAATTACGATTTGTGAAAATGAAAATGCAATAGAGCCTCGATCATTGGATGGTCTCAAAAGATTAAATGGCTGTGTTTCTTTAATAATTCAAAATCACCAAGCAAGATTGCATCTCCATAGTGGCCATGAAGGATATTTTAGTATACACCAGATTGAATCCATATACTTGCCCTTTGATCCTCTCTTTTATTTTCACAACTCCACACACCCCTACTTTTGAGAAAATTAAAGGGTGTAATTGTACATTACATTGCTATATGTAGGTTATGATTCTAACTATTGAATGTGGTAGTTTAGCATTTGCACATCATTACTAAAGTTGAAGGGAAAGTGGGATATGAAGACAGGCTTCTTTAATCCTATGGATAACAACTCTTGCAGTTAGAAAATCCAAAGGTAAGACCAGACTAGTCCTAAGCATATGCTTTTAAGAGCTATTCTAGTGCTAATGGTAAAAGGCTATTTTCCTCCTCCCCCTCCATTGGGGCCAAGCTTATTAAAAATAAAGTTAAGCGGCTAATCTAGATGTAGCAAATAAGACGAAAGAATATATAAGAGAAATTTTTGAACCTCTAAATGTTTTGGAGAAATCAATCAAAACATTTATTGAGGCAGAAAACCCCGAAAAATAGGAAGACAAATTTAGAACAATTCATGGAAGGGGATTATTAGTCCAGACTACTCTACTTGAGTGTGACCATTATAACTCTTTTATCACTTTAGAAACCAATGCCTTATGCCCTTAAGAATCTAGATGGGGATGGGCTCATATGCGCTCTCTCAAGTGAGTTTAAGGCATAGTTTGAACTCAGGTCTACCCAAAACACTAGTGATTATAAGTGGTGGGAAGTAATAATTCTTAAGCTGAATCAATGTTATGCCATTGCTCCTGAAGATTTGTATTTAGGACCTAGATCTTGGAGGCTCACAATTTTACTCCTAATATAATAGCTATATACTTAGATAATTACAATATATTGCTAACCTTGCAACTCGAATCATTTCCTCTTTAAACCCCTAAACACTTTGTGCATGGAAAGATACCAATTCAATTACAAGACCCTTGACATAATAGTTATATACTTGATAAATGAGGATTTTTATTGGTGTACTAATATTTATTGATGCAAAATAAACTAATTTAAAAATTGGATAACCTATTCAATAAGACATAAATTTTAGTATGATAAGTGTTTTTGAGTAACCTTGTTAGGGTACTTTTTTTTTTCTTTTTTACACCTAATTTTATTTGAGTACCACCTATTTATTTTTCAAATACCACTAATAAGTTATTGGGTTTTCCCAAATATTTTTTGCTCTATTATTATGTTAATCACAAATATTTCATAACTCATTATCTAAATTGGGTCATGATATAAACTATCAAAAAAAGCCCAAAAAATCATATTTTTATCCAATTTTATTATCATTATTTAGCTAAGCCTAAAATCAACCCTATGAACCCAATACACACATCATATTCTATTTAAAGCCCAAGAATACTTATGCTTGGCAATATTTAAAAAGCCTATGATTCAAATTCATGGAAAAAAAAAAATTTATCAATGAAATTCAAATCTATAATCAAAGCCCATGATTTAAACCCAAGGAAATTTATTTATCCAAAGTCCAATTCACATTGGCAACATCAAAGCCTAATTCTCATTGGCAATATTAAAGCCCAGTTCTCGCTGGCAATATTTAAAACCCAATTTTCATTGGCAACATCAAAACCCATTTTTCATTGGCACTATTTTATCAAAAAAGCCAAAGATTATTAACGCTTGGCAAAGAATAAATATCATGATATAATATTACCATGGCAAAAACCATGGCAATCGTCTTATAAAAGCTCATTGGAGTTATCTTGAAGATTATGTTCTCATATTATAAACCCATGAAATACATGGCCATCATTTGCAGCACAACATCCATAATATATACCTTCAACACTCATGGTAAGTATTCAAACCCACAAGCTCATCATTTAAATTATGATGCGATTATTAGAAACCATGGACATTATTTACAATATGGAATTCATCATAGTCAATGTTATTTACAAAGGTATTTTGAAACTTGTCCTATTGTTTCAAACATTACAAATAAGCCCATTGAAGTATCTATGAAAAACCCAAAAATATTTATTAATAAAAGTTCATGAAGAATGAAAACCCATGGCAAACATGTGTTGTTAATGTCCATTTTGTAGGATGCACACAACCCAGCCTAAAGGAACCAGCCCAAGTAAGCAAGCCCAATCCAAAAGACCCCAACAAGAGGCAGATGATTGAAAGAGGACAAACTAGCCCTTGTTCATCCCTGACCAAAGTACAGCTGGAGGTCACTACAAGAGAACCAAGTCTTTGAAGAGGAACTAAGGGTTATCCCATCAGCTTTCTATCACCCTCGACCTGACGTGCACAATGCCTGAGGGCTATGATATCAGCTGAAGTCTAAAGGATGTTGGAACTCTATCATCTTCCTCAAAACTGTACCTCCAGTGGCAAGGGAGCTGAAACTAAGTTATCCAAACCTCAACAAATTGATGCTATAAATGTCAAAAACGTTTAAGACATGATTGATGTGCCAAGCCCATGAATCCTGAAGGGGAAAAATTGGGAACATGTGGTTTGGAGGGCATCAAGGGATTTCCAGCGGAACCCCCTGAAGTGGACTTAGAGTTTGACACTTGGCTTGGGGTTTTGAATCCTACTTCTTGGGGTCCAAATCTTAGTTGCAGCATTAGGATTCGTTCTTGATACATGCCTTAATCTCATTGGTTAAGCTCAGCCTCAGAAATCCTGGCATTTAATGCAAAACACTCCAAAATCTCATCATGTGTCATATATTACCCAAAGAAGCAAGGCAGCCCCTAAAGTGAATCTCCTACTTCTGGCCAAATCCTAGGAAGATTAACCTTGATTCACTGCCTTTGATCAGTCCTACGTTTTTTGGATTCTTGTTAATTAATGCTTCTTTAAAACTCCATTATAAAAACATAAGAATCTTAGCCTAGAAGGGGACAGCCACTCCCTCTGAAGCTCTTGATTCATTTGCCATCTTTTGCTTGTGTTTTAACTCTCCTTAAGCTTACCACTCATTCCTCTTAGACTACACTCACTTAACCTCAGATATTCTTCTCCCCCCTTACACAATCACAGCTCATAAATGTCTCCCAATTAGTCACAAACAGTCCACTACTCACTAAAGCTTTAACCTCAGTTTTAATCCTATCTCATTCACTCAAAATAGCCCACATTGCCTCATTCATGCTTTATGAATGCACACTCACCAAAATCTTAGTTTAATACTTGTTGCACTGAGTTGAGATCTCTCTCTCCCTTCACACCATGCCAAATAACTCCTTTTTCATCACTATGCACCCTCTAATATTTACTTATTGTTTTACTATAGGAGGATATAATGTATTTGAGACTTTTGAAAATTTTTTTTCTTCATATTGACGTAATGATGGCTGAGAGTACTGTGGACCCTATTGAACAAAACACACAAGAATTTCCTGAAGTTAATACTTTCTTAAATTTATTTAATAATTGAATATAATTTACCCTACTGCTGGAGATAATACCGTATTGCTGAAGGACTGATTTGAATTATGATACTGTAAAAGGACTAATAATATAACGAACTAATAACAATAATGTATTTATCAGGCTTTATTGTTGTCTTCTTGTCAGGGTGCAGCCTCTATCTCTTGCTTAGGCAGGCTTACATGACAACAAAAGTCTTTGGGCTTTATTTTAAGAGCCCATCGTCGAGTTTCGGCTTGGCTACCCCATATTCTATTTGGGAACATCAAAATTTTCCCCTCAACAAACCTTAATTGCTAATTTCAATTATTAATATGAATTTTAAATAATAAAAGATTATTTTCTTTGTCTTCTTTACATTTACCACCCAACAATTTACTGGACATGTATCATGTAATATTGGCCTTGGCTCTCATGATCATTATTTTTGTAACACAAACATATAAGTAATTTTAGTTTATTATTTTTTTTAAACGATAAAATTTTAATTTATGATTTTTGGTGTAAATAGGATTCGAATCTTTAATTTTATATTTCGCAGTAAATTTTTTTACTAATTGAGCTTACTAGAACCCATAAAAGTTTTTTTTTTTTTTTAAACAGCCAAAACCTTATACTTTTCTATATAAAACTACTAACCCTCAAGTTGGTCTTTCATATAAATTTGAAATGAAGATATTGTTGTAAGTGTACAATTTGTACCCGGTCCTCACCAGATGGACTCAGGCCCAAAGAGCCTTATACAATAAAATTTATAGAGTATGAGCTTGAAACCTAGACTATGGACTTTGGATAAAGAGAGAATTCAAGCTAGATTGCCGTTATCCGCGTGTTCAATAGATGAGAATAGCAAAGAAACTCTCCTCGGACGTAAGCCGAGGACCACTTGTATTGCCTTTCTTTCTTTAAGAACAATATTGCAACTATAGTTTAAGTATTCGATCCCCCTTTTCTTCTGTCAACTTCTCCCTTTTATATCTCTCTCGTTCTCTTGGCTCTATCTTCTTCTTCCTTTTTTTCTTCCACGTGTATCACAAATCTCCCCACTAGATACTTGTCCCATCTAGCACCTTCTTGAAACCTTCAAATACCAGCTAGAAGGCTGAACCTCACTGTTCAGAGGTCATTTCTCCATTAATGCGACTAGGGAGGTAGGTGCAAAGTCTTTAATGCGATGGTAGCAGCTTTTTCTCCTCTGATATTTCTTACACGTTCTTCCTTCCAACAACTGCGTGGATCACGCCTTTACCCAACAGATATTCCAGAATTCTGTTTCCAAACCCCTTGGCATGTCCCATGACCTTTACTTGACCCGTCAGAAGAGATACTCCTCCTTGGACAACTCCTTCACCCCTTGTAGCGTGAACTGGCCTGCGGGCCTCAAAGACTCTGCTTGGACAGGCTTACATCACCAAATCAGGCCCAAGGCCCAAATATATATATTTTATTTATTTTACCCCCACAAAAGCCCCTCAAAACTTCATTTTTCTCCCTATCCAAGGAGAGAACTAGAGTTTTAAACCAACAGCAAAGCCTCCACACGCTCTGCGAACCACCACATGTGTAAGGGTCACTTTGCTGCTTTTAAACCGCCTTTGACGCTTTGGAATCCGTAACTTTCGCATTAATGGCTGTGAGTTACGTCTTGTTTCCCACGTTCAACGGTGAGATGCGCATCCAGCGGTCCGGGTCCCTTTTCAAAATTTGGATGGGATAACTCTGATTTGAGGCCGCCTCCCACACGCCAAAACGCCTAGGAAACCGAACTTTGATCTATCCTTTCAGAAATCAATCAAATCCAAAAATTGCTCATTCTCTTTCCTCCCAAGAAGCTCATGATGAATCGTCTAGCTTTTTCCCGTAAGTTCTCAATCCTCTTTATTCATTTCTCCTCGGCCATTGTCCTCGGCCACCAATTATATCCTTTCCCTTTCTAAACATCTGTTCTTACTCCTACCAAATGGGTAGATTTAAGTGTTTAGTAGACACCGACGCCGGTATGGAGAGTTTTCGGGCCAACTACCATATTCCCCAAGACGTAGGCTTAAAATACTGCCCTTCAGAAGCCATAGGTGGCGCTAGAAAAGAGGGGGAAGTTATTATCCCCATTATCGGATTCCTAGAGGGTGGGATGACCCTTCCCATGAAAAACATGACCAACGAGTACCTACACAACCATAGGTTATGCCCAGATCAATGTACACCCAACGTGTTTAGAATCCTAGGTTGTGTCGACGCTCTAAACGAGCAAATGGGTCTGAACCTCACATGCCACGACGTTGTGTACATGTACGAGTGCCATAAGCTTAAAGACATAGGGTATTACCTTAAATCCATATCTAACATTGTTAGGCTCATATTCTGTCTTCTCAAGTCCAACAAAGGCATGAAAGACGACTATCTAATCGCTTTGGGAAACTGGTCTGACGGTCCTCACTACCCAGTCAAATGGGGAGACCCAGGTGTGACTCTATAGGGGTTAGATTTCCTAACCTGTGACTTAACCCTATTAACGTTAACATTACTGGTTACACTGTTTGTTATTACCCTTTTTTTTTTTAGTTGGCATTCGCTGCTGACCTAACCATGCTTGTCTCTTCGGATGTTTTTGCAGACAAACAACATGTACGGCCTCGTTTAAGTCTTTGCAGCGTCGCGGATCTCAATCGCGTTCTTTGATCTGAAGTGTTCGTAAGCGAAGACCTTCAAGTGAGGGCAGCCCATCTGATACTGGGATATGACCCTTTATCAGACAATTTCCAAGAGATTGACAACGCGATCACCACAGGCGACCAGAGACATAAAAGGATAGATATTTCAAGACCGGGCTTCCTTTTTGCCCACGAACTTCCGGACGACCCCTCAATCATTTTGTACTCTCACCCCATCGCCGCAGTTCCTCTCTCAGCGCACTCCTAGACGACAGCCGTCCGAGAAAAACCAACATCTTCACAACAAACGCTCGAAGAGGAAATTGATCAGTTTCGCCTTGGAGAAGCTGAAAGACCTCATGAGGATCACCTCGTTATCCTCTCGGACGAAGAACGCATGCTTGCGGAAACTTCTGGCATAAAGGGTTTGGTAATAGCACAACCTGACTCTAGTTCTGAGGAAGACGACATGTCTACCCTTAGAAAGCTAATGTCCAGGAAGGGCACACGAGCTCCCAAAAAGGATGCGGTTGGGTCGCAACCCCCTCCCATTCTGCCACCACCACCTCCTTCGACTGATTCTAAGATTTCCATCCCAGAGCCTAAGAAGAAAAGGAAGAATGAGGCCGAGGAGGCAGATATGGAGAGGCAGAAGAAACTTAAACAACAACAACAACAACAAAAAGTAGGCAGAGGTAAGCCGCGGGCCTCTTCAGTAGAGAGTGGGGAAAGCCGGGACTTGGCCGAGGTACGCCGTACACAGGCCAACTGGTCTCCTGCGCTGAAGTTAGATGGGGCCCCCATTTCCTCCCAATCCAGTATTAGGGCGTTCCAGCAAGGACATGCTCATCACCTGGCCAACGCATTGGAGAAACCTCTGCTCCTACCAAAGTACATGGAAGCTCTAGATAATATGACTTAGCCATATCTCTTTCTCTCCCTCAAAAGGGACTTGGCCTTGGTGAGTGTCCTCCAATTACGTCCATATCACTGCTGTCATTAGGGCTGTCCAGCGTGTAAAAGACCCGATCAACCCGTCCGAATCCGACCGACCCGAGGCCCAACGGGTGAACCCGAAGTCCATGGTGGTTCGGATTCGGGTCTCCCTCTAATAAAACCCGAAAAATCGGTTCGGGTGGCGGGTTAAGGGGTTAAATACCCGCATAATCCGACCCGACCGATAGTTAAGTGAAAAAAAATATATATATATATACATGTAGTCAGTCAATAGACCCGTGAAGTCTGAAGCTTGGGAAAGTGGGTTGATTGGACTATTCAAAGAAGACTACTTCAGTGACTTGTTAAGACCTACACGGCAAGTGATGGGACAAAAAGCTGAAGTGCAAATAGTGGTAAAGCTCCTAAAACCACTTGCTCCCACGGTTTTGAACTTTTGAAAATGCCAAACATTATTTCAAGTTTCAACTTTCCACGCATAGAGAGCTGAGAGTCTGAGAGAAGTTCCACACTTCCACGGTTCCACCACACAAACACAATCTCCTTTACCTTGGTCATTGAATCCCTGATGAGTCATGGCCTCAAAAAAAAAATCTGCTGAACTTCAATCTCTGATCACTGAAGATTTGGAGCGGCCAAACAGCTACACAAGCACAGCACTTCAAATCAAAAAAAAATTTCACTTCCCCATGCCTCTACTCTTAGGCTTAGGGTTTCAAGACTCTACCATCTCCATGGTCCATGGTCCAATCTCGGCTACACCGGCCTACATAGAGTCACAGACACAGTACACTTCAAGAGTTCAAGTGGAGTCTCGGGCCTCTCTTGGCTACACTTCCCCATGCCCAAGTCTCGGCTACTCTCTCTCAAGTCTCAAGCTCAACCCTCATCAGACCCATAAGTCTCGGCTACTTCCCCATGCCCAAGTCTCGGCTACTCTCTCTTAACACTTCACAAAGTTCAAATCAAAACCCAAATCAGACCCATACTCGGCTCACTCTCTCTTAAGTCTCAAGCTCAACCTTCATCTCTCTCTTTTATAAATTGGTCAAGTTTGAGTTCTTTTTTCTTTCTGCTTTCTAGTCTCTACTGATTTCAAAATTTGTCTTTATTTTTTGAAACAAACCAAGTCCTTTACTCCTTCCTTTACATCAAACTATTAAAGGTTCAAAATTTTTATAGTTTCTGCACTCCATGTGTCTTCTCAGCCTCTCTGTCTCGGCTTCCTAGTCTCAGATCAGGTAATTTTTTCCCCTTTTCATCCCTCTTTTTCTGTATCTTGTGTTTGTGAATCTGTGATATGGATTTTTAATCTGTGATATGAATCTGTGAATCTGTGATATGTATCCTGTCTCGGCTCAGTCTTTGTTTTTTTTTCTTTGTTATAAAATTTTAACCTTTTAATTACTAGGAATGTGAGTTTTAATTACCTTGCTTTGTGTTGTTATGAATCCGGTTGGGAAGTTGATGTTTGTTACTCTGTTTGGTTGTTGCTTTTTTTATTTATTTATGTAACTGAGTATATTTATGGATTTTTAATCTTTTTTACTTGGGGTGTTAGTTTTAAATACTTTGCTTCTATGTATAATTGAATAGAACCAAACAAATGGCGAATTGTAAGAAGGGTTGAGAGCAAGTGAATGGATATGAAGAGTGTCAAAGGAGAACCAAATAATGCAATTTTGTTTTTGAGTAGTAGAAAAGAATCTCTAACTAGTCTATGGCTGACCCCAAAATTTTACCACTAAGGATCGGTTGGTGTTTTAGTAGTGATAGTAGAAACGAAATCATGGCAGTTAGTTACTAGCATGTTATCAATGGAGACGAGAAACATAGAATGTTAAGCTTTTGATTCCTTAAGAAAACAAATAACTGAAACTAGCATATAGCATTGGAAGAGGAAGAGGAAGAGGATACAGATTCCTAGGCTACGAGATACAGACACAGACAAAGAAGTAGTAGTAGTAGAAGTAGAGCATATATGATTATGAAGAAGAGAGGTGCTTACCTTACCTTAATAATAAATGAGAACTTTTTTGTATCATAAGTCCATAACCAGCGGAGGCAGAGGCAGTGAGAATGAATTGCTTTTGCTGCCTTTCCTTCCAATTCCCACTTCCCCTACTTGCCCTGCCTTATCTGTTGCTCTCTGGGATTTAATGTGTTAATTCAGATGGACGTTTTTTAATTTGTCACTAATTAATTTGTCACTATTTATATTTATAAAAAAAAAAAAGTTTCAACTTTTAACATTGTATTGATTGGAACTTATTATAACTAATTGATTGTTTGTTGATTTGTTATAACTTTGAGAGTTGAAGGTATGGATTATATGTTGAACAAGTGTTTCATGTGCTTTGTGTTGTGGGGGTTATGGTAGAGAAAGCTTAATTGGGCTAATTTTTTTTGCTTTAGAGGACAAGCTGAGAAGGAGTTTAAGGTTGAAGTTGAAGCAATTGGACGTGTTCAGCATAAGAATTTAGTGAGGTTGCTCGGTCAGTGTGCTGAAGGTGCTCATAGGTATTTTGATATTTAGTTACATCCTGTCCCTCTTATCTTTATTGTTTATGGATATAAAAACTTTTGCCAAGGACAATTTCTTTCAAATGCTTATAGTTATAGAAGTGCTTAGTTTTGTTTTGACTCTTAAACATGCATGTAATTTAAAATGAAATCATGAAGTGCTATGTAATATACCTTGATACAGAACACTAAGTGTCAAATGAAATCAATACTTGTGAAGACAATACTTATGCATAATAATATTTCTTATTCTACAAAGGTGTAGTGTATGTGACTTTGCCCTTTTAAGAGGTCAACTACAATGATCTTTCTTAGGAATAGTTTATTATGGTTGTTTTCTAATGCTTAAATTTGATGTCTTTAGGCTATGGAAACCTCTAGTGATGCACCCCCTTCCCAAACAATACCCGCTGCCCAAGTTGATCCTACTGTCCAAGCTGAACCTGTGGCCACTCCAACCAGTGCTGAGGCACTTCCACCTAACCCTAAGGATAAAACCAAGGTGTGTGAGGCAGTTGTTGATTGTGGTAGTAATAGGAAAAAGTCTAGTGCTTCGGATCATTTTGAAAAAATAAAGATTAGTGAGGGTCAATTTAAGGCTGTTTGCCATTATTGCAAAAAAACTTATCATGCTAATAGTAAGGGACATGGTACTACTAATTTATTGAATCATACACCAAAATGTGTTAAGAACCCTAATAGAGTTTCACTTAAAGGGCAACAAACCTTAGCATTTGAACCCAAGGGGGAAGGGTTTCAGCTTGTACCATCAGCCTTTACTGTTGAGGCTTCTAGGAAGGCACTTGCTGAAATGATTATAATAGATGAGTTGCCATTTAGGCTAGTTGAAGGGTATGGGTTTCAAAAATATTCAACAACCTTACAACCTAAGTTGCAAATTAGGGAAATTCCATCTCGTCAAACTGTAGCTAGGGATGTGATTGGCATTTATGGTGTTGAGAGAGAGAAACTAAGGGAAGCCTTGAAAGGTCGTAGGGTGTGCCTTACTACGGACACATGGACTAGTATTCAAAATCTGAATTATATGTCCCTCACATGTCATTTTATTGATGATGATTGGAACTTGCATAAGAGGATTCTGAATTTTTGTCAAGTGGAGGACCATAGGGGGGAGACTATAGGTAGGAAGATTGAGATGTGTTTGCGTGAGTGGGGTGTTGATGGCATATTCACCTTAACAGTGGATAATGCTTCCTCTAATGGCACTACCATTAAATTTTTACAAACAGTAACTAAAGATTGGAAGGGGACTGTTTTAGAACATGAGTTCTTGCACATGAGGTGTTGTGCACATATTCTAAATCTGATTGTGGGAGATGGTTTGAAAGAAATTGATGCGTCCATTGCTAGGGTGCGTGAAGCGGTGAGGTATGTGAAGTCCTCACCAAATAGAAATCAAATTTTTAGGAGTTTTATGGAGAGATTAGGTATTGAGTCCAAGTGTTTACTAAGTCTTGATGTACCTACTAGGTGGAACTCTACCTATCTCATGTTAGATACTGCTGAAAAATTTGAGAAAGTGTTCCTAAGAATGGACTTTGAGGATGATAGCTATTGTTCGTACTTTTTGAACAAGGAAAATAATGGTGGGTTGGGAGCTCCTTGTGGGGTTGATTTTAAAAATTGTAGGACATTTATGGGTTTCTTGAAGCTTTTTTACAATGCAACAAAAAAGTTTTCTGGTTCATTGTATGTTACTTCAAATACCTTCTTTGATGAGATGTTTGTGATTCAAGAGAATATTGCTCATTTAATTAAATCTGAAAATCTTCTCTTGAAAAACATGGCAACTAAAATGGAAGCTAAATTTGAAAAGTACTGGGGGAAAGGGGATAAAATTAATCAGCTTTTGTATGTGGCTGTGGTTCTTGATCCAAGGAAGAAAATGAGGTTTTTGAAGTTTTCTTTTTCTGAAATTTATGGGGAGTCGGTGGCTGATGAGATGGTTGATTTAGTGAGGAAGACCATGGATAGGTTGTATGATGTTTACTCTAGGGTTGATTCGCCAAATGGGGTAGTACCAAGTGAGAATGAGAGGACACACATGGAAGGTGATACAATTGGTGGTAGTGATCCATATGCGATGGTTAATTCACGATATGAGCGGTTTTTAGAGGCTGAGAAGTCTGTAGGGTGTAGCAATGAGATTGAGATATTTGGCTGAAAATTGTGAGAGTAGAAGGGATGTGAAGTTTGAGATTTGGGGTGGTGGAAAGCCAATTCAGATAGGTACCAAGTGCTGTCCAAAATGACTAGGGATGTGCTGGCTGTACCTGTTTCTACAGTTGCTTCTGAATCATCATTTAGTACCGGAGGGCGCATTCTTGATCCATTTAGAAGTTCACTCTCCCCTCTTATGGTTCAAAATCTTGTTTGTGCTCAAAACTGGCTGCAAGCCCATGTCCCAATTTCTTTTCGCAAGTCAAAGGACGAGGTTGAGGTCTTGGAGGATGAATTTCATGAATTAGGTAATATGTTTAACTTCCAAACTGCTAGTCTATGAAATGTTATTAAATGTGTCATATACTTGAGCAAAATTTAATCCATTGTCTCAATTTTTTCTTTTCCAGTTTTAAATCAAGCAACAACAGCAGCAAGTTCTAGTTCCTGCTCAAGCAAAGGTGGTACTCGTACCACCATTAGTATTGATGAATGATCACAGATTGGGTATGTTTCTGCCCTTGTAATTTTTGTTCATATGATCCTTCCCTTTTGGTTATTCTGTAGCTAAATATTTTTTTCCCCATTGTATTGTAGGAGGAAGGAATGTCGCATTTTGTAAAGGAGGCAGTTTTTTTGGATATATTTTGAAGTTTTTTGGTAGCTTTTCTAATTATACATGAACTTGTCTTGCTTATAAAAAGGAAAACTTAGCATCAGTGTCGGCTTTCCTTTTTATAAGTTATGGACTTGTGAACTATAGATAATAGAGTAGTTCTTTATTGCTTTAGGAAAGCTTTTTTTGGAAATACTTAATAGTATTTCATAATTGTAACTAATTATATATACTGCTGGGAATATTGCCTAATGCTTTGGTAGTTTACTGCCTTATCTGCTGCCTCAATGGCTTTATATATATATATATATGGAATTATGAAGATATGGAGTATTTTTAGTAATGCTGGCTACGGTGTGATTCTGGATATTTGTTTGATGTGTAGAATGGTTGGTAGATCTGTGTTTCAGATTGATAGATTGATGAGTAACAGGTGGTAACAATTTAGAAAATATGGAAAATATTTTAGTAACAGGTGTTTTAGATTGGTACTGCCTAGGCCTTAAAGGCTTGGACAATTTGGAAAATATTTGTTATTATGTGTGGATGAGTAACAGGTGGTAACAATGCTGCTTAGTATTAATTTGGAAAATATTTGTTATAATTTGGAAAATATTTGTTTGATTGATGCTTAGGTTTATAATGCTGTTGATGTTTAACAGTTCCCAGGATTATTTGTTTGATTGATGCCTAGGTTTATAATGCTATTGATGTTTTAACAGTTCCCAGGTTTTACTTTTGTATATTTTTGTTCACAAATGCAATACTGTTCTGGCCAAATTCATACAGATGTAAGGAGTATAAATCTGGAGTTTTGGTCAATAATTGAAGGCCCAATTTAAAAGAAATTAAGTAAAAAGCCGGCCCACTCTATTAATTCCTTGAAAAGCCCAATAATTTTTGCCAAAAAGGCCCAAAAAAATTGAATCCAATAAAAAGGCTAAAATTGATCCAACCCGCCAATCCGATGAATCCGACCCGTTTCAACCGATGATCCGACCCGGCGGATTTAACCACTATTTTGGTTGGTTGCGGGCCAGTTTTTCAGTGACCCGACTCCATCGGGTCGAGTGCGGGTTGGGCCCAAACCCGGGCTGACTCGACCCGTGGACAGCCCTAGCTGTCATTACGCTTTAGCATAAAGTCGTTCATACGCACTTCGAATTTGCTTCAACAATAATGCACTTGTTCAATATTTCAATGCAGGCCATACAAGAAGTCTTCGCTGCAGAGAAATGGGTGGAAGATTCTCGAAAAAAGGCTACAGCTGAACTCAAGGTCAGAATGGAGACCGAGAAGGCCTTAGGCCAAGCCCTAGCGGAGAATGAGAACCTGACCAAGCAGTTGGCAGATGAAAAGAGGGAGAGAAACGGTGCAGAGGCCAGCCTTAAAACGCTTAGAACTTAGGTGGAAGGGCAACGCAAACTTCTACGTCAAAAGGATGAGGACCTATCTAAAGCTCAGCAAGAAAACTCTAACTTAAGTAAGGAGCTTGGCCGAGCGAAGGAAGAGGCTCGTACTCTCAAGGAAACTATGGAGGCTACCAAGAAGGCTGCTTACAATGAAGGGGTGGAGGCGACAGAAGATCGATTGGCAGAGGAATTGGCTGAGCTGTGCAGGGAATATTGCCAACAAGTATGGGCAGAAGCTCTGAATGTGGAAGGAATTCCCACGACCTCTGAATTGAGGAAACTTGAGAACATCTGAATTCCTAAGGACATCCAAGTGCTCGAAGAGCTCCCTCCTGCCAAATCTACCCCCGAGACAGTGCCTTCAACACAGCCATCCATCATTCAAGAACCCATTCCAACTCCTAAAGAACCTGTTGGTTCCGACAAAGAGAAGGAACAAGGTGGCAAAGCCGAGAAGCGTCCAAGCAAGGACACTGAGCCAAACGTTCCTCCACCAGTGGCAAAGGACAAAGGGAAACAAGTCCAAACCTCATTCGAAGCGGAGCTTAAACAAACAGAGGAGGAGGACAAGACCAAAGAAGCTGCCAGCAAGTCCCAGTAGGATCCCCCCACCAAGACTTAAAGCATAGGCCAGTTAGGACCCCCCCCTTTTCCTTATGTAATGAATTTTTGTATTAGAGCTTTTACTTTAACCTTTTTATTTCAGAATTTTATTTCCAATGTATCCCTTGATAAAAATTAATGAGAAACTTGAAAAGTTGTTCTTTAACTGATTTCCAATCTCCAATAGAAAAACACTAATTTGTTTTACCCTAACGTAAATTACATGCATGGACTGTAATGTGTAAAGTACAACAACATATAGTCTAAGACTTAACTTGGTATTTAGTTTGGGTCATAAAGCAAACCGTCAAATTTACCATGGTTTATCAATATGTCAATTTCCATGAGGCATGTAGCCATAGGACATGGTTTCTGTTTGATGCTTAGCGTAATGGACCGAAATGTTAATTTCCCCAAAGTGGAAGGTCCGAGGACCCGACTTAACTAAGGTTTTGTTTAACATATAATAAGATATCAATTCTCACAAGGTACGTGGTCTGAGGACCAAGCATGACCAAGTTTCTGTTTGATATTTATAATAAATAGATCGAAATGTTAATTTTCCCAAAGTAGAAGGTTCGAGGACCTGACTTAACTAAGGTTCTGTTTAACATTGAATAAGATATCAATTTCCACAGGGTACGTGGTCTAAGGACCAAACATGACCAAGTTTCTGTTCGATATTTATAACAAATATATCGAAATGTTAATTTTCCCAAAGTAGAAGGTCCGAGGACCTGACTTAACTAAGATTCCGTTTAACATTGAATAAAATATCAATTTTCACAAGGTACGTGGTCCGAGGACTAAACATGACCAAGTTTCTGTTTGATATTTATAATAAATAGATCGAAATGTTAATTTCCCCAAAATAGAAGGTCTGAGGACTCGACTTAACTAAGGTTCTGTTTAACATTGAATAAAATATCAATTTCCACAAGGTACGTGGTCCGAGGACCAAACATGACCAAGTTTCTGTTTGATATTTATGATAATGAATCGAAGTACCACATAATGATAATTAAACAGACATGACAAAAGTAACTTTCATTAATAGTAATACCTTCGCAGGTTATTTACATTCTAAGGGCGTTGTACAATTTTTTCATCTAAATCAGCTAAGCGATATGACCCTATGCCCGCTACAGAAGTGATTCGCTATGGTCCTTCCCAAGTAGGTGCTAACTTTCCCCACACTGGATTTTCGGAAGTACCCATGACCTTCCTCGAGACCAAATCTCTAGGCGCAAGTGGCCTTAGTTTCACATGAGCATCATATTCTCGTTTGAGCTTCTGCTGATAATAAGCCAGTGGAACCATGGCGGCCTCTCGCCGCTCCTCAACCAGATCCAGGCTTTTCTCTAGCAAACCCTCGTTATCTTCTGGGTTGAAAGAGCTTGTCCTTAATGTCGGAAACCCAGATTCCAAAGGTATCACTGTCTCGGCCCCGTAAGTCATGGAGAAGGGTGTTTCTCCTGTGGATCTTCGCAGTGTAGTCCGATACGTCCACAAAACGTGTGGCAACTCCTCTACCCATCTACCCTTTGCGTCATCCAGTCTCTTCTTGAATCCACTGACTATAACTTTGTTAACAGCCTCGACCTGCCCATTTCCCTGAGGATAAGCCGGAGTGGAGTATCTATTTGTGATGCCCAAGTCACTACAATACTTTCTGAAAGCTTTATTATCAAACTGCACACCATTATCTGAAATAAGTGTGTGGGGTATCCCAAATCTAGTGATAATGTTCTTCCAGACAAACTTCTTGGCATCTACATCCCTAATATTTGATAAAGGCTCAGCTTCAACCCACTTGGTGAAGTAATCAGTTCCCACAAGTAGCCACCTTTTATTTTCCACAGCTCTCGGGAAAGGCCCCACTATATCTAGTCCCCATTGAGTGAATGGACAAGGACTAGACAAAGGATTAAGGACACCACCAGGCTGATGGATGTTGGGCGCAAATCTTTGGCATTGGTCACATTTTCTCGCGTAGTCCTGAGTCTCTCTCTGCATATTGGGCCACCAATATCCCTAGGTCAGAGCTCTATGGGCTAAGGATCTCCCTCCAGTATGACTTCCGCAAATTTCCTCGTGCAATTCTTCCAAAAGTGCCTCCGTCGCTTCAGGGTGTACACACAGCAGGTATAGTCCGGAAAAAGAGCGTTTATACAGCTTCTGATCCTCGGACAACCAGAATCGAGGTGCCTTTCGACGAATCTTATCTGCTTCAGACTTCTCCTCGGGCAATACATCGCTTTTTAGGAAAGAAACTATGGGGTCCATCCAGCTAGGTCCAAGTCTTACCTGACGAATACGGATGACACTTGTCGTTGTTAAAACAGGTGTCAGCAAGTCTTCAACGAGGATAATCTTAGGCAAACCCTGAGCCGAGGATGTTGCCAGAGTGGCCAATAAGTCTGCATGTGTGTTTCCACTTTGAGAGACATGCGTCAGGATGAAAGAATCAAACTTGGATTGTAAACATTTGACCTTAGCTAGGTATTCTTGCATTCTAGGATCCCTAGCCTCTATAGTCCCCATCACCTGGCCCATGACTAACTGAGAATCCGAGGACATATGAATTGACTTCCCCCCTATTTTCTGGACCATATCCATACCAACTAAGACAGCTTTGTACTTAGCCTTGTTATTAGTGGCCGAGAACGCTAATCTCAACGAATTTTCAAAGGTGATTCCTTCAGGGGATACCAAAATAAGTCCGATACCTGACCCTCTTTGGTTCGCCGCGCTGTCAACATATGCTTTCCAGACCGGAAGACCTTTACCTGTGATCATACCAACTGATTTTTCATCCATCTACAACTCCTCTACAGTTTCTTCTAATGAGGGTTCGACGAATTCTGCCACTAAATCGGCAAGGACCTGCCCCTTCACGGAGGTGTGAGGCATATATTTGATATCGAAAGCTCCTGGAATAGTTCCCCACTTAGCTACCCTCCTTGGGTAGTCAGCACTTCGTAATACTGACTTGAGAGGAAGTTGAGTCAAAACCACAACGGTGTGGGATTGGAAGTAATGAGGAAGTTTCTGCGTAGCATGACTTACAGCCATAATCGCCTTCTCCAAAGGTAGATATCGCATCTCAGCTTCATTCAAAGATTTGCTAACGTAGTAAACTAGTCTCTGTACTCCACTGTCGTCCCGGATTAAAACCAGGCTGACTGCATGGATAGCTACAGCTATGTATGCAAACAGGACTTCATCGACCTTTGGACGAGACATGATGGGTGGTCGGGAAAGATACTCTTTAAGTTGATGAAAAGCCAAAGCTCATTCCTTGGTCCATTCGAATCCTTTCCACTTATTCAGCAACTGGAAAAAGTGTTTGCACCTATCAGCGGACCGAGAGATAAACCTGCTGAGAGCAATAGTCATCCCAGTCAACTTTTGAACTTCCTTTGGATTTCGAGTTGGTTGCAAGCCATGAATAGCCCTGACCTGTGCCGGATTTACCTCTATTCCTCTATGAGTCACCATATAGCCTAGGAACTTACCAGAGCCCACCCCCAAAGAGCACTTGGAGGCATTAAGGCGCAACTTGTACTTCCTAAGCGTTTGAAAGGTGTCATCCAAATCTTTCACATGCATAGGTACCGTCTTACTCTTTACCACCATATCATCCACATATACCTCAATAGTCTTTCCAAGCTGCGACTCGAACATCCTGGTCATTATTCTTTGGTAAGTAGCCCCTGCATTTTTCAAATCGAATGGCATCACTTTATAGTGATAATTTCCCGTAGGAGTAATGAAGGCAGTTTTCTCCTGGTCATCCAACGCCAAAGGTATTTGGTGATAGCCTTGGAAGGCATCCAAAAAACTCATCCGAGGATGCCCAACTGTAGTGTCCACCAGCTGATCAATGCGAGGCATTGGAAATGAGTCCTTGGGACAGGCTTTGTTCAGGTCTGTGAAGTCCACACACACTCTCCACTTTCCGTTCTTCTTTTTTACTACAATAGTATGCGCCAACCATTCTGGGTAGAATACTTCTTTAATAGCCCCAGCCCTTTTGAGCTTGAGCACCTCTTCCTTGACGGTCTCGGCATGTTCTTTGGAAGAACGCCGAGGTGGTTGCCTCCTGGGAATAACGGCAGGATTGACGTTCAAACGATGGCAAATGAAGCTTGGGTCAACCCCCGGAGCCTCGTAGGAATCCCATGCAAATACTTCAATATTGCTTTTAAAAAACATCACCAATTCCATCTTCTCTTGATGTGGTAGTTGTACTCCAACCTGAAAGAACCTTTCAGGGTCATCATTAATAAGAAAATTTTCCAACTCTTCACACGTTGCCTCCTCTGTTGTCACTGCACCGGACGCATCCAAAGTCGTTAATTGCTATAAGTCGTCCATAGCTGAGGTTGAGGATTCTGGTTCGGCCTGAAGCAGTATTGTAGTCGATATGCATTGCCTTGCTACCGATTGACTCCTAAGAATCTCCTCAATTTGTCCTCCCGACGGGAACTTTATTTTGACATGTAGAGTTGAGGAAATAGCTCCCAGGGCATGTAGCCAAGGCCTTGCAACGATGGCCGTATATGGGGAATAAGCGTCAACCACAATGAAATCCACATCAACTGTTTCCGGACCTGACTGCACCGGCAAACGAATTTGTCCCTTTGGTATGACGGCCTTCCCTTCAAAACTTATCAGTGGTGAATCATAAGCCGTAAGATCCTTGAGCTTTAAATTGAGCCCCCTAAACAAATCAGGGCACATAATATCCGCACCACTACCCTGATCAACCATCACCCTCTTTACATCGTAGTTCCTTATCCTTAGAGTAACCACCAGGGCGTCATCATGCGGTTGGATGGTCCCAACTTTATCTTCGTCCAAGAAGCCCAAGATAGGTAGAGAAACACCTTTAATTCTCTTTGGCCTAAAGCTAGACTCCTCGGTGAGAATATGTGATACGGACATCACCCTAGTAGAACAGGAACTAGTCCTGCCTGAGGCTGCAAGGATGACATTAATCGTTCCCAGAGGGGGCTGAGATGAATTATTCCTTTGGTTAATCGAACCCAAATTGCTTCCTTGCCCATTAGGCTGATATAAATGTTGCTTCAACTTTCCTTCACTGACCAGTTGTTCCAAATGATTCCAAAGTGTTCGGCAGTTCTCAGTAGTATGGCCTACATACTAATGGTATTGGCAAACAAGGTTCTGATTTTGCTTCGCAGGGTCCCCAGCCATCTTACTAGGCCACTTGAAGTAGGGCTCCTTGCGGACTTTCTCCAAAAATTGGTGGACTAATTCTTGGAATACGGTGTTAACTACCTGAGGGGTGGCTGAACCAAGTTGCCCAGAGAAGTCCCTCATCTGCCTGTTGTTACTGTACCTATCCGACCTAAAATCCCTCCTCTCGTGAGGGATAACCTTCGCCTTACCCTTACCTTGTTGTTGGTCTTTCTCAACCCTTTTATACTCGTCAATGCGATCCATGAGCTGATGTACACTCCGCACGGGCTTCTTGGTCAGAGATTTCCTTAAATCGTGATTAGTTGGGAGGCCCACCTTGAAAGTGTTAATCGCCACTTCGTCAAAATCGCCGTCGATTTCATTAAACATCTCCCAGTATCTGTCAGAATACGTTTTCAAGGTCTCACCCTCTCTCATGGCCATAGATAACAATGAGTCTAAAGGCCGAGGAACTCTGCTGCATGTAATGAATCGAGACGCGAATGCCCTAGTGAGTTCCATGAAAGAATCAACAGAACTCGCCTTCAATCCGTTAAACCATCTCATAGCAACAGGTCCCAGGCTAGAGGGAAATACTTTGCACATCAAGGTCTCGTTCTGAGAGTATACTGCTATCCTCTAATTAAAATGACTCATGTGCTCAACTGGGTCCGTCCTACCATTATAAATGGTGAAAGTGGGCTGGATGAACCGTCGTGGAAGCTTTCCCTTCTCGATCCTACGTGAGAAAGGGGACTTGGAGATCTGATGCAACGCCCTGCTCATAGCGTCATTTCCTAAGCCCCTGGAGGGAAACTTTTTATGCCTATGACCCGAAAGCTCGTCCTTCTCGTAAGAGAAGGTTTCACTAGAAGGAGTCCTGGACCTTGGGCTGTAACTGTTTCCCTGGGAGCCCCAGAGGAAGGATTGGAAAGAGGTGAGGCTCGCCTTCGTCTGATACGGCGTAATTTTTTTCTTAAGGTGGTCAATCTCCCTTTGCATGGCCTTGGCGTCATCCTCATGGGTGGCTCTGCTTCCACCACGAGAATGGCTTACACCAGGGTGTACCGTATGCACACTTCCCTCTCGATCCCTCTGACGCTCGAGACGCTCAAAGTGATCTTCACGTTGGGACCCCTAAGACTCTGCATGATGCGAATCTAAGCCTGCCATAATGTTCTAATTCCTTCAGTACTAGATTTCCCACAGACGGCACCAATTGTAAGTGCACAATTTGTATCCGGTCCAGTCACCAGATGGACTCAGGCACAAAGAGCCTTATACAATAAAATTTATAGAGTATGGGCTTGAAACCTAGACTATGGACATTGGATAAAGAGAGAATTCAGGCTAGATTGCCGTTATCCGCATGTTCAATAGATGAGAATAGCAAAGAAACTCTCCTCAGACGTAAGTCGATAACCACTTGTATTGCCTTTCTTTCTTTAAGAACAATATTGCAACTATAGTTTAAGTATTCGATCCCCCTTTTCTTCTGTCATCTTCTCCCTTTTATATCTCTCTCGTTCTCTTGTCTCTATCTTCTTCTTCCTTTTTTCTTCCACGTGTATCACAAATCTCCCCACTAGATACTTGTCCTATCTAGCACCTTCTTGAAACCTTCAAATACCAGCTGGAAGGTTGAACCTCGCTGTTCAGAGGTCATTTCTCCATTAATGCAACCAGGGAGGTAGGTGCAAAGTCTTTAATGCGGTGGTAGCAGCTTTTTCTCCTCTGATATTTCTCACACGTTCTTCCTTCCAACAACTACGTGGATCACGCCTTTACCCAACAGATATTCCGGAATTCTGTCTCCAAACCCCTTGGCATGTCCCATGACCTTTACTTGACCCGTCCGAGGAGATACTCCTCCTTGTACAACTCCTTCACCCCTTGTAGCGTGAACTGGCCTGCGGGCCTCAAAGACTCTGCTTGGACAGGTTTACATCACCAAATCAGGCCCAAGGCCCAAATATATATATTTTATTTATTTTACCCCCACAATTGTCATGTTGTGATGTTAATGCAAGTTTATACATATGGTCAAACTATTTTTTTTTTGGATAAATAAAACCATGAAGATCAACAATCCATTTATGACGATTCTCTATCAACTTGAGAACTCATACTGGTGGGGAAACTCATGGTGCACAGAAAATGATCTCTTCATTTGGTTTAAAATGGAGAGAGTTGTTTATGTTATATATCACCTGTTGTGCCCGTAACAACTATTGATCTATCTTTCTTATTATCAATTATTGATCTAACATCTACAATCATATAATTCAAAATTTGAAGATGATTGATTGTAGTGATGCTGTTTGATGTCAACTGTAACGAAAGAAGAAATTGAATAGGTCTTCGGCTTGAATATTTTGTTGTATCAAAAAAAAAGATTCAAAATTATTGTTTCCAACCATGATTGTGATGATGAACACTGCTAAAACTATTTTTTATGGTAGTAAGTAACTGGTAGATTTAAAATCAATTATTAATAACAATAGTATCCCAAAATTTAAATATAGAATCAATCATATATATGATATTATCTATACAAAATTACAATTATGTGCAGTCTGTCACAGAAAAAGCTGGAATGGGTAGCTAGTATGCGCAGTAATGAAAATACCACATATGCTCTGACCTGAGTCTAACTCCAAGGACACAGGACAGTTTGGACAACAGATATCTTCCAATCAAAAAGCGAAACGTTACCATTCTCAGAATCCAGTCAAGGCCATGTTAATTTCTCAGTCCCAATGTTTCTTGAGGAGGACGCAAATATCCTATGAAGTACGTGTGCGTTTCGGGATTTGGATTTGGATTTGGGTTTGGGTGTGGGTGCAGGAGCGGGTGTGAAATTTGGCAATTTTTGAAAAGTAGGGTGCGGCGGGGTGCGGCGATTAAAAAATTATTAAAAATATTTTTAATATATTGCTAAACATACTTTTTTCACATTATATAAACATATACTAAATTTAAGAGCAATAGTAAATAATAACTAGAATACAGAGAATGAGAGAGAGTCCAACTGAAGAGTGAAGGCAGAAAGTGGGAGAGAGGTGCAAGAAAAATGAAGAGGGAGAAGGCTGGGTCTTGGTTTTTTTCCAAACGGTGCGTTTGAACCTTTTTTTTTTTAATTTTTTTTTTCGGCCAAGTTAAACGATTAAGCACCTGTTTTTTTTTGTTTTTTTGAATTTCGGCCGGTATCGGCAGATTTCGGCCGATATTGCCGGTATTGGCAGATTTCGCCGATATCGGTGTTGCGCCCGATACAGACCGATTCGGGCCGAATTGGCGCAAATCGGCCCGATTTCGCGCGCGTCGGTGCGAATCGGCGCCGTATCGGCGCAAATCGGCGCGTATCGCGCCGAAAATAATATTTTTTTAATGTCCGACGCGGCACGGACGCGCAGGCAGCGGCGTCGCCTGCACGTCCCCGTGTCGCGCCGCATCGGACATGGGTGCGGCGGCCCAAACGCCGCATGGGCTGCCGCACCCGTGCTTCCCAGCAAATATCTCTCTCTCTCTCTCTCTCTCTCTCTCTCTCACACACACACACACACACACACACACACACACACACACACACAGGACAGCAGGCATTTTCCAATAGCCTATATCCAATGTGCAGCTTCACCCTTCACCCTCTCTAGCTTCATACACTCAAACTAGTAGATTAACCCCACACACACCCTTGTTCCTTTTTACAATCGGTTCATTCAACACAAAACCCTTCTTGCATAAACCCTCACCTCCTTTGTTTTCTTCACCTTTTGAGAGTATGGCTTCTTCATTTTCCCCCAACCCCAAGGGTCCTCCTTTTTCTGACTTTGGACTCACTGATTCTGGTTTTTACCTTCCTTTCTCTTATGGGTTTGTTTTACATGTCCTTAATTTCTTCTCTTAGCACAGCTTCTTAAATAACATTTCTCTTTTCATTTCTTGTGTGTTAAAACATGCAGGTGAGCTTTATGGTAAGAACAACCCCTTTCAGAGGAGTGGACCAAAAGGTGCGGTGGAACGCATTGCTCTAAAGAATGACAAATTATACATGCGGGTAGATATGCCGGGTGTCCCCAAACAAAACATGTCCTGCTTTCTCGACCATTTCAACAATGTCATTTTCGCTGGCTTAGCACCCAAAGAATGGGAGCACGATGACCAAGTTAGAGAGTTAGGAGGTCTTTATGGACTACGTTGTGGTTGTTGTCAGATCGCTAAACTCCACGGCAATATCACCAACGGTGTAATCAGGATGAAAATGTCCAAGGTTTACTTTTTTTTCTTTAACTTTTGTTTAAGTTCGTGAGAAATATACATGTTCGTAATAAATATTTTTGTATTTACTTGTTTGACAGAAAATATTGAAGAATGTAACTCGTTGCTCTTATGGTCCTCCCCCAGTGGACACTCCCATTATTTTTTTGCATAAGATATAGGTATCTCTAAATAATTTTAGTGGATTTATTTTGGGGGGTTTAATTTGTTTGTTACTTAGTTTTTTTTTTTTTTACCTTTATTATTAATATATTTTTGTGTTTTCATTGGATTCAGCCTCACGTCCATACCAAACCAAAGGGCCCAGAGAATCATATGGAGCTAAAAAGGTGAAGGATGGTTTTTATGTGTGGGTGGACATGCCTGGAGTCACTATGGACAAAGTGAGTGTTGGCGTGGAAAATGGTTGGCTTTTGTTCTCAGGTAAAGCTGGGAAGGAGTCCATTCACAAAGGAGTCTATTTCCTACCATTAGCTTATTAACCGAAAATGTTTAAGTGGTAAACGGTTTGTAGAGTTGGCAAGACCAAATTAAAAAATTAAGTGAGATGCTGACATGTTTAAATTTTATTGGCCGTGTCAGTGCTTAGCTATGAAGCACCGACGTGGCATTTCGGCCGCTGAACTCGTGTTCGACGTGGCCCGATGTGGGGTGCGGTGGGCGATGCCGCTACCTGCGCGTTGGTGCAGTGTCCTTTTTTTTTTCTCGGTGCGATACGCGTCGATGCGGATCGATTCGAGCCAAAACCACCGATACAGACCGTACCGGAGCTGAACCAACCGATTCAGGCTGAAATTAAAAAAAAATGGTGTGAAACGAACTGTCTAACGTCTGACTCTCTCCAATTCATTCTCGTCTCACGTCTCAGCTTAGCTTCTCTCACTCTCGTCTCTTTGTGTGCCTCCAGCTCCACACCTCCACCATTGATAACTGATAAGTTTTGTTAACTTCTGTTTCCTTTAAGCCTTTGTTCTTTTTTTTTTTTTTTTTTTTTTGAAACACTTTGTTCTTTTTCTTAAAAGGAAGTATTTTATTTTTTTGTGCCTGACCAAACACGTGAGCCACTGCTGAGCCACATCTTCCCTTTTTTTTTTTTTTTCTGAAAGCTACACCTATTTTAATACCTGCCACATACATCCTTTATTTTGTTTTTTAGGCTGCACATATTTTTTTTATTATTTATTTAATTCAAGTGTCAAAAACTTTTGTGTACTTATTATTATTATTATTATTATTATTATTATTATTATTATTATTATTATTATTATTATTATTATTATAAAGTTGTAATTTACAACTATTTTGTGTTGGTTTTAATTCCATGCCAAATTTGATTGTAATTTTGTTCAATCTTTTGTACCCTGTAATTTATGTGAGATTTATTTGTAAGGGTTGCATGTGAGAGAGAGTGTGTAAAGACTCAAGGCAACTTTGAAGACAAAAGAAGTTTTCGCGGGTAGCTCGCGACTAGCCATCCAGTGAAATGAAGCATGTGCTCAACACATGACTAGAATGCGAAGAGTCGAGATAGATGGTGACAGCTGGTTTTCGCGAGTATCTCGCGGGTAAGGCATTCTCGCGAGATTCCCGCGAAACAGTCTGTTTTGCTATTTTGTCTTATCTGCTCCACTACATCCTCATACACACTATATATACGATCATTATCCACATATTGAGTAGAGAGTATTTTTCAGAGAGAAAACCCTAGCCACAAACCCTTGAGAGTGTGAGATTGTCATACCCACAATTCTCTACACCATCCATTATGGTTTTCCTCTACTCCTACATCTCTATTTCCAAATCCTTGAGAGGTTGATAGCACAAACACTTACCACACCCATACTGAGTGTCAAGTAAGGTTTTGGTGCTGCTGGGAAGTATTGGAAGAAGCCGGGCTTTGGCGGATGCAATCGGGCACATTGCGGGATTCGGAAAGCTAGACAAAACACGGTTTCGAGAAGCCTTGTTGGAGTAGAAGCTTGGAGGGCTTAGGTGCACTGGATAGATTAGGCTTGGAGGGTCTCTTGCTATTTGTGTATCTCAACTTATTATTTAGTGGATCGATTTACCGATTGGAGGGCGGCAGAGAGGTTTTTTGCCAAGTTCTTCGGTTTCCTCTTCGATAACACATTGACATGTTATGTTGTGGTTGCATCTTTCTTCCCTTACTCTTGTACTTTACTTTTATTATTTGATATTCATATTTATGCACTAAAGTAGTTTTCGGTTTATTGTGCTTCATTTACTCTTGTTCCGCACTTAGTTTAAGTTAGAGTAAAAACACTCTAGCAGTAATTTATTAATTTGGGGTCTAAACAGCTCTTGTGTTTTTAACACAAATCCGAGCTTTCAATTATTATTATTATTATTATTATTATTATTATTATTATTATTACATGAGTTTTCTATTATTATTATCATATAAAAAAGCATGTTTAGCAATATATAAAATATATAAATAAAAATATTTTTAATTGTCGCACCCCGCCGCACCCATTTTTTCAAAAATTACCAAGTCTTGCACCCACACCCGTACCCGCACCTGAATTTGGAAACGTACTCATGCTTCATAGGTGCTTAGTTGGAAAAAAAAACCACATCAACCTTTACAAATATATTTCTTTTCTTTTCCAATTTTTTTCCTCTATTTTTTCTTTCAATTTTCCTACAATTTCTTTAAAAATTAAGTTTATTTTCCCACATTCTTCATTGTTCCAAACCCAAAACATTCTTCATTGTTCTTTTCCCAAACCCAGGATAGCCCTCTGTGTCTCCCAATCTCCTACTCCTCACTTAACCACTGGTGCTTGTGCCACGTCTCTTTCACCACCACCACTAGAACCGCACTCACTGAAACTGTTATCTCTCTGGAGATAGCACAATCAAGTCCTTTATGGGTTTTCTTGCTCTCTCCAAACCACTCACTCAAACAAAATCAGAAAGAAAAATCTCATTATCAACTACCACAACTGTGCCAGATCCGGATCTCATCATCAACTACCACATTCTTCATTGTTCTTGGGATTTCTCCTCCTCATCCTCCTCTCCCATGCGGATCCAAATCCCAATTGCTCCAAATCCAGCCCATTAGTGGACCTCCGATTCTTATTCAAAATAGTCTAGAACGATTGCTCTGTTCAAGTTTGCCAATTTGATATAAAACTTGGATCAGATCCATGTCCTCTCCATTTGGTTAACAACTACATATGAAAGTTTTTCCTCTATATGGGTTTCTAGTGGCTTTGGCTACTATACATTCACTTGGTATACAATACAGCACAACACAATAACCCACAATTATTGAGATAGAGGGGTTTCGAAATCATGGTCTCCACCAGGTGAGATAGCTATGCAAGTTCAATTGTTGTTTGCCGGAACAATGAAGAAAATTGTTATTGAAAATAAAATGAATATTATGTTTAACTAAAGAAAGTTAAGAGAAAAATAAAGAGAGGAAAAAAAGAAAAAAAAAGAAATATATTTGTAAAAGCTGATGTGGCTTTTTTTGCCAACTAATCACTGACATGGCCAATAAAATTTAGACACATCATCATCTCATTTGATTTTTTAATATTAGACATGTCAACCTTACAAACCGTTTGCTACGTAGGTTTTTTCGTTAGTAAGTTAACGGTAGGGATCAAATTGATTGTATGTTGAAAATAATAAGGACCAAATTGACTGTTGTCAAAATGTAGGGACCAAATTAACCGTGACACCAAAATATAAGGACCAAAACAGAATTTTCACCAATATTTTATTCTTTCAGAAAGTAAAATATATAAATACAAAATCAGAAAGTGTTTTCCCCTACTTTGTTTTCTTCTTCTTGTTGATAGATTTACGTGCCCTTATGTTATTAGGTTGTGTTGAGTTTGGTAACAATATATGCTAATGAAGGCAAACATTTGGGCATTAGCTGCAACAACGATGGATGTTGTAGCTATGATGATCAATTAATTTACCCTTTTGTTACTGAGGTAGAGTGTCCTAATTAAATAATCAGTCATTGTAATGGCTACTTAAGAATCCATTTCATTCTCAGAATCAGAGTTTTTTTTTTTTTTTTTTTTTTTTTTCAACTTTATTGTTTTTGTTAATAGATTTAAGTATCCTTTAAGGCCCATGACCCATTATATAGTTATGAGCCCTTTATCCCTACAACAAACATGATTGTAAACAAAAGAAAATATTTTTGACAAAAGTGTAGGGTATCAGCCTATCAGGTCAGGTTGCCAGGAATTGGAAAAAAAAAAAAAAAAAAAAACAATATAGTATCCGGTTAAGGAAATGAAAAAAGATAATAGAATATTTCCGATTTGTTTCTGGATAGGTCAATTTGTTTCCATTTCGTACCAACTACGAAAACAGTGGTGAAAGAGGAAATGCCTTGTACATAGTATCACGTGAACCCCAAAGTTGGACACTTTTTAAAAAGAAGAAAAGAAAAGAAATAGAGAAACTTAGAAGAGGGAGCAGATGATCAGACTCCTAATAAAAGGCTAGTAACTGTCCTAAATCAAGTCAGTTTGCAGTTCTTGTTTGACTCTGTTGTTCTTTGTCTAGAATAGTTGATTTTATTTAAATTGAAACTGTAGTTTTGATTAACTTGGCCCTCTCATTGATTTTTTTTTTTTCACAATAGTCTTTTCTTATGGTCCTTTGTCTTAACTTTCGATAGCACTGATTACTAGTGGTTTTGATGAAGGTTTTTTTAAGTGATTGGTTTTAATTATTTCAAGCATAAAAAGAAAAAGCTTAATCATTTGGGAAATAGTTAAATTCCAATCCAATTTAACCTTGAGCTTTTCTGAAAGCTTGTCACTCCATATTTCTTAACCTCTTTTTTTAAATGGAATGCAATGCACACCACAAATTAATTATCTTAAAAGAAAAACTCCTTTTTGTATAACATTTCAAGAAAATACTAAAATCACAAACTATTTTACAAACTGTAAATGTGATGGGTGGTTATTGGTAAGTAAAAATGTGATGTTAATAGTAAGCTTAGATGAGAACCAATAGAAAATAGTTACATAAACGGTTTGTAAAAATATTATAAAATAGTTTGTGCCTGTAGAATTGTTCAACACATTTTAACTTATAGATGGTTTTCTTCCGGCCACAATAGCAAGATTGTAGTTAATCTATCTTCTTTTGTTTATAGAATTTCACCTAGGGTATGTTTGGAATGGAGAAAGATGAAAAATAACGAGAGGATAGAGGATGGTGAAGGGTTTTCATCCAAGTATAGGGTTAGTTATTTGTCTGCTTTACTCTATCATAAAATATTACTACTTCCTTAGATATTGTTGATATTCTAATTAATTTTATTTTCATAACCCCCGCCCCCTTTTGAGAAAATTAAAGGAGGTAAGGTACATTACAATGCTATATGCTAACTATTGAATATGATAATTTGGTTTTGCACATTATTACTTTTTTCTTTTTTTGGAGAAACTTTTGCACATTATTACTAAATTGAAGGGAAAGGAGAATATGAAGACAGGCTTCTTTCTTCAATCCTATGAGAGGCTGAGAACTTATCTAGTACTGGTAATGGTAAAAGCTTATTCTCCTCCTCTTTCTCTATTGGAGCCAAGCTTACTTGAGTTTTTTGTGTGTAAAAACATACATAAATCTCATAAATTATTATGCTTTATTAGCAATTAAGTGCGCGCATAGATATATGCACTTAAGTTATAAATTTTGACTTGGTGTGGTAGTCACTTCACAAGTATAAATGCTTGTGGGGTGTAGAGGACAAGGGTCAGGGTTCAAGTCTCTAGGAGGGAGCTTCACACACATATACACTTAGATTAGGATAGAGTAGAAATTCTATCTTATATAAAAAAATAAAAAAAAGTTATAAATTTTGATAAGCTCTAATTTTGTGTAACCTTAATTGCTAATTTTGATTATTAAAGTAAAATTTTAAAAAAATTATCTCTCTAGCCTCTTTACATCTTTGCACCAAGTAATTTAATGGACTTGTTTCATGTAATATTTTTTTCTTGGCTCTCAAACTAAAAAATAAAAAAAATTATTTGTATTTAATAGAGTATTAAAAATACTGTAACTCTCTAGTCACCTTCTCCTATCTTTTATTTTTTTTTAAGAAAAAAAAAACCCTTAAGTTTTGCCCTTGAAACACTATTGAATACTAATTAAATATCACCATACAATGTTTACACTTAGGATTATGGTGAACACCGCTAAAATTATTTTTTCAGCTGGTAATTGGTAGATTTAAAATCTTTTTTTTTTCCCTCCAGATTTAAAATCAATTATAAGCTATCAATGACTCAAAAAAATTATAAATAAATCATATTACATGGATCTATATTTATTTGTTCTAATAATAGGATGCTTTATTAAGTATCCAGGATATAACTACAGGACTAGCGATATAATTTTATTTATACAAATATATATATATATATATATTTTTTTTTTTTTTGTGAGAAGGTATATCTATTTAAACTCATATTTTCAGTTTTTAAATATCATTATACATTTTTTATTATAATATATTTTTAAAAAATATAAATAATATTACCGAAACAACATTTCCCAACGATCTCTAAATAATCAAACCGGCCCATTAAATTTTCAAACAAACAAACCGAGGTTAAGAATATGACAGAGGGCGATAGATGGGCAGTAGTGCAGTACGAATATTGAACGTAAAGCAGAAATAAATTTGGAATGGTATTGGTATGCGCACTGCCGTACTGGTACTCATGAGAATAATATACTCTGACCATGCTCCAACTCCCCTAGGACAGTACTTGTACAACAAATATCGTCCAATCATGAACCGATACGGTACCATGCATGCTCTTCCTCCCAGACGAGGCGAGCCCATGTTAATTTCGCAGTGACCGTTTTACCCCTTACGTTCCTCTCTCTCTCTCTCTCTCTCTCTCTCACGCTCTTTTTGTGTTTGTGTGTGTGAGAGTGTGGCAGACACAGTACTGTAGCAGATACAAAGGGACCCAAAACCATTCAACACAAAACCCTTCCTCTCTAGTAGCAAATATTCAAAAAATAAAACCCTTTTTACTCAAACCCTCACCTCCTTTGTTCTCTCCAACTTTTGAAAAATGGCTTCTTCGAGTTCAACTTCTCCAACCCAGAGTCCCCCCAAGCCCGAAGGTCCTTAGTTTTCAGACTTTGGAATCGCTGATTCAGGTCTTTACCTCCCTTCCTCTTTAGGGTTTTACACATTCTTTGTTCTATTAGCTGTTTTTAACATTCTCTGTTCTATTAGCTGCTTTTTAACATTCTCTTTCATTATTTTCCTTCTTGTTCTTCATTTCTTGTGTGTTAAAACAGGTGGGCTTTATGCTACAAACAACCCCTTTCAGAGGAGTGGACCAATAGATGCAGTGGAACGCATTGCTCTGGCAAATCATGATAAACTATACATGCGGGTAGATATGCCTGGAGTCCCCAAAGAAAGCATGCACTACTCTCTCGATGCTGACAACAACGTGTTCTTTGGAGGCTTAGCTCCCAAAGAATGGGAGCACGATGACCAGGAAAGGGAGTACGGAGGTTTTATTGGACTGCGTTGTGGTTGTTGTAGACTCAAAAAACTTCATGGCAGTATTAGCAACGGTGTGCTGAGGATGACAATGTCTAAGGTCAATATCATTTTATTAGATAAAAAATGAGTGTTCCATTCATTTTTACGAGTTTACGTTTTAGTTGATTAGTTATATTGACATTGTGTTAGTAAATATCATTATAATACTTGTTTGAAAGAAGAAATTGAAGAATATGAAGAATAATAATACTTGTTGCACTCATGGTACTCATCATGTGGACACTTCCATGCCTCAATCGGATGAAGATTTTGCTGAAGGTGACTCCAAATTAAGTTATTTTGTGTGTGTTGGGTTTCATATGTTATTTTGAGGTTTAAAGAATAATAATTTTTGCGTTTCTCTGGGTTCAGATAAGCCAGAACGTTTACTTGCAGCCACTCACCCATTCCAAACCAAAGGGCCCAAAGAATCATATGGAGCTAAAGAGGTGAAGGATGGTTTTTATGTGTGGGTGGACATGCCTGGAGTCACTAAGGACAAGGTGAGTGTTGGCGTGGAAAATGGTCATGTTTTGTTCATTGGTGAAGCTGGGAAGGAGTCTAATCACGGGGAGAGTGGTAGGACCTATAAAGGTAGATTTGGACCCTTTGATGTGAAAAAGAATGGGGAGATCAAAACTGATGTGAAAAATGGTGTTCTGAGGATGTTCATTCCAGCAATAGGTGAAGAGTAGTACTGATCAATTTCAAGCGGGTCTCATTTAGGGCTTAATGTTTAGAAATTTTCTTTGTGTCTTATTTCAGTTTTGGCCTTTGGGATATGTGAGGGTACTACTTATGGTAATGCTTGTTTTGCACTCTTTGGACAGAATATTTGACTTCTTGGCTATCGACTAAGACTTTTATTGTCCTATATATGGTATATGGATGTATATGGCATGAATCTTTTTTCTTCGTATCCCTTTTTATTATCTCTCTCATTTTATTATTATTATTTACTATATGTGATGAATTTTATCTATGCCCTTTTAGATGAGTCGAGCAATCGAATGGGTAAATAATCTCAATTACCAAAAAAAAAAAAAAAGGGAAATGATCTTTATTTCAAAATGGAAGTCTTGGTGCAATCTGTGTGAATATCATGCATAAAAATATTTACAATTTTTAACCTAATATAAAAATTCATAGACCCAGTAAGGAGGAAATTTAAAGTTTAATGCAATCCTCTAGAAATTTTTTTTTGTTCTTTTAAAAAGTATAAAAAATAATAATCCAGAAAGTACTTTCTCATAATTTAAGTGTCCCCACGTTATTGGTTTTGTAAAGTTCCCTAACAATCTGCATGTTACAAGCATGATGATGATTGATGACAAGCCTTTGGGCATGAACCTCAACATTGAATGTTGTTCGCTTGATCAAACGAGTTAAAGGAAATTACTCATCATAATTCTAGCAAAATCAAATCAGTTGAGGAAATTACTAATTATGATTCTAGGAGCACCAAATCAGCAAAGGATATTGTCATTCTTGGCAAGTCTAGCTATGCACTATATAATTGGTTCCTACAATTCTTCTTTTATTCTATAATTATAAAACGTAATTTTAGTATCTTGTACAAGAAGTTGATTGTAATATGTAGTATATAAGAAATACAGACTTATTCTATGTGACATAGAATTTTCTCAAAACTCTTCATGTATAAGATCTAACAGTGAGATAGAGAGATTTTTTTTTTAGAACTATGTTAACCTCTTCTGGGTCTTCTCTTCATCTACCCAAACCCCATCCTCTTGAAGTTTTTTTATTCTTTCAGAAAGTGTTTATCCTTCTCTTTTGTTTTTGTTTATAATGTTGTGTAAATTAATTTGTAAACTATCTGCTAATGATGATAAACAATTGGACATTAGCTACAAAAACATTGGATGTTGTAGCTATGTTGATCAATTAATTTACCCTTTTGTTTCTGAGGCAGAAAGTCCAAATTAAGCCATTGGTCATTGCAATGGGCCCTTAAAAATCCAATTTATTCTCAAAAACTGAAAATCAGCGGTTTTTATTTTTTTAACTTTTGTTTTTGTTGGTAGATTTAAGGGAAGTGTCCCTAGGTTTATTTACTAAATAACTTTCGTAACTATCTAGCATCTGCTAATGATGAAAAACATTGGAGCATGAGGTGCAAGTGTGCAACAACATTGGATGTTGTAGCCTAGTAGCTATAATGATCAATTAATTTACCCACTAGTTTTTAGAAACAAGATTTCATATCCGAAGATTTGGATGTGAATTCATACACGCTTTTGGTATAACAATATTGCCTGTTATTCATTTTTCTCTTCTTTTTTTGTGGTTTTTTTGAAAGTTGGCAATTTTTACATTCTGAGTTAAAATTTAAACTCGTTGTTCAAAATTGTTTTCTTCGTTGTTCATATAATGGATGCCAAAAATTCAATTTTGGAAGATTCAGTTAGGCTTTCTTTTATCCATTTTAAATGGACCTTGGCTCCCGGATTAGGCCTTTCCTATCCTTGAGGGCCCAATATTTGTAATATTTTAAACCTCAACACTCTACCCAATTAGCTCTTCATTCTATCACTCTTTCTTCAAACCGAGATTCAAGGGTTTTTGGTCAAGGGAAATTTTTTGGGGCGAGATCGGCGAGATCAAGGACTTTGATGGTTTTGGTTGGGAGGTCACTGTACCTAATAGCGTGGGTCATTTTGCATGGGCCTAGTTGTTTGCGACAACATGGTTGTTGTAGGTGAGATTGACGTGATTATGGGTTTGCTAATCGGATTTGGTGATGGGTTTTGGCCATGGTTTGGTTGAGTTTAAGTGTGGGTGTGGGTGTAGCTGCATTTGGGTTGGGGACTCTGGTGGACCAGTGGTGGTGGTGGGTTTGATGAGTGTGGGTGTGGGTGTAGTTGGGTATGGGTGTGACTTTGCCACTGTTGGAATCATTGATAATCTCTTGCGGGTTCTTTTGAAAATCCCATATTGTATTTTTGTTCTTTTTAAAGAATTTAACTTTGATTTGATTTAATTTTGGATTTTTTTTAATGGGTTTATCAGTGGATTTCTGGGTTGGATGAGTTTCATGGTGGTGGTGAGGGTGATTGATGGTGGTGGAGGTGGGAATTGCCGTGTTGGTTGTGTGGGTGGTGTGTTTCACTTTGTTTGCAATTGTGTTGTGGTTCAGGTTCATGGTGGTGGTGGAGGGTTGCTGTGGTGGTTGGGATGGGTGATTGATTGTGGTAGTGGCAGTGGCAGTGTAGTTGTGGTTGTTGGTTAGTAAGAGGGAGAAAGAGATGAAGAGGAAGAGAGATAGAGAGAGAAATAGTAATAAAAAAAAGAATAAAAAAGAATATTTAAATAAGGTAAAAAGAAAAGTTTCAGATGTTGGAGGTGTTGTAAAATGAAATGATATAATTAATAAAGTATTTTTGAGATAGCAAAATGAGATAATTTGTAGAAGCTAAATGTGCATGCTTTTAAAATACTAGTGTTGTATTATTTTTGGGCTAGGTCAGTTTTGTTGAGTCAATGGGTTGGATGCACACCCTATTACGAGCTTTGGACTATCCGGTGCTTAGCTTCCTTAGTTCACTGCTTATTTTGACCAAAAAAGCTTCTTAGATGATTTTAGTTTACAACACTTCTCTACACATTCTTCTTGGCTCTCCCACACATGTCGTTTTCTAAATAATAATTAAAAAAAACTAGTTTCTCTCTATTAGAACGGAACGTAATATCAAAAGATGTTCTTTAGAACCTTTGTATCTGGAAGTCTATCATAGATGCCATAGTTTAATGCTGATGTTTGATAGGCTAAGCAACTATATATATTTTGCACTGAATAATCGCTATGGTTGTCGGAGAGCTATCATGAGCATCTTGGAATACTAGTGCTATATTATCTTTGGAGTGCCTCAACTAATCAACTTCTGTTTTTTTTCAGCTGGTTCTTGCTCTGTTTCTCTTCTTGGTTGGTTTGTTAAAAAAATTCATGTTTCTCAAAACAAAAAAAATACTACTATATTATTCTTCTGCTAGACTTACCGAGGAAGTTGATAAGCAGGGGCGGAGCTAAAAATTTTGGTTTGAGGGGGGCCAAATTGTGATGCTAATATATTAGTTAAAACAAACATTTACATATGCACATACACATAAATTAATTTATTAAGAGAATTTATCATCTTCTAAATTTTAATAAGTATATAAAAGTCATGTATTTCTTCTATTAGACATGTACAAAAAATTATCATTTTCTACATAGTTTAATTTGTTAAACCTCTTCAATTATATGATTTTAATATAATTTCTCTTTCTTTTTAGAGCACCATTAAAATGACTCAAAATTTGGGGGTGCCAAATTCAATTTTTACATGCTACATTTTTTTAAAATGTAAATAATATATGATGATGTCAAAAATTGTCAGTAAGTTACATGGTCCTCACGTGCTCCAAACAAGACCTGTACAACACACAAGTTAGAGAATTTCTTACAACTCTAGAGTGCCAGAGCTGGGGTAAATTATGCGTACCTTGGTTTGTGAGAGTTTTGAGATTTTTATAGTAGTATAGAGTTGACATCCATTCCTTAGCAGAGAAGATTTTTCCTTGTAGAGAAGATTTGTGTTAGCGTGTGTATCTTTATGGGACTCTTTCCTTATAGAGATCTTCTCAATTAGGATCATTTGTGGGACACAAGATGTTTCCATTTATATCATTTCGTGGAGTTCAAGCAAAGCCATGTTGGGCTCGTTAGGAGCTTCTTTGTCCTCGTCAACTTAATCTCGTCAGTTTTTCATCTTGTCTAGATGCTCAAGTTGTCAGGTTCAAAAAGCCATTTGTGAAGAAGAAGTGCCGACGGGTCAAGATCAGAGTCGTCGTCTTTAGTTGTGTACACGCCATTTTTATTAAATGCATGACATAGCTGACGAGTTTATTGAAAACGACGATTATATCTTTTTCTTTCTAGAAATTACCCTTTTATATATATCTATATATATATATATATATATATACTATAAATAATTTTTAAAAATTTTGGGCCTCACTGTTTTGTGTGGCTCCGCCATTGTTGATAAGCGCCACTGTTGATAAGTGACGACTATGACAAGTTCAAAAACCCATAAAAGAAAAAGAATAAACAAATCGGCTCGTGAGATTCCCAATCATATCGGTGCAAATGATCCCTGTCGTGACGCGTAGTAGTCCTTCTTTAAGAACTATTGAATGTCTAGCAATTGCAAGCCACATACGTACATAAGCTTGCCATCCTTGAATCCATCCATCGATTCACAAACCAATACCAACATGACCCTCATCTCAGATTTCCTCCACGCTACTCTTATCACCGCAAATGAACTCTCACGCATACTTCTCACTCTTCTTTTACTACTTCTTGTCATCTTTACGCTCTCTTGCAACTACGCATGGATGAAGAAAAGAACCTCGCTTTTGCTACTGCCTCCAGGTCCACGTGGTGTCCCGTTATTCGGGAACCTCCTCTCTCTTGACTCGGAGCTTCACTCCTACTTCATGAGCTTGGCCCAAATCTACGGGCCCATATTCAAGCTTCAGCTCGGCAACAAGATTGGAATTGTGGTGAGCTCACCTTCCCTGGCTTGCCAAGTTCTCAAAGACCACGACGTCACCTTTGCGAACCACGACGTCTCAGCAGCGGGCAGGGCTGCCACCTATGGTGGGTCCGATATTGTATGGAGCCCATATGGGCCTGAGTGGCGGATGTTGAGAAAAGTGTTCAAGATGCTTAGTAATACAACGTCGGACTCCATTTTCATGATTCGTCGTAAACAAGTCCGAGAAACAGTTAGGTACTTTTATGATCGGAATGGGTCACCCGTAAACATTGGGGAGCAGATGTTCTTGACTGTGATGAACGTGATTACGAACCTGATGTGGGGTGAAACAGTGGAAGGGGAAGAGGGGGCTAGCCTAGGTGCTGATTTCAGAGAAGTGGTGTCGTTGATGACAGAGCTTATGGGGAAGCCCAACATCTCGGATTTTTATCCGGGTTTGACCAGGTTTGACTTGCAAGGCATAAAGAGGCAGATGGATGGGTTGGCCAAACGGTTTGATCGGATCTTCGATGTTATGATAAACCAACGACTGAAGATTGATAAAGAAGGTGGGAACAAAGAGAGTAAGGATTTTTTGCAGCTCTTGTTGAAATTGAAGGATGAAGGTGATTCTAAGACACCTCTCACCATGATCCACCTCAAGGCCATGTTCATGGTACGTTCTTTTCATTCACAACGTTGTAGTAAGTATTATTCGTAATTTTAAGGGTAAGATTAATATAAATGTGTGCAGATAAGGTATACATTAATCATTTATTTTAAAAAAATGTTTTTAAAAAAGTCCGTCACTTTTTTATTGTTCTATAAAAGGTTTTCTAAAATAGTTTTACTAATGTATGCTCTAAAGACATACTTTAGTTTATTTTGAAATGAATCACTAAGCAAAAAGTGCTATAAGTCAAAGGTCGTTACAGTACAAAGGCTCCAACTTAAAAATGATATAGTGATTATTGTTGCATAGGATGTGCTATACACTATGTGTGCATTTGGGATTAACTAAATTTTTTAGCTTATCTCTACTTTTAGCTTATTTTTGCTACTATTTATGGGTCTCACTGCACTTTTTGATATTATTCATGAGTCCTACTATACTATTCAACTTATTTTTTAATATTTTTTCTACACTTTCAGCAAAAAAATTTCAATTTTAACTAAATAAACTGTTCCAAATGAACACTGTACACGGTATATACTCTAGTTAATATAATGTTTTGAAATCATGACTTCAACTTTGTGTACCGCAGAAACGGTGTTTAACCATGACCAATTAAAAAATATATTATATTACTAGTTCTGGCGTTAATATTACAATTGTGTGGCGTCGTTTTGTTTGATAGCTAAATTGTCTAGCAAGGCCTCCACATAATGTCATAATCTAGTGTATAATGTGAACAGGATATGATGGTCGGTGGGACAGACACATCCTCCAACACAATTGAGTTTGCCATGGCTGAAATCATGAACAAACCGGAGGTGATGAGGAACACTCAACAAGAATTGGAGGCTGTAGTTGGCAAAGATAACATTGTAGAAGAGTCTCATATTCACAAACTACCATACTTACATGCTGTAATAAAAGAAACATTGCGGCTACACGCACCCGTGCCATTATTAGTCCCCCGTTGCCCAAGTGAGACATGCACCGTGGGAGGCTACACCATTCCAAATGGGTCTAGGATCTTTGTGAATGTATGGGCGATACAAAGGGACCCCTCTATTTGGGAAGATCCATTAACTTTTGATCCAAAGAGGTTCTTGGATGGTAAATGGGACTATAGTGGAAGTGACTTTAGTTATTTTCCATTTGGGTCTGGTCGAAGAATATGCGCTGGAATTGCAATGGCTGAGAGGATGATGATGTATTCACTTGCTACACTTCTGCATTCTTTTAATTGGAAACTTCCCCAAGGAGAGAAGTTGGACCTTACTGAAAAGTTTGGGATTGTGCTGAAAAAAAAGATCCCTCTTGTCGCAATACCTACCCCAAGGTTATATGATCCATCTATGTATGAGTAGGACTGTCCAAGGCCTAGGCCCAAGACCCCTACTACAAAAAACTTCTACTCCTTCATAAAGAAGGCCCCATCGCCCATTTTAAAAAGTCCCAAAATTTATAAAAATAAATTTAAAAAAATGATTCTACATTTTATCCTCATCAGTGCTGTTAGAGATTCTATAAATTTTACTATAGGCTTACAAAATGGCATGCCAATCAAAAAATTAATTAAAACATTCATCAACTAGATTTTATTTCATTAACAATGACTAGAGAACCGTTACAACAAGTCCTAGTTCCATATATTTCGGTCGGTTATGGATACTTAACAAATTAGTTAGGTTCAGTTACATGTATGATATGACTAAATCTAGACATGACAAAACGGGTTAGAATTAATTTTTTTGAATTGAATAAGAAAACAGGTTGATGCGTGAGCCGACCAGTTTTTTTATAGGTCAACTCGACCCGACCTAACACGTGACCCAACCCGTCTTTTAAATTTTTTTTTTTGGGTAAAATATAATAAAATTAAGACATAGTTGGTTTACTTGTTTGTTATGGGCTTTAAATTTCACAACCCAAACTCTATTGACAAATTGATATAAAGCTCATTTAAAAATAAATATAAAAATCAAATTTTGAAAATAATTTTTGTTTAACACCATTAAAAAAATATATTTATATTTATCGTGATTCAAATACAATGATCTCAAGAAGATAATTGAGACTTTTATCTAGTTGCATGCAAATGAATTAAAAGATGACTATTGAGGCATTCTTTCTTGCTTGAGTAATTGATAAGTAAAGATTTTTAGATATCAAATGACAAAATACATACCAAAATAATTTGGTTGTAGTAAACTTAAAAACATATATTTGAAATTATAAACATGTATGAGAAGAACTTATAAGTGTAAAAAGAGTAAAGTCAAAGTGTATCAATGAAATTGACATAAATTATGGATGTTTAGACCTGCTTTTTAACAGTTCATAGTCAAAATAAAAGGCTTTAAAAATAAAAGATGAAATTTTTGGAGTGTATGTTGCTTAACAAGAATATGAAATTTATAAAAGAGATCATGTATAAATAGAAATATAACATTTAGTTATGACCTATGATACGCATCTAAATTCATATTATTAAAGTGTAAACTAAACAAAAGTTGCAAGTGATTATCATGTGAAAATATAAAAACACATCAATAAAGAATAAGAAAGGAGGAGTGACTTACCACCATCAGAATACATAGAGAAAGAATAAAAAATTAAATGTAAAATGAGTAGTGCTAATATAAATATACATAAAGAAAGAATAAAAAAACTAAATTTAAAATGAATAGTGCTAATATAATATACATGGTTACTGTAGTAACAATACATATTTACAAAAATTTGACTTGCCTGATGTGGATAATTTTTGGACTAAAATGTATAAATTTGATACATTTTCTATTATATGCTTTCTGACGTGAGTGTTGGCCTTTTGTGGTATTTTGTACATTGACAATGGTTTTTACTTATTTTTGGTTAAATTGAAATTTGTGCATATTCGATTATGGACTTAGGGTTTAGAGAATTGGAGTTCACTGTATGTATCATCTTGTACTTTTTGTTCCTGGTTATTATTCAAATTTAGGACCTCTATTGCCTGTGCTCACCATATTTAACCTCAGGATCATTATTATTGTAACACAAACATAGATGTAATTTATTTTGTCACTGAGCTGATATAACTTATATTTGCAACTCAAGTGATTTTTGAAACAATTCTGTAATTTTTTTATATACACAAAATTTTCTCCTTGATTTAGTTTCAACTGTTCTTGTTGAAGGCTGGTCACGTATCCTGACCAACACAAAACTGATAACGCTAATTTAATTATGGGTCTAAAAAACTTATCAAATAGTAAAGTTTTTTATGGTTGAATAAGAGATCTGAAGTTCAATCTCCGCCTACACCAAAAATCGATTGGTATTTTGATTTGATAATAAAGAATTATTATTAGGAATGAACGTCATAAGTTGAAACTATCTCAATTTTTTAGTTTCTAAAAACTTATTGTTTGATCCTATATAAAATATGTGCATGATTTTAGTGGGGATAATAACACTCGACTATATGAAAAATTAGGACCTACTACTATTTAGCTGTAATGCACATTTTCCCGAGGGAAAAAAAAAAAAAAACACTTGACAATTCTTTATTGATTTGCAAGTAGGAATTCATTTTGGTAATGTGTACCTTTTTTAATATTTGTACAAAATTTGACTTGATTTGATTTTTAAGAAAATAAATAAAAAAGTATTTAATAGAGTACTAAATATATCTTAATTTGTGCCATTGAAACACTTGTCAAGAAAAGCCATCAAAACCACCGAACATCTTTGGTGCGGTGGTCACTCCATAAGTGTAAGTGCTTGTGGGGTGTGGGGAGCAAAGACCGAAATTCAAGTCTCCAAAAGGGAGATTCATACACATATACACTTAGATTAGACTAGAGTAAAATTTCTATCTTTTATTAAAAATAAAACCATCAAATATATATTTAAAGAAGTATGATATCTTTAAAGAAGTATCATCATAAGTACAAATTTTCTTTTTACAAAACCACTAATCTCAAGATTGGTCTTTCATGCAAAAATGAAATGATGATATATATTTTTTCTTTTTGGTGAAAAGAAGCTTCATTAAAAAACTAGAAAGGACCAATAGTCTCAGGACAAATCCTATTAAAATACATCCCATTGAGGTCAACCTCAAAAACATCAACTAAGTCCATAGGCGGACTATTAAAAATAGAAAAATCAGCATCTAAGCAATAACTCATCCTCACATCCACACATCTGTTCGCCTGACCGAAGTAATGCTTAATACAAATCTGCGGTATGCGAGAAATCAAAAGCTTGCAATCATCCAGTAAAGGAGAAATGATGTTATTTACATATGAAGGGTTTCCTAAAGCATCCACAATAGCCTTGGCATCAAGCTCAATTTCAAGAGAAGTAATGTTCAGGTTGCTGCAAAGTAAAAGCCCCTCCCTTAAACCCCAAAGTTTAGCAGCAAAGCTACTTGTCATGCCAATCCGCCTACTAAAACTCATTATCCATCTACCTGCATCATCCCTAACTACCCCTCCACAACTTACCAAGCTAGTATTGCCACTATAGGAGCCATCTATGTTGAGTTTCAGCCAGCCTTAAATCGGTTTCTCCCATCTAATCCTCTTCGTAATTTTTTGGGACAGCAACCTTGGGGAGGAAACACAATGAAAGAACTCTAAGGCTTGATTCACTATCACCATTGCTAGCTTTGGGTTCCTGCTCTTCCCATTAAAAATCATATTGTTTCTACTCTTCTAAACATTCCAAACAGCAAAAGGAAAGACAACTTTCCAAGGTGGTTGGGAAGCACATAAGTTGGAACTAAATTTGCCATTTAAACTCAGCCACTCTTGAAGGTTACTACTCCAAAAGGTTTGATTTGAAAATAAAATCCCCAATTGGTACCACAGACATCTTAACAGAGGGCAATCCCTAAGGGCATGCAAAATAATTTTTTCTTCTTCATGACATATTGGACATGTGGTATCTTGACTAACACCCCTCCTTTCAAGGCAAAACTTAACTCCAATGCTATTATGAGCGCATTTCCAAAGAAAAGTTCTAATTCTAGGGAGAGTATTCACTTTCCAAATCCAATCAGCTGAAAAAGGCTCTGTGTAATCAGCCCCATAGCAATCCTATAAGCACTTTTCAAGTCGAACTTGCCTTAAGGAGACCTCGACCAAGCCAACTTATCAACACCTCTACTCAAAATTGTCACGGGGGTTGCTTGAATCATCCTTTTAATTTTTAAAGGAAGCATAAAGGGGATTTTCCCCCAATCCCAACTTGTGTCCAACATAAAGTCTTTAACTTCTAAAAGCCTAGCCTCCTGAGTGATTGGACCCTGAATAAGCCCTCTAAGAGGACCTCCATTTGTCCAATAATTTTGCCACACATTCAACCCACTATCTTTGCCAACCAGCCGCCTGCTGCCCTTGTTGAAAGTATCCATACATTTTTTCATTGTAGCCTATATAGTGGAACAAGGTAATCTATTGGCATTGGCAGCAACCCTTCTTCTCTGAGTACAATATTTCAGCTTTAACACTTTAACCCAAGGGGCCTCCTTTTCAGTGTGAAACCTCCAATTAAGCTTAGAGAGGAAAGCTATATTCTTTCCCTTAGTTGATTGCAACCCAAGCCCCCCTTCCTCCTTAGTATGAATCTTTTTGGCTAAATCCGATGATCCCCAAAGGAAATTTTGGTTAACTCTATCTAACCCATCCAAAATTCTGCCGAGAAGATGGGTACATTGCATGACATACGAAGGTATTGCAGCCAAGGAAGCTTGGATGAGGACAGCCCGCGCAACCAAAGAAAGCATATTTGCCTTCCAGCCCGAGAGTTTTTGTTTCACTCTATCAAGGATGAAATTATAGTCCTGAGAAGAAGAGCCAGGAAGCTTTAGGGTAAAACCAAGATACTTACCCAAGGAAGGAGTGGAAGCAAAACTAAGAATGTCGCAAAGTGATTCCCTTGTGTCTCTATCCACATTTGGAGAGAAATAAACTCTCGACTTAGCTTCACTTATTGATTGCCCGGATATCTCACAAAACTCATCTAGAACATCTCTTATAGCGAAACAATTCACCCAATCAGCTTTGGCAAAGAAGATGAGATCGTTCGCAAAGAGAAGGTGAGAGAATGCAGGACCACTTTGGGAGGCTTTGATTGGCAGCCAAGTCTTCATATTGCACCTCTCTTTTATTAGTTGACCAAGAAAGTCTATACAAATGATGAACATATATGGGGAGAGCGGGTCACCCTACCTTATCCCTCTAGAAGGCAAAATCGGGTCTAAGGCTTCACCATTAAAAAGGATGGACGTGGAGACCGTCGACACACAACTCATTATGACATCTATGAGCTTTGTGGGAAAATTGATCCTAATAATCATGTCTCGGATAAAACTCCACTCAAGCTTGTCATAAGCTTTCTCCAAATCTATCTTCAAGGCCATATACCTCGTCATCCGTTTCTTTTTCCAAAGGGCATGAATTATCTCCTAAGCAATGATAACATTGTCAATTCCTTTTCTACCCAGGACAAATGCCATTTGCAATGGAGATATAAGCTTATCCAAGAAAGGTCTCAACCTTGCCACAATAATCTTGGTCACCATTTTATACACCGTATTACATAGGCTAATAGGCCTATAATTGCCCAGTGTCTTAGGACCTTGGATCTTAGGAATCAAGGCAATAAGGGTTCTATTCAAATGCTTAGGCATTTACCCACTCCTCAAAATTTGCTTGACTTCATCAATCACTGAGCCCCTTACTATCGACCAAATTTTTTGGAAAAAGCTCGCATGTAGACCATCCAGGCCCAGGGCTCTAAGTGGTTTTAAGGACCACAAGGCAGCCTTAATTTTTTCTTCAGTTACCTCCCCATTGATGCTCTCTCTATTCCCATCCGAGAGTCTAGCCTGCCAATCCGAAATGCAAGGATCTTCCCTAGCAACCACCTCATGAGATGTCAAGTAAATCCCATTGAAACCACTTCTAATAAATTCTTTAATGTCACTTTCCTCATTAATCCACTCCCCTACTGCATTTTTAATTGCCAAAATTTGGTTCCTTTTCCTTCTAACCAGAGTCGAGACATGATAGAAAGCTATATTTTGATCACCCTGGATCATCCAATTCACCCAAGATTTTAAAGCCCATAACTCTTCCTCTTGGTTGAGCACAAGGTCGAGATCCCTAAGGAGTTCCTCTTCCAACTTTAGAAGAAAGCTTGAAGGTTTGATAGCAAGAGCTCTCTGAACACCATTTATCCTTGCCATCAGATTTTTCTTCCTTTTACAAATATTCCTGAACTAATTTTTATTCCAAGCCATAACATCCCTAGTGAAACTATCAATGGCCTCAACAAGATTATTTGCACCTCCCCACGCTTGAGAAACAACGTCAGGGAAATTTGGATCCAACAGCCAACACATTTGGAACCTGAATAGCCTCTTCTTACCACCGTTTAAATCCGGTTGCATCTCCAACAGAACTGGGCAATGATCATAATGATATCTTGGGAGATGGGTAATTTTTGCATCCGGGCATAACAAGCACCAATAAGGATTCAGAAAGAACCTATCTAACCTCTCCTGAATCAAAGCTTGAATTTCCCTCCTATTAGTCCAAGTGTATCAAGGCCTCACAAACCTGATATCAATCATATTACATTTATCTAGACACTCCTTAAACAAAAGTTCACACTCACCACTCTTCCCCCAAATTTATCATCATTTGCCAAAGGTTCATTAAGGTCCCCTGCTATAACCCATGGCATATTATGAAAGTCTGCTACTTTCATGAGATTATTCCACAAAATGTGTCTTTCAGCACTCCTAGGACTAGCATACACAGCAGAGAAAAGCCAAATAACATTAGAGATTCGTATCTTAACTGTGATGATATTATATGATGGAAATGCAAGCAAATACATATAGGGTCAATCCCTTTTCTTCTTCTTCTTCTTCTTCTTTTTTTTTTTTTTTTTTTTCATGTGGCTAATGAAACATAACCATGACAACAATTAGAAGGACAATTAGCTTAGAAGGGATGAAAAACCCATCTATGATGATTCTCTATCAACTAGATCGGGACTCATTTAGCTAATGGTGTATAAAATGATTCTCTTCATTTGCTTTGGAATTGTGAGAGATGGGTTAGTGGTTTCTGTTATTAGCTGATCTCTTTCAATTATCATTTGGTCCAGTTCAGCAAATAATTCGTACATTATCATTGCAGTGGCGCTTTATATAGCTGTTTGATATCAAATTGTTGTAATCAACGAAGAAATTGAAAATTTTATTGGTTAAAACCCGTTGTTTCCAGATAATTGGAAGATTTAAAAAATAAATTATAAATAATCATATTATATGGGTCAATATTTATTTATTACTTTTAATTTTATCATGATCTATTAAGTATCCAGAATTTCTAATCCAAAAGAAAATATACCCAAAATTTGAATATAGAACTAATTATATGATTTTATTTCTACCAATATGAGATGAAGTAAAAACGTATATACCATACACATTAATAAATCAAACCAGTTTTCGTGAGGAGAGTCTAAAACAGAAATAAAGTTAGAATGGGTAGGCTTATACATATAGGGTACGTAGCTAATGCTATGAGAATACACAGACCTGGGTCCAACTCCAAGGACAGTTGGACAACAAATACTATCCAAGCAAGAAGCGATACGTTACCACTGCAGACAACCCCACGTTACTTTTTGAAGTGACCATTTTACCCCTGACGTACATTTCTTGACGAGGAGGTGGATGAGTTCTGCACAAAATCTGTTTTTAAGAGCATCAGCTGTTGCAAACCAATAACCCAAAAAACTGTGTGCTTGGTGAAAGATTATTAATGAGTGACACAACTTTTTTCATCCTAGTCTCTTCTTTTTCGTTATTCCTTTTACAATTTTTTTAGATGATTCATTATGATTCATTCTCATGCACAAATAAAAATAATGATTACTAATTAAAATTGATGTTACAATGACACCCATAACAATTTACCCAAAACAACTTCTCAATTTGTGGATATATTTTTCTCTTAAAAAAAAAAAAAAAAAGCTGTGGGTTATTGGTCAAAATATTAACCAGCAGGACAGCTAGCCTAGCTAGCTACCCGTAAATATCAAGCTTTATCCTTGCCGTTCTCATGTATGTGAGTGTGACAGACACAGACACAGACACACCCTACCCTTTTCCCATTTTCCCATCGGTTCACTCACTCTCTCCACAAAACCCTACTTGCACAAACCCTCACCTCCTTAATTTGTTATCTTCATCTTTTGAAGAATGGCTTCTTCTTCAAGCTCAACTGCTCCAACCCAGAGTCCCCCAAACCCCGAAGGTCCTTTCTTTTCAGACTTTGGAATCACTGATTCAGGTTTTTACTTCCCTTCCTCTTATGGGTTTTACAAATCCTTTGTTCCTATTAGCAGCTTTTTAACATTCTCTTTCATTTTTTTTTTTCCATCTTTTTGTGTGTTAAAACAGGTGAGTTTTACGCTAAGAACAACCCATTTCAAAGGAGTGGACCAGTAGGCGCTACGGAACGCATAGCTATGGCAAAGAATGACAAAGTTATATACGTGCGGGTAGATATGCCAGGTGTCCCCAAAGAATGCCTGTACCTCACTACGTTTCCTGACAACGTTGTGTTTTGCGGAGGCTTAGCACCCATAGTATGTGAGGGTGACCGTGGAAGGTTGTATGGAGCTTCTTATGGACTGCGTTCTTATAAACTCAGAAAACCTCAAGTCAATATCAGCAACGGTGTGGCTACTGTCAAGATGAAAGTATCCAAGGTCATCATCATATTTAAATTTAAATTAAATAAAGAAATTTGCGTGCTTGATTCACTTTTTTTTTACAAGTTTAGTAATAAATATTGTTGTTTCTTTTTTGACAGCAGAAATCGAAGACTGGAACTCGTTGCTCTAATAGTCCTTCATGGGATGAAGAATTGAAAAGAGGTGTCTCTAAATTAAAAACCCTTTTCTTTAATATGGTCAAAAATAATCCAGCTTCCTTTATATGTTGCCCTGATCTATTTTGGTGTTTTTTTTTTGTTGGGTTTCATTTGTTAATAGTACTAATAAATTAATAATTTTTCTGTTTCTCTTGGGTCCAGATGAGCTCAGTTTTTATTTAGTCACACACCCATCCGAAACCGAAGGGCCTAAAGAAACATATGGAGCTAAAAAGGTGAAGGAAGGGTTTTATGTGTGGGTGGACATGCCTGGAGCCACTACTGAAAAGGTGAGTGTTGGCGTGGAAGATGGTTTTGTTGTGTTCTGTGGTGAAGCTGTGAATGAGTCTAATCATGAGGAGAGTGGTAGGACCTATAAAGGTAGATTTGGACCCTTTGATGTGACCAAGATTGGGGAGATCAAAACTGATGTGAGAAATGGTGTTCTTAGGATGTTGATTCCAGAAAAAGCCGATGAGTGATATCAATGACAAGTGGGTTTTGTTTACTGCTTCTATGTTTAGAATTTTCAGTCTTTCTGCCTTTTGTTGCTTTGGGTTGTGGACTACTGAGAATGGTAATGCTTGGTTTGCATTCACTCTTTGGACAAAATATTTGAATATGATATTGCCTTATGGAAATGATATGTATGTAGGTTTATTGCAACTCTTGCTTTATTAATTTCTCTTTTTAATCCTTGTCTCTCTGTCTCTCTCAATTTTTTTACCATATTTGATTAATTTTTTCTAGGCCCTTTTAGATGAGTAAAGCAATCGACTGTGTAATGAACTCTATTTGAAAATAGAAGTCTAGCTTGGTGAAAGCTGTGAATCATGTATAACAATATTTACGACTTTAACAATTTTTAACCTAGTAAAAAAGTCATAGAGCCAAAACGAGAGCTGGAATTGTTTTGACTTTGAAGGAAAACGAAAATTTTAATGGAATCCTCTAGATTTTTTTTTTCTTTCAGAAAGTTAAAAATTGAAAAAAAAAAAAAAAATCAGAAAGTGTTTTCTCCTTCTCTTATGTTTTTTTTGGTTGATTTAAATGTCCCTACGTTATGTGTAAATTTGTAACTTTCTGCTGAGTGCTAATGATGACAAACATTTGAGGTCAGCGGCAACAACATTGGATGTTGTAGCTATGAAGATCAATTAACTTACCCTTTTGTTTGAGGCAGAATCCAATTCATTCCCAACTCAGAGATTTGTTTGTTTTCAAATTTTTTTTTTTTTGGAAGATTTAAGTATCCCTAAATTAATTGGGTTGTGTAAGTTTTGTAACAATCTGCTGCTGATGATAAAAGATCTGGGCATGAGCTGCAACAGCATTGGATATTGTAGGCTTGTAGCTGTGAGGATCAATTAGTTTGCCCATTTGTTAACTTGAGAATTGAGCCAGAAGTGCAGAACGTCCAATGTCATTGGACATTATTATTGCTGAATGGATCTTAACTCTTATGCATTTACTAGTTTTATTTGTCTGTGCTGAAGATGAGACATTTGGGCGTGAGCTTTAACAAAATGAATTTTTATGGATATGAAAAATAATCACCCTTTTTCTGATGCATATATATTTTTAGAGTCAAGTTTGCAATACTTAATAAATTATAATGTGAAAGTTTTAAGTCTACCTTTATAAAAAATATAAAAAAATTGTCAGAAAAATTATTTATTTTATTATTTTCTAATAAAATATTTTTAAAAATAATTTATAAACCAATGCTTAACATTCTCCATTATTTTATTTTATTTTTTTAGACAGGGATTCAAAATGATTAAACATTTGCAACCAATAAATTCCAAATTGTTGCTATTAGTCATAATTACCAAAATTGTCACTATTTTATCTGTTGGCCAAAGCAGAGAATATATCCAATGTTTGTGTTGGTTTAATTGCGCTGGCCAAAATAAAACCCCTGTGGCTTGTCACAGTTTTTTTTGGAGGTAAACTAAACAAGCAAACGTAGAAGAGAGCGAAGATGATCAGACTAAAAAAGCTTATTAAAAGGCTGAGATTCCTAATTCAAGTCGGTTTGCACTTTGCAGTTCTACCTTGACTCTGACCTCCTTTGTCTATATACCATAACTAGAAATTTTGATCATAATCACCCAAGAGTGCTATACCCAATTCTCCAGTGCATGAAATCTCGCGTATTTTCATTTTATACGTCATTTTCTCCCTTTATTTTCTCTGGTTTGACAGATTGTATTAATGTATTTGTATCTCAATAAAAATCAATGAAATATTAATTTTTGTTTTTACTCTTATTTCTCAAACTAAGAATTAAAGAGTGTAGACATGCACTATCTATAATTTTTTTTTTATGGAAATATATATGAACCTGTACCATGCAATTATAATTTATAGGAGAGACTTACATGCAATAAAGGTTTCGCCACTCATATATCGTTGTGCAACCTAGCTAGGACTAAACGTGGCAAAGGATTGATTCATGACGTTAACTGAATGCATTAATCATTATTTTTGTCTTTGTATAGTTATTTATTGTACTTGTAACTCGGATTTTGTCCAACCATAGGAAAAGCAAAACATCAAAGGAAGACAGAAAGGATATATATAAATGAATGGGGATTGGTGGATGCCCTTGATCCTCCCTCTCTCTCTCTCTCAAATAGCACAATATGTTGCTCAACATTATTGCTTGTAGGGCTATCCATCACGTCAAACCCGACCCACTCGTCTGACTCGAAGGCCCATGGGCGGATCTAAATGCCCAGACAAGTCGAGTACAGGTCCATCAATGTTAAAAATTTTGTTTTCGATTCAGGTTCAGATTCCACATTTACTAACTCATAGAAACCGACCCGACCCGTTAGAAACTTAAAAAGAAAAAGAATGGGTTTTCACATCTCAGTCCCTCTCACTCACCATTTTAGACTTTATGTATTATTTCTATTTTACGTTCTGCCTCTCTCCCTTCCTCTCTCAAATCCCTATCCCTAGCCCCCTTATTTCCATCGCCGTTGTCAAGTTGATTGTTTTGCCACTGTCGTTCACTCACTTGCTGTCCTAGGTTTGGTCTCACTCAAACCCCTCTCTTGAAGCCTCCTTTGATCTACCATTTGAGGTTCTGGTCTTGTGCATCTGATGGTGGGTCAAAATATGGTCTATTTTATAAAAAAAAATTGCACTGATCTTGTGATGGATATGGTGATGGTGGGCGATGGGAGTGGTGGTGGTACCACTCTAGTGTTTTCTTTCTCTTTGTTTTAGTCTCATAGATCTGGGTTTTTGTTTTTTGGGTTTTTTTTTTTTTTTTGTTGAAAAATTTCTATGTTCTTTGGGTTGATTTTTGTTGGGTCTGGGTTTTGATTTCCCTGTAACTGTATTCTTCATATTTTCAGTGTTCATGTTCTCTTTGTGCTTTAGACCCGAAATCACCCGACGGCTCCGACCCACTCATCCGACAACTCGAGCCACCAAGTCCGACCAAATGTTCGAGCAGTTGCGGATCTATTTTTTGTTCACCCGATCCAATCAAGACAGGTTCAAGTCAAGCCAAAACCCGATCCGACATGACTCATGGACAACCCTAACTGCTTGTTGTGTGATATAGTACGACCTACCAACTATTCAGCTCCTCCAGCTAGAGGACATTATTTGTGTACCTCTTATTTGAATTTGCATAATCTCTTTGGCTTAATTTTTTTTTTTTTTATTGATCCTCTGCAAAGATTTAACATGTGACTTTGTGGATGTGTATGGCCTATGTAGGTTGACGGATACTCACTAGTCAATAGTGAATGATATTATGGATGCGTGCATTCCCAATTAAATAGTACCTTAATAAATTTAATAGATTGTCTAGTATTTAGAGCATTCACAGTGATACTTGTAAAAATTTTAACTTTTAGTACCTTAAACACTTATTTTATCTATTTTACCACACTATTTATAATACACTCAACATCAATAGTTTTATATTTTTACCACTTTATTTAAATATTATTTATTTATTTTTTTTATTCTCTCTCTTCCTCTCTATCTCGTTCTCTTCTCTGATGTCTGTACCAAGATCAACCACTAAGGTACTTTTATATCACCATCATTGTGAATGTTCTTACTAGTATTTATGTCTAAATATCTTGGTTTAAAGCTTATATTTTTAACCATCAAAGAGAACTTTCAAGTCAGTGCAATTAAATTAACTTAAACCTATTGATGATGCCAAAATCGTCAATCAAGGTGGTCATCTAGACAGAGGATAACTCAAGATCGTCAAAGGCCTGCAAAAGAGAAAGGATTCAAGCTAGAAGAAGGGTCACTGGTGTGGTGCCGACCACCGAGCCTCCGATGATGAAGTTAGATGACTTGAAAAGAATAACTAAGAGCTCTGTTTGTGTTATGAGTGTAGAATAAAAGATGAATTCCTACCTCCGCTTGGGGTTTGGTATAGCTTATAGCCGTTGGTGTCATTCAATGTCATTCTTGTAACACCCCTAGATGGTTTGAATGAGGGATCCGATTTCTCTCCCAACGGTCATGTTATCCGCATTCATTGGTGTGTAACGGCATTTCATTGATCATGACTTAAATGGTGCTCCTCTTTGTCCAGTGTGGATGAACCTAGACAAAGGGAATTTACTGGGTTTGTCACCTATGATTTTATAAGACATGCCACAATTGGATCACCATTCATTTAAAGAGTAATTAAGAATTTTGCTGAAGGTTTTTTTTTAGTATAAATTTATTTTTTGGGAAGATTCTAAAACAGAAATAAAGTTGGAATGTGTAGGCACTAGGCCGTATTGTATATATACCTATGGGGTAGCTAAACGGTATGAGAATACACAAACCTAGGTCCAATCCAAGGGCACAACTGGTAGGGCTGTAAATGAACCAAGCTGATCATGAACAACTTAGGCTCTACTCGATAAAAAGTTTGTTCATGTTTGTTTGTTTATAAATAAGTCAAGCTTGAGCCTTAGTTTTAGGCGCGTTTAATAAATAAGCCAAGCCTAAACAAAAAAATTTGTTCACGAACAAGCTCATGAGTTATTAGGCTTGATACACAACAATTCAAGTATAGACTCATTTATAAGTTTATATGTGTTAGCTAAATATACTCATTACGCATACCTTAATAATGACATGGCCAATATGAGACCACTAACTATATCATCTTAATTTTTTCCTTCCCTTTAAACTGATCAAGAACCACTTTAAACTATAATTACATTCAAAAATGAATAAATAATTAAATAGGCCGCATATGATCTTTCACTATCAATCATCTAAAGTAAAGTTATGAAACATGTTAGTATATTCTCATTCATAATAGTTACAAACATGTATTTTTCTAGTCCTTTACATGAATGTAAAAATTGTATTTTGAAAAATTGCTGAAGCTGTAGATAAGGAATGATGAATGAATGAATTTAATTATGTAAATTATTAATTTGAATAATGGTTAATAATAAGTAGGACTATATGCATGATAAAATGAGTATACTATTTTCTTTTTTCTTTTTTCTTAATTTTATTTTTAAGCATTTGATAATGTAATTTTTTTAGATTTCAAGCTCAAAAACTTGACCTAAGCTCGAGTTTGAGCTTGATATTAAACTTGAGTTTAGCTTGATTAATTAATCAAGCCAAGCCAAGTCAAGCCAAGTTCAAACTTTTTGGCTTTCCCACGAGCTCAAGCTTAAACGCTATTTTTAGACTTGTCATAAGCTCCAGCTAAGCTCGAGCTTTTTTATTTTTCCTAACAAGCCAAGCTTGAACATGCACTACTCGACAAAACTTGGCTCATTTACAACCCAGCACAGGACAACTTGGACATCAAATACATATAGTATTTAATCAAGAAGCGATACGTTCCATTGCAGACAACCCCATGTTACTTTTTGAAATGACCATTTTACCCCCAAGATTTCTTGAGGAGTTCACGCACAAAATTTGTCTTCCTAATAAAATCTGTATGCTTGGTGAAAGATTATTAATGAACAATGGGCCACAACCCCATCCAAAACTGAAGGGCCTAAAGAATCATACGGAGCTAAAAAGGTGAAGGAAGGGTTATATGTGTGGGTGGACATGCCTGGAGTCACCAAGGAAAAGGTGGGTGTTGGCATGGAAGATGGTTTTGTTGGGTTCTTTGGTGAAACTATGAATGAGTCTAATCATGAGGAGACTGATAGGACCTATAAAGGTAGATTTGGACCCTTTGATGTGACCAAGATTGGGGAGATCAAAACTAATGTGAGAAACGGTGTTTAGAGGATGTTGATTCCAAAAATAGCCGATCGGTGATATCAATGACAAGTGAAATTTGTTTACTGCTTCTATGTTTAGAATTGTCAGTCTTTCAGTCTTTTGTTGCTTTGGGATGTGAGGACTACTGAGAATGGTAATGCTTTTTTTTTTTACTTGTTCGGGCGTTCAATCGGAGAATCCATTCCAAGTATCAGGACGAACTAATGCGCAATTTTACTTGGTGGACCATCACAAAAAAGAGATCAGTATGATGGTGGAATGTCCTGGGGCTATGAAGGACAAGCTTGGTCTCATGCTTGGGTTTAAAAGGGAAGACTCTCTGTAAGAAACCAGAGAGCTAGGAAAGGAAACCAGAAAGAGAGAAAAGAAAGATTGAAGAATTCTTTATTCAATTGCATAATGAATCTGTACAAAGAATTTTGCTTTATACAATAATTGATTAACCAACTAATCTAACAAACTTTCCAAATTATAAGGACACACGTACTCAGTTAGTTATTAGCAGTTACCACACGTGTGAAAAATTTATCTAATAAATACTATTATAAACGACACACAACATTGAAGCAAACGACATGTAGCCTGCTCTTCATCTTTTAACTTGAGCTGTTGCATCCTTTTTGTTCTGTTTTTGGTCTTTGCAATCAACAGTATTTTGACATTCGCCCTCAAGATGAGAAGTTGAACTATGAATGTTCATAATGTTCATCTTGCCTAATAAGTGCTTCAACTATTGACTGTTAAGTGCTTTTGTAAGCAAGTCCACCAATTGTGAATGCGTACGAGTAAAGAACAATCTAACAATATTATCTTGTACTTTATCTCTGACTAGATGACAGTCCACTTCTATGTGTTTGGTCCTCTCATGAAACACAGGATTTTCTCCAATGTATATAACAACTTGATTGTCACAAAAGAGAAGAGTAGGCTGAGGATGATGAATCTCCAAATCCTTCAACAAGGCTAATAACCAAGTCATTTCACAAACAGTGATAGCCATAGTCCTATACTCTACTTCAGGAGAAGATCTAGACACCATAGATTGATTCTTTGACTTCCATGATATTAAAGAATCACCCAAAAATATGCAAAATCCTGTAGTAGACCTCTTGGTATCAACACAAGATGCCCAATCAACATCTGTGTAAGCCTTTAGGTGAAAATATGATGTAGCAGACAACAAAATGCCTTGTCCAAAGCAACCTTTTATGTACTACAACACCTTATAAGTAGCATCCAAGTGAGGCTTCCTGGGTTTGACATGAACTGGCTCAACTTGTGAACAAGGTATGCAATGTCAAGTCTAGTGATAGTTAGATATAATAACCTTCCCACCAACCTTCTATATAGTCCAAGATTAGATAACAGCTATCCTTGAAACTTGCTCACTTTCAAATTTTGCTCCATTGGTACCTTGCTAGGCTAGCAAGCTGACATTCTTACATCCTTCAATATTTTCAAAGCATATTTTCGTTGACACAATGAGATCCTTTTGTCTGATCTAGCCACTTCAAGACCAAGAAAGTACTTTAAACCTCCAATGTTCTTAAGTTCAAAATGCTGACCTAATGAACCTTAAGTTCTTCAACTGCTTGAAGATTGTTGCTTGCTATGAGAATATCATCAACATACACCACCAAGGCTATGAAAGAATCATTGAACTTCTTAGTAAACAATGAGTAGTCAGCTTTAGACTGCTTAAAACCATGTTTCGAGATAACAGAACCAAACTTAGAGTTCCATTGCCTTGATGTCTGCTTAAGCCCATACAAAGACTTATTTAACTTGCAAACAACATTTCCCTCTTTGCTGTGAAAGCCCTGAGGGAGTTGTCTATACATCTCCTCATGAAGATCCATATGTAAGAAAGCATTGTTGACATCCAATTGGACCAAATGCCACCCTTTCACAGCAAATATGACAAGCAAAGTTTTAACAGTTGTCAACTTGGCAACTGGAGAGAAGGTGTTTGTATAATCCAACCCCTCTTGCTGAGTGAATCCCTTAGCAACTAATCTTACTTTATACCTCTCAATAGAACCACTAGCCTTGTATTTCACCCTATAGACCCATTTACACCCAATTTCCTTCTTATTTGAAGGCAAAGGAGTAAGGGTCCAAGTATTGTTGGACACCAAGGCTACAATCTCAACATCTATGGCCTCTTGCCACTTAGGATCCTTAACAGCTTCGTGATAGAATCTTGGTTCAGGTATAGAGGTAATGAGAGAACAAAAATAGGCATAGGAAGGGGAAAGGTTTGAAGAACCAAGATAATCAAAAATAGGATATTGGATACCTGAAATGACTGAGGAAGAACCTAACTTGTTGTTGGGATTGGACTGAGTACATTCATTAGAAATTATAGTGCTGCAATTGTAATCATGCAAGTATGAAGGTGGTTTGGTGGCTCTAGTGGATCTTCTTAAAGGAGGAAGTGAAGTTGTTGAAGGTGAAGGATCTTGAACAATAGTAGGTCTATGGTCAAGTGACAAAGAACCTTGTTCTGCAGAAGTTGCAGAAAATGGTATTTTTGGTGGTAAAGGAAGTAAGGACATAACAGGATCAGTAATGGGAGACTCCAAAGATTGCTTGGAAATAGGAACAAGATCAGAACTAGAATAAGAAAGTGGATTAGCTTGTGTGGTAGTGAGAGGTTCTAGAAACATGGAATTAGGTTGAGTGGCCACAGGAAGACAGAGATGAGGAAGAGAGATTGTGGAATGTGGTGAATAGGTAGAAGAAATAAAGGGAAAAACAGTTTTATGAAAAGAAACATCTCTTGAAATGAAAATCTGCCTTGTAACCAGATTTAACAGTTTGTAACCCTTGACACCAAAAGGGTAACCAAGAAAAGCACTTGGAATGGACCTAGGTGCAAACTTAGATCTATTGTGAGCTAATGTAGAAGCAAAGCAAAGACACCCAAAAACTTTAAAGTGATCATAAGGAGGAACCTTGTTGTAAAGCTTCTCAAAAGGAGTTTTAAGTTCTAAACTTTAGTAGGCAGCCTATTAATGATATAAACTGTTGTCAAAACACAATCTCCCCAATAACAAAGTGGAATGTTAGACTGAAATCTCAATGCCCTTGCAATGGTTAAAATATGTTGATGCTTTCTCTCCATAACTGAATTCTATTGTGGAGTAGCACTACAATAAAATATATTTTTAGCAACGAAAATTAGTGAGGAAATATTTTTTATCACTAAAAATACAGATTTAGCAACGAAATATGGATTTCGTCACTAATAATGAAAAAAAATTATAACATTTAGCGACAAAAAGTAATTTTCGTCGCTATTGATGATATAAAATATGAGCACTAAAGGGGAAAATTGTGGTGGGAACTTAATTAATCTATTGCGACGAAATATTTCGTTGCTAAAAGTTGAAACTTTTAGTGACGAAATATTTCGTCACTGTAGGTGTTGCTAGAATAATATTAGCGATGAAAATTATTTCATCGCTAAAAGGGAGCATTAGCAACGAAAAACTTTCGTCGCTAAAAACATTCACACAAAATAGGTTTTTCATTTCATAGTTTTGGTGATGAAATCATAATTCGTCACTAATAGTATGCTATAGCGACAAAATCTGAATTTTGTCGCTAAAAATCTAACAAAAAAGTACCAGACAGCAACGAATTTTTTCGTTGCTAAAAGTTTAAGTTTTTTGCAACAAATAGTTTCATCGCTAAAAGGTGCTGCCAATCATGTTATTAGTGACGAAACCCATTTGTCGCTGAATGTGACATTTAGCAACGAAAATAAATCGTCGTTGAAAGGGAAAACAGTGGCCATTAGTTTATTATTTGTGACGAATCTAACTTTGTCGCTAAAGGCATACAACAGTGACAAATTCAAATCGTCACTAAAGGTTACGTGTGTGTGTATATATATATATATATATATATCACATTTCAGCTCTTTTTTTTCACATCAAACCATCAGCTCTCTTTTTTCCCTTCACATCTAATACACATCTCAAGCTCTCCCTCACAACCAACGCCGATAGAGCTCGCCAGCACTAACCCAGGCTTCCACCGACGACGCCAACCCAGAACCCGCCGGTGACAGCGCCAGCCCACCGCTGCCCTTTCTCTCCTTCACCCTCCCTCTCTCCTTTCTTTCCCTCCCCCTTTACCTCCACTACCTCCCCTTTGTCTCCCTCTTTCCCTTATCATCTCCTTCCTCTGATTTCAGCATTGTAAGTTTTTTTTTTTTTTTTTTTTTTTTGTGGTAATCTTTGGTTTGTATTTGATTAAATGATATGGGTTTTGAGTTTTTTCCTTGTAAGTGTAAGTATGAGTTAATGGGTTTTGTAAAATTGTTAAATCAAAGCTTGTTCTTATTAAAGTTTCAGCTTCAGTTGTGGGTAAGTATATATGTTAATTTTCTATTATGAGTATTTTAATGGTGTAATGGTTTGCTTTAGTTTCAGTTCTATGTTCTCTAATCTAATTGTTAGAAGCTGAAAGTTGTGGTTTTGTGTTAGCTATTTGAAAGATTGAAGATATCATGGTCTTTTATTGTGGTTTTGTAAAATTGCATGACATTTGGATGTGTATAGACAGCTCGTTTGTATTTTACAAATGAGGCATATGCTGCTGAAATGAGCAGTGAAAATCATATGATACACCTGACTTTGAGGATTTAATTCTAAAGTTAGGCTAAATGTTTTGAGCTATAAATTAGTATGCTCATCCTTTGGAATGTTTGGATTATAGATAAATTTTATGCCTTGGTTTCTCTATGGTTTGGGTACATAATGTGTTTGATGAATGTATCATGTGTTTTAGGAAACGTTGTGTGATAGGAATTAAAGATTTTCTTGAGTTTGAGAGTTAGGTTGTGATTGATGTAAAAGTTTATATATTTATGAAGAGTTGTGGGTAAGTATATCTATTTATTTTCTATTATGAGTATTTTAATGATGTAATGGTTTGCTTTAGTTTCAATTCAATGGTCTCTGATTTGATTGTTAGAAACTGAAATTTGTGGTTTTGTATTAGCTATTTGAAAGATTGAAGATATCATGGTCTTTTAGATGCCTATTCATGTAATCTAACATGTATATTATAGATAAAAAATACCCACATGAAGTGAAGGTCAATTGCTATTAGTTGATGATTTTGTAAGAAAACATGTTAAACCTGTAAATATGACAGATTTGGTGTTTACAACAAGAAAAATTTGGATTAAATCATATTCCGTGAATTAGGATGCTAGGAGTAGTTTTTATGAATTCTAAGACACACATGTTTGTAATAGAAGTGGTTTCACAACATTTGGATCAATATAAAAATAATGGTTTAATTTTTAATTTGCATGAAATTCTGTCAGGATAGATTTGAGCTTGTTGTCTTGTATGATTTTTAATTAATCATGGTTTTATGCTTTGACTCTGAAATTGATATAGTATATACTAGACATCCAGGGGAGTGATTCTGTAAACTTACATAACGTTTGGAGGTGTATGGACAACCCATTTGTATTTTACAAATGAGGCATATGCTACTGAAATGAGCAGTGAACAACATATGATACACCTGACTTTGAGGATTTAATTTTAAAGTTAGGGTGAATGTTTTGAGCTATAAATTAGTATGCTCATCCTTTAGTATGTTTGGATCATAGATAAATTTTATGCCTTGGTTTCTCTATGGTTTGGGTACATAATATGTTTGATGAATGTATCATGTGCTTTAGGGAACCTTGTGTGATGGGAATTAAGGATTTTCTTGAGTTTGAGAATTAGGTTGTGTTTAATAGAACAAAAAGGCTGAAGCTTTATGATATATTTAATAATTCTAGCTTTATAACCAAGTATTAATTAAGCCATAATTGGACTGCATTTATATATATATATATATATATATATACCGTAGAAGAAATTAATGGTTTTTAGTTGAATGTGATGACAAAGTTAGTGATTGTTTGGGTTGCTGTGGAGGAATAGAAAGAGGCTTAGATCTACGAAAAGTCAAAGATCAAAACTTAGCCAACAAATCAGACTTGTACATTTAGCTTGATCATAGTAAATAAAATCTATTCAAATACCTATAAAACTCTATACTTGTGATGTTTGTAATTGGTTTTGTGATAAATTGTTGTGTTGGAGTAAGTGGGAGGCTTGCATGGTATTATAAGGTGGTTTAAATTTATATTGGGAGTGTTTTTAATTTCTTGCAAATGTGAATGGGCCTTATTGATTAGATGTGATGAATAATACTTTAATTTATTTCAATACTTGTAAACACTCTATACTTTTGATGTTTGTAATTAGTAGTAATTGTTATTGAGATGTTTTGAACTTATCTTGAACTTGATATGGATATTGATGTGGTCATTTGTTGTGTTGAGTTAGTAGCAATTGTGTTCAAATTTTACACTTGTTAATTACTTGATATGGATAATGGTGTGGACTATGCTATGAAAAGTTAGCAATAATTGTTAAAATACTTATTGGTTAGTACTTTATTTTAGCAATTGACCCGCACTATATGGTGTGACAATTTTTTTTGATGCATTATTTGAAACTAATTGTATTATATTACACTTGAAAATCTATATTTACTTTCTACAACTTATACATTAGGAGTTGTGATTTTGATTTATTGGTGTGGCTACTATTAATGCATTGTTAGAAATGTTTCTTATAACATAGTTAATGTTTTTACTTTACGATTTTAATGTAGTATTGTTTTTATATTTGTGCAGATTTCTTATTGGTGGCTTTTAGGGGATTTACTTTTGGCATTACTTGAACACATATGAGGACATCCTCTATTGGTTCTAATTATATTATGCTACACTTTTTGTATTGTTATAAAACATCTTGAGTTATTGTATGTGTTGCAAACAATTATTGTATGGAAGGAGTTTGAATTATATACTTCTTTTATTTTTTTACTTGTGGAATGTATGGTTTTTTTTATTTATTATAAATGTGTTGTTATTATAAATGTATTATTCAAATGTGAGGTTTTAATAATGTAATGACAGGTTATAGGTTAATATCAAAGCCATGAAAAAATTAAACATAGAAAATAAGTTTTAGAGACGAATTTTTTTGTCACAAATATAGCAACAAAAAATTGTTTTCGTGATGACATATTTTGTCGCTAAAGGTAGCTAAATTTTGTAAGAAATGGTTTTAGTGATGAAAATTTTTGTCACTATATGTGCTTGGATTTTCTTAAAAATAGTTTTAGTGGCGAAATTTTTCGTTACTATATGTACCTAAAAATAGTTTTAGTGACAACATTGTTCGTCGCTAAATATTATTTAATAAACTAAAGTATATTTAGTGACGAAATATTTTCGTCACTGAACTATGTTTTTAGCGAGGAAAACATTTAACGACGAAACATTTTCGTCGCTAAAAGTTTTTTTTTTTTTAAACAAATCAGACTTTAAGTGATGAAATTTTTCGTTGCCAGGACTTTTAACGGCGGGGTTTTAGCAACGAAATGAGTTTTGTCGCTAATTAGTAGATTTTGTCACTAAAAGTCCTTAGCGACGAGAAACTGAACTTTTAGTAACAAATTTTTTCATCACTGAAAATACATTTTGTTGTAATGTAACAACACAGGAACGTTGATGAATAATCCCATGTTGAGCGTAAAATTCTTTGATGAAAAATTCCCAAGCATTATCAGTTCTAATTACTTTGATAGTGGTTTGAAATTTATTGTATATCATATTACAAAATGATATCTGTAAAGGCCTAGTATCTGTTTTAGATTTCATGAAATAAACCCATGTGGATCTGGTAGCATCATCCACAATAGTGAGAAAATACATAAATCCATCATGGGTAGCTTTAGCAAATGGTCCCCATACATCGCAATGAATTAAATCAAAAGCATTGACAGACAAGTGAATAGAAGTGGGAAATGGAAGTCTTTTATGCTTTGCAATAGGACAAACAATACAATCTTTATTTGAATGAAAAGATGTTACATTAGGAATATAATGATGTAAAACATGGAGTTTGTCATTAGACACATGTTCCAGCCTAAGATGCCATACGTAAGGCTTAGTAACAATGGGACATTAGAAACAAAATGAACAAAAGAATGAAAAACTAACTCTAGTATAGCAATAGCTTCTAAGACAGACTTGCAACTTGCAAAAGTTTGCAGCAAGTATAGATTATTTTGAAGTTTACCCAATTCAATCGTTTTCCAGCAAGTAAGGTCCTGTATGAAACAATAGTTGGAAAGAAAAACCATACAACATGATAAAGATTGGGTAAATTTGCTTACTGAGATCAAATTAAAGTTAAAGGCTAGGACACAAATCACATTCTCAAGAATTAAAGTTGAAGTGATCGATACTATGTCTATGTGTGTGACAAGGACCTTTTCACTATTGGGTAAATGAACACAAGAAGAGACGGAACTAGAAATTTTAGTAAACAATGAAATGGAATGAATAATATGATCAGTAGCCCCTGTATCAAGAACCCAAGTTTCTTCACTATAAGCTGTTTTGTTTGAAGGATTTTCAGCAAAACTAAATTCTTCATATTAAGGCAGATAGAATCTTGAAAAGAGGCACAAGAAATACCCGAGAGAGTTGAATTGGCTGAGCGAATAGCATTACTGGTGCCAGAGGTGGATGCATGAGAGTTCAGCATTGAAAGTAATTGCTGACATTGCTCAAAGGTGAAAGGAAATGAATCAAATTGTAATGCAGCCTCAGACTGACCAGGTTCACCATCAAGAACCACTTGATTAGCCATAGACACTTTGCCCTTTTGCTTGTAACCTGGTAAAAAGCCAACTAGCTTATAACACTTCTCCATAAAATGACCAAGTTTACCACAATGGCTGCATACAGGCCTGCCTCTTCCTTTAGTATTGCTTCCCAACTTGATTGAAACCTTGAGTCTTGACTGCAAGAGCAGTTGAATCATTTGAAGGACCTCCATTGAAACCTAAAGCCCTCTACCTTTCCTCTTGTATCACTAAAGAGAAGGCTTTATCAACAAAGGGAATTGGTTCCATCATCAGAATCTGAGTTCTTACTTGGGAATAGGAGTCATTCAAGCCATTAAGGAATTGCATCAAGGAATCTTGATGATGAAGAGTTGTGATCTAATCATTCACACCACAAACGCATTTACCACAAGAACAACAAGGTAAAGGCCTAAAATTAAGCAATTGATCCCAAGAAGCTTGGAGTCCAGTGAAGAAAGTGATCACTATTGCATCTCCTTGCATAACACTTGAAATTTGTTTCTGAAGCTGCGAAATCTTGGGACCATTAGCTTGTGAGAAACAATTCCTGAGTGCATTCCAGACCTCCAATGCAATGTCTCTATAAATCACACTTGCAATGATGTGAGGAGAGACTAAATTCAAGATCCACGAAGAAATCATGGAATTGTTCTTTGACCAAGCAATCTTCTCTAGAGGAGTGATTGCCATAGCAGCTGTTATGGGACCATCCACAAAACCTAACTTGCTCTTCGCATCTAATGTCATTTGCATAGCCCTAGCCCAACTAGGGTAATTGTCTTCTGTCAAGAGTTGAGTAACAAGAATCGCACCAAGTGACTCTCCATGATGCAAGAAAAATGGACTTCTCGGATCCTCCATTGGAGAGAGCTCATGATGAGTAGTGGATTGAGAAGTAGAAGAATGTGAAGTTTGATCTTGATTCGCCATTGACAAAAGCATTAAGCTCTGATACCATGTAAGAAACCAAAGAGCTAGGAAAGGAAACCAGAAAGAGAGAAAAAGAATTTGAGAGAAAAGAAAGATTGAAAAATTCTTTCATTCAATTGCATAATGAATCTGTACAGAGAATATAGCTTTATACACTAATTGATTAACCAACTAATCTAGCAAACTTTCCAAATTATAAGGACACATGTGCTCAGTTAGTTATTAGCACTTGCAACACGTGTGAAAACTATATCTAATAAATACTACTATATAAACGACACATAATGTTGAAGCAAACAGCATGTAGCCTGCTCTTCATCTTTTAATTTGAGCTGTTGCATCCTTTTTCTTCTGTTTTTGATCTTTACAGTCAACAGTATTTTGACACTGTGGTTTAAAGTGCACTTCCCAAACGGAGAAGAGTATTGTATTCGTAGCTCTATCAAACTCCAACCCACTACTAGGGCCACTACTCTCTCAGCAGGCTCTCTGTGTAAAGTGCAGTTCCCTGAAGGAGGCAAGTATCCTCCTGTTCGTAGCTCTATCAGGATGCTTTTGTCCAAGATCATCCCCTGCATCGGAAATGGTGTTCTTATGGTTTCTGTTCCGTTTGAATATTGTTGTTCAGAGACAAAATGAATCAATTTGTTTGCCTACTTTAATTGCTTTTCTTCTTTTGGGTTTGTAGCTATATAGGGTTCGGAATCAATCAATCAAGCTTATTATAGAAATGACTGGAAGAAATGGTTTGGACACATTTTGGTTGGTAACTTTTTGTTAATTTGTTTGTGTTTTGAATCTTCAGATTTGTCTTGCTTGTTCTTAATTTTTTTGAGAAGGATTGCTTGTTCTTAATTTGATTCCAAATATTTCCTTTTTGTGTTTATTTATGGTACGGTTAAATCTAACTGGAACATCTTAATATTTAAGATTATATATATTATCGGTCTCATTATTAAATTTCTCCCATTGGCAGTATAATTTTGTTTGCTTGTACCTTGTACCCTCGTAAATTAATCATTCTATCCGATTATTAGGGTAAATCAATTATTCATTAAAAAAGAAAAAGAAAAAAAGAGGATGACCAATCTTCTATCTAGCATAAATGGGCACCATAAAATTTGATTCGTATTGTTGATGAGCAAGAGACAAATGGAATGGGATTAGGACCTCAAGGGCCAAATTATTTCACTTCCAAGGAATTTTCGAGCCTTGTTTGGATCGGGATATCATATATATTACAATGGAGATGAACAAGATTCATGGAGATAAGATCTTCCTATGATTTTGCTAAGATTAAAACTATCTTATCTGTGGCTCTTAAACTTGATCGTGATTTACTTGATTTTGAATTGAAAATTGCTAAATACTCTATAAATTTGACCATACAGTACATAAATTAATATTGCAATAAATGCCATTACTGGTTCGATTTGGCTTACCTCTTTAATCTTTGCTTTCTCTGATTTATGTTGAGATACTGCTGCTTTTAGTTGGGTTGAAGTTATTTGAAAATAGTTTCTATGAAAAAAAATCGTGATTTGAAAAAAAAATCATTAATGCTATATTTATAAAGTCACAATTTTTTTCCATCACTCATTATCAATCAACTTTACAATTGTTAAAAAAAAAAAAAATTAAACTTGACAATTGTGAAATTTTCTATAAAAAAAAAAGTGTATAATAACATTACTAAATAAATATAAATTTAAAAAAAGACACGGAACATGAAGGACAGGGTTATTCGTTATCAGGGGCGGAGCCATTTGGCTCCTGGCCCCCCCAAAAGTCTTCAAATATCCGCTAGAGTATGTAAAAAAAATTACATGCCCCCCCCCCCCCCCCCCCCATATTACTCTCAACAATTCTTGTAGAGTTCTAGTCCAATACAACTTCAAATTAAGCAAAAAACTTGGCCCACATCCAGCCCCACCTGCTAGCCCCAATTTCCTAATCAAACAAAATTATTCTTTTTTAAATCATAGACACTTTCAACCCAGCCCAAATCCAAAATCTAAAACACCTAATTAAACACAAACAAAAGGCATATTCAAACTTCAATCCACACCGTCTGAAAAAAAAGAAAAAGAGAGAACAATCTAATATACTTTCATGCCTCAACCTTAGTTTTTTTACCTTCTCAATTCACGCCTCCAATATTGTCATGCTCATGCCTCTGCCTCAAAAACAATCTCCCCACCGGCTCACTGTGACGTTGCTATCTCCACCAGCCGGCTAAACTAGCCTTCATTGCCTCAACCTCACCTCAATTCCTCAAGGTATCTTACTCATTCATTCATTCATTCATTCATTCTCATCTCAGTTCTTTAGTTGACTTCTTTCTCTTTTTCTCTACAACTGAACTAAATACTGATAGTAAAATAGAAATATCAAGTATGTGTATGTGATTTCCCTTTGCCAGCAATGCAATTTATACTTATTTGACTTTGTTTTTTGTTTTTTTGTGTTTATTGTTATTGTATTCTTTATTATTTGATCCCTTGACTCCGAGACTAGCCTTTTGGCTTTTGTGTTGTTTGTCCCTTGAGTGGGGACTGGGTGGGGCTTGCATTGTGTAGTTAGGTAGTAAAGTAAGTAAATTATAAATGAAAAAAAATAATCTATGGAAGGAAATTGGGGTGAGGGCCGTGAGTCTGTGTATTTGGTTTTTAGTCATTACATTATACATGGTAGTGGGGTGTTGTAAATTTCTTTGGTTTATGTTGATTGTTTATACTTTTGATTGATTTGTTTATTTAGGTTTTTTTTTAATCCTAAAAGGTCATTACTTAACTACAAGTGTATTTATATTATAATTCATGTAAGAATGAATTTTATATGATAATTTATTATCTCTCTCTCCCAAGTTAGTTTATCATTTGTTGAATTGATTTTTTTTTTTTTTTGGGATTGAAATTTGGTGTCAAATAATGAGCAAACGACAAACAATTGATGCACTCTTTAAGAAAAAAGATATTAGTCATTCAAAACTTAGGAATTCTGTAGAAATAAATGTTAATACTTCAATGCCTAATAAGTGTCCCTCCAAATGTTCAAGAATTGAATCTAAAGGGACAAACCGTGATCCAGGATCATGTAAAAAAATATATGAATTCCCTGTCAACGAACAAGATGAAATTCGATGTACTTATCTTATAACCGGTCCATATCAACCTAGAGACATAAAGTATCCACACAAAGGACCGAAAAATCATTGCCGTAGTTTTCAATCTTCGTGGTTTGAATCACATTCAAATTGGTTGGAATACTCACCTTTTTTGTATGTCTACATTGAACTAGACAGTTTTTCATATTTATTAATATTCAAGTATATGATAATATATGAAAGTTGATAATTTTGTATCCAATAGACTTATAAATCATATTTAGTATATCTTTATTACAACCCCCAAGTAATTATTCTTGGGCACCTGTCCGTTATCATACTAAAGAGGAGGAATCTTTCAACATGCATGTGACCTTATGAGATCATCTTATTCCTTGCTATGAATTTTACGTTAGTGCTCCTATTTTCTCAACTTTGTGGTTAGCTAGCTTGTAACAGCTTCCCATTGAATTGGTATTCTGTCTGGTGAGTGGTGAGTGCTTGATGGAAAAAAAAAAAAAAAAACCAAAGGTTCCGTTTCAGGCGTAGATTCAGTCTACAAATAATACAAAAAACATATAGTTTCGTTAAAAATGTCAATAACAATTTTCGGAGTCACCATTTTTTCAAAAAAAAAAAAAATACAAATAAGAATACCGTTTAACTCGTATCTCACAATGTCTAACATCAGTAGTCACTAAGCAAATATTCAGCTGAAAGCGCAAAGAAGTAGGGTGTTTAATATTAGCACATTTGATTAAGACTGCACCACGAAAAAGATAAATATCATTCTTAAAAAAAAAAAAAAAAAAGATAAACGAATCATTCATTTTACTAAGAACTTGACCAAATACTTTTTGCGGCTATTAACTATACGCAGCTATTCCTTCTCAAAAAAAAACTATGCGCAGCTATTAACATTGAGATTTTTGGGTACCCACTAGTATAGTCTATGCCCAAAGCCTACAATGTACAATCACAACCAACTTATTGAGAGATTCAGCGAAAAAAGAAAAACCAACTTTTTGAAAGGATAAAAAAAAAAAAAAAAAAAGCAAATATAGAGACGAGGGAAAGTTTTATCCGGAGAGTTGAGTTTTTTTTTTTTTTTTTGTTAGGACAGGCCAGCTCACCATAGTCAATAGTGGCCTCTGCCTTTGCCCTCTTCCTATATATCTCACCCATTTCTTTAACCTCTTCATCACCATAAAAAAATCCCTTCTTCACTGTTACACTTTAAGTGTTTTTGAAATTCCTAGTTGTGAAGTGAAGGGAAAATTTGAAACTTTTTAGCTTTTACCATTACAGTTGATAGGACTAACGAAGTTAAGCATAGACGAAGCTGCCTTCATGGACGAACATGATCAGTATCCGCGTCATTAGAAAGAGTTAATGACATTCAATGCTGCCAATAAAGCCCCAACTATTACGAGACCAACTGGACGAACCGGTGGAAACGCATTAAAATCCATAACTCCACCAGAGACGTTATCAGGGGAGTCATTAACACCCCAACGGCTATAATCCCCAAGGGTATATAAAACCCTCGCAACACCAATACAAGGTACGGAGACAGCATCACAACCTGAACTAGTTTATCCTTGATATTTCGATTATTGCTTTCTTTGATACTGACTTTGCCATCGGAGACGTTGTGGCAGGCACCACACCGGTGACCACTTGAATAAGTTCTTCCTCCCGCAGGTTCGTCAGAGTACTGCCAGGAACCATCTGGACGAATTTCAGAAAAACCGACGAGATACTGCTTCATCAGTTTGGCGCCGTCTGTGGGAACGATTTTCTCATACAACAAGAACGTGGTTCCTACCAGCTCCAGATGGAATCCAACCAGGACTCAGCGGCCTTGGCACAGCAAGTCCGAAATCTCACGGCCACCGTCGAAGAACTTACCAGACAGAATCAAGAGATGAGACAGAGGTTATAGCAAGAGGAGAACCGGTCAAGAGCTGTCCAAGAGGACGAAGGGGATAGCCATGGAAGGAGTGACCCGCGGAGGACGGTAACCCCAGAGGAACAGCATTCTGACATCCTCCAAGAGATGAGAAAGGAGATGGATGAATTAAGAAATGCCATCAAAGAAAAGACCGATCGAAGCCTAGATAAAATGGTCAGAGCGACGGACTCCCCTTTTACCATAGCAGTCTTAGAACGACCGGTACCAGCGAAATTTCGGCTGCCTCAGCTCGAGCCTTTTGACGGGCTCAAGGATCCCCAAGATCACCTTAATACCTTTAAGACGACCTTAGGCCTTCAACAGCCCCCTGATGAGATCATGTGTCGTTCTTTCCCCACTACGCTGAAGGGAGCTGGACGATAGTGGTTCACGAGATTGCCCACTTCGTCCATCAACAACTTTGAGCAGTTAAGTAATGCTTTCCTGCGCCATTTTGTCGGGGGCCAATGCCCCAAGAGACCAGCGGATCACCTACTCACTATTAAGCAAGGAGAGAGGAAGACCTTGCGGTCGTACGTAAAACACTTCACTCGAGAGACCCTAGAGGTGGACGACGCGGACGATAAGGTCCAGCTGACGATATTTAAAGCAGGGCTTAAGTCCAGAGAATTCGTCGTCTCGTTAGCAAAGAATCTGCCCCGGACAATGGCGGAGATGCTGTTGAAAGCTCAAAAGTACATGAATGCTGAGGATGCACTGGCGGCCATCATAGACGAGGAAAAGCCAAAGAAGGAAGGAAGGAAGGAGGACGAACGCAGGGGACAAAAGAGGGAGCGCCCAAGCCGCCGAGGAGGTGACATTGACAGACGAAAAGACGAGAAAACTCCACGACCGGTAAAATTCAAACCTCTAATTATGCCTGTTGACAAGATGTTGACGCAGATCCAGGATCAACACCACCTAAAGTGGCCGAGACCCTTGCACTTATCACCAAGCGTGCGTGACAAAAGCAAATACTGCCGATTCCATAAGGATCACGGCCATTACACGGAGGATTGCCGAGACCTGAAAGGACAGATAGAAGAATTGATACGAAAGGGAAAACTTCAAAAGTACGTAAAAAAGGGAGCCTCCAGCGAGTTTAGGGAGGGCGACACTAGCCAACGAGAGTCCTCGTCCAAAAACGAGGTTCGCCAATCTCAACCACAAGATGTGATCAGGGAGATAAGCACAATAGCAGGAGGACCTTTCATGGGGGGATCATACAAGTCCCTCAAGAAAGCATGCCAGAGACAAGTAAACAGTGTCTATATGGAACCCCTAATGAAGCAAAGACGGACGAACCAGGATATATTCTTCAGCGAAGAGGACGCAAGGGGAGTAAGGCAGCCCCATAATGACCCTTTGATGATAGCACTCACAATTGAAGGGTTCAACACTAAGAGGATCCTCGTCGACAACAGTAGCTCCGCAGACATCATGTACCTATCAGCCTTCCAACAGTTGAAGCTAGGACCTGGTAGATTGCGCCCGTTCGAGTCCCCCCTCGTCAGCTTTAGCTGTGACAGAGTATATCCCAAGGGCATTGTAACGCTAAAAGTCACAATAGATGCCTACCCGAAGCAGTAGATCCGTCATCTAGACTTCTTAGTGGTAGACTGCCCCTCTTCATACAATGTGATCATTGGGAGACCCACGCTCAACCGATGGAAAGCAGCAATGTCCACCTACTGCCTAAAGATAAAATTCCCAACCGAAGATGGAGTCAGCGAGGTAAAAGGAGACCAAGTTTTGGCCAGAGAATGCTACCAGGCCGTGTTGGCTGCAGGAGAAAACCACACATGGACGATCGAGGGAGAAAAAGAAGACAACATGGAAGCCCTGGAAACGGTGGAACTCGTCGAGGGAGAAAACTCAAAGGTGACGAGGATAGGTACGACCATGAGCCCCGAGATGAGGAGTGAACTCGTCCATTTCCTTAAGGGAAATTTAGACGTATTTGCATGGAGTCACGAAGATATGCCGAGTATACCACACCAGGTAATCCAGCACGAGTTGAAGACAGACCCCGAGAAAAAACCCGTCCAACAGAAATGACGGGTCTTTGCCCCCGAACGAAACCAAGCAATCACGGAAGAAGTTAATAGGTTGTTGCAGGTAGACTTCATCCGAGAAGTTTACTATCCCGAATGGCTGGCCAACGTCGTGCTGGTGAAGAAAGCAAATGGAAAGTGGAGAATGTGCGTGGACTTCACGGTCCTGAACAAGGCTTGCCCGAAGGATAGTTTTCCCCTGCCGAGGATAGATCAGTTGGTAGACTCTATGGCTGGACATAAGTTGCTAACATTCATGGATGCATTTTCAGGTTACAACTAGATAAAGATGGCTAAGGAAGATCAGGAAAAAACTGCTTTCATCACAAGCCAAGGACTCTACTGCTATAAGGTAATGCCCTTCGGACTGAAGAACGCAGGAGCAACGTACAAAAGACCGGTAAACAAGATGTTCAGCAAGCAAATTGGGAGAAATATGGAGGTATATGTGGACGATATGCTCATCAAGAGCAAAGAAGAGTTGACTCACCTGGACGACCTGGGAGAGACATTTAATACCCTCCGAAAATACCAGATGAAGCTGAATCCTAGTAAGTGCGTGTTCGGGGTAGCTTCAGGAAAGTTCTTAGGATTCATGGTATCCCAAAGGGGAATAGAAGCAAATCCAGAGAAGGTGCAAGCAATACTCAGCATGGCATCACCCAAGACCGTCAAGGAAGTCCAAAAGCTCACGGGAAGGATAGCTGCACTCAATAGGTTCGTCTCTAAAGCGACGGACAAATGTCTCCCATTTTTCAAAACATTGAAGCAAGCTTTCTCCTGGACTGACGAATGTGAGGCAGCCTTTCAAGAGCTCAAGCGTTACCTCGGTAGCCCGCCCATCTTAAGTCCCTCAAAATCAGGGGAAAGCCTTTATTTATACCTGGCAGCATCAGCCACGGCCGTCAGTGCGGCCTAAATTCGAAAGGAAGATAAAAAGCAGCTTCCAGTTTACTATGTCAGTCAAGCCTTCCAGGGAGCAGAGGCCAAGTATTCCAGGATTAAGAAGATCGTTTTCGCCCTAATAGTGGCTTCACGAAAGCTACGACCATACTTCGAAGCACACCCTATCCTTGTAATGACGGATCAACCTATTAGGAAATCCATGAACAAGCCTGAAGCAGCTGGGAGAATGGTCCAATGGGCAATCGCACTCAGCCAGTTCAACATCGAATACTGTCCCAGAACAGCCATCAAAACGCAAGCTCTAGCAGACTTCATAGCAGAGTTCACCCTTCCAGAAGATGACGACGGCAAAGATGAGGTGGAACAGTGGACGATTCAAACTGACGGGTCGTCAGCCCAAAAGAAGGGAGCAGTAGGGGTCAATATAAACACCCCCAATGGAGAAAAAATTCAATATGGAGTCCAATTAAAATTCCCGGCAACCAACAACGAGGCTGAGTACGAAGGCATACTTACGGGACTAAGACTTGGCAAAACCCTTGGGATTAAGAACCTGCTTATTCAGAGTGACTCGAAACTGGCAATAGGGCAGATCAGGGAAGAGTATGAGGTGAAGGAAGAGAGGATGCAGAAGTACCTCAAGCTGATTAAACATTTAGCCCGTGGGTTCGATAAGTTGAATTTCGTCCAAATCCAGAGAAACCAGAATGCAGTAGCGGATGAGGTTGCCAAAATGGCCTCGTCTGAAGAAGAACCAACGAACAACGAAATTCTCATGGAAATTCAGAAATACCCTAGCATCGAGGAAGTTTCAGTATTCTCCATCCAGAGCATAGGTGGTTGGATGGAACCGATCGTCTTATACCTTCAAGACGGACAACTCCCTCATGACTCAATGGAAGCCAGGAAGATTAAAGCAAGGGTGGCCAGATTTACAATTTTGAATAATACCTTATACAAAAGAGGGTTCTCCCTGCCTTATTTGAAGTGTATCGACGAGGAAGAAGCCAAGTACGTCCTCCACGAAGGGATTTGCGGAGACTACGCCGGGCCCAGATCCCTGGTAAGCAAAGTTATTAGAGCAGGATATTTCTGGCCAACTATGCAGGCAGACGCTATGGAGCTCGTCAAGAGGTGCGATAAGTGCCAGAGGTTCGGGAACGTCCAGAGGCTACCAGCAGAAAAGATGACAACGATTACCTCCCCATGGCCATTCGCACAATGGGGGATTGATATCGTCGGCCCATTACCCCTTGGAAAAGGACAGGTACGGTTCTTGCTCGTCGCTATCGACTACTTCACTAAATGGGTCGAAGCGGAAGCAATAGCAACGATCACAGAGGCGAGAATCCATAGCTTCATGTGGAGAAATATAATTTGCAAGTTCGGGATTCCGCGAACGATCATTTCAGATAATGGCCGACAGTTCGACAGCCAGGGATTTAGAGACTTTTGCTCAGGGCTAGGTATCAGGAATAAGTTCTCGTCACCTGGACATCCGCAGTCAAACGGGCAAACGGAAGTAACTAATCGAACACTGCTTAGAATCATCAAAGCACGATTAGACGAGGCTAAGGGCGCGTGGCCGGAAGAATTGCCCAATGTCTTGTGGGCCTACAGAACAACAGCAAGAACACCAACGGGAGAGACGCCTTTCAGGCTCACTTATGGCACTGAAGCAGTAATCCCAGTCGAGGTGGGTATGGCCAGCACCAGGCGAGAAGTATTCTACGAGGAGAACAACGACGACCAGCTTCGAATCAATCTGGATTGCTTAGACGAGGTAAGGGACAAGGCCTCGAACATGACGATGAAGTACCAACAGAAGATGACTGAATACTATAACAAAAGGGTCAAGCTCAGAAGACTAGAAATTGGCGACCTCGTCCTATGCAAGGTGACGACTGCAACTAGAAACTCCGCCCACGAGAAACTCGGTCCCACATGGGAAGGACCTTACAAAGTTGTGCACTATTCCCGGCAAGGTAGCTATCATTTGGAGACCCTAGACGGACAAAAACTCCCGAGACCTTGGAACATAGAACACTTGAAGAAGTACCACCAACAGATGTAAATCGAGAATGTACCGATTCCTTAAAATTAATGAAATAATGTGTTCATACCGGTACCAAGTCCCGGAGACCCACTACCAAAAAATAAAAAATAAAAAAATGCCTAAGTAATAAGATTCCGCATGGACGGATGTACATTACTGACGAAGGCAAAAACAAAAAAATGCCTAAGTAATAAGATTCCGTATGGACGGATGTACATTACTGACGAAGGCAAAAACAAAAAAATTGCCTAAGTAATAAGATTCCGCATGGACGGATGTACATTACTGACGAAGGCAAAAAAAAAATGCCTAAGTAATAAGATTCCGCATGGACGGATGTACATTACTGACGAAGGCAAAAACAAAAAAATGCCTAAGTAATAAGATTCCGCATGGACGGATGTACATTACTGACGAAGGCAAAAACAAAAAAATTGCCTAAGTAATAAGATTCCGCATGGACAGATGTACATTACTAACGAAGGCAAAAACAAAAAAAAATGTCTAAGTAATAAGATTCCGCATGGACGGATGTACATTACTGACGAAAGCAAAAAAAAAAAAAAAAAAAAAAAAAAAAAGCCAAAATAATAGGATTCCACATGGACGGATGTGCATTACTGACAAGGGCAAAAACAAAGAAGAACGCCTAAGTACAGAAGAAGGCTTAAGTAATAACGTTCCCACTAAATGAACATACATTACTGATGGATACAAAAAAATGACATACAGAAGAACATGTGTAAGTAGATATGATATTATAAAAGCCTAAAAACCAAAGGCCATTGTTTATACAAAAAAAAAAAAAAAGGAAACCCATAAACACTGGGCTAAAAATACACATGGAAATTTTTAAATGTTCTGGAAATTAAGCCTTAAAACATATCGGGCACCAAAAAAAAAAGAAAAAAAGGAGATAATTTTTGTTGGTTAAGAACAGGTTCAAATGTCCGGGACGGCATCGTCCTCGGCTGGGATTTCAAGAACAGGAGCCTCGACGATTGGAACATCAACAGCAGGGACGTCTCCAGGAGCGTCAGTAGCCGTGGCTTGAGCAGCCTCGTTAGCAGAGATTTCCTTGTCTACTTCCTCCATGTCCAACGTCTCTAGGTCAATCCCAGAAGGGTGCTTGAGGCAGTACCTCCTTAAAAGCTCGAACCCTTTGAAGTACCAGCTGAAGAGAACAGAGTTGTACTCCTCCGTCTGCTGGAAACCTTCGATAGCTCTGGTGGCAACGACCTTGATCTTTTCCTTCGCGGCTGCCAGCTCCCCGTCTTTTTCCAGCACAAGCTGCTGCTCTACCTTCAGCTCGTCACTCAGCTTCTTGGCTTCCTCCCTGGCTTGTTGAACGTCCTTCATCGAAGCAATTAGCTCCCTCTTCAGCTTCGAATTCTCCATCTCCAGGACCTTGATCCGGGAAAGCGAAGACTCAACCTTAACCTACTGAGCAAGATACTCAGACGAAAGGTGAACAGTCTCCCCCAGCACCTACAAAAAAATATACATGTTAATATATACACGACGGAATTTAGCTCAAAACACACCAACGCAAGAAACCGGCATATATGTAGTCACTTAAAACGAGCAGGTTACCTGGACGAGCTTCTGGAGATGACGACTCATCAACTCATTTGTGGGCATGCCCGAGAACACCTTTAGGTCTTCTGCGGTCACGACACCACGAGCCCGGTCCATCGCCAACTTCTCATCATCCCAAATGGTTGACGAAGAAGTAGCCTCCTTCCCCTTCTCTGCTGTACGAGGCCTCTTCGAAGTAGGGGTCAGGATCTCCTCTATCGAAGTAGCCGGCGAGGCCGTCCTCGTAGTGTTGGCACTAGAAACCACGGGAGTAGACGAAGCAACCGGCGTAACGGAGGAAACTTTCCCTTTCACCCGAACCACTTTCTTCCCGATATTGGACAGCGGTTCATCCTTCTTGGATCGCATTCTCTCGTACATACCCTTGTTGAATTTAGTCGTCATCTCTGCGAAGAAGGAAAGTATTGTGAAGGAACAAAGTAATTAAATACGAATATGGATTTGACGAACCCAAATACTTACTCTTCTTCCCTTCAATGTCAAGGCTCCGGAGGACGAAGGGAGATGAATCGGGGCCTAGGTTGTAAAAGGCGAGCGTCCTAGGATCTACCAAGTCGTCCCAGTTTTCGATAGACTGGGAATACACAATGGCCGCCTCGGCACGCTCCTTGTACCTGCTTTTAAGTTTTGGTCTCCTTTTGACTGCACAGGGAGGAAAGAAATTAGCAACGATAACATCAGATCCAACAAGAAAAGGAAAGGAAAGGATACTGACGCACCTAAAGTCGGGGTTCTCCACCGACGAAGCAATCGGGGGATATCTCCCCAATCCTGGTTAAAGGGGGTCTCAAAGTCGTCCCCTAACACAAACACAAATCTGGACTTCCAGTATCTGAAGAACGAAGGTAAGCCATTGACGATCCTGGTTCTTCTCTCCCAAGGTACTAGCTCATAATACCCGTACTCCTTCAACTCTTTCAAATGGTACAAATAAACAAGCTCGTTTACCTTGATCATATCCCCATTAGCAGCCAACCATATCTCCATACAGTTGACCACTATCCTCCACGAATTGGGCATGAGCTGCCCAGGAGCGATACCCAAATAAGCTAAGAGCTCCATTACAAACGGGTGGACGGGAAGCCTTAATCCACAAGTAAAAGTGGCCTCATAAAAGCACACTTCACCTGGGAAAAACTGGCAAGCCCTATCATCGTTAGTAGGGCGACGAACACAAACCCGCTCTGGAAACTGAAACCTATCCCTAAACCGACTGATAGCTTCAGAATCTAACCCGCACGGCTCCACGAGGGCATGAAAAGCCCTAACCTCTTTAAAGGTCGAAACGGCTGTATCTCCCTCCATAGGGTCGCCGCTAGACGACAACCCAGTGTCGAGGTCACTAGACCTAACTTCAGACATCGACTGCGGCTCCCTCACCAAGCCTTCGAACCAATCGATCGACTCTTGGAGCAATGGAAACAAGTCACCTAAAACAACGCCTAAGCTGCTACCCTCAAAAACAAAACCCCTCAAATTGGGAAAAGCGCCTAAAGACCCCCCTAAGCGGGCAATGAGAAAAGAAATTGAAGGACAAGCTTCCCTAACCTCTAAATTACTGACCATGAACTCCCAGGCTAATAGGAAAATACTAAAATTCCCACAAAAAAGAGGGGGAGAAACAAACAAGAACACAGAAAGAACCAAGAAACAAAAAACCAAAAAGAAATCAGATACTTGCGAAGAAGGAAAAAAGAAGAAGGAAGAAGAAGAAAAAGTTTACCTCAAAGAAGAGAAGCGAGAAGCCCAACAGCCAAGCAAACACCAAACTCGGAAAAGAAGCGAAGAAATATATGAAGAGGGTGCTCAGAAGAGATGAACTAAAGTTTGAAAGAAAATGAAAGGTAAAGTACAAAGAAATGAGTTTAAAAACCAAATGGAGGTGAAAACCGAAAATCGGCGGGAAACCCAAGGGTCAATCCCTCTCCAACCACATCACGCCACGTGGCCACGACCCACGTAACTCCGCCACCACGCATTCAATGCGGCACGAAATCCCAAAGGACAAAAAAAAAAAACTGTTCGGCTTCCACGATCGTCACCGACGACCATGAAGCCCGGGGGGCATCTGATGGGACTGACGAAGTTAAGCATAGACGAAGCTGCCTTCATGGACGAACATGACCAGTATCCGCGTCATCAGAAAGAGTTAATGCCATTCAATGCTGCCAATAAAGCCCCAACCGTTACGAGACTAGCTGGACGAACCAGTGGAAACGCATTAAAGTCCATAACTCCACCAGAGACGTTATCAGGGGAGTCATTAACACCCCAACGGCTATAATCCCCAAGGGTATATAAAACCCTCGTAACACCAATACAAGGTACGGAGACAACATCACAACCTGAACTAGTTTATCCTTGATATTTCGATTATTGCTTTCTTTCATACTGACTTTGCCATCGAAGGCGTTGTGGCAGGCACCACACCGGTGACCACTTGAATAAGGTCTTGCTCCCGCAGGTTCGTCAGAGTACTGCCAGGAACCATCTGGACGAATTCCAGAGAAACCAACGAGATACCGCTTCATCAACAGTTATATATGGCTACCATTACCAAACAGCTCTCAGCCCTCTCTAGTCTACGTTCCATAGCCCGATTCGTCCACACCGTGGACACTAGATTTCCTCTGATCATGAGTAGTACTGCTGCTGAAGTTGAAGGAGAAGTGCGTCCTTACTATGAAGTCAAGAAAGATGAGCAAGAGATGATTTTGAAGGTCAACCTACCTGGGGTGGACAACGAGGGCACAAAAGTTTGGGTGGAAGAGGAAGACCATGGTGCTCTTTGCTTCAAAGCTGTTTCACAGGACTCTACTGAGCTTTTCGCTAAGGGTTACGAAGGAAAGTTTCTCTGTAACTCTCATCTTTATCTACTAGATCAGTATAAGTCTCAAGTCGACAATGGAGTCTTGAAAATCATTGTTCCCAAGAAGACTGGAGCTTGACAGTTCTTCCTTTGTTAAAGACTTTAGGGTTTTTCTACTTTTTTTTTTTTTTAAGATGGTTCTTGATTTGTCTTTTTAATGAAGTTTTTATGTTTCTTCGTCTTTATTTTAGCTCCCTGTTATCTATGAAAGTTTCAAGAGATTGTTAGAATTATGGTTAAGTGATTAAACTTACCATTTCCTAATAGCTTAAACTTTTGGGACAATCGGTAATTTAACATGGTGTCAAAGCAGGAGATCCTGAGTTCGATCCAGCAAAATTGGAGGGCAAGGGAGAGGTATGCCAAGGTCTCACAAGAGAAAGGAAAGCCATGTGAGTTCAGCTGCAGTAGATGCCATTGAGCGGTACTCGACTTCAGCACTGGACCTAGCAACTGTTGATTGTTTCTTAGCACTCCAAGATATACAGTTACCACTAAGGAAAGTGCAAAATCCAGTTGTAGGGCGACGACTAGTAAGGCAACCTGCCCAATCTGCATCGAAAAATGCATAAAGATCAAGGGTGCTAGAGGCTAAAATACGCAAACCAAGGTGAGTAGTACCACAAACATAGCGCAAGATACGTTTAACAAGCTTGTAATGGGCCAAGGTAGGAGCATGCATGAATTGACATACAAAGTTAACACTATAGGAGATGTCAGGTCTTGTGAAGGTGAGATACTGAAGACCACCAACAATGCTCCTATAATGAGTAGGATCAGGGTACAATTCATTACAATTTGGCAAATGTCGACCTTTGGATGGCATGGGTGTGGAGATTGGTTTACAAGAACTCATTGAGGCACGCTCTAAGAGATCTAGTGCATAGTGATGTTGAGAGAGAAAGAGGCCTGTAGGGAGTCGATGGACTTCAATACCAAGAAAATGATGAAGAAAGCCAAGGTCTTTAGTGGATAACTCACATGTTAGTTGAGAGATAAGCCATGTGATTCGAGACGGATCATCACCAGTGACCACCATGTCATCTACGTAGAGAAGTAAAATAAGGATACCGCCTTGGGAGTGACAAATGAACAAGCTTGGGTCGGTTATGCTGCAGTAGAAACCAAGAGCAAGAAGAAATTCACTAAGTCTATCAAACCAAGCTCTAAGAGCTTGTTTAAGACCATATAAAGCACGACTTAGTTGGCAGACATGTGTTGGAAGCTTCGGATCAACATATCCAGGTGGTTGTTGCATATACACAGCTTGAGAGAGATGCCCATGAAGAAATGCATTCTTGACATCAAGTTGATGTATTTCCTAGCCTTTCACAATAGCTATTGTAAGAGTAAGTCGAATACTTGCAGGTTTGACAACTGGGGAGAAGGTTTTTGAAAAATCGACTCCATCTACTTGGTTGAAGCCCTTGGCTACTAAACGAGCCTTGAGACGTTCAAGAGAGCCATCAGGATTAAGCTTAGCTTTGTAAACCCACTTGCAACCCACCACGTTCATATCAGGTCGATAAGGAACAAGAGTCCACGTGTGGTTGGTTGCAAGGGCAGTAAGTTCCTCATCCATGGCAATAGCTCAACCGGGATGGCGTTTTGCAGCTGTGATGGATCATGGTTCTTGTGGGATGACAGGTGAAGCCCGTGCAATAGAAAAACCATGATATTTTGGATTAGGCCTAGTGATTCCAGCCTTTAACCAAGTGACCATAGTATGATTGTTTGATGCAATAGGGGTAGGTGACGAAGTAGAAAGAAAGGACACATCTTGAGAAGTGGGCTCCATAATAACATCTGATGGGTTGGAGACTTGAGCAACATTAGATAAGCTTGGAGAAGAGTTAGTCCCAGATGAGAAAGGTAAGGCAGATAACTCAAGTGTGGGCTCCATGATGGAATTTGAAATTGAAGGCCCTGAGAGAGTTGGCGGTGCTAGTGCAAACAAAGATGGTAATGTAGATCTATTGGCAGGAGAATTGCTATATGAAGATGCATTAGGGGTATTTAGCTCCCAATCTGAAAAGGTGCACATCTCCCCCTCAATTGAATCTTTGTCATAGAGTTTAGTGGGCTCATTATAAGGCAGGACTGCTTCATCAAACACAACATGTCGAGAGATATACACACATCCAGTTGGTGGATATAGACATTTATAGCCTTTATGCTTTGTGTTGTAACCAATAAACACACAAGGAAGAGATTTTGGCTGCAATTTGTTAGTCCAATAATCACCAAGATAAGGAAAACATTTGGAACCCAACACACGGAAAGTAGAGTAATCAGGATGCTTTCCATAAAGTCGAAAGAATGGAGATTGCATTCCAAGGTGTTGAGATGGCAACCGATTAATTAGAAAAACAACTGTTGAAAAGCAATCTACCTAAAATCGAGGTGGAAGCCGAACATGAAACATCATGGTTAGGCCTAATTCTGTGATATTACAATGCTTTCGCTCAGCTTTCCCATTTTGTTATGGTGTTTTGGGACAGGCAGATTGATGATGAATGCCTAAGTTGATTAAATTCTGCCTAAACTTATTAGATGCAAATTCTCCCCCTTCATCACTTTGGAAAACACAAATTTTAGCATCAAACTGACATTTTACATATCTATAAAATTGTTCAAAAGAAGCAAATAAATCTGACTTCTTGCGTAGAGGAAAAAACCATGTGAAGTGTGTATAATCATCAACAAAGATTACATAAAAACGAAAATGTTTCCTTGATTTTACTGGGGCTGGTCCCCATAAATCACAATGAATTTTGAAGAATGGAATCTTTATTTCATTTTCAACAGGCAAGAAAGGCAGCCTACAAGATTTTCCCATCTGACAGCTAGTGCAAACTTTGAAAGACTTGGACTTTGAATTAAAAGAAATAAGATTGCTTGAATGTAAATGATCTATAACTCGTTGGTGTGGATGGCCAAGACGGTGATGCCAACAATCATTATTAGCCCGCCGAAATTTGTAAGAGAAAAAAGCCTTTGGATCTCCATTAACAGCAAATGGTCCACCTCCATCAAGAGCATACAGTCCATCTCATTTACACCCTTTCGCTACTATTTGGTTGGTTGTCATGTCCTTTATCACAAAACCAAGACCATCAAATTCAAAAGTGAAGGGAAAATCAGTTGTAAGCTTGCTAACAGAGAGTAGATTTTTCTTTATATCAGGAACCAACAAAACATCATTTAATTTGATAGAAGAAACACCAGTACCAATAATTGCTTGACCAATATGAGTAATGGGCAAAGTTTGTCCATTTCCAACCATTACACCATCAGATCAATTATAGGGAGTTAAAGAATCTTTTATTACCTAGATCGTCTGTTATATGATCCGTTGCTCCAGTATTTGCGAACCATTCAGAATCTTGATTATCAGCAATCTTTATAGCTACAAGTGCTTTTGGGATATCATCTGGAGAGATTGAATGGTTGAATCGATTAAAGCACTTAAGAGCTATATGATTTCAATTGTTACAGATCTGATAGATAGGAACCTCATCCTTACTACCAACTGGCTGGTTACGGGACTGTGAGGTATTAATATTCTTAGGAGTAGTTTGGTGACCTTGAGCAAAGCCATGTCCTTTGGAATTGAATGATATTTGCCCTCCATTATTTTTTCTGTTCTTGTTGCTGCGCTAGCCATAGAAGACCATTTGAGGAGCTGGTTGTGCATCAAGGTTATGCCGTTTAGCATAACTCTCTAATAGAGTAACTATTTCAGAATATGGTAGAACTGGAGGGCGAAGCATAGTGGTGGTGAACATTGCATACTCCTTGCCAAGTCCATTTAGAAGCCACCATGACTTCTTTTCATCCGTAACTAGTTTGCCAATGGCAGCAAGATCATCACAGACAGCTTTGAATCGGCGTAAATACACAGCCAAAGTGTCAATGCCCCGAGTCATAGAAGTGAGCCGCTGCTTTAGTGCAAGGCTACGATCAGATGAAACTCGTGCAAAGGCATGTACAAGTGCATTCCAGACCTCAACTGAAGTGTTGAGACCGACAACAATGCCAAGGACTTCTTCAGATAGAGTGGCTGTCAACCATCCTTTGACTAGACGGTCTGATTTTTGCCACTTCACAAATGCAGGGTTTGGATGTGGATTGGACTCAACATCCATGATAAACTATGATGGTGGTTTAGTTTCACCTGTAATAAATCCTTGAAGATCATAACTCTCAAGAATGTTTAGCATTTGTGTTTTCCAAAGAAGGAAGTTTGTGGAAGCGAGACGGAGTGATACAAAATTAGCAACATTTTGTGTCACTGGATAAGGGTACTCATCAACTTGAGATGAATTTGATGAGGATGACATGATTGAAAAAAAGAAGAAGGAAATCTCTCTATCTCACCAGTGGCTCTCTTGAAAAACGTTTTGTATCCTCTACCAATCAGCTCGCTGACATTTTCACAAAGCCGCTGTCCAAGCTTCCATTCTTGGCATTACGGGCCAAACTTGGCCTCTGTCCTGACCCACGGCCTAGTTTGCGGGGGAGTGATAACAACAAAGATTCAAGACCACAGCTGGCACCCTTAGTTTCTGCAGACCAGCAAGGATAGCATGATCTCCTCCTTAGTTTCCTCCCTTGGTTTCAGTAGAACAGCAAGATATCAGCAAAGCAGAATAGCAAGATATCAGCAACAGAGTAACAGTGGTAGAATTTCAAATAAATTCAAACATGCCCAGCAAGGATAGGCGTGATCTCCTCCATATTTTCTTTATTCTTGCCTAATATATCTCTTATTACATTTACATCAGTTATGTTGTACAGATCCCACCTTGTAACATTTTATCTATATAAGTAAATACAAGAAATCTCTCTGTTCAACCATGAGACAGAGTTCTCAAAAATCTTTTGAGATTTGCCTTTCCTTCTTTTTGTCTTTTGTAATTGATAATAAAATAGTATTTTACCACTTACTTCTACTTCAACACCCCAGCTTGCACTGATTGTTGTTTTAAGGTGAAAAATTAGGCAGTGGTACTTCTTCCATCTGATGTGGTTTACCGTTTATCAAATAATTATTAATAAATAAAAATGTGATATTAATGTAGTTTATATTAAAATTACTAAAATTGTATCACATCAATAATTTATAAAAATATTGTAAAATAGTTTGTATCTATAGCATTACTCATTTTATGGATCTTCTAAAAAAAGTTTGTAAATACTATATCTGAAATGATGTCACATTGAAATTTTCTCCCTATATATGTTAAATTCTTGAAAATAGCTCTTGATTTTAATTTGAATATATTAAGCCATCCAAAGCTCAATCATCATAGTAAGGCCTTACTAACATATGACTATGCTATAGTTAGCCCTTGCCTTGCATGAAATTGTTCGACAATATTTTCATGGTGAAAAAAGTCATCAAACTATATATCGACTTGATTGGCCATGGTTCTAGACTGCTAGGGTACTCAGCTCGCCTACTGGAATTTGTAACGCCTGTTTGCTGGTCTTCCTTATCTTTATTAATGTTATCTCGAGAGACCCTTTGAAACTAATCTTTAATACTTTGTAGTAAATCTTGGAGGCCCAGGCAATTATTGTTCTTCCCACGTAGAAGGATGATCTCTATACACTCGCAGTTCAGTTTTTAGTCTAAGAAAGGTCTAAAATGTTAACTAATATTATAGGGAGTAAGATAGCATTAACTGTCCTCAACCTCTCACTTGTAGGTACTTGTAGCAAGAAAAGAAGTAATCAAATGCTGAAATAAGTGTTGTATCATCTTGGGGTTAAGCGGCACTCAAGTAATAGTGGTTCAGTGAAACGTGCATTCACTCTAAAATATGCAAATATCATCAAATTAAGAAGAGAAGAGAAACGTTACCATGCTCTCCTACCCCTCTGCCAGTGCCAGACAAGCTAAGCTAGCCCATGTTTATTTCGTAGTGACCGTTTTACCCTTCCCAAGTTTCCTTCCCTCACACTCTCCGTGACAGACACAGACACAGTAGCAGATAAAAAGAGAAAAAGAATCATTCAAATCAAAACAAAGTCAAAAAGTAAAGTAAAACTAAAACCCCTTCCTCCACAAAACCCTTGTTTTTATACCCATTTCTTCAAACACAGACACCTTCACTTCCCAACCCAAACCCTTCTGCTCTGCTCACAATCCACACACACATCATATCCTACCCATGGGAATGGGATCATTCATGTTCAAAGCAAAAACCCTTCCTCTCCCCCACAAAGCCCTACTTCCACTAACCCTCACCTCATCTCACCGCACCTCCACCTCCACCGCCCTTTTGAGAAATGAGAATGGCTTTTTCAACTGGTCCTTACCCGTACTTCCTGAGTCAACCCGAGCCCGAAGATCCTTTCTTTTCTGGCTTTGGAATTACTGATTCAGGTTTTTTCTACTTCCTCTTATGGTTTTTTATACATGTCCTTCCTTAATTTGTTCTATTACCAGCTTCTTAACATTCTCTTTCATTTTTATATTTTCCTATTCTTTCTGTTTGTTCATTTCTTGTTCGTTGAAACAGGTGAGTATTACGCCAAGAACAACCCCTTTCAGAAGAGTGGACCAAATTAAAAAGTGCTGTGGTGAAAATCGCTCTAGCAAAGAGTGATGATTTATTCATGCGGGTAGAGATGCTTGGTGTCCCCAAAGACAAAATGTTCTACATCGGCGATCCTTACAACTTTGTATTTTTCGGAATGAGAGCACGATCAGGAAAGGAAGTATAGAGGTTTTTTTGGACCGCCTTGTAGCTGTTGTCAAGTCACACAACTTCAAGCCAATTTAATCAACGGTGTGCTGAGGATGAGATCGTCAAAGGGCATGATCATATTAAAAATTATATCAGTTCCCGTTCACTTTTTATAAGTTTATGTTTAAATTCATGAGTAATATGTTAGTAATAGATATTCTTGTATTGTATTACTTGTTTGTTTAACAGGAAAAAATTAAGATAGCAATTCGTTGCTGTTATGGTCATTCTCGTTGGTACATCGGATGAAGTTTCTAATGGTAAATTTTTTTTTTTTTTTTTTTTCTGAGATTAAAAAAATTTCCGTTGCCGGGACTTGAACCCGGGTCTCTCGGGTGAGAGCCGAGTATCCTGACCAACTAGACTACAACGGATGATGTTCTGATGGTAAATTTAGTTATATTTTCCTTCATATCAAGCTTCATACGCTTCCATTTATTTATTGCCGTGATCTATTCTAGTGGTTTTATTTGTTAGTTTTGGATTGGTTCTGTTTAGGGTCCACATAAAACTGAAATTTTTTTTAAAGTAACTTAGATAAAAATAAAAATTAGTTAAAATAATATAGTATAACTTATGAATAGTACCAAAAAAATACAGTGAGATTTATAAATAGTAACAAAAATAAGATAAATAGTAAAATAAGTTTAACAAAATTAATTTTTTTGCATTTCTCTGGTCTAGAAGAGCGAGGAGTTTTATATACACTCTTACACCCATTCCAAACTAAAGGGCCCATGAATTCATTTGGAGCTACAATGGTAAACGCCGGCTTTTATGTGTGGGTGATGCAGGAGATGCAAGAAAATTATTATTTAATATTATTTATGTTTGCAAGTCAATTGTATTTTTATGTTTTAGGTCCTAGTAGTTTATTAGGCTATTATTATTTTAATTTGGAATAAATCTTATTTTTATAATAAGACAATTAGGATTTCTTAGCCAATTAGAACTAGAGTTTAGCAATTCTTCATAACCAACCTATTGTACTTCTTGAGGAAATAGTTGATATTTTGATGAATGAAAAAAATGGTCGTTTGGTCTTTCTTTTGATCTAGTGCTAACTTCAGGTCTACCCTAGGTGATGACTTCTAGTGGTTTTCCCGCTTGGTGCTGACTCCAAGGTAGGCCTAGGTACTGACTCCTAAATCATATCCCTTTATTTTATTGTTGTTTCAATTTTGTTCTAGTTATCCTGCATCATATTTGTTGTTTCAATTTTGTTCTGCAGTCACTAAGGAAATAGTGAGTGTTTGCGTGAAAGATGGTAGTGTTTTGCTCGCTAGTGATTGTTAAGCTTCCAGGTAGGAATTAATGGTGGAATAGGGAATTATGAGTGGTTGCATCGAGGGAACCAATCCTCCTTGAGATAGAGAAGAGATAGAGAGAAGAATTAGAAAATCAAGAACAATGGAACTTCTATTATTTTTGTTATGAATCTAATGAACAAGATACAAGTCCTTTAATAGCTAATTCTGTAGCTTCTGGGAGTTACTTTCAGTTAGTTATTATAACTAACCAACCTAACTAACTTCCCTCAACCACATCCTAACTGTACCAACTTATTTATACAATAGATCCTAATCAATTACAATCAATCCAATAGCTTGTTACGCACCCAATTTCAACATCTATACATAGTCTTAACAGTGAAGCTGGGATGGATTCTAATCAGGTGGAGAGTGGCAGGACCTATGCTGGTAGCTTCGGACCCTTTTTGAAGATGTTGATTAGTTACAGAAAATAGGTGAAGATTGAAATGACATGCAAGTGGGTTTCATTTAGTGCTTATTATGCTAACAAAAAAAAAAAAATCCCCGTCTTTTTCTGTTTTGGGATATATGGGGATTACTGAAAATAGCAATGCATGCTTGTTTTGCGAACTCTGGACAACAGTTTTTTTTTTTTGGCTCATGAATCTATGGATAACAGAGTTGAAGTATGTTATTGCCATATGGAAATTGCATGAATCTATTTTCTTTGTATCCATGGGTTTATATCTCTTTTTAATCCTTGTCACTCTCTCAATTTTTCTTTAGACTATGTCTCTGAAGTTTTTTATAACATATGTGATGAATTTTATGTGTAACCTTTTTGATGAGGAGAACAATCGAATGGGTAATGATCTCTATTTGAAAATTGAGTATCTTGGTGCAGTCTTTGAATTATGTTTAAAAGTATTTACAACTTTTACAATATGTGACCTAATAATAAAACAGTCTTAGAACTACAAACGGTGCTGAAGTTGTTTTGACTTTGAAGTAAATTGAAATTTTAATGGAATTCTCTAGAATTTTTTTTTTTTTAATTCTTTCAGAATGTAATTTTTTTAGAAATAAAATAAAATAAAAACCAGAATGTAACAATCTACAGATGATGGAAAACATTGGGCATGAGCTTTAACAACATTGGCTGTTGTAGCTATGATGATCAATTAACTTACCCTTTTGTTTTTGAGGAAGAATGTCCAAACTCCAAATTAAATTGTGGACCATTGTAATGGCCTCTTAAGAATCCTATTAACTATCAAAATCATAGAATTTTTAACCGACATTTTGTTTTTGTTGGTAGATTTAAGTGTCCCTAAGTTTATTTCTGGGTTGTATAAGTTTCGTAACAATCTGTTGAGGATGATAAATATTTGGGCATATAAGATGCAATGACATTGGAAGTTCTAGGCTTGTGTATATGACGATCAATTACTTTACCCTTTTGTTTGAGGCTGAAAGCCCAAAGTCATTGGACATAAATTGGCTAGGAACATGTATGTATGTCTGAATATTTGGATGTGAACATGTTTGTATTGCTTGTTTTTCATTTTATCATATTGCATGTTGTGATTTTGAAAGTCGGCAATTATTACATTCTGAGTTAAAATATATATATATATATATATATATATATATATATATATATATATATATTTGTCTAGCTTTGTTTAGATAATTGATGTGAAAAGTCCAATTTAGGTAGATTCAATTGGATTTTATTTTATTTTTATAAATGATAAGAAAATATAGTTTTTTTTTAAATCAACTTGCACAAAATGAAAGAAGGTAATTTGAACCTGGTCTCTCTCTCTCTCTCAATATCACTTAACCTACACGATATTGAAGAAAATATATAAGAATAGTAATAGTCTTTTTAGGATTCTCTTTAATTTCAGTTTTTACAGATTTTATCCTTGTTTTCTTAATAAAATTTAGGGTTCCTACATTTTTGGTTTCATCATTTTACTATTATATTTATTAAATTGGTCTTAGGTTTAAAAGTTTAAGGGTAACCATAAAATATTTCCAAATCACAAAAAATGTTTATTCTACTCTCATATAATATCAAGGTAAGTTTCACTATTCATATAAGAAGAGGAAATATGCATCTATTAAGAATTATGAGGTAGAGTGTATAATAAAGTGATGTATTAAAATAAATAAACCTTTTAGCATGTCAAAATAATTTTTTTTAGCACAGCTAAAGCTGATGATGATGCCTTTAGAAAGATTGGTTATTATAAATTTACAGTAAGCTTTTTTTTTCTTTTTTTTTTGAGAGAGGATGTAAACTGCTATCTGCTAGGTTTGTATAGGTGTTGAGGTGCCTTATTACATCTTTGCACCCAGCAGTTTTTGTAACAAGTACATGCAATGTTTGTCTTTGCTCTTATGAACATTATTTTTGTAAGTTATTGAAACTTTAATAACTTGATATTTGATTACCTAGTTTTCAATTATGTGAATTTTTTACAAATATTAAAAGAAAATGCATATTCAATTTATTCCTTGATTCAAGTTGGCATAAAACAGCACTACTAAAATCATGTACAAATTTTGAATTGGATGTGATTGTAATCATAGATAGATAAATCAATATTTATTAGTAGGACACAATACTAAGCATATAACAAAAACCAACTCTCAATTTCAAAGCAAATGAAGAGAATGATTTTCTGAACACCATGGGTTTCGCAATTGCTAGATGAGTCCTCAAGTTGAAGTTGATAGAGAATTATCATTTAAACAGTAATCCAAAAACAAAGTACCTGTTTGGTTTCAAAAAGTGGTGTATTCACTTTTCATTTATAGTATTTGGTAAGTTTTTATGAATACATGACTTTGGTATAGCATACATTATACCTAGATTTGGTCATTATTTTCTTTTCTTTTTTTAAAGTAACTTTTCTCACTCAGACACATTACATCACTAACAAAAAATTAACTTTGTTTTTTCATAATATTTACTAATATGTCACTATATTCGTATTCATAAAAAAACGAAAAATGCTGAAAATTTATATTAATGTTTTGTATTCAACTCTAACTTTTAGGATATTGAAGTTGAAAACGAAATACAAATGCTAAAACCAAACCAATTTTCCACAACATTTTCACAACAAATCATATGTATATAGTTATTATTAGTTCTAATTTGAATCTACCACTAAAATTACTTTTCTACCCTACTAATAACAACCCGTACCAACCTACCACTTAAAATTTATTATAAAAATATTTTGCAAATATTATAAACATAACATTTCTCATTTTTTTTTAATAGTGAAACCCACTAAAAACTGAAACTAAAAACTAAAAAAAATTTGTTTTTTTTTTCCCACTAACCACTCAGCCCAACTCTAAAATATACACCTTTAAATCAAAGCCAATTTTCTATTTTTTTTTTTAGAGAATTTCAATTTATAGCGTCCACTCCTAATGATAACTATTTATTATTAGACCAAAACACCAATCAATTTTTGGTGTAGGTGGGGATTGAACTCCAAATCTCTTATTATCAGAGACTTTACCAGTTGAGCTAACTGGAACTCATAAGCCAATTTTCTATTTAAATAAGGGCAAGATCTAAATATATTACTTAGATGTTATTCCTTAAGTTTACCTCCCAAAATTCTGCCATGTAAATTTTTCTTCATAGGATAAAAGTATATTTTTTAATTACGTTGCCATGACTAAATTTTAAGAAATAAACTTAAAAAACAGCACCTAAGCTACTATATCTAAATTTTGTCCTTTAAATAGTCTCTCTCTCTCTCTCTCTCTCCAAAAATCAAAACCCTCTCCTTCCCCCAAAATCAAAATCCAAAACTTAGGATGAGAAAGAAGGAAGAGACAATCGAATACAATGATGAAGAGCCAATCCAAAATTTTACCTCTCAAAGCTCACCTTACTCTCCATCTGACAAACCAAGGAAAGGAACCTGGTACAATTTCCTCACAACCCAAGTAGAAAAGGATTATATATAGTATGGATTTGGTGTCATTGAATAGTTTTAATTTCCTAATCATTAAGATCATAGGCATAGCTCCCCCAAATAGAAACTATTTGTCTTTTGATGTCGCAAGAGTTGTGTTCTTTTATGACAGATCTTTATAATATTTTACTGTAGTATCAGTATTTGGCACTAATTTTCAAAGTTACCATCCTTCCTAGAATCTTCTCCTTTCTGTTTTTCTCTCCAGCAAAAGATTCAACTTTTGCTTTTTACTTTGCCAAGATTTGATCCTTTAAACTTTAGCAAAGGGATTGCTGAAGAGCAGTTTGTGTGTATATAACAGTGGCATTCTAGATGATTCTTGATAGAGACATAACATCTTTTTTAACTATTGATATACCCTGTTGTGATTGATACATAATAAAAATAATGTTATCAATACATCTATATGTGACAATGATATTGCTCCAATCACAAAAATATTTAATTGTTATGAAATATCGAAGTTGTAAAGAATGTAGTTACTGTCAATGTCATAATCTAAACTTATGATCATTGTTACGTAAAATCTCTTTTGTTTATGTAATGGGTTACAATCAAATACAAAATATGTGGCTACTTTCTTGATTTCTTTGAGGTTGCTACTATAAAGGGAAAATGTACAAGAGATTGCTTTCTTAAATTTCATTACGGATCATTTTGAATTTTTTTCTTCCCTTTTGTCAATGTTCAATTGTAGTGTGCTTAGTTTAGGTGCATTTTTTGGGTGTATTCATGCAGTAAAACATTCTTTTCATTCCCATTTAGAAAATGTACACCATGTATTTGACAAAAAGTCTCACTCAAAATTGAAATTTACCACTTAAAATTGAAACTTAACAAATAACACTGCTTGAAATCCCAACCATGGTAGTGGTAACTTTCTCCCAAATTGTTTTGAGGGCTATGATAGATCGTAGTCAACTTGCTCAACTTTTTTCAAGTGGAAGGTTGTAGGTGTAGTTCATTATGTGGGGCCGAGGTCGAAGATGCTCTTCCTGCTATCTGTGGCTATTCCAAAATTTAGTTGGTCTAGCAACATGACGTGATAATATGTGTGCTCAATGGCCAGCCTTCATCTTTCATTGAACTCATGGATTTGGCTTGGGATAGGGACCAAAAAACATGCAAACTCACTATCATGCTATCATGGGTACTATGGCAACGAAGAAACATGATTCGGCCTATATTATGTTGCAATGAGTTCCATTAAATCCTAAAATTAAATACTTGAACTTGTGATGAACAATTTTCTGATATAGCTGAGAAGAGCATCACTTTTTGATTTGTATATACAGAGATTTGTCTTATGCACAAATAATTGTAAGATGGATTTATATTTGTTTAAGGGAGTAGCCAACTTGTGCTAACCAGAAGTAACAGAATCATACAATGGGCTATTATGTATATTCTAATTATGCTTAAGAAACAAAAGCACATAAAGATGGGTTGTAATGTTTGTTTTAATTACGCCTTTTATTCTAATATGTAATGTTGCATGCTATGTCGTTGAAAATAGACATAGCCTTACATTATTGGTGCTGGCTTATCAATATTGGTGTTAGTATTTTATATTCCTATTAAATTGTTATTTCTTTTTTGGTCAAGTGATCATAACTTTAAGCAAATTGAAATTTTAAAAAAATATTTCAACTATTCCGTGCATGACACAGATTAGCGACTAGTTTAAATAATAAAAAAACCTTGCTTAAAATTAATGGCTTATTGCAAATTGAGCCGGCCATGTGTAAGAGGGATTAACTGCAAATAGCTTTTGCAGCAGTTAATTAACCATGAATGCTCCAAGGCCTAGCAGCTGGGTCCGAGTTTGTTGTAGATGAAATGAGAGTTCTACCAAACATTATATTATCAAATCTCTCACTGTCACAATAAATAGATCACTTTAAACTAGCAGATTGAAGTAAAGAGGGGAGTGGAGTACAAGGTTCCCTGATTTATGGGACAAGTCATTTTTTCAACTTGCTTTACAAACGATATTGACTATCAGGATTGCATTTTGTGGCATCAAATTGACTAGACACCCTTGTCTTCTTTGTGAGTCAATTGTTTGGTTAGCCTATGACTATGGTAACACAGACTCTGATGTTAAACTTGAGCAAAGCAGAAGACTCATTTCTATAAAAAAAAAAATCCTAGAGTTTTAAACAAGCAAAAAGCGCTCTCTACACAAAAATAAGGCTTTTCCCACTTTTACCAATGGCTATAATTCTTGTAATTCTGTATGTTTCCAATATTTGCATGGCCTTTGCTCAAAATGAAAACCAATTCATCTACAATGGCTTCCTTCAAGCCAAGCTACATCTTGATGGATCTGCTAAAATTACTAGCAATGGCCTACTGCTGCTAACCAATACCGTAAACATTTCATACCCGCAAGTCTGTCATGCTTTATAGTAGACACGGCAAAACAAGTCAGAATTTTCTGACCTGACTCAAACCAAAAAATTATATACCCGAACTTAATTTTTTTACCCGAAGCAAAAACGAGTTAACCTGTGACCCGACCTATGTTTTTTGTGGGTCACCTTGTTGGAATTTGCAAAGCCTGTTTGCCAGTCTCCTTTGATTCTTATACAGTTACATTAATCCAAATAGTGTTTCTTTCAACCGAAGAAAGTATAGATGGCTGAGCTGCCTGCACGCTACACTTACACCAGTGTGCCATTTCTCTTCTTTTTCATATATTTTTTAGTAATAATTTTTGAGTTGTGTTCATGAGCACTATAAGGCGTCCGTTAAAAATACATTTTGAGTAATTTTTTGTGTAACTTTTTTAATTTTTGATACTTTTTCAGTTTTTGACAAATTTTTTTTATCTCTTTTAGTAATTTTTTTACAACTTTTTTTCTTTTTCTAAAAGAAACACAAAAAATAAAATGTTAACAAGCACCTTCCCATGCTTGTTAACATTTCCCATAATTTTTTATTCAAACCGAAAAAACACAAAAAGCCAAAACCAACAGCCAGCAGAGTACGTAAGCTCTGCATAAGACATAAGCACAAGGCCTATACCAGGATGAACGTTAGCTGCTACAAACAGGTACCACTCAAGGCCTGAAACCAGCCTCAACACCTATACAAGCCTAGAAGTATATTTTACAAAAAGATTTATAGGTAGCCTGCACACCATGCTTGATATGCCCTAGCTTGATACACATACGCCTTTACTCGTACTTTCGTTACCAGAAGGAACGTTAGCTGCTACAAATAGGTACCACTCAAGGCCTGAAACCAGCCTCAACACCTATACAAGCCTAGAAGTATATTTTACAAAAAGATTTATAGGTAGCCTGCACACCATGCATGATAGACCCTGCAGGCTTGATACACATACGCCTTTACTCGTACTTTTGTCACCAGGAGGAGCGTTAGTTGCTACAAATAGGTACCATTCAAGGCCTGAAACCAGCCTCAACACCTATACAAGCCTAGAAGTATATTTTACAGAAAGATTTATAGGTAGCCTGCACACCATGCATGATATGCCCTAGCTTGATACACATACGCCTTTACTCTTACTTTTATTTAGGTAAAAATGCAAAATTAATTCTTTAATTTTTATATTTTTTTTAATTTCAATTCTTTAATTTTTAATTTTGTTAATTTATTTTTCTAACTTTCAATTTTTGTCAATACAGGATTATGTTATAACTCAGTTAGTGGCTACCATTAGAACTTCTAAAATTACGTTGTTTTGCATTTTTTTTAATTCAGAATTAAAAGAAAATAAGAAAAATCTGTAAAAAAAAAAAAAAAAAAACATTTAAGGGGATGTCGTCTCCCTTCCCCTGAAATCAAAACAAAGAAATCACAATCATGAATCAGTTAAGCAAAAATCACTGTTCTTGCTCCCATTAAGGAGTCACTTGAGCTCGACGTAGTCGTCGGAGATTTGCCAAACGCGGAGGAAGTCGCTGGAGGTGGCAAGGAGGTCAGGCCTGGTGCACTCCTTGTTGGGGATGAAGATGGTTTTTGTCGGTGGGTATTGGTGCTCGAAAGAGAGGTTCGGGTCAAATCAAATCTCACCGTTGGAGTCATCGAGCTGGACTATCTCGACCCGATTGGGGAATTGCTCAAGGAGGCTCGCAATGGCTAGACGGTACTTCTTGTCATGGCGGATGCTCCAATTCATGGCGTAGACGTGCCACAATGCCTCTTACGTGTATATTTTTTACCGCTTTTGTTGCTCATCGGACCCATCTTGGGTCGGATCGCCTTAATGTTTTTTTTAAAAAAAAATTTAGATTTGTCTTATTTTCTTTTAATTTCAAAATTTTTTATAAAAAAAAATGCAAAACAGCATCGTTTCAGGAGTTCTAACAACAACCACTAACTAAGTTATAATGGAGTCCAGCATTGACAAAAATTGAAAATTAAAAGACTGAATTGACAAAACTGAAAGTTAGAGAACTGAAATGAAAAAAAATGTGAAAGTCAGAGAGTCAGTTTTGTATTTTTGCCTTTTGTTTATATAGTTTTAAGCTTTTAATGTTTTAATTTTTATACATTTTACCCTGGGGTTTTATAATGAGAAAATAAACAAAGACGCTTTGACTTCATTTGGTTGAGAACATACCTGATTTGTAATCCATCATAAAAGGTTAATAAAAAGAAAACTAGGTTTGTAATCCATCTCATATTTGTCCAGTTTTAAGGGGATCCGTGATTGGCAATTTGCAGTCTTCTCCGCCCACTATCCCAAATTTCTTGTTGGATTCTATGCTTATTGTTTCCTCGTCTTTGAACTAGTAGAGTTTTGTTTTATATCTAGGAACCTTAATTACTTGGCGAAATTGCACTATTGGTATTTGAAGTTTGCTCTGTATGCGTAGTTGGTCCCTTAAATTTGAAGTGAGCATAATTGGTCCCTCAAGTTTTAAAACTGAGTTGTATTAGTCCTTTTACTAACTACGTACTGTTAATGGTGTTACTTATGTGGCTAACAGAATAATAACTTGGCACTTTTTTGATGATGTGGCATGTTTTTAATTAAAAAAATTAGTTTCCACGTTAGATGAAATTTAAATCATAACAAAGGCATGATGACACGAGAGAGAGAGAGAGAAGGAGAAGAGAGATTGACAGCCACGAGAGAGAGAAGGGGAGGGAGTGAAGAAAAACCCAAGTCTAGCCGCCCACTGGTGGAGACCCAATATCTAGCCGCTGCCAACAACAGCCCAAGCCCTAGCTGCTGCTAGCAACAACCCTGCTTCTCTCGCACAACCACTAAACTGCTGCCGCCTCCCTACTTCTCTCAACAATTGCCTTATTTGCTTTATAGCATTGGCTTATTCGTAGGAAACCAAATAGAATGCACTAGTCAAACAAATATATTACTAGGTTTCACCGACACGCCATTTTTGCCAAAGCATCGGTGTCCGACACATGTCGAACATCGATACCGGTAATACTCGCAGAACTCCAATGTCCGAGCGGTTTTTTTTTTTTTGCTTCTCCGACATGGTGCTAACGCAGCACTAACATAGCACCAACACGGCATGCACATAGTGGACACGCCAACAGTGAAAAAAAATAGCAAAAATTCATAGATTTTGACAGATGGACACAGTGTAGTCAAAGGTGTTTCAGGCAAGCGCCTAGGTGCTCAAGTGAGTCAAGGCGACATAAAAGCACCTCAAGGTCACTAAGGCAAGCACCTTTGTCAACAAGTCTCTCGCTTTGAACAGTTTTTCCAGGCGTTAGGCGAGAGCCTCCGTCACCTTTGCTTTCTTTCCATCGCTTTTGTTTTCTTTCTGGTGTAGAGGACTTGGTTTCATTAAAAACAAGATGACTGGCTTCTTCTTTTTTTTATAACTCAATTTTGTCTTCTAGTAACATTAGTAGGGTTTGAGTTGGCAACCACTAATGTTTAATAAAAAGAACATCAGACTTCAGCCTTTTAGAACCACAAATAAATAATAAAATATAATATAAGTACATGGACCTTCCAGCCAATACAACAGTTGCCCAACAGTACCCTATCTCACTAGGTTTTATTTCTACTTTTAAATTTTATAACATTATTTTATTCCTATTTCCTACATGTAATTTTAATTTAAAAAGCTCTCTTTTTTACTCTTACTTCTCATTCTCCAGACCTCTCTTCTCTCTTTTAATTTAAATTCTAGACATAACCGTATTTTATGTCTACAAATATTAAAAACCACGCTTAAATATAAAATTTAATTAATTATTTAATTGTCATACCCACGCCATATTGTAGCCTTATTTTTCAAAAATTTCTATACCCCCATATCCGTACCCGTGTTCGTGTTGGTGCAACTTAGTATATTAGACGGCTAGAAAGAATTTGCTTATTTGCTTTATTGAGAGCATTTAGGGTCTTGTTGGTGAACATTGTTATCATTAATCATCTAGGAATAAGTAGCTCTTGATTTACTAAAGTCCTGGGAGCTATGTGTTCAAACTCATGCTTATTCATAGGCTGTTGAAAAAATCAGATTATTCTTTCTTTTTTGGGTTTAATATGATCACTTTGCTTAGTAGTTGATGGTGTCATGTTTAAAATTTGTAATTTTGTAATTAATCAGATGAGTTGGGATGTGGTGGATAGTGCGGATTACTTACATTCTTTAATTCTTATCCTTCTTTCTCTTCTTGCAGTAACTTGTATTTTGTCTCTCCAGATTTCATAAAAACCCAGATTAATTAAGGGGGGGATTTTTTATTTGGTCCACAAGGGAGGGATTTAGGTGTGAAAGGAATTGTTGTTGGTTTATAATTTCTCTTTCTCTGTTCTGAAACAATTCAGTATTGTGTTCTGGGATTCGAGCATAAATGGTAAGGGTATAAGGTTGTGTTGATGCCACTTGGGAAGTTGGAGAAAAAGAGGGGGGGTGGAGTCTGTGAAAATGCTTTGTCGCTTCCATTATGAATTAGTATATTACTCAAACTATTTAAGTTGTCTTGATTTCTATGGCCCAATGAGCTCATTCATAGAAAAATAAATTATTTTCTTCAATGTCCTCAGGAGCTTTACCCCAATACTGACCCACATGTACCATCTAGTATAGTTTCATGGTATAATTCTAAGGCTGATATGCTTGAAACTAATTTGTAAGTAATTGCACGACGGGTTGAAGATTGTATTCTACTTGTATTTTGTTTGAGATCAGCTAAGCCAGGTGTAGTAAAATTCACTGTTATTCTTAAATGTAAGCATGAGTGCAACTTAATTATCATTCAATACAGCAAAAGTTGCTCCTGTTTTGGTAATGGAGGCTTCACATTCGGGTTCAAGTTTTAACTATCTCCCCCTCCACTAATTCTTGAAATCCCCTTAGGCACCAACTTTCTACCTTTAGGGTCTGTTTGGTTGGAAAAGTGAAAAAATGAGAGGGTGAAAATTTGTGGGAGGATGGAAAATATTTGATTTTCCCTCGTGTGTTTGGTTGGAGGGGTGGAAAAGTGAGAGGATGAAAAACTCTTTTGTTTGGTTGGAAAGAAAAATGAAAAGATGGAAAATGTAATTTATATAAATTGACTATTATACTCTTGTTACATAATATGTGAGGGGTAGGTGAGAGGGTATTTGTGTAAAATAGATTTCTCATCACTTTTCCCTCTTCATTTTCCTCCCTATTTGGGAGGATAAAAAAGTGGGCCCAAGAGGGCAAATTTTCTCCCCTATTTTCTGTCTCTCCTATTTTCCTTCCTCAACCAAACAGTGGAAAACAGCATTTTTCACCCTATTTTCCTCTCCCTATTTTCCATCCTCCCTGTTTTCAACCCAACCAAACACACCCTTACTGCTGTCTCATCTATCGTGGCCTTTGCTATTGCTACTATCTTTCTGTACCTCTACAGCTACAACCAAGTCTGCAACTCATGATGGTTTGGTTATGGTCCATCTTGCACCAATCAAACTACACAGGAATCTCACACTCAACCTACTTAATATCATCATCATAGTAACTAATATTGAAATTGATATCAGCTTCCACTCCTCGAAACTTGATTGCAGCCTAATCATACACCCTGTGATCAAAAAAACCCGAATTATCATAACATTCCCACAAGTTCATTTTATCCAAAATAGTAAAAACTACAATCATTGCAATCTAAATAATCAGAAACAGTTCATTTTTTTATCTACCTATCAGCAGCATGAGCAGTGTCAAATCCTCCTACAAAAACCAAAAACACCCAAATTATCATATCCCAACTCTAAAATTAATCCAAAGTCCAAAACAATAAAAATTAATATTCCTTACCCAAATACACTTGCTTTCCTCAATCCCTAATATATATATATATATATATATATTGATGCCTCAAAATTTAGACAGAGAAAAAAATAACCACCAAAATTGTTAAATTTTTGTAATGAAATTACTGATAATCAGAGTTTAAAAGTAACAAAATTACAAACCAAATATGTGATTTCCATCGACTAGTTCTTCGATAAAACATAACACCTTGATATTGTGAGCTTCGAGACCTTTTCCACATCGGCTCTTCTTGACCAGAGGTTTCTATTGCTGCTAAGGCCTATGAAGCACGGGTGCATTTCCAAATTCGGGTGTGGGTAGGGTGCAAGTGCGGGACTCGAAAATTTTTGAAAAAATACGGTGCAGGTGCGGCGATTAAAAAATTATTAAAAATATTTTTATTTATATATTTTATATATTGCTAAGCATGCTTTTTTATATAATAATAATAATAATAATAATAATAATAATAATAATAATAATAATAATAATAATAATAATAGAAAACTCATATTATAATAATAATAATAATAAATAAATAAAAATAAAATTAGATAGTAATAAGTACACACAAGTTATTGACACTTGAATTATTGACAGATGTATTAAAATAGATGAGACTTCCCATAAATAAATAATAATAAAAAGATGTGACTTAGTGGCTCACGTATTTGGTTAGCCCAAAAACAAAATAAAATATATATGTGGCAGGTATTAAAATAGGTGTAGCTTCCCATAAAATAAAATAAAATAAAAAAGGAAGATGTGGTTCAATGGCTCACGTGTTTGGTCCGAGAGGAACAAAAAACAAAATAAAGCCTTTTAAGTTGTTAACAAAGGCATTTAACAAAACTTGTCAAAAAAGAGAAACGAAACAGAAGGTTGGGGCTCTCTGGCAGAAAAAAAAAAAAAAACAAAAAAAAAAACAAAAAAGGAAGAAGAAGAAGACGAAGAAGCAATGAAGAAGAAGAAGAAGAAGAAGAAGAAAGGGGTTAAGGCCAGTGAAATTGTAACAGCGACAACGACTATCTTGTATCAATATCCATCGACATTTTCAGTTTAAATTTTTTTTTTCTTACCGGCCGATTTCCTTTTTCCGTCTAAAACACACCGATATTCGGCCGATAAGATTCGATTCAGCCCAAATCGGCCTGGTTCAGCACAAATTGGCATGCATCGAAGCCAAATTGGTGCAAGTCGATGCAAATCCGAAAACCAAAAAAAACAAAAAAACAAAAAAAAAAATCAACATGGCACCGACACGCAGGCAGTGGCATCGCCCATCGCACCCCGCGTTAGGCCTCATCGAACTCTAGTACAGCAACCCTGTAGCCGCGTCAATGCTTTCTAGGCTAAGGCAAGATCCTGTGCTTTGCAGCTTTGCCGAAAGTCGAAGTGAGATCCAACCACCCCACCACGATGGAAATTCTTCTATCTTCAGCCACTGAATACAATTGTATCATTCGGTTGTTGCGAATATTGTTGTAGTCCTCATCTTCTTCTTCTTCATCTCCTCCATGATCGATGTCGAGCTCTTTGTCTTTGCTCTGAAAGATAATGGCCGGCTTGGAACTGTTCAATCTCTCTATTGTGGGTTTGTGAATCAGATTGCAAATGAGTTTTAATTTGTTACCGGTTAGGATTAAGACTTGAATTAGAGTGGGGCAATTTTTTTAATGTGTAAATTCATTTTTTTAATTTTTTGAATAAAAACTATGCCACATCATTAAAAAAAAATGCAAAGTTGTTGTTCTATTAACCACGTAAGTAACACCACTAACGACTGTTAGTAAAAGAACTAATACAATTCAGTTTTAAAACTTGAGGGACACCACCGCGCACCCTTGGTGCAGTAGTCACTCCACAAGTATAAATACTTGTGGGGAGTTGGGGGTAAGGGTCAAAGTTCAAGTCTTCAGAGGGAATTTCACACAAATATACGCTTAGATTATGCTAGAGTAGAAATTCTATCTTGTATTAAAGAAAAAATTGAGAGACCAATTGTGCTCGCTTCAAACTTAAGAGACCAATTGTGCACACATGATAAACTTGAGCGACCAATAATGTAGTTTCGCCTAATAACTTTACTCACAATTAAACTTGTTGAGTTCTTTTTATAAATGAGATGGGCCTATAGTATCACTTCTCTTCCTAATTGAGTTTTTTATTTGGAAATTAAAGATGGATCTGGGCCTCCCCCTTCTCTTTCCTTTTAATATAATCTTTTTTAAAAAAGAAAAGGATTTGTTGGTGTGGACACGAAATACAAGCTTTCAATTAAAGGCATATATGGGAGGAAGAGCAAAAAGAAGATGGTCCAACCTGTGACCTTATGGATGAAACCTGATAGTAATTGACCTTGAAAATTAAACAAGCCTGAGCATTTAACAATTAGTGTTTTTTTTTATGCATTTTGTTGTTTTTTATTTAAGCATTTTTTTCTAATTATTGTAAGACACCTTGTTATGTTGATGTATTATCATCTTTTTGCCCAAGATTTTGTAATGGTCTTGTTCACAACTTAACCCACTGGGAATCCTTTTTTAACTCTTGGGGACCCTCCCCCATCACCTCTATCCCTTTTGGGCTCTCACAGATAGATGGTGATGGGCCGGTTCCCATTGATTCCTCTTGTTCTTCAATAAAGCTAGCATTATCTAAAAAAAAATACTAAATTTTCTCATGCAACAGTCAAGTCATCACAATATATACGTAAAAGTAAAACTAGCTTGTTTAATTGTTTCGTTGAAAATTGTAATGTGTTATTATTTTTTAGTAATAGGACTAGACATGGAAAAACTAGAAAGTCAAGTCAATCGAGTTGTGGGTCGGGTCAGGTTGACCCGTATTTTTCAGATGAATTTTTTTTTAATAAAAAAAAATGTATTTGTCATTTGAAAAGTTATGCAACAAATTACTTGATATAAAATGCATTACTTTGAATTCACCACTTATGTAAGTGCACAATTACACCTGGACCCAAAAACAATTACGGGCTCAGGCCCAATGAGCCTTAAACAATAAAATTTGTAGAGTGTGAGCTTGAAATCTAGGTTAGAGGTAATGAGAACTTGATAACAGGCTAAGAGTTACAAAACACATGTAAATAACAAAAGATAATTGTAAATAGGCCTCCTCGGACGTAAGTCGAGGACTACTTCTGTATTATTTCTATTTCTTACTTAAAAGTTACAATTCTTAGTTTTTTTTCTTTGTTACAGATCCTCTCTTTCCTCTTTGGCCTTCACCCCCCTTAAATGCTTCCTTCCCTCATACTTTTTGGAAAGTGACTAGAAGTTTCAGCCCTACTGTTCAGGGGTCACTTCCCCATTAATGCAGCCAAGGAGGTAGGTGCTGAGCCTTTAATGCGGAGGTGACAGCCTTTGCTCTTGATATTTTCTTTAACACTGGTGCATCTAGAAGGTTCAGGGTGTCCCCCTTTAACCATCAGTCTTTCCAGAGTTGTGCCTTGACCTTCATAATGAAGTTTTAAGTTCTCTTGGATCTGTCCGAGGAGAAGCTCGCCCTCGGCTGTATCCTCGGATCCTCGGCGTATGGGCCAATTCGTAGAGTTTAATTCTAGAGCAGGTCGACCCTCCATGCTACAGTCCAAAGGCCCATATGCCCACTCGGGTCCTTTTACCCCCCACAATAGCCCCTCAAAACTCTATTTTTCATCATCCGAGGAGAAAAAATAGGGTTTTGATTAAACGAGGACTTACCCCACACGTTTTGTAAATAACTGCACGTGTGGAAATCGTTTCGCGTTCCAGAGGATGCCACTTGGCGGTTTTATTTTCAAAAACGCGCGCATTTATTACCGTAAGTTATACCTTGTCCCCCACGTTCAACGGTGAGATGAGCATCCAACGGCCCTTGTTACTCCAAAAAATTTGGGCAAGACAAATGCAATTTCGAGGCCGCTTCCCGCACGTCGTGACGCTTCGGGAACCTGCGCCCTCATTTATTTCCTCAGAAGCTAATCCCATCAAAATATTAGTAATCACCTTTTGTTTGCAGAAATCCGTGGAAATTTGTACAACTTGAAATTTGTAAGTTCTTATTCCTTTTTTTCTTAACCCTTTCTCCTCGGACCCTGTCCTCGGCTAACCTTATAACCATTCTCCCTCTTAGAACTTAGCCTTTCGTTCCTTTCCGATGGGAAAGTTTAAGTGTCTAGTTGATACCGCCGCTGGGATGGAAGGTTTTAGAGCCAAGTATCATATTTCCAGCGACGTAGGTCTAGAATACTGCCCGGCGGAAGCCGTGGCCGGTTCTAGGAAAACCGGAGAGGTCATCATCCCCATGGTCGCCTTCGTAGAAGGTGGGATGACCCTCCCAATGAAACCCGTAACCAGGGAGTACCTCCGCAACCACCGATTGTGTCCCGATCAGTGCGCTCCAAACGTTTTTAGATTTTTAGGAAGCGTCGATGCTCTAAACGAGCAAATGGGTCTGAACCTCACCTGGTATGATGTCGTTTTTATGTACGAATGCCACAAACTCACTGGAGTAGGTTATTACATCAAATCCCGCTCCAGCGTAGTTAGGTTGATCTCCTGTTTGCCCAAGTCCAATAAAGGCATGAAGGATAACTACCTCATCGTCTCTGGCAACTAGCACGACTGCCCCAACTGCCCTGTTGAGTGGAGAGATCCAGGTGCGACACCTTAGGATTTAACTTCCCACCCCCTAACTTCCTAAATCATCTAGGAATATGCATTCGCATTTACTTGAGCGTCTAACTTTAATTTATTATATGTTCTACGCATCTGACCATGTTTATTTATTTGGATGTTTTTCTTTGCAGATAAGCAAAACGTGCGCCCCCGCCTAAGCCACTGCAACGTTGCAGATTTGAATTGAGTGCTACGCTCCGAAGTGTTCGTCAGTGAAGACTTACAACTTAGGGCGGCTCATTTGATTCTAGGATACAAACCTGTCTCCTCAGACTTTCAGGAGATCGAGAACGCAATAATTGCGGGTGACCGGAGGCGAAGAAGGATTCATGTAGCCAGGCCGAACTTCTTAGCTGACCAAGACCTTCCCGACGATCCCAACACCATTCTGTACAACCGTCCTATCGCGGCAACCCCCCTCTCAACACACTCTCAAGCAACTGCTGTCCCGGAGGAGCAGGTGTCCTCTTCACACACACTAAACGACGAAATAGAAAACTTTCATCTCGAGGACATCGAAAGACCCCGAGGAAACCAATTCTTCGTACTTTCTGACGAGGAAGAAGAGCCCACCGAGGCCTCTGGAGTTGAAGGATTCGTTGTTGCCCACCCCCCAATCAAATCCGAGGAGGACATGGACAGTCTTCACGGCCTTTTGACCAAGAGAGGCGAAAAAGTCGCCCAAAAGAAGATAGGAGGGTCCCAAGTTCTTCCATCCTTGCCACCTCCCCCTCCTCCAGCCGAACCCAAGCTTCCAGCTGAAGAGCCGAAAAAGAAAAGAAAGGGGGAGGCCGAGGAGACTACTGGCGAAAAACAAAAAAGACCAAGACAACAGCCGCAGCCAACTCAGCAGCAGAAGCTAGATAAGGGCAAAGGCAAGGCTCGTTCAGTCGAGAGTGGGGAGATCCGAGATGTGGCCAAAGTGCGCCGAGCACCGGCCACCTGGTCTCCTGACCTAAGACTGGACGGTGCACCAATTTCCTGCCAGTCTAGCATCAGGGCAATCCAACAAGGCCACGCCCACCACCTGGCCGATGCGTTGGAGCGCCCACTTCTGCTGCCCAAGGACATGGAAACCTTGGAGAGAATGAGCCAACCCCAACTATTCCTGTCTTTAAAAAGGGAATTAGCCCTGGTAAGTTTAATTTTTTATGAATATTTCCTTCTTCATAATACTGGATTATTAATGAGTGTCCTACTACATCTAATTCTTTAACACTTTATGTAGGCCGTTCAAAAAGTCTTTGTAGCTGAGAAGTTTGTAGAAGACTCTCGGAAGAAGGCTAGACTGGAGCTTGACATTCGAATGGAAACTGAGAAGTCCCTAGGCCAAGCCCTCACAGAAAATGAGAAACTCGTCTCTCAGGTGGCTGATCTCAAAAGAGAAAGAGATGGTGCCGAGGCCAGCCTGAAGACTATGAAAACTCAAATAGAAGGGCAGCGCAAGCTTCTCCGTGAAAAAGATGATGAGCTGGCCCAAGCCCAAAGGGAGCGCTCGGATTTGGAGAAGGAGCTTGCGCGAATGAAGGAGGAAGCCGGCGCATTCAGACGCACTCTGGAGGCCGCCAAGCAGGCGAGTTATGAGGAAGGGGTAGCTGCAACAGAGGAGCAGCTGACAGAGGCTTTCGCGGCCTTGTGCCGGGAGTACTGTCAGCAAGTCTGGGGGGAAGCCCTAAATGTAGCAGGGGTTCCTTCGGCCTCGGAGCTGAGGAAGTCCGAGAACGTTTGGCTTCCCCTGGACATACAGGAGATAGAAGAGACTCCTGCTGTTGCTCCTGCCCCTGAGGCAACTCTTCCTGCTCCTCCTCCTGTGGCCCCAAAGCTCATTCCAGATCCTACAAAACCTTCAGGTTCCAACAAAGAGATGGAAGGGGGTGGGGATGCCGAGAAAGGCTTGAGTCAGATTGTGGAGCCCAATGTCCCTCCAACAAATGCAGCAAACAAAGGGAAACAAGTTCTGTCTTCCTTTGAGTTGGAGCTAAGAAACACCGAGGCAACCAGCACTTCTCAGCAAAACCCCCCTCCAAGAGTTTAGGGACCAGCCTAGGACTTCTCTTTCTTTGTAATCAGAACTTAGCATGTAATGTATGTCAGAATTATTAATGAAAGACAATTTTTGTGCAACTTTCTTTTATGTTGTATTTGTTTTACTTTATTATTTTTGGACTTGTCGTAAAGTTCTCATGAATACATAGTTAAAGGTAGGTCAGAACAAACAAATCTAACTCCAGGGATTGCACAATCATAACCTTCACACAGTCATGCCTTAGTTAAACAATGCCTTAGTTAAACAATGCGTTAATTAAACAATGCCTTGTAATCTATGGTATTGCTTTTAGTAGGATGTAAGGTCCGAGGACCATTCCTTACAAAAATTTACTTAACACCTAAAGACATAGAACTTAAAATCCAAATTAATGAATGGTAAGATACTGATTTCCACAAAACGTGTAATGGGAATAAGAACAGTGACAAGCTATTAAGAATAGTAACTTTAACTGTTAATTTTTTCAAAGTAGGAGGTCCGAGGACCCGTCATACCTAAGGTTCTGTTTAACAAATGATAAGATATCAATTTCCACAAGGTTTGTGGTCCGAGGACTACACTTAACCAAGTTTCTGTTTGACTCTTAAGAATAGTAACTTCAAAAATGTTAATTTTCCCAAAGTAGGAGGTCCGAGGACCCGGCATAACTAAGGTTCTGTTTAACAAATGATAAGATATCAATTTCCACAAGGTTCGTGGTCCGAGGACTACACTTAACCAAGTTTCTGTTTGACTCTTAAGAATAGTAACTTCAAAAATGTTAATTTTCCCAAAGTAGGAGGTCCGAGGACCCGGCATAACTAAGGTTCTGTTTAACAAATGATAAGATATCAATTTTCACAAGGTTCGTGGTCGGAGGACTACACTTAACCAAGTTTCTGTTTGACTCTTAAGAATAGTAACTTCAAAAATGTTAATTTTCCCAAAGTAGGAGGTCCGAGGACCCGGCATAACTAAGGTTCTGTTTAACAAATGATAAGATATCAATTTCCACAAGATTCGTGGTCCGAGGACTACACTTAACCAAATTTCTGTTTGACTCTTAAGAATAGTAACTTCAAAAATGTTAATTTTCCCAAAGTAGGAGGTCCGAGGACCCAGCATAACTAAGGTTCTGTTTAACAAATGATAAGATATCAATTTTCACAAGGTTCGTGGTCCGAGGACTACACTTAACCAAGTTTCTGTTTGACTCTTAAGAATAGTAACTTCAAAAATGTTAATTTTCCCAAAGTAAGAGGTCTGAGGACCCGGCATAACTAAGGTTCTGTTTAACAAATGATAAGATATCAATTTCCACAAGGTTCGTGGTCCGATGACTACACTTAACCAAGTTTCTATTTGACTCTTAAGAATAGTAACTTCAAATGTCAGAGGTACTTATAACTTTGAAATGTTAACTAACAAAAGCACATTTTATTAATAATAATACCTTCTAAGGTTATTTACATTCCATGAGCATGGTACAATTCTTTCATCTAAGTTAGCTAGCCGATATGACCCTATGCCTGCTACTGAAACAATGCGATAGGGACCTTCCCAGTTGGGACCTAGCTTACCCCAAGCTGGGTTCTTAGAAGTGCCCACAACTTTTCTTAGTACAAGATCACCAGGTGCGAGTGGCCTTAGCTTCACGTGGGCATCATATCCCCGTTTTAGCTTCTGTTGATAATAAGCCATTTGGACCATAGCTGCCTCGCGTCGTTCCTCAAGTAAATCAAGACCTTTCTCCAGGAGTCCATTGTTATTCTCCGGGCTAAAAGAACTCGTCTTCAGGGTGGGAAAACCAAATTCCAGGGGTATAACCGCCTCGGCTCCATAAGTCATAGAGAATGGTGTTTCTCCCGTGGACCTACGCGGCGTAGTCCGATACGTCCACAGAACATGTGGGAGTTCTTCTACCCATCTGCCTTTCGCATCGTCCAACCTTTTCTTGAGCCCACTAACTATGACCTTGTTAACAGCCTCGGCTTGTCCATTTCCCTGAGGATAAGCTGGGGTGGAGTATCTATTTATGATGCCCATGTCATCACAGTATCTCCTAAAAGCCTTGCTATCGAATTAAACGTCATTGTCTGAAATAAGTGTGTGTGGAATTTCGAATCTAGTGACGATGTTTTTCCAGACAAATTTCTTGGAATCAACGTCCCTGATATTTGCTAAGGGCTCGGCCTCAACCCATTTAGTGAAATAGTCTGTCGCCACGAGAAGCCATCTTTTGTTTCCTGCAACTCTCGGAAATGGCCCCACTATATCCAATCCCCACTGCGCAAAAGGCCAAGGACTGGAGAGAGGGTTAAGAACCCCTCCAGGTTGATGAATATTAGGGACGAACCTCTGGCATTGATCACATTTTCTGGCATAGTCCTGAGCCTCTCTCTGCATATTGGGCCACCAATAACCCTGAGTCAGGGCTCTATGGGCTAAGGACCTTCCCCCAGTGTGGCTTCCACAAATCCCCTCATGCATTTCCTCCAGAAGTGCTTCCGTTAATTCAGGATGCACACACAACAAGTACGGTCCTGAGAAGGATCGTTTATACAGTTTCTGGTCTTCGGACAACCAGAAACGTGACGCCTTTCGACATATCTTATTTGCTTCAGATTTGTCATGAGGAAGGATATCATTCTTAAGAAAAGATATAACCGGGTCAATCCAACTAGGTCCAGGCCTTATCAGATGAATGCGAACTGCGCTAGCAATGGTAAGAGTTGGCTCTAGCAAATCCTCCACGAGGATAATCCTGGGCAAACCCTGAGTCGAGGACGTCGCTAACGTAGCCAAAGAATCTGCATGGGTGTTTCCACTCCTAGAAATATGAGCCAAGACAAAGGAGTCAAATTCAGCTTGCTGACGCTTGACCTGGGCCAAATATTCCTGCATTCTGGGGTCTCTAGCCTCCATGGTCCTCATGACTTGGCCGACCACTAACTGAGAGTCCGAGAACACATGGATTTCTCTTCCACCCATCCTACGTACCATCTTCATGCCCACTAAGACTGCTTCATACTCAGCTTCATTATTGGTAGCCGAGAACGCCAATCTCAAAGATTTTTCGAAGACAATTCCCTTAGGGGACATTAGGACAAGTCCAACACCAGACCCTCTCTGATTAGCTGCCCCATCCACATACACTTTCCAAGTCGGAGGTACTGCAGCTGTGATCACACCAACTGGTTTGTCATCCATGTGTGCCTCTTTCAGGGTTTCTTCTAACAATGGTTCGGTAAACTCTGCCACCAAGTCAGCGAGGACCTGGCCCTTCACCGAGGTGCGAGGCTTGTATTTAACGTCAAAGGCTCCCAAAATGGTTCCCCATTTTGCCACCCTGCCAGAGTAATCGGCACTGCGTAACACCGCCTTAAGAGGCAACTGGGTCAGGACCACCACAGTGTGAGACTGGAAATAATGAAGAAGCTTGCGCGTGGCGTGAACTATGGCCAGAAGCGCTTTCTCCAGGAGCAGATAGCGCACCTCGACCTCATTCAAAGACTTACTAACGTAGTAGACCAGTCTTTGCACCCCGCTTTCATTCCTTATAAGGACCAGGCTGACTACGTGGACGGCCACTGCCAGATAAGCGAACAAGACCTCGTCCGCCTCGGGGCGAGACAAAATGGGTGGCCGAGAAAGATATTGCTTAAGCTGTTGGAAAGCTAACACACAGTCCTCGGTCCATTGAAACCCTTTCCACTTATTCAATAATTGGAAGAAAGGACGGCATCGGTCAGCTGACCGAGAGATAAACCTATTCAATGCAGCGATCATTCCGGTCAATTTCTGGATCTCTTTTGGGTTCCGAGGCGGCTGCAAATCCTTAATAGCCTTGACCTGCGCTGGGTTCACCTCTATGCCTCTGTGAGTAATCATGTATCCCAAGAACTTTCCGGACCCCACGCCAAAAGAGCACTTTGAGGCGTTAAGGCGCAGCTTGTACTTCCTTAACACCTGAAAGGTGTCGGCCAGATCTTTCACGTGTGAAGATATTGTTTTACTCTTCACCACCATATCATCCACATATACCTCAATGGTCTTTCCTAGTTGCTGTTCAAACATTCTGGTCATCATTCTTTGGTAGGTAGCCCCAGCATTCTTCAACCCAAATGGCATGACCTTATAGTGGTAGTTTCCTGTTGGAGTGATAAAAGCAGTCTTCTCTTGATCCTCCAATGCTAATGGAATCTGATGGTAACCTTGGAAGGCATCCAAAAAACTCATTCGAGGATGTCCGACAGTGGCATCCACCAGTTGATCAATACGCGGCATTGGGAACGAATCCTTGGGGTAGGCCTTGTTCAAATCTGTGAAGTCCACACATACTCTCCACGTTCCATTCTTCTTTTTAACCACAACCGTATGCGCCAACCATTCGGGGTAGAAAACTTCTTTAATAGCCCCAACCCTCTTGAGTTTGAGCATCTATTCCTTTACAGCCTCGGCATGCTCTTTGGAAGAGCGCCGAGGTGGCTGCCTTCTGGGCATAATGGCAGGGTTGACGTTTAAACGATGACAAATGAAGCTCGGATCAACGCCTGGGGCCTCATAAGGGTCCCACGCAAAAACATCAATATTGTCCTTCAGAAATTCCAACAACTCCATCTTCTCTTGGTGTGGCAAACGTATGCCAACTTGGAAGAACCTCTCCGGGTCATCAGCTATTAAAAACTTCTCTAACTCCTCACAAACAGCCTCATCTCCTGTCACCGCCCCAGGTGCATCCGGAGCTGTTAATTGCTATGACTCTTGGATGGGCAAAGCTAATGACTCGGCTTCTGACTGATGAAGCACTGCGGTTGATATGCATTGCCTGGCCACTGATTGGCTGCCGAGGATTTCCTCAACATACTCCCCCGAGGGAAACTTAACCTTAACATGCAAGGTAGAGGAGACAGCTTCTAGAGCGTGTAGCCATGGCTTGGCGAGGATGGCTGTATATGGGGAGTACGCGTCGACCACAATGAAATCCACCTCAACCGTTTCTGAGCCGGATTGGACGGGCAAACGAATCTGTCCCTTCGGCACAACGGCCCTTCCTTCGAAGCTTATGAGTGGCGAGTCATAAGGAGTAAGATCTTCCAACTTCAGCCTGAACCCCTTAAACAAATCAGGGTACATGATATCTGCACCGCTGCCCTGATCAATCATAACTCTCTTGACATCATAACTCCCTATCCTGAGAGTGACCACAAGAGCATCGTCATGGGGTTGAATGGTACCAACCTTATCTTCCTCCGAAAATCCCAAGACGGGTAAGGTCACCTTCAACCTCTTCGGCCTGCAGCCTGATTCCTCGGCCTGAGAATGGGAAACCGCCATCACCTTGGTGGGGCCTGAGCCAGTCCTACCAGGTGCAGCGAAAATAACATTAATCGTTCCCAATGCGGGCCGAGATGGATTATTCTTCTGATTGTTCGAGCCAGATTGACTGCCCTGTCTACCAGGTTGACACAAGTGCTGCTTTAGTTTCCCTTCACTGACCAGCTGCTCCAAGTGGTTCCAAAGGGTCCGACAGTTCTCCGTAGTGTGGCCCACATCCTGGTGATACTAACAAAAGAGGTTTTGATTCCTCTTTGCAAGGTCTCCTGCCATCTTACCAAGCCATCTGAAGAAGGGCTCCTTACGAACTTTCTCCAGCAACTGATGTACTGGCTCTCAGAACACAGTGTTCACGGCCTGAGGTGCTGCCGACCCAGACTGCCCAACATAATCTCTCCTCGGCTTGTTGTTGTGGTACCTGTCCGACCTGAAATCCCTTCTCTCCTGCGGGATAACCTTCTCCTTACCCTTTCCTTGCTGCTGGTCTTCCTCCACTCTCTTGTACTCGTCAATACAATCCATGAGGCGACGTACGCTGCGGACGGGCTTTTTGGTCAAAGACTTTCTCAAGTCGTGATCAGTAGGAAGGCCTACCTTAAAGGTATTGAGCGCCACCTCATCAAAGTCACCATCTATTTCATTAAACATTTCCTAGTACCGGTCGGAATATGCTTTCAACGTCTCCCCTTCCCTCATGGTCATGGATAGCAGCGAGTCCAATGGCCGAGGTACTCTGCTACACGTAATGAACCGCGAAGCGAATGCTCTAGTGAGCTCCCCAAACGAACCTATAGACCCCGATTTAAGGCCGTTGAACCACCTCATAACAACAGGTCCCAAGCTAGAGGGGAAAACTTTGCACATCAAGGTCTCATTGTGAGAGTGCACCGCCACCCTCTGGTTAAAGTGACTCACGTGCTCCACCGGATCAGTCCGGCCATTGTAGATGGTAAAGGTGGGTTGGGTAAACCTCCTGGGAAGCCTCCCTTTCTCAATCCTCCGTGAAAACGGAGATTTGGAGAGCTGGTGCAACGCCCGACTCATAGCATCGTTCCCTAAGCCCCTAGAAGGAAGCTTCTTGCGTCTGCGAGCTGGCTGGTCGTCCTCCTCACCAGAAGACATTGCACTGGGGGGTGAGCATGACCTTGAGCTATAGCTACCTCCCCGTGCTTCCTCTGAGGAAGGATTAGATGAGGACGGTGAAGACCTACGTCTGACGCGGCGTAGCTTTCTCTTCAAACGATTAATCTCCTTCTGCATGGCTTTAGCACCATCCTCATGGGTGGTGCTACCCCCACCATGAGTATGGCTAGCCCCAGGGTATTCTGTATGGACACTTCCCTCACAATCCCTTCGACGCTCAAGACGCTCGAAAAGATCCTCCGGTTGTGATCCCTGTGACTCTGCATGGTGAGAACCCAGGCCTGCCATAGTATCCCAACTCCTTTTGGACTAGATTCCCACAGATGGCGCCAATTGTAAGTGCACAATTACACCTGAACCCAAAGACAATTACGGGCTCAGGCCCAATGAGCCTTAAACAATAAAATTTGTAGAGTGTGGGCTTGAAATCTAGGTTAGAGGTAATGAGAACTTGATAACAGGCTAAGAGTTACAAAACACATGTAAATAACAAAAGATAATTGTAAATAGGCCTCCTCGGACGTAAGCCGAGAACTACTTCTGTATTATTTCTATTTCTTACTTAAAAGTTACAAAATTCTTAGTTTTTTTCTTTGTTGCAGATCCTCTCTTTCCTCTTTGGCCTTCACCCCCCTTAAATACTTCCTTCCCTCATACTTTTTGGAAAGTGACTAGAAGTTTCAACCCTACTGTTCAGGGGTTACTTCCCCATTAATGCAGCCAGGGAGGTAGGTGCTGAGCCTTTAATGCGGAGGTGGCAGCCTTTGCTCTTGATATTTTCTTTAACACTGGTGCATCTAAAAGGTTCAGGGTGTCCCCCTTTAACCATCAGTCTTTCCAGAGTTGTGTCTTGACCTTCATAATGAAGTTTTGAGTTCTCTTGGATCTGTCTTAGGAGAAGCTCGCCCTCGGCTGTATCCTCGGATCCTCGGCGTATGGGCCAATTCGTAGAGTTTAATTCTGGAGCAGGTCGACCCTCCATGCTACAGTCCAAAGGCCCATATGCCCACTCGGGTCCTTTTACTCCCCACAACTTATATCAAAAATGAACTCAGTTAAACTTATTAATATTTATTCAATAATTTTAAAATTATACAAATCCTAACATTCCTATCTAAAACAAAATAATACAAAGATAAGTAAAACAAATACACAAGTTTTATTTCTACACAATATCAACATTCCAAAATATAAAACAAGATTACAAATGACTTATTGGATAACTCATTTGATAAAAAATAAAAACATATTAGAAATTTAAAATCTTGAAAATTAACTTTATAATCTATTATCAATTGTGATTGGCACTCTATTTCAATTTGAGATATACATTAATGTTTTATTGTTTACTTATTTATACATGATTTCTTTTATAAATATCATATCATTGTTAAGCAACATACACTCTAGAAAATATCATAATTTATTTTGAAAAACCTATTTGGGACATAAATTGTTAAAAAAAATAGGTCAAGCATTCATAATTTATGCTAATTTGATACTTTGGCTTCACTATTTTCACACTTCTGAATGTTTCTCACTCACGTTTACAATTTTAAATCTATATTTTTAACTCTACTGTAACCAGATTATCTTGACATGTACTTTGCTATTTAATATCTAAATATCTTTACTCATTACAAAATACTCAACCATTCATCCTTCAATTAATTTGCATGCGGTTATGTAAATGTATCAATTGTTTCCTAAAAACTCACAACAAACAATTAAATCAATATTGTCTTAATTTTACCCCTTTTTTTTTACCAAAAAAAGTTTCAAAAAATGGTTTGGGTCGGGTAGGGTTGACCCGCAAAAAACATGAGTCGGGTCACTAGTCAACCTATTTTTGCTTCAGGTCAAAAAAATCGGCTTTGAGTTGGGTTTTTTGGGTCGGGTTAGAAAATTCTGACCCGTTTTTCCATGTCTAAACAGGACTACACGGATGGATAACATTTAACTTATTTTTTTCCACAATAGTAGTTTGTTGATTAACATCATTTAACCTAATTTATCACGGACATTCCAAAGGCCTTGTAACTGAACTGGCACCTCTTTATGTACAAAGTTCTTAGGAGTTAGGGGTCTAGGGGGAAAAAGGTTCGAGTTGCGGGGTTAACAGCATGTTGTAATTATTTCTCAAAAAAAAAAAAAAAAAGTTCATCACAGACATAGTTTTATTATAGATTAATCACAACCTATCAATCGTAATTGTGAAAACATAATCCCTAGATTTACTGTGTTTTTTTTTTTTTTTCCCAAAGGCCTGTATCAACCTATCAATTGTAACTGTGAAAACATAAATCTCTAGACTTACTGTATTCCTTTTTTTTTCCAAAATTCATCATGATTTTTAAAAGTGATATTATAATATTAATATCAGTGAAGCATCAGAGCAATAGGCTCAATCACTGAAAATGTGCTCAAATTGTGAGACTTACTACCATGCATGGCTAAAGCAGTAGCAAAAAAGCAGACAAAATCAATTGCAAAAATTAGTGTCAACAATTTTTGTTAGGAAATTATCTTTCATTTTGATGTAAAAAATATTTTTGTAAACATTCATGACTAAAAATACTTATATTTTAATTACAGTAAAAACTCAAAGAGTAAATAGAAGTACAACTATTTTATAAATTAAGGAAATAGTTAAAAATGCGAAAGTTGAAATTCATATATATAATCATTATATGTCCAATATTCTTATCACTAAAAAAAAAAACCAATTAGTTTTGCCAAGAAAAAAAAAAAAAAAAAACCTTTAAATGGAGCCAAAGAACACAACATCGCTCAACCTAAAATTAATCTCAAACTTTAAAGTTTTAGGGTCCGTTTGAATACAGCTGAAAACTGAAAATACTGTAATAAAATAATTTTTCAATGTATGAATAGTACCGTGAAACCTAATTTTAATGAAAAAATTACAAAAAAGTGAAGTTTGTAAGCCCGTAAATAGTGCACGGGAGCCTACAAGTGTGCGAAAAAGTCAAAAATCACAGCCTAAAAAAATGACAAGCGTGAAACGCCAGCAAATGCATTATTCATTAGCCTCTTGCACTGTTCATGGACAATGAACAGTGCAAGAGGCGCTGTCCAAGGAAAAAAAAAAAAAAAAAGTTGAAACGCATTTTAACAAAACGTGAATGTGTTCTGTGCAATCTAAACATTACCTTAAATTAAATCCCAAACGTCAAACACAAGTCAAGTGACGTTCGTTTTTTTTTTTTTTTTAAATAAATTCTTTAGACCAACTTTCAATTTGAATATTTCTCTAAAAAAAAGTTAATTTAATTTGAATCTGATAATTTGCAAATTTGGGAATTTTATATATATATATATATATATTTTTTTTTTTTTTTTTTTTATTCAAGAGCTCCTTTATCGTTTCAGTTGGTCTAGTAGCCAGTGTTTAGTTTATTGATTCTGCAAAGTCTTAAAGTCCTAACCCAACTTATAATTGTTTTCCCTTCTTTATTATATTATAAAATTTTAACAGAATGAGTTAAGACATCAACGTGTCGTTGTAGTATAGTGGTGAGTATTCCCGCCTGTCACGCGGGTGACCCGGGTTCGATCCCCGGCAACGGCGTTTATTTATCTTTTTTGCTTTTGCAATTATACACCTGTTTGTCCATTCTTTCGCCTTGTTTTGTTATGATCTTATTAAAACAGGGCCACCTGTCCGCAAAGTATGTGATGTTGTCGTCTCAAAATTCTCTCTAAACCCAACCATTGTGGGGCTTGTGAAACACCTTACTAATTTTTACCATTCAGCTTATTTTTTGTACTAATTATGAGTTTTATTGTACTTTTTCATATAACTTTTACCTTTATTTTTAGCAAAAAATTTTCAGTTTTAGTAAAATAAATGGATCTCAAACATATCCTAAATGTGTAAAAAAAATAATAAAAACTTTTTTCACCTATTGCAAGTTATGTAAAATTGTATAAAATCAAGTATGTACGTAGGCTTACTGAAGCTGAAAATAATAAAATAACTTTCTAGCCCAACCACGCAAAAGCTCATTAAAATCAGGTATGTACATAGCTTTTTAATGCATTGTGTCATTTTTCAATCTAATTGAAGTCATTTTATAAAACGAAATTACAAGTTCCAAGTTTCCAACTTCGAATTAAAAAAAAAAAAAAATTGACATTAGATACCGCTTCTGGTATAGATTATGATGGCCATCGGACAGTGTGACATTAAATTCTTCAGCATATGGTACCTAAGATGATAGACTATACACGTACGTTTATGTTTGAGCAGCCAAATGGTCGCCAAAGCAAATTGATCTGAAAGTTTTGAGAAGGTAAGTTAATGGGCGACACTCTTGGTTCATCTCGCTCTTATTAAGGGGATCGTTTTCCACTTTCCAATGAAGTCCCAAATCTGCCTTCATAATCACCTGTCTATTGTGCACATCAACTGTATACTCTTTTAACCCTGCATAATAGTGTAAAACAAACATTAAACTCCATAGCGAGTGTTCAAACTACATATCTGATAATGAGATTTCTACTGTTATATGTAGCATGTGTACATCTCTTTTTCCTCTTTTTTTGTTTTCCCTATTTAGTGGCTAACTATATAGATATTGTATTGATCAAAGAAATAATGCGTATATCCAAAATTCCCTCATCTTTATCCAACCCCAATTTCAGGTGGAATTTCTTTGCCTTAATCTTGTCCCTTAAGATTTTTAAATGCTTAGAATTACTTCACCCATCCACCAAAATTCTTTTTTCATGGACTTGAGTAGACCAATAATTTTCCATACTTATAGTCTTTTACTATTATTTAATAAACAAATTAAGAATTAATCTTATTACAAGTTATTAAACATAATACACTGTGGGGGGGGGGGGGGGAGTGGGGACGAGGATCCAAAATAGTTAATAAGATAGGTAAGGGCATTTCTGAGGAGATGAACTTTGTGAACTGTCCTTAGAAAGAACTTACCTAACTTATGAAGAGGTTGAACTATTACAGTTGATAAGGGCACAGAAGACTCCTACTTAACCTCAGAAAGTCGAGAATCAAGGGTGAAGGAAGCATGGCGCAACCCGAGGGAGGAAAAGTGTAACTTAGCATTGAATAAGAAAGAGAAGAAAAAGGAAGGACAAAGCAATCATCCCCTCCGCATTAAATGTATTGCAACTATTTAACTAACTACATGAATGGAAAAATGACCATGAATAATGCCCACATAATTCATACCTTGGTGTAAAATCTTCTAGCAAGGCCTTGATGGAACAAGTATAAAAAAAAAAGTGTGATCCTAACTCTCCAAATGTAGAGCCTAAATGTATTTTAGCTAACTATATAAATCCAAGAAGCACCTAAACCATGGAAGAGGAGATTTTCAAGAAAAGGAAAGAAAAAGGGAGATGAACCAACTATAACAACATCCTCGGACTGAACCAAACCCAAGAATAAACACTTAGCCATTTCAAGACTCTTTTTAATTCAATACATTCTCATCATCTTATAAACTAGGTTGATTATTATTAATTATCATAGAATGGGTACTTAAAAAGGATGATCATGCATCCCACCTCTAAAAATGTATTGTGTGAGTAGAAAGTAACTTGTTAACACATTTACATCTGTTATTAGCTACACTTTTTACCCGCTGCACACTGCAAATCAAGTTCCAACACTACAAGCTAGTAGTAGCTACCAATATTTTTAGGTCCACTAGAGTAGACCAATAATTTTCTACTTTTTCTATTATTTAATAAACAATTTAAGACTTAATCTTATTACAAGCCGTTAAATATTATTTACTACAAATCAAGTTGCAACACTACAAGCCGCCAGTCTCATAAACAGTAACATAAGAAGAGAATCATTCAAAAAAAAAAAACATTCTAGTCATAAAACATAAATATAAAATTAAAAAATTGAATATATTTTTATATACTTTTATTATATTTAAGTCCAATTCAGATTGAAGAATCATCCCACGCTCTGTCCCAACAAATGGGACAGGGTGTCCACAAGACGGAGCCAAATCATCATCCCTTACTAATTGTTGTCTTTTATCGGTTTCTTGCCTTGGACTTGTGATGTGATAAAACATTAACGGAATTTCTTACCGGTCATTTTAGAAGCAACTTCGGAGACTCTTTGCCGACAACGTTTACATCCCATGTTTGCAGTCAGCACTACAACCTGAAACTATAGATAGAAATTAGAGCACCTCAAATGAAAGGGCATAAACACAGCTATGCTATGTGTATAATAAATTGGGTATTTAATTGCTAAGTTGGCCATCTCCAAAAAGCACAAAGGAAAACAGAGTGGCTGTACAGTACAACCAAAAAGAAGAAATGGTTATTACTGTGCAGCAAATATCAGTTACTCAAATTCAAAGGAACTTAAGATGCACAAGGGAAATCCCTACCACTTTGAAACAATTTTATGTCTCTCAATATAAATTGATTAACAAGCGGGGACAGAGAAACATGTGATGAGAAATTCAATTTACGAAAAACAGTCATTGTGGCCACACGAGAATAACACTGGAGGCACTAGAATTGAACAAGTGGAACATCAAAAAGAATTTTCATTATGAATTCAACATGAGAATAAAAGAGAGAGATGAATCCTACCGAAGGGGGTGTCAAATTCTCCGTGTGTAAGAGAGATTTCTCGTTTAGTATTGGCATCATAGCATTGCTGGAGAGCTCTCTCCCTGTTTCTTTTATGTGGTAATGAATAACGATGAGCTTAATTGGTCCTCTCCTTTGCTTGGTCAACTCTATTTGTACATATATGTGCACGAGATTCCCACATGCAAAACTGAATTCAACTTTGTCACCATCAACATCACAACTGAATTCAACGATCTTCCAGGCTCTCTATTGGCATTGCTATTGAAAAGGGAGCTGTTATAGCGGATTAGGCAGGGTCAAGCCCACCACATTATTAAGCTGGCTGCTCTTGCACCCAAGATTCCAAATATGACCGACTTTGGGCTTCATGTTCTAATGAGTCCTTGTCTTGCACATATATTTTAATATTATTAGTGAAGATAAGATCGGAATCAAAGAGCTAGTTAACATATTAGAAATTTGGTGGTCTAATTATTGATCTCACACCGAAGTAGGTATGGGGAAAATGATTCTAAGGTTCCGATAACAGATAAAACAATAGTGGAATTTTTTGCCTTAGGACTTTGTCGTTAGCCTGCCACAACAAGTAAAAGAATTTCGGACCCAGCTTACCAGCAAATAACAATGAGGTATCCCATCCATCTACTCAATCCTATTTACGTAGGCCACCATTTTCGTCTGACTAGGTCACCCATTCAACCACTCTACATAGCGTGCAAGACATTCTGGAGTTCAGACAATTTTTTTTTTTTTTTTTTTTTGAAAGCCAGACAATTTATTTTTTAAATGACAGACAATTAAAATATAAATCAGATGTGCTTGAGCCTGAAGCGTGCACAAACTTTTTCTTTATCTAATCCTAGTGGAGAAAAGCACCAATGTTCCTGTAGATCATTCTACCCAATACCCACGAACAAGTTAGTTATGGCCTGGCAAATGCCAATGCCAATCACACCCCTTTGGACTTGAGAATTCCAGATTTTAAAAATGATCACAGGACATTCTTCTAATAGACTAAACACTTATAAAACCAGTCAAATAACAAATGCTAAAACTATTTTTACTGCCAACACCTACATGTGGTGGATATCACGTTCAAGTTTGATGGAGAGAGAGAGAGAGAGAGAGAGGACATATCTAAACAATTTTACAATGCATGGGGCATACAATATAACCATGGTAGGACTTCCATGACACCAAAATTTGATCATCTTTTCAACATGATTACCAATTTAAAACTTTTATAGGTCACACTAGTTCAAATAAGGGGGAAAAAAAGTTGCAACTCATGGAATAATTTCTATCAGTTAGCTAGACGGTATTATCCTCTGCCAATCAGAACCTAAAATGATAACAGGATAAGATCAATACAATACGTTCTCTGCGATATACATTTGTCTGGGTTGATTCCTTATCTATAAAGATTCATTAGTAACTACTGCACTATACTCTCAAGGAGAAATTTTAAGCACAAGCAAGGGAAACTTTCTCCAAAACTCATCATTATGTACAAGGATTCATTCTCCTTGACGAGGACTACAGAACTTTACACTCCAGGACCAGTTCTAAGCACGAGCAAGGGCAACTTTCTCCAAAACTCATCAACAATAATAATAAAAAATGCAATTGAACTTTACACGGAATTGAAATTCTATAGTAAGAGATACATTGAAAATGTATCGCCTGTATACAATTATTTTTCTGAATTCCATAAAGCTCATAACAACCACCCAAATCCTGACATGATTAACAAAACAGGTGAACCAGAGAGAGTTAAATATTCTGAAAATCCTGTACAGCCTTGATCATCCCCTGCACAAAAAGAAAATGCACATTCATATACTACTTCATCTGCAAACTAAAAAAAGAAAAGAAAAACAACAAAGAAAATTTCCTAAACACACTATCCACAACGTTTCAACCACTCGCCCATTTCATGCAATTCTAAAGACCTCATTAAATTTGCGGTGGTCAATCCTCTTCAATGTAAAGCATTGTTTTACACAAATATTGTGAGTGTCAAAAGAAAGTATTATTTGAGATGAACAAAACTTAGATACAGTACCTTGGATATGGTTCCTTAAGTTCCCCAATTACATCACTGCATGTGGTCAATATATACACAAGCATAAACGATGCTAGCCTCAACTTAACCCCTAACAAAATTTTAAGTCTGATGGAAAAAAAAACACAGCACCAAGCCAGCTCTCTCTCTCTCTCTCTCTCTCATGCACTGATCCAGGATCAGTGGTGGTGGTGCTAGTTTGGCGTTGCCATCTGGTGGTAGATGTCATGATCTGGTGTTTGGTCGTAGCTGTCATGAACCACCGCAGGATTTGGGTGGTTTTGTAGTTGGCCTGTGGTGGCCGATTTGGGTGGTCATAGTTCATCAGTGGTGGCAAATTTAGATTTTGGTGGTCATAGCTGCTCATAGTGGTGGCGGATTTGGATGTCTGAAGGTTGATTTTGTGGGTTTGTTGATATTTGGGTTGATTTGGGCAGTGGTTGTTAGGTTGTGGTTGATGGGTTTGGTTTGATTTGTGCGTTGGGTGCAGTGGTTGTTGGGTTTGTGTTGATTTTTAATTTGATTTGTGCGGTGGGTGTGGTGGTTTCCAACTGTGGGTGTGGTGGTTGATTTGGATTTGAATTTGGGTTGGGTTGGGTTTTTTTTTTTTTTCCCCCTGCAGATTGTATTTAGTGGTGTTGGAAATTTCGGGTTAAGAGGGTTTTGGTCTTCAAAGGGACACTAAAGATGTTTCCGGCTACGAGAAGATGTCAGTGATGGTGTAGTGGAGCTTGGAGAGGTTGAGGGAAGGAGTAGGAGTGGAGGTTGAGGCATGACAGTGAGGAGGGTAAATGAGGTTAATATCATTTGCTGACTGTGTATAAATTGACCATGTGTAGTTATGTAATTGAGGAACCTAAGGAACCAAACCTAAGGTGGTATACCTAAGTTTTGCCCATTTAACATCACCCTGTTATTATGCCGGTGCCAATGCTTAGGCACTTCATCATGAAACCATAAAAGTAAAGCAAGCATGTTTTGGAAACATAACCAAAACAAGGGCAGCCCAATACTGATTCCCTAAATATATTGTTGAAAACCAAAAAAAACAGTGCACAATTCTTTTTCACTTGAATATCCTCAGGATAAATTAGTTCATAAAATTCAAGACAACATTAGTCACAGTCCAAACCTATGCAACTTGGCTTGAAATATCTGGCCACAGCCATCTGGAAGAAAATAGACACCAATCAGCAATCTGTACCATAGCTAAACTATCTCTAGTTCCTTCAATATTCAACACTTACTAGGTGCTTTCCAATAGTAAAGGAATCTAAAACTACCTCAAAAAATTTTGGCAAGTTTGGGATCAGAAGTCAGATTTAACAGAGGAGAGATTTAGACAATAAAGATTTTAAAATTAAGATTTTAAAATTCCCCTCAAAACTCCTCTAGTCCTCCTCCCACTTCAGTGTACTATTAGCTGATGCAAGTACTGTTGCTATAGTTTTATATAAGAGCAGCAACTTTCTATGTAGATTGTAGAAAGGTAGAGCAACAATTTCTTTTTTTATTGGCAATAATTACAAATTTGCCCAATGGGTCTTGAACCCATGACCTCAACCACCAGAAATTTTTTATGAACAGAGTGCCGTTTGAGCAGGGAGCTCATTGGCACAGATGAACAATAATAAAAACCATTAAAAAAAAAAAAGCAAGCTTAGGATCTTTAGCAATGCATTAACCTGATACTTCTCAGTTATGACACAAACGAATGACTTCTCTTCTTCATTATCTTCCTTTATTTTATTTTATTTTCATTTTCATTTTTCTCCTGATACTATATGGAAGAATTAAAATTTTGAAGTAAGGGAAGAAGAATTAAATCATAACAAGGACAGAAGCTAATTATACCTTCACACTTACAAGTCACCATATAATTAATAAATGAATTACAACAGAATGAGGAGATTCATTCTTGATTATTGATCTTTATTTGATATTGCAACTATAGAGGGCTATAAAATTCTAACAGGAATCCTCTTTATTAATAGACTCCTTTAATGATGAAATTTGAATTGATCTCCAGCAAACTAAAAAAGTTAATCCAACTTAATCCATAAAAGGGACAGGAGAAAAAGAAGACCAGCAGTGAGGCCCTTTAGCAATTACAACAATTGGTTTAGTGAATTCAGGAGGCCACTCCCATACAATAACACTACAACTAAGTGCATACTTTTAACTACTCTTGCAGAAGTAATAACATCATCTTAAGTTCCACCTATAACAAAGACAGATACTATTGAGATGATTCCATGTACAGTGACTGCAACTTAAAATTGATATCAGAGTTTGGCATTTGGCAATCAAAAAGTTAACTCAACGCTTGTGAGATATACAAACCATCATGAGTAGAAGACCAAAAACGTGGGCAAACAACATACAAGACAAATAAGAAATCATGTTTGATATGAATAGTGAAAAAATGCATGTAGAACCAACTCTAGGCTTCAAAAATCCATAGGTGCACAGTGAGAGGCAAACATATAGACTAGATTTTCTCTTAAACATTTCTTCAGCCATCCTATATATTTACTAAAAATCGCCTGACTGTAAACAACCAAATGGTAAATCTCTATAGTCATACTTAAACTAAAGTAGAACAAACAATTCTAATGTAAATTACAATACTAATAACATGCTTCAGAAGTACATGATACATTATTAGACTCTCCCACAACACAATAAGCTTCATAATTCTTAATGTAGGTTACCAATTTGTGGCACAGCATGAATAAAAAAAACTTTCTTCCTCGTCCATCCATCAATTTGACATTCATAAATGCACACAAAATTTGTTCTTAAAGATACAACAAAATACATACAATCTGATAATATATGCATATAAAAACATCTCAACAAGAATGAAATGCTGCAGTCTCACCTCCTGGAAAACCCCTTATCTCTTCGACTCTTCTCGGCCATCAAAGCCCGTTCCCTCTCCTTCTCGCGCCTCTCTCTTTTGAACCGTTCCTCCCTCAACTCCTCCAATGTCTTCTTCCCACTCTTTTTCCCTTCATCCTTTTTCACCTCACCATCTCCACCACTCTCACCATTCCCATCATCGCTCCGCCTTTCAAGGTACCACGGCAACTTAACTCCTTTCCCGGCAACCCCATACCCTAACCTATACTTCTCGTCTTCCGGACCCACAACTCTCGGCGCCTCCTCTTTCTTCATCTTCTTATTCTTCTTGAACTCATCTTTTTCACTGCCTCTCTTGTTCTCTGATACTTTGATCGGATCAAAAATCCTGATTCCTTCAAAGAGGTTAATGTGACCAGTCTTTGGCTCCGATTCAGCAGGCACTGGTTCTGGTGCTGGTGCTGGCTCTGGCTCTGGCTCTGGCACTGGCACTGTGGGAGCCAAGCCACGAGCAGTACGGAGGCGCTCGATTCGGAACTCGGTGTCGCGCTTCCTCGCTTGCTCGCGCTTGAGCTGCTCCTCCTTCGCCGCAGCCTCCTCGTCGCGGCGGACTTTCTCTCGGTTGTCGAAATTGTACACATTCCACCGCTTCTGTGGCAGAATATTCAGACCTCCATGACCTCCCATTACTACTCTATTTACCAATCCAACCTACAGTACACAGATGGTAATGGATTTCCCAAAACGAATGCGGAATTAGGGTTTCGCTTTGGCGATTGTTTGTTTGTGATTCGAAAAATAATTGTAAATGAACAAATTAAAGTAGATACATATATATATTGAGAATCGAGAACAGTATGCCGTAATATGATCAAAATTCAAAGGTCGGTGATGGAACTCTGCCAATTAAGGAAGTCTTGTTTGGAGTTGGGGGCTAAATTTGTTCTGGGAATTATTTTTCCTTTCTCTAAGCGTATTATATAAGCGAATTGATTTTCGCCACGTCGGCATGGGAGGCGGCACTGTCGTCATTTCGCTTTTTATAGCGGGGAAAGCGTACCGTATACAAGGGTGCTGGGTGTTAGGATTAGGCTTGTGAGTTTTATTAAAAATAGGCCTGCCAATGAGTAGCCCATTTTAGCTGCGAGTGTGTGTGTGTGTGTGTGTGTGTGTATTTGTTGCGTGCGTGCCTTTTTTTTTATGAAAAATTTGTTGTGTTATGTATGCTGTATATCTCAACCGGCCTAGTCCTCAAAATTTGAAAAATCAAATTCAGTTCTCACTAAAGAGATTTTTCAAATGAATTCACTTAGTTGATCAACGGCCTCATTTTTCAAATATTTATTTAACCAATTTACTTAAAATTGGGAAAAACAAAATCATTTTGGGCATTCAAATTATATTCGCAAAGCAATCAAACTATAACAACACAGCACTAAACAAGTTCTAATTGAATTATATTTAATCTTTTCTATAAAAACTCTAATTAAATTAAGTAAAACATTTTCAGCAACTCATAATTTAAATATGTATAGCACATGAATGTATTTTTGTAAACGTTTTCACGCATTGCATATTTTAGCGAAGGCAATAAAACTCCTTTTTTTTTTTTAATCCAATTGTTAGGGAGTAAGGGATTTAAAAACCTAAATGTTTCTATTAAAGTACAAAAGTGTCATTGAGTTACAGTACAAGACTCTTAGAGGCAACAAAAATTTAAGACAATGAATTTATGGGTATGGACAATATCCCAACCTAAGAGATCCAGGAGTATAACATGTCTAGAAATTTAACTAGATCTCATATCACATTTCACAAACAGAGCAACTCATGTGGCAAAAAGACCTAAAAGCATTAAAAATAATTTTAAAAGTATAAATAATAACAATAATAATAGAATAAATAAAAACAAATGGACATTGAATGAACCTGCAAGCATGGACATTAGCAAAATCATGCCTATCCAGGGAAGATCAGAGCTTTAAGCAACTGCTTCAGATTCTGAACTCTTGCCATTAATGGCAAACAAGATATTGCAGATCTCTCCCTCACCTCCTCCCCTGCCCTTCCCCTCCACCCACCAAAAAAAAATAAAAACTACAGTTATATCTGCAAAAACCTATACTATAGATGGTCATCAATGGACATTGAGGTGGTGCTGCCGGCCTGAGATTCCAATCCATATGACAGATGTAAACTGACAGAGACATAATCCACATTACAGAAACCCGCCAGCATAAATAAGGATCGCTTCTCTCATTAAATCATACTACTATAATTGCAGAAACACCTATGATAGAGTACCACCAACTTTTGGATTCAATAGACAGCATGGCTTTCCACCAAATGTAGACAACTTCTCATTGAGTTGCAAACTTTCTTCTATTTTTGTCATACTAAAACAGCCAGGAGAAAGTATTTCTAGGAGAATACAAGTTATGAGCAATTGAAGTGTAATTTGCCTTCATGATCCCATCAAAAAATGAAGTCACTAAGCTGAACACGATTTTCTTTCTGGGCATTCCTACTGATAATATATGCACTGTCTTCCACGCCTGCACTCAAACAATTCATTCTGTGCCTGTACAATTGACAGACCATGAGCAGAGAGACTCACCCAATTCATAGTAGAGAATTTTTTTTTTTTTTTTTGGCACTAACCAAGCAAAGTGATCTTCACAGCAAACAGAACCCCAGATAATAGAAAGTCCAGTTCCTTTCCTGCACTCAACAAACACAGCTACATATTCAACCTCCTAGACAAATCAAAGGGTGTAACCCATGGTACATTGCAACCTTGTTTGAAAGAGATGAAGGAAAGTATTAACTAATATTTAAAAAACCAAACTACTAAAAAAACTAAAAAATGACAAGTTTAAGGTTTTGAGGTCAAACAGGGATTGGAACAAAGGTCCAACCATAATGACGTCATAATTAATTAATAAAATATTCAAAATTGTAAATATTGACTAGAAAATATTTTTGTTGTTTTAAGACGTATAGATATTTATATTGTATAATTATTTTAAAACTTTTTTTTTATAAGTAATAGAAATTTTATTGATAATTTTTTTAAGACATATAAATATCTACTGTATAATACTAAAAGGTTAAATTAATAGTAAATTTTCAAGGAAAAAAAAAAACTAGACAACCCATCAAATAATGAGGAGGCATGCAATGAAATTGAAAATAAAATCATATAAGTTAAAACTTAAAACTATCTACAACTAGCCAATGACCTTTAGGCCAACTAGCACTTTCTGGTGTTTTCATCAGAGTCATCTAGGGTTTGAATCTCCCTCCCTTACTTAAGATGTATTATAAAAAATAAAAACGAAGGCTATTTGGCATTAATGTTTAGGTGGTTGGTAGGTAGAAGGGCCCAACATGAAGCCCAGTCATGCAATGGAGATAAGATTAACTTACATATTTGGACAAACAAAGTGAAGAGACTTGATTCTTTACAAAAAAACAACAAAAAATGACTAAGAAGGGCTTTCGCATTGCCAATCTAATTATCAGCCTGACCAATGTGGATCTACTGTTGCCAAGACAATGGAAAGTGGAAACAAGGGAGGAGCTAGAAAAGATAAGGTGATGAGCAACACCAACACCCAGAGCAAGGCCTTGCTCGACAGTTGCCAGTGAGATATTGCGGCACTGAAAGCAATGTGAAATTGGCAGTAAGATTGGCTGGAACTGTAAAACCCATGAACAGTTCAGATAACTGGCACGTCCGACTGTAGTTCCAACAGCTTGCAATTTTTTTTCCTCCCTGGTTTTTTGGGTTATAAAAACCAGACTGCTGGCCAGTTCACGGTTAAGTTGGTCAGGCTAGCCGGGCTAGTCTGGTTTTTAAAATCATGATATTCAGTTATTGATGACAACTGATACTAAAAAAGAAATTAACTTTGGAGGGGGGGGGGGGGGGGGTGAGTAAAAAGACAAAGAAACTCCCTATTATATTCATATTCTAGACCATTAAATTAGTTAGACCTTTTTTTTCCAAAGTTATGTTGGTTAGACTTATGCAATGTTCCAGAGATCTAAAAAGACATTTCTCCATATGTACAATAGAAATCTTGAGTTTCACATTTACTTTCAGATATCCATAATCCTCTCCCCTAAAACATTCAGGATATGAATAAAAACAGGTTAAAAAAATGCTTTTGTAAATATAGATTGCGTACCAAGTTGCAGTGTACATATCATAGAATTTCTCAAAGGCTTTATCCAAACAGTAGTGACAAACCAAAAGATCCCTGATATCAGTCACACTGCATGTTGATTTGCAGCATTTTACCTAGATTCAATCACATTTTAACATTATTTAGCATCATAGAAGACAGTCACTGCAAAATAAGCACCATATATCAAGACATTGGTAAGCACACAGAGACTTCTCCTAGGAGACAACATATAATTTCAAGCTACCTTTAACAATATGACTTTTTGTCGTCTTTTTTCTGTTTCTATCATAAGGCAGCCCAATTGAGAAGGGGGAAAAAAGAACAACAAACAAAACACAAAAAACCTCTATTTTCTGAGGCAACCAAAAGATTCTATCCACATTTTTTATTTTACTTTGTATATTATACACTAATTTGATCAGAATTTTGAAGCATAGGAGAAAAAATATTGACAAGAAAGCTTCTAAGAGGAAGGAAAATAAAAGGCAGATGACACAAAAAAAGTGTGAATAAATATGCAGACAGAAAAACTGAATGACTTCTTTATACTGATTTGGTCGCATAAAGCAGGTTCTTGGTCAAGATGAGTTTGCAGGAATATAAGGTTTGGTATTCATATTGTTATTCCAAACTAGCAACATGCACAGATCTTATTACAGTTTTTTTTTTTTTACTGTAATAATTGCATAAACATTTATACAGACACTATTAACATGTCAACTTTCAACCAGAACCTCTCAACTTAACTATTATACATATTCAAAGTGAAACAGCAGCATTTCCTTCTCTAGATGTGAACTACACTGAAGCAAAGTAAATACTCACCAGACGCTTGAGTTTGTGGGAGTAATAATGTCGATGGGATGGATGCATCCTGATATGCTCCTTCAAATGGCCTGCACTATAAATTATAAAATATATTCTATCTCAGAGCTCGGAGGTCAAACATAAGTAAACACCATCAAGAAATATCATAACATGAAGAAGGGGGCCAAAAAGGCATTCAGACCCCCCCCCCCCCTTCCCTCCCTCCCCCTCTCTCTTTTTTCTTCCCCCTGGTTTTCTTAGTATTTGTCAACACTCTTTCAATAATATCTCCTATTTAGCAAGTGCACCAAAACTCAATATTGCATCAAATTTACATCCCATTATACCCCACCTTTCATTATAACACACAAACAAACAGCATGGAGACCACCCCTCCTCTTACTTGATATAACACACAATGTAACAACCTTCCCCAACCATTAACATTAAACCCCTGCTCCTATCCAGTAGAAGTAATCCTAGATATCCACATCACAACATAAAGTGAGACATTTGACCTATTATTCGCACAAGAACAGCACAAGTTGTTTCAAATGCAAAATAAAGCATCCACAGAAAGTCAATAGGCACAATATAAAATTCGAACCCTAGGCTTGGTTGTAAATAAATTTTCACATGCAAACAGGAAACTGCCTTTATTTATCATTCTTTGAAAGCAGCTTCCAACACTGATCCACACTAGATCCAGAAAACTGTAGAAACTAGATGAGTAAGCACATATATAATAGCTTAGGACCAAGAAAAGCAGAAATGATTGGAGAACAACACAACCTTGTTGTATTTCATAAAGAATTTTAAAGCAGCCAAGCGATAGAATACAAATTCTACTACTTACTTGTCACAAAGGATATTACTACAGTCAAGGCATGTAGCCAAAGTTAATGAGCTGCGGCATGCATTGCAATTTGCAGCTGACAAGTTTTTTCCTATCTGGTGGCATCTGCAGATACAAAAAGAATCCAAAATGAATGTTAAAATTATTTAATAACCTTGTCGTTACTTATCAAAAAAAATTATTTAATAACCCATATTTGCATGTTATGTGATCTCAAACAGAAAGCTGGGAAATATATGTCAATAAGATTCTTTGTAATATATGCCAAGAGGGGTTGCGAAGAATAGCACAAATTTCTTATAGCTCAACTCAACTCAGCCAAACCTTAATCCCAACTAATTGAGGACTGCTCCATGGATCCTTTTATGCACTCAGCCCTATGACTAGGGCCATGTCCCCATTTACCTATCCCATTCATGAATTACAGTAGTGATAAAATGATACAAGATGAGGAAAGAGTATTTTCGAACCTTCTGTACAGTCCAAGAAGATCTCTGGATATTGAACTTGACTTATTTTGCCCCTCTGCAACCTAGAAAAGATAACTTTAAAATTTTAAAATAATTTCAAACGCACGAAATAGGTAAGTCACATCACCAAAACATGCAGGTTTTTCATAGAAGTGGTTAAAAAATTATAACAAACTTGGTTATACGTCATTACCAAACAGTCTTCAGCAAGGTGTCCAGGCCTCTGACATTTCCAACTACAATAACAAATTCACAATCACAAGTAAATATAGGCCCAAACTGAAGTATCAGAAGTATATCCCAGAAGTTACTCAAGCAGGAAGCAATGATTCCTCCTTTCAAAGTATCTCATTTAAAGTGTTGACATTATATTAGAGTGATATGATTAAATAGCAGAAAGAAGTTGCTAATGCTCGCCTATTGTAATCTATCCTTTTTTTTTATATAAGTAGCCAATTGTAATTTATCCTAGAATGGGTTCAGCTGTAACGCAATTATTTAGCTTGAGTAACACATTTATGTATATGATCCATGATCAAAATGTTAAGCCAGAAATAAACCATTCATAAGTACAAAGACTAGATCTCTTTTTGGACCAGCGATGGCGGTTATAATCCCAAGTGTCCTCCCCAAACTCAGGCAGCGGCAAGGCACCTTTAACTCCAGATGTGGAGACATCTGAAATTTGGTCACTTGAGGACCCCTGAAAATTTTAAAATGGAAAGACTAAGAATTCAGGAAGCAGTATATTCTAACATATCAAAATAATTTTGTAAACAGATCAACACCTTGTCAAGTTTAAGATTTTGCAAAAGCTCAGCTTTGCATTCCATGCTGCAAATATCATCATCGGTCTATCAGCACAGAAACACAATGTTCAGAAGGTGAGTGGGCCGGGAGAAAGCAGAGTAGGTGAGCAGAAGTTTGAAAAAGAAAATATGCAGCTCACATATCTCACCTCATTGCATATATATTCTCCGTATCTCCCACATACTACACAAACAGGCTCTCCTGGTTCCGGAAAACGTTGCTCACTTCTGCTCTTGACACGATTGAATTCATTTATGGAACCTAAAAGAAGCATAGAAAGAAAACTAGCATAATCAAAGACACATCCATGACTTCCCCACCTAAAAAGTTATGAAGATTGATAAATATTACTTTACAGATTAGAACCCTTCACTAAATGGAAATGTTTGTCATTTATCAACCAAGTCAGATCAACACTGGAATTAGAGGAACTGTTTTTCACTGATAAGTAAATTACAAAGAGGAACTACTTTTAGATCTAGTAATGTTAATCATAACTAATCCTCAAATTTTTATATATGACTATAAACTGGAAGCAAAACAGATAGAGGCTCAGAAACAAACCAGAAGTTGGAGGATCTTGCTTTTCTTCACATTCTGAAGAATTACTTTCATCACCTGGAGTTAATGAACAGTGTTACAAATTAACATGAGCCTAATTCCACTGCAAAATACCAATTCAAGTACATCATAGTTATTATCCATATCATGAAAATGTCTACGAAGGCATTCATGGCTGGAGACAATTTTTTTTTATATATATATATATATTTTTTTTGAATTGGTAAGTTACACATGCACCCAGTGGATCTTAAACATACAACCTCACCCTCCACCCCATTATTATGGGAGGAGGAAGTGCCAATTGAGCTATAGCTCATTAGCGACTGGTGAAAATAGGCATAACTGGACTTCAATACATAACATATTATATTATGAATGCCCTGATGCCCATCTACTCAAACCACTCCACCTTCTTAGTCAATGTTGAGACAAGAGAGGATGAATACTTCAAACTAGAGACCATTTCCCAAGCTTCATTACTAAATTCAGACAAATAAGAAAGTCAGATATAAAATCATCATACAATAAGCTATATAATTAAAAACTTGATTAAGATTTCTTATAATTTGATCATAAGACACACGATTTCCACATGTATGTAATGTTATCATATAAAGATTTCTTATAATGTGATCATAACAACACCTTATAACATTGAAAAAATATCACTGCCAACTTCATTTTTTTGATATTGAAACTCTCATCCAATTTTGCAACTCAATCCCAAATACTAAACATTTCTAGAAACAGTAAATATCAATAAGATAAAAAAATGAATTAACATAAAGAGTGGGAGGAACTTACTTTCATATCCTACTATATTTGCACCTGAATTAGAAGTTTCCTGCAACCAAACAGTAACTGAAAACTCACTCATAAAGTAAAATCTAACTAAACACAAGATAAATCAAACTGCCAACAATTTGAATTACCAAAACGTCGGCAGTTAATTCCTCGTAAACCCGTACCGAACTGACTTCCTTCCTGGTCGTTCAAAAATTGAAAGTTTAACACCACTGGAAAAGTAACAAAATTACAAACTGGACAACGATTGCATTAATTAAAGCTCAAAATGTCAAATTCAGTGAATTGAATTTTTTTTTTTTTTACCTTCTTTTTGCAATGTAATCCTGGTGAGACATAGGTCCATCGTTCTCTTCGATTTCAAGTTTCCGATCAGGCGGTGGTTTGGGATTACGGCGTCGTTTTTGGCACGGCTTTTTCTCGTCACGCTGAGGTGGTGGTGGTGGCGGTGGCGGTGGTTGTTCAGTGAGAGGAGCATTTCCAGTGGCGATGTTGTAAGCTGAAGATTTTGAAGAATTAGAATTAACAAACAAATCTGTGTTTGGTAGGTAAATGGAATTCTCTTAGTAAAACAGTTAATAAGTAGTGAATCAATATGATACCTCTAAGGTTTTGAAGTACAGAGGAGAGACTGAAGTCTTTCTTGTACGCTAAGGAAGGGTTCTTGTAGAAATTCGACCGAGTCCCCATTTTCTCTCTCTCTCTCTCTCTCTCTCTTTCTGATACAAATTCACGAGCCAGAGGAATTGAGAGAAGGTCTTGAAACGGTGCGTTCCGGCGAAAATATTGATGAGGATGGACAAGGATCGTATGTCGTTTCGTTTTTCCCTGATTCCGTAGAGTCGTTTACAATTTTTCTTGAAGCCGCGTTTTCGTCTTCTATACTATTATTTAAGGGTATTCTGTTTGGATTCCACATTTTTTAGTTTAAAAATGTCCATATACTCTTATGTTTAAGTAAAGACAAAACTAAAGGATAATCTCGTAAAATTACAATTCTAACTCCCACTAAAACATTGTCTAAAAAATATGACCACTCTTCTGTTAAGTTTTAAATTACTTTATCTACTTTTAAATTACTTTTTCAAAATAAAAATGATATATATTAGTTTTTATTTATTAATTATTTATTTTGTTTTTTTATGTGATATGTGGCAGTTTTTTTAATTTTAATTTTAAATTTTTAAAGAAACCGTGTGTGGGTTTTTTTAAAGAAAGTGGGGTAGTTTTATTTTTTTACAAAACTTGGGATAGACGTTTTTTAATAGAAAACCGTAGGGTAGTTTTTTTTAGACGGTGGGATGGTTTTTTTTAGGAGAAAGTGGAGATTGTGGACAGTTTTTATTTTTTCATTTTTTTGTTATTAGTTTTTGTTGATTTACAGTTTTAACCTTATTTTTTATTTTTTAGGAATAAGAATAAGTTAATTAAATTAGGAGTATTTTTGTAAGTTGAAAACATAATAACTAACTTTTTGAATCCTCTCAATATATAGAGAAGATAAAATAAAATAAAAAACACAGTTTTTTTTTCTACAAAATAGGACCACTAACAAAAAAAAAAGCGTCATCGCACGCGTTTTGCGCGTGCGATGAGGCTAGTAACAATAATGGATCAGGAGCCGAAGCAATACATTAGGTTCAGTTCATCCAAATCCTTCATAAATTTTTTTTCATTTTTTACCCTCTTTTTTTTTTTTTTTTTTTACTTCTCTTAATTTGTATCTTAACCTTTTTAAATCAATGGTTGAGATTTAAAGTTGACTTGCAACTATCAATCTCAACTATTTATAAGAATTGCATTAATCTGATAGTAATTGTGGGGGGTAAAAAGATCCTGATGGGAAGGTGGGCCTTTTGGGCCGTGTTGAGGAAGGCCGACCTGCTCCTGGGTTTAGAATCTGTTAGTACTATGGGTCGGCCCATACGCCGAGGATCCGAGGATCCAGCCGAGGGTGAGCTTACCCTCGGATGAACATCGAAGAACTCGAGATTTCATGGTAAAGATTAGGGGATGACACGGTTAAGGCCAATGGTTAAGAGGGGTGAACCCTAGAACGCTCCAGAAGCACCGGTGTTGAAGAAATGTCAAAGATAAAGGCTGCTGCCTCCACATTAAAGACCCTGCACCTACCACCCTGGCCGCATTTATGGGGAAGTGACACCTGAACAGTGGAAGGGAAACTTCTAGTTACTGTTCAAAGGCACTAAGAAAAGAAATATCTAGGCTAAGGGAGGAGTTGGGGCAACACGTGTACAAAGTATTAAAAAGAGGAGTATTTAAGGGGGAACCTGGAAGAGAGAGGGGGACGGACTTTTTGTAACCTAAAAAGAAAAAAGGCTAAGAGAAAGATATAATATAAGAACAGCTCTCGGCTTACATCCGAGGAGGCCTATCAACTATATTCCTTGTTGTTTCCAAATATTTGCAATCTTTAGTTTGTCATTTAATCCCCACACACTTCTAACCTGGGTTTCAAGCCCACACTCTACAAATTCATATTGTTTAAGGCTCATTGGGTCTGAGCCCATAACTGTTCTTGGGACCAGGTGTAATTGTGCACTTACAATTGGCGCCGTCTGTGGGAACCTAGTCTAGAAGAGGTAGGGATATTATGGCAGGCTTAGGCTCTCACCATGCAGAGTCACAAGGATCACAACCGGAAGATCATTTCGAACGTCTTGAACATCGTAGGGATCGTGAGGGAAGCGTCCATACAGAATACCCAGGGGCTAGCCATACTCATGGAGGGGGTAGCACTACCCATGATGAGGGTTCTAAATCCATGCAGAAGGAAATCAATCGTTTGAAGAGGAAGTTACGCCGTGCTAAACGTAAGGTCTCCCCGTCCTCGTCTAGTTCTTCCTCAGAGAAGGATAGGGGACTTGGCTACAGTTCAAGGTCATGTTCCCCCACCAGCGCAACATCCTCCGGTGAGGAGGACGACCAGCCAGCCCGCAGACGTAAGAAGCTTCATTCTAGGGGCTTGGGCAACGATACCATGAGTAGGGCGTTGCACCAGCTCTCTAAATCTCCGTTTTCACGGAGGATTGAGAGGGGGAGGCTTCCTAGGAGGTTCACCCAGCCCACCTTTACCATATATAATGGTCGGACTGATCCGGTGGAGCACGTGAGTCACTTCAACCAAAGGATGGCAGTGCACTCTCACAACGAGACTTTGATGTGTAAAGTCTTCCCCTCCAGCTTGGGACCTGTGGCTATGAGATGGTTTAACGGTCTCAAATCGGGATCTGTAGGCTCATTTGGGGAGCTAACTAGGGCATTTGCTTCGTGGTTCATTACGTGTAGCAGAGTCCCTCGGCCATTGGACTCGTTGCTATCCATGGCCATGAAGGAAGGGGAGACACTGAAAGCATACTCCGACCGATACTGGGAGATGTTTAATGAAATAGACGGCGACTTTGATGAGGTGGCGCTTAATACCTTTAAGGTGGGTCTCCCTACTGATCATAACCTAAGAAAGTCTTTGACGAAAAAGCCCGTCCGCAGCGTACGCCGTCTTATGGATCATATTGATGAATACAAAAGGGTAGAGGAAGACCAGCAGCAGGGAAAAGGAAAGGAGAAGGTTATCCCACAGGAGAGAAGGGATTTCAGGTCGAACAGATATCACAACAACAAGCCGAGGAGGGATTACTTCGGACAATCCGGCTCGGCAGCACCTCAGGCTGTAAATACTGTGTTCCGAGAACCAGTGCATCAGTTATTAGAAAAAGTTCGTAAAGAGCCCTTCTTCAGATGGCCCGGCAAGATGGCAGGGGACCCTGCGAGAAGAAATCAAAACCTTTTCTGTCAGTATCATCAGGATGTGGGTCACACTACTGAAAACTGTCGGACCCTGTGGAACCATCTAGAGCAGCTCGTCGGTGAGGGAAAGTTAAAGCAGCACTTGTGTCAGCCCACTGGGCAGGTCAGTCAAGTTGGTTCAAACAACCAGAGGAACAGTTCATCTCGGCCAGCATTGGGAAAAATTAATGTTATCTTCGCTGCACCTGGTAGGACCGGCTCAGGTCCCACTAGGGTGATGACGGTTTCCCATCCGCAGGCCAAGGATGCGGATAGCAGGCCGAAGAGATTAAAAGGCACTTTACCCGTCTTGGGTTTCTCCGAGGAGGATAAAGTAGGGACTATCCAGCCCCATGACGATGCTCTTGTGGTTACCCTCAGGATAGGGAACTATGATGTGAGGAGGGTGATGATAGATCAGGGCAGCGGTGCAGATATCATGTACCCTGATCTATTTAAAGGGCTAAGATTGGAGTTGGAAGATCTAACCCCTTACGACTCCCCACTTATAAGCTTCGAAGGAAGGGCCGTTGTGCCGAAGGGACAGATCCGTTTACCCGTTCAATCCGGCACAGAAACGGTTGAGGTAGATTTCATTGTGGTTGACGCGTACTCTCCATATACAGCCATCCTCGCCAGGCCATGGCTGCACGCTTTGGGAGCTGTCTCCTCTACCTTACATGTTAAGGTGAAATTCCCCTCAGGGAAGCATGTTGAGGAAATCCTCGGCAGCCAGGTAGTGGCTAGGCAATGCATATCGGCTACGGTGCTTCGTCAGTCAGAAATTGAGTCATCAACCTTGCCCATCCAGGAGTCATAGCAATTAATGGCTTCGGAGGCACCTGGAGCGATGACAGGAGACGAGGCTGTTTGTGAGGAGTTAGAGAAGTTTGTAATAACAGATGATCCAGAGAGGTTCTTCCAAGTTGGCATACTTTTGCCACACCAAGAGAAGATGGAGTTGTTGAAATTTCTGAAGGATAATTTAGATGTTTTTGCGTGGGACCCCTATGAGGCTCCAGGCGTAGATCCGAACTTTATTTGTCATCGTTTAAACGTCAATCCTGTCATCGTTCCGAGAAGGCAGCCACCTCGGCGATCTTCCCGAGAACATTCTGAGGCTGTGAAGGAAGAGGTTCTTAAACTCAAAAGGGCGGGAGCTATCAGAGAAGTTTTCTACCCTGAATGGTTGGCTCATACTGTTGTTGTTAAAAAGAAGAACGGCAAGTGGAGAGTATGTGTGGACTTCACTGATCTGAACAAGGCCTGTCCTAAAGATTCGTTCCCAATGCCACGGATTGATCAACTGGTAGATGCTACTGTTGGACACCCTCGGATGAGTTTCTTGGACGCCTTCCAGGGTTACCACCAAATTCCCTTGGCGTTAGAGGATCAGGAGAAGACTGCTTTCATTACTCCAACCGGGAACTATCATTATAAGGTCATGCCATTTGGATTAAAAAATGCTGGGGCTACTTATCAAAGAATGATGACCCGAATGTTTGAACAAAGAATCGGGGAAAACCATCGAAGTATACGTGGATGATATGGTGGTGAAGAGTAAGACAGTACCTTCACACATGACAGATCTGGCCGACACCTTCCAGATGCTAAGGAAGTATAAGTTGCGCCTTAACGCCTCCAAGTGTTCTTTTGGCGTGGGATCTGGAAAGTTCTTGGGATATATGATTACTCATAGGGGCATAGAGGTAAACCCGGTGCGAGGTTAAGGCTATTCAGAATTTGCGGCCGCCTAGGAACCCAAAAGAGATTCGAAATTGACCGGAATGGTTGCCGCGTTGAATAGATTTATTTCTCGGTCCACCGATCGGTGCCATCCTTTCTTTCAGTTGTTGCACAAGTGGAAAGGGTTTCAATGGACCGAGGACTGCGAGTTAGCTTTCCAACAGCTTAAGCAATATCTTTCTCGGCCACCTATTTTATCTCGCCCTGAGGTGGACGAGGTTTTATTCGCTTATCTGGCCGTGGCTATTCACGCGGTGAGCTTAGTCCTTATAAGGAATGAAAGCGGAGTACAGAGACCGATCTACTACGTTAGTAAGTCCTTGAATGAGGCCGAGGTGCGCTATCTGCCCTTGAAAAAAGCGCTTCTGGCTGTAGTCCACGCCACGCGCAAACTTCCTCATTATTTCCAATCTCATACTGTGGTTGTTTTGACCCAGTTGCCTCTTAAGGCTGTGTTGCGTAGTGCTGATTATTCTGGCAGTGTGGCAAAATGGGGAACCATCTTGGGAGCCTTTGATGTTAAGTACAATCCTCGCACTTCGGTAAAGGGACAAGTCCTCGCTGATTTGGTGGCAGAGTTTACTAAACCATTGTTAGAAGAAACTTCAAAGGAAGTACATATGGGTGAAAAATCAATTGGTGTGATCACCGCCGTATCGCCCTCGGCTTGGAGAGTTTATGTGGATGGGGCTGCGAATCAAAAAGGGTCTGGTGTTGGACTTGTTTTAATGTCCCCTGAAGGAATTGTCTTCGAAAAATCTTTGAGATTGGCCTTCTCGGCTACTAACAATGAGGCCGAGTATGAAGCAGTCTTAATGGGCATGCAGATGGTACATAAGATGGGTGGCAAGGAAATCCAGGTGTTCTCAGACTCTCAGTTAGTGGTCGGCCAGGTCATGGGAACCATGGAGGCTAGAGACCCCAGAATGCAGGAATATTTTGCCCAGGTCAAACGCCGGCCAGCCGAATTCGACTCCTTTTCCTTAGCTCACGTTTCTAGGAGTGGAAACACTCATGCAGATTCCTTGGCTACGTTGGCAACATCCTCGGCTCAAGGTTTACCAAGGGTTATCCTCGTTCAGGATTTGGTAGAACCTTCTCTTGTAACTGCTAACGCACCTCGCATCCATCTAATAAGGCTTGGTCCTAGTTGGATGGATTCGATCATATCTTTTCTTAAAAATGACATTCTTCCCGAAGCCAAGGTTGAAGCAGAAAAGGTACGTCGAAAGGCGCCGCGTTTCTGGTTGTCCGAGGACCAGAAGCTATACAAACGATCCTTTTCAGGACCGTATTTGTTGTGTGTACACCCTGAATCAACAGAAGCATTACTGGAGGAATTGCATGAGGGAATTTGTGGGAGCCACACTGGGGGAAGGTCCTTAGCCCATAGAGCCCTGACTCAAGGTTATTGGTGGCCTAATATGCAGAGGGAGGCTCAGGATTATGCCAAAAAATGTGATCAATGTCAGAGGTTCGCCCCTAATATCCACCAACCTGGAGGGGTTCTTAACCCTCTCTCCAGCCCTTGGCCTTTCGCACAGTGGGGCTTGGACATTGTAGGGCCATTTCCGAGGGCTGCTGGCAACAAAAGATGGCTGCTCGTGGGAACAGACTACTTCACTAAATGGGTTGAAGCTGAGCCCTTAGCCAATATCCGAGATGTTGATTCAAAGAAATTTATATGGAAAAATATCGTTACTAGATTTGGTATACCGCATACACTTATCTCAGACAATGGCGTTCAATTTGACAGCAACGCCTTTAGGCAATATTGTGGTGACATGGGTATCATAAATAGATATTCTACCCCAGCTTATCCTCGAGGAAATGGGCAGGCCGAGGCCGTTAACAAGGTCATAGTCAACGGGCTTAAGAAGAGGTTGGATGATGCGAAAGGTAAATGGGTAGAAGAGCTCCTTCATGTCCTGTGGACGTATCGGACCACACCGCGCAGATCCACTGGAGAAACGCCATTCTCTATGTCTTATGGAGCCGAGGCGGTGATACCTTTGGAATCTGGTTTTCCTACTCTAAAGACAAGTTCTTTTAGCCCAGAGAATAACGAGGGACTTCTAGAGAAAGATCTTGATTTACTTGAGGAACGGCGTGAGGCGGCTATGGTCCAAATGGCCTATTATCAGCAGAAGCTAAAACGAGGATATGATGCCCACGTGAAGCTAAGGCCGCTTGCGCCTGGTGATCTTGTATTAAGGAAAGTTGTAGGCACTTCTAAGAATCCAGCGTGGGGTAAGCTCGGACCTAACTGGGAAGGCCCCTATCGCATTGTTTCAATAGCAGGCATAGGGTCGTATAGGCTAGCTGACCTAGACGAACGAATTGTACCACGTCCATGGAATGTAAATAATCTTAGAAGGTATTATTATTAATGAAAGTGAGCTTTTGTCAATATATTTCAAAGTTATGAGTAGTTCTGATTCTTGAAGTTATCATTTTTTAAGAATCAAACAGAAACTTGGTTAAGTGCAGTCCTCGGACCACAAACCTTGTGGAAATTGATGTCTTGTCATTTGTTAAACAGAACCTTAGTTATGTCGGGTTTTCGGACCTCCTACTTTGGGAAAATTAACATTTGAAGTTATCATTTTTTAAGAATCAAACAGAAACTTGGTTAAGTGCAGTCCTCGGACCACAAACCTTGTGGAAATTGATGTCTTGTCATTTGTTAAACAGAACCTTAGTTATGTCGGGTCTTCGGACCTCCTACTTTGGGAAAATTAACATTTGAAGTTATCATTTTTAAGAATCAAACAGAAACTTGGTTAAGTGCAGTCCTCGGACCACAAACCTTGTGGAAATTGATGTCTTGTCATTTGTTAAACAGAACCTTAGTTATGTCGGGTCCTTGGGTCTCCTACTTTGGAAAATTAACATTTAAAGTTATAACTTTTAAGAATCAAACGGAAAATTGGTTAAGTCTCATCTTCGGACCACAACTTTGATCAAGGTTGTCTCCTTATTATGACTGGATGTTAATGCGTTACTGTTTATTAAATTCAGATCTTAAGTTTTATATCTTTGGTTGTTAAACAATTTTGTGTAAGGAACGGTCCTCGGATCTTACATCCTGCTAGAAACAGTGTTATGCATTATAAGGGTTTAATCGTTATATGACGTCATCTCTTCTTTTTAATCAAGGCATTGTTCAAATATATTAACCATGTCACTTTTTATTAAATCTTTAATAATATACGCATGGTTATGTGGAAGTTATGAATGTGCAATCCTTGGAGTTAGATTTGTGTACTTTGAGAAACTTCTGCTATGACTTAATGGGAAACTTTTGTAATAAGTACAAAAAGAATAAAGTAAAAACAGGTATAACCCAAGTGAAAAGCAAACGAAATTGTTCTTCATTAATCTGTTAAATATACATTACATATAGAATTCAAAAATGGAAAAAGAGAAGCCCTAAGCTAAGTCCTAAGCTTTTGGAGGAGGATCTTGCTGAGAGGTACTGGTGCCCTCGGTCTTTCTCAACTCCAGCTCAAAAGGAGTCAAGACTTGCTTTCCCTTATCTGCTGTCTTCGTTGAAAGGACGTTGGGTTCCACTATCTAGCTCAAGTCCTTCTCTGCATTCCCTTCTCCTTCCTTCTCTTTGTTGGAACTAGAGGGTTCTGTAGGATCAGGAACTTGTTGTGGGACCACTGGAGGTAGAGCAGGAAGAATTGTCTCGGGGGTAGGAGTAGCAGCAGGAGCCTCTTCAATCTCCTGTATTTCTAGGGGAAGCCAAACGTTCTCGGACTTCCTCAGATCCGAAGATTGGGGAACTCCTGCTACGTTTAAAGCTTCCCCCATACTTTTTGACAGTATTCACGGCATAAAGCCGCGAACTCCTCTGTCAGCTGCTCCTCTGTGGTTGCTACCCCTTCATCGAAACTTGCCTGCTTGGCAGCGTGGAGAGAGAGTTGGAAGGAGCTGGCTTCTTTCTTCATCAACGCCAGTTCCTTCTTTAGATCCGAGCACTCCCTTTGAGCTTGGGAGAGTTCTTCATCTCTTTCATGAAGGAGCTTGCACTGTCCTTCTATCTGGGTCTTCATGGTCTTCAAGTTTGACTCGACCCCATTTTTCTCTCTCCTCAGATCAGCCACCTCCGAGGTCAACTTCTCATTCTCAGCAAGGGCTGTGCCCAAGGACTTCTCAGTTTCCATCCTGATTTCGAGCTCGCCCGGCTACCTTCCGAGTGTCTTCTATAAACTTCTCGGCTACAAAGACCTCCTGGATAGCCTATAACAAAAGATGACGGAGTTAGGAATAGTAAAAAAATAAACTTACTTATAAATATTGTTGAAAGTGGAATCTTCCTGAAAAGGGGAAAAACTTACCAGCGCTAGATCTCTTTTTAGTGACAGGAATAGTTGTGGCTGGCCCATTTTTTCCAAGGTCTCCATATCCTTGGGCAGCAGGAGGGGGCGTTCCAAAACCTCGGCCAAGTGGTGGGCATGGCCTTGTTGAACCGCCCTTATACTGGACTGGCAGGAGATGGGTGCGCCGTCCAGTCTTAGATCGGGGGACCAGGTGGTCGGTGCTCGGCGCACTTCAGCCTCGTCCCTATATTCCCCGATTTCGACCGAGCGGGCCCTACCCTTGCCCTTGTCCACCTTCTGCTGCTGGGCCGGTGGGAGTTGTTGTCGTGGTTTCTTGGGGTCTTTATTAATCGTCCCCTCGTTATCCCCCTTCCTCTTCTTCTTTGGATCCTCGGCTAGAAGTTTTGGCTCAGCTGGAGGAGGGGGAGGTGGTAAGGATGGGGGAACTTGAGACGTCCCCCTCTTTTTCTCTGCAACCTTAGCAGCCCTATTGGTAAGGAGACCCTCCATTCTTCCCATGTCTTCTTCAAATTCGTCCTCGGGAAGGGCAACCACAAACCCTGCAATTCCAGAGGCCTCGGTGGCTTCTTCCTCCTCGTCGGAAAGTACCACAAACTGGTTCCCGCGAGGCCTCTCGGTGTCTTCGAGATGGAATTGGTCTATCTCGTCGTCAAGTGTGTGTGAAGAAGACACCTACTCTTCTGGAACGACAGTTGCTTGTGAGTGCACGGTGAGGGGGACTACTGCTATCGGCCGGTTGTACAGAATGGTGTTAGGAGCGTCCGGGAGGTCACGGTCGTCCAAAAAGTGGGGCCGAGCTACGTTTATCCTCTTTCGTCTTCGGTCGCCCGCAATTATGGCGTTCTCTATCTCCTGGAAGTCCGAGGAAAGGGGAGTGTACCCTAGAATGAGGTGAGCAGCCCGGAGTTGTAAGTCTTCGCTAACGAACACCTCGGAGCGAAGTACTCGGTTTAGATCTGCGATGTTACAGTGACTCAGACGAGGACGCACGTGCTGCTTATCTGCAAAAAAGACGTCAAAGCAAACAAACCTGGTCAGATTCACACAGATATTTAACAAATTTAAGTAAGTACGAATACGCATTTCTATGTGTGTTAGAAGAAGTTGTGTAGTGGGGAGATTAATCCTACGGCGTCGCACCTGGATCCCCCCACTGAACTGGGCAGTGGAAGCCGTCGTGCCAGTTCCCGGACACGATCAAGTAGTCGTCCTTCATGCCTTTGTTTGATTTGGGCAGACAGGAGATTAGCCTAACGGTGCTGGACCGAGATTTAATATAATAACCTACCTTAGAAAGTTTATGGGACTCATATAGGAACACGACATCGTGCCATGTGAGGTTTAAACCCATCTGCTCATTTAGAGCATCTACACTACCTAGAACTCTAAAAACGTTTGGGAGGCATTGATCGGGACACAACCGGTGGTTGCGAAGGTACTCCCGAGTTACAGGTTTCATTGGAAGGGTCATCCCACCCTCTATAAAGGCTATTATTGGGATGATAACCTCTCCCTCTTTCCTGGAACCGGCCACGGCTTCTGCCGGGCAATATTCTAATCCTACGTCGCTGGGAATACGGTATTTGGCCCTAAAGCCTTCCATCCCAGCGGCGGTATCTACTAGACACTTAAACTTACCCATTAGAAAAGAACGAAAGGCTAAACTCTAAGAGGGAGAATGTTTGTAGTGGTAGCCGAGGACAAATACCGAGGAGAAAAGGGTTAAGAATAGAGAGAGCAAGAACTTACAAAGTTGAAGGTACGGGTTTCCACGGTTTTCTGCTGGTAAAGAATGATTGTTGGTGTTTTGATGGGATTGATCCCTGAGGAATTAAATGAAGGCGCAGGTTCCCGAAGCGTCACGACGTGCGAAAAGGCGGCCTCGAAATTATATTTGTCCCGCCTAAAATTTCGTGGAGTAACGAGGGCCGTTGGATGCCCATCTCACCGTTGAACGTGAGGGACAAAGTGTAACTGGCAGTAATAAATACGCGCGTTGTTGAAAATAAAACCGCCAAGTGGCATCTTCTGGGACGCGAAACGATTTCCACACGTGCCATCACACACAAAGTGAATGGAGTAGGTTCTCGTCGGATCAAAACCCTATTTTTCTCCTCGGACGTTGAAAATTAGAGTTTTGAGGGGCTATTGTGGGGGGTAAAAAGATCCTTATGGGAAGGTGGGCCTTTTGGGCCGTGTTGAGGAAGGCCGATCTGCTCCTGGGTTTAGAATCTGTTAGTACTATGGGTCGGCCCATACGCCGAGGATCCGAGGATCCCGCCGAGGATCCCGCCGAGGATCCGAGGATCCAGCCGAGGGTGAGCTTACCCTCGGATGAACATCGAAGAACTCGGAATTTCATGGTAAAGATTAGGGGATGACACGGTTAAGGCCAATGGTTAAGAGGGGTGAACCCTAGAACGCTCCAAAAGCACCGGTGTTGAAGAAATGTCAAAGATAAATGCTGCTGCCTCCACATTAAAGACCCTGCACCTACCACCCTGGCCGCATTTATGGGGAAGTGACACCTGAACAGTGGAAGGGAAACTTCTAGTTACTGTTCAAAGGCACTAAGAAAAGAAATATCTAGGCTAAGGGAGGAGTTGGGGCAACACGTGTACAAAGTATTAAAAAGAGGAGTATTTAAGGGGGAACCTGGAAGAGAAAGGGGGACGGACTTTTTGTAACCTAAAAAGAAAAAAGGCTAAGAGAAAGATATAATATAAGAACAGCTCTCGGCTTACATCCGAGGAGGCCTATCAACAATATTCCTTGTTGTTTCCAAATATTTGCAATCTTTAGTTTGTCATTTAATCCCCACACACTTCTAATCTGGGTTTCAAGCCCACACTCTACAAATTCATATTGTTTAAGGCTCATTGGGCCTGAGCCCATAACTGTTCTTGGGACCAGGTGTAATTGTGCACTTACAGTAATAATGTTCAGGAACGCACAAATAAAATAAAGGTCATATTGAAAATATGTTTTCAAGGCAATATTTTTAGTTTGTTAAGTTGGATTTTTTTGTCTTATCTTAATTTTTTTGAATCAATGATTGAGATTGAAAGTTGTTTTTTATAACTATCAATCTCAACCATTCATAAGAACTACATCAGGTGCAATACCTGATCTCAATCCAACAATAATAACATTCGAAAACACACAAGTTATATAAAAGTTGTCTTGAAAATATGATTTTGAGGCAGCATTTTCAGTTTGTTAAGTTGGATTCTTTGTCACCACAATAAGTCATAATAGAATTTTATAAGTATAATACCTTAACTTTGCGTTTGATATGAACTATTTTCATATTTTGTGCAGTGTTAAATGTACCAAGAACTTTGTAATTCAACTGACACGGTTTCAAATAGAGATATTTATAGTTTAAATATTTCCTGTTTTAACTATTGAATTATAAAAAAGAAAATGCAAAAAAAAAAAAAAAAACCCATGTGGTATATGTGGGGAGTAAAAGAATCCAAGTAGGCATTTTGGGCATTTGGGCTCTAACAAGGAAGGCCAATCTGTTCTTGATTAAAACCCTGTTAAAACTACAAATCGGCCCATACGCCGAGGGTCCGAGGATACATCCGAGGATGAGTTTCTCCTCGGATAGACCCAGGAGGACTTGGAGCCTCGCTAGAATGATCAAGACAGAGTTACAGAAAGACTGTTGGTTAAAAGGGGGATCCTTGTACCCTTTAGAGGCACCGGTGGTAGAAAAATATCTTAGGAAAAGACTGCTACCTCCACATTAAAGACCCTGCACCCACCTCCCAGGCCGCATTAATGGGAAAGTGACCCCAAAACAGTAGAATTGAATATTCTGGTTATTATTTAAAACACTTGAAGAAGGTGGTGTCAGGGAAAAAAGAAAAGATTTGGGCAACACATGGATAAAGCACCAAGAGAAAAAGTATTTAAAAGGGGTAGAGGCCAAAGAAGAGGGGGATCGGCCAATTACTAAGAAAGAAACTAAGAATTGTAACATTCAAGAAAGAAAGAGAAATAATATAGACATTGTCCTCGGCTTATGTCTGAAGAAGCCTTTTTGCAATAATCATTTACCATTTGCAATCATTATTATACCTTAGCCTGTTCAATAAGTTCCTCACATCCTTAAACTAGATTTCATTCCCACACTCTACAAATTTCATTGTTTAAGGCTCATTGGGCCTGAGCCCACAGTTGTCCTTGGGTCCAGGTGCGATTGTGCACTTACAGTATAAGTCATTGTATCAAAGATAGTATCTCATAACTATAAAATAGTCCAATTATCAATTTAGATGTTTTGGTTTCTTCGAAGGAATCAATAAAGAAATTGGTTTCACATCACCCTACCATTCAACTGGAAGTTAAATTTAACCCAATTATCAATTTAGAGGTTTTGGTTTCTTCAAAGGAATCAATAAAGAAATTGGTTTCACATGACCCTACCGTTCAACTAGAAGTTAAATTAAACGGCCCTCAACTGGTGGTTTTTTTTTTTTTTGGTTAGAAGAAGAGGAGAGGAAAATGGCCCTCAACCGGTTAAATAATAGAAATGCCCTTCTCACAATTAAACTTACTTAAATGGTTATTCTTCCCTCTCTCTCTCTCTCTTTTTTTTTTTATAGATATATAGACAAAGTTTAACTACAAAATTAGTTATAATCTTCGCTACAAAATTAGTTATTCCCTCCACCAGTGGATTACATCTTATTCTTATCCTTCATTCTTGCAAATTTTCTAGAAAATTAAAAATCAATAACTATGTCATTAATAAATTATTTAAATTGTAAGTTTTTGTAATTTAAAATTATACATAAAATATAAGTTTATAGATCATATAGTAAATAATATACAATTGACACAAAACTTAACATGTGTATTAAGAGCGAAAAAAACATACAATTCAACAATTAAAATTTCAAAATATGTAGTAATGTTTATTTCATTAAATAAAGTTATAACCTTAAACTATAACTAATTTTGTAACTAAACTTGTCTTTTTTTTTATTTAAAAAATGGTTATTCTATTCCCTTTTATTTGTTGGTTTCTTGTATGCATCCAGTGATCCGATCTATAAGAGATAGAGAACCCAAATGTTTATTCATGGACAAAGCAATTGCCAGCATGTCCTAAGTTGGTTTAAATTATTTTTTAAAAACAAAAATTGAAACCAAAAAAAAAAATGTTAACTTTTAGGTTTGTAAAATTTAATCTAAACCATAAAATAAACTCTAGTGTAATCCTTTTATAATTTGAAATTCACATTAAAGCCATTGGTGGAGAGTACGGAACTACCGATTTGACTCTTTTCTGACCGTGGGACCCACTGATGTGAAGATATTTACAAAGTTGCCACCCATTACTCTGTTTTTGTAAGTCAAAAACACTTAAAACTTGTTTTGTTTTCAGTAACTCATTCCTCGATTTAGTGAGAACTGAGTGATGGAAACAAAACCCCAAAACCCATTCAAAGAAGCACCTTCTCCATGAGACCCACTTATTTTAGGTGATGAGTAATGAAACCCACAAATCCCAAAAACCCCTTAACAATCTTTCTCTCAGGAATAAAATATAAATTCATCCATGATGATAAATACGTTTTTGTGAAAGAAAGGAAAAACTTCAAGGAATAAAATATAATTTATCAATTCTGAAGTGAACTCAACAAATACGCTAGCAGTGAGTGAGAATAATAGGTAAGCAGTCATAAATCAAATATCATAAAGGCATGTAATCAATATTGTTCTTTCCTACCTAAACATGTCTCTATAGTCTATACTGCAACATTTAGCAAAAAATCCCTCATGTTACCATCCAAATTTTGGATCCCCATCATAATCAAAGTTGAAATTAACAAAATCTTCATGCATCAGTATTTTAAGTTAACCAACATATACACAATTAATTGCTCTATAGGTAAAACCAACATACACAATTAATTAACCTTTCTGCATAACTTTTGTTCCAAGTCGAATCCGAAATGACAAATCATGGGGGCCCAGAGGCTTGGATGGATATGATATCAACGATTCAACTTGAAAAAATTGATAGTGTGCCCACACAGTCTTTCTGAATCTCTCTAGATTATACCGACTCCACTATCAGTCCCTCTCAAGTCTACAAAATAATCCATTTCAGAAAAAGCCTACATTAAATTTATAATACCGACTTTCATAATTACAAGACAAGAAAGTCCACTCTCAGCTTTAAAAAAAGAAAAGAAAAGAAAGTTTAACCTGCCCCTAGAAGAAAAAACAAAGTATATCCTTGGTAGCTTATCCATAAGCTAAAAGAAGAAATTCACCCAACAGTCCTCTGTACTCTTGACCCAAATAGTAATTAACTGTAACAAAAGCACAACAAAGAATACACCAATCATGACCAAAATGCAACACTCTCTATCTATTTAGTATTTTCCAAAGTGAACCTGATATCCTTCATCACATCACTCAATAGAACAAGCAGAGTCAAACCCTCTGCCCTCCTAGTTATTTGGATCACAAAAAAAACAAAAAAAAAAATAGAAAACAGGAACAGAAGAAGAAGAAGATGGGTAAGCTCGGCTGCAACACTGATGGGAACCTGGATGCTGCAAAGTTCAGCGAGCCACTGCCATGGATTGGCATCTATGTGGCAGCAGCATCACTGGCCTGCCTCATTGCAATGGCTGTGGATGGCATCAATGGAATCCGCTATAGAAAATTTTGGTTCCCCTGCAAATTGTTCTCTCTCAACGCTACTTCCCTGACCTTGATTGCCACAGCAGTCAAGCTGGCAGTGGATCTAAATACCCCGATGCCTAGCCGCCAGGATCAGCTTGCAAAACTTAGCAGTACCGCCTTCATCTGTACAGTAATGGGTAATTCTATGCCTTCTATTGGAACCATGGAGAATAAAGAAATGGCTATGAACATTATTGCTATGGGAATACTTGTTATTACTGTTATTGTGAATATCTGCATCCAATTAGGTACTGGGGTAATCTATGTTTTCTGGAAAGAACATGCTTTCATCATGTTTATCATGCTTGTTTTGCTTCTATTCATGACTTTTTCTGCCTTAACTGTTCCAACTACCAAGCAGTATTTAGAATACAAGTACAATAAAAAGTACGAATTAGCTCTCAATGAAAGCTCAAAAGATACTGGTAAAACAGTTGTCGACAAACTTAGAGAGGATCTTATGAAATATTGGATGATGGCTCATACCTGTAACCCCCAATTTGTAATGGGGCGTTCAGTGACATGCACCGCTTCTGGAGCATTCTGTCTTCTGAGTGCCGCAACTTTAGCAGAAGCCATGTTTAGATCGTACTTCTTGCCCTGGTCATTCAAATTTTGCATCGGAGAGTCTGACTATAAGTGGTCAACCACTATAGTTCTAGTTATACAGACCATTGCAGTAGGAGTTGGTACTCTTGGCCCAGCATGTCGGTGGTTCGTAGCCATCAATTTTAGTTGCCCAAAAAGAGGAAATACATGCCACACAAAACATTTTAAAGTAGAGCGCTACTGGATTCAGAGCCTAGTAGAGATGAAAGAGTGCCCGTTAACTTTACAAATCCGTAATCGGCACTTCAGGAAACTTGCCCATGATGCAAAAATTCAATTCTTAGACTTGTGCATCGGAGTGCAAACTGGGATTGTGATAACAAGCAAAGTGATTCGCCTCATTTCCGTTATCATTGTAAGCCGGATCTGTCTTTTCTGCAGTTGCTGTGAAGAGTTGAAGAAGAAGTTCAAACTCAAGAACAGTGTTTCATATACTGAATCAGCTTTGGAATCACAGCTTTCCTCAAAGCTGGATCTTAGCCGATTTGTTTTGCATCTTGAAGGTGAGGATGTTATGGTTGAGTCAATGATGAAATGTAAATGTGACCCCACTGATCATTGGATACGGATGGGAGGGAAAGAACAGCCTAAATACCTCATAAACCTGTTGGAGTTTTCACAAGGATTCAAGGGAGTGGGCAAGTGTGACAGTAACCAAGTTCCTTCTCTAGATTCTGAGGAACCACCAAATTGTTGGGTGCTTCCTGTGGTAACACTCACAAGTATTGCTGTAGCAATTCCAAATGTCAGCCCTAAATCGATTAAACAGCTGATATGTGGTGTGAATCAAGGCCTGGAGTATGTAAGACTCATCGAAGAATACCTGGATGCAAGAGATTTGTCCAACATCAGGAAGACAGCAGAGGTGGTTTGGTTAGGTGTTGAACTCTATCACAAGTGGTTGGATGTGGACCTCCATAAACTGTCCCTTCAAGGAAAAAGCCCAAAGGAAATACTTCAAGAACTTGCCGATACTGCAAAGAACAGGTCTGTGGAGTTTCACAAGAAACAAATGAATCAATGTTTAAAGCAAAGTCCTTCAAAGTGGCCCATCAAAGTCTTGGCTGCCAATTCCATGTATAGAATAAGTCAAACCATTCTGCTAAATTGTGAAAGCATTAACAACCAGATGGGTGAGAAGTTATTTGCAGAAGTGGTTGTCATGATCTCTGAAATACTGGGTGCTTGCCTCACTAATTTACAGCATCTTATACCTGTTAAGTGTTTGAGCAGCACCATTGAAGAGAGACAGGGAAGCGTGAGGCATGCAGTTTACATTCTTGGTAAAACTGAAAAAATTCTGAAAATTCTAGAACAGAGAGAACCTCCCAGTTTAGAGCCTCATCAAATGGCATACATTGACGAGTGGCGTTCATTACACATGCAGAAGGAGCCCTCACCCTTCTTTCCCTCTTCATTGGAGAGTGAGAAAGCCTCTAACAATTCAAGTGACTTGTTCCTATCCATTGGTTAGAATGACAAGCATGGAGTCAAAAACACAGGCAGATTATAATTTTCATCTTTGTGAAGAAAATAGTCTTTTCCTACCCACATGATGATCATGCAAAAGCTTCCAACTACTCCCATAATGTAATAAAGTTTTGTTGTAAATGTGAAAACTTCATTGCATATATTTCATGTTATTGTTTTGGTTAGTTTTCTCTTTTCAGTGACAAATTTTGTGAGTGATACCAAGTACAGACCAGCTATAGATGTACCAATTGCAAAGCTACTATGAACCACTAACCACATAAGGTTGTGATTTATAAGACATGCAAAAGAAGAAAAAAAAAGAAAGAAAAAAAAAAGGGATTGCCTAGTGCACAATTGGTTGAATGGATTCTTAAGTGACTAAGGAATTTCATCTATACAAAACAAAATCACAATGAATCAAATTTCAATGAGAAAGAAATTCTTTAGTCAGATGTTAAAATCCATAATGTGGGATTGCAAGTACTGCTTCAAAAGCTTCTTGCCCAATTGCTATGGAGTAGATGCTAATCTTCCATGGGATGAAGACAACAAAGAAGGCGAAGGCTTTGATTGACTTTGAGTCAAAAGTAATGAGATATTACAAGGATCATTATGCTACAGATACAAAATGGTTAAAAAAGACCACCATTCTAATTTCAAGTACCTCATTAGTTTATTTTCTTAATCACTTATTACTTTACAAGGAAGCTTACAAACGTCGTGATTCTACCAAGTGAAGAGTGTGATTTAACATTGCTCCTTTATTCAAGGCACTGAATACCATAACGAGACAAGCAGGAAACCTATAAGAATAATTTTTCATTAAAAAAAAGAAAGGTATATGCCATCCATACCAAATTGTGGCAAACCTTTATGCAGTGTGCATCATACTATTAACAAAGTTGTACAACATTAACGTGCAAACTAAAACAAATATAAGAACCGCAAAGTTGATACTAGGGAGTATGTAAAATTCAAATCAATTCCTATTTGAAAGTATATGGATGAACATTAGTCTCATGCTAAAATATGATATTGAATCCTAATTAAACCAATTTAAAAAATGTAGAAGTCAGAGATAAGTTGAGCCTTTGCAGAATTCTAGAACAGAACTGGGTCAGATATTTTAGGTGAATATTTATGTCTAGAACAGAACTGTGTGAAGTCTTTGCTACTTAGGACTTTGTTTGAGTGGTCCCAGATTTGGGGGATTATGCATTGTCATTCTTTGTGTGATTTTCTTAGTTCTATTAGTCTCTCTTTTTGATTGGTTTGTATTCTTTTCAGTGCAGTGAGTTTACTATCGTAAATTCATTGTGCTTTTATTATCAATAAAGCTGTTATTACCTATCAAAAAAAAAAAAATTTATGTCTAGACAATGTTGTTAAAGTTAGGATTTTCCTTGAATTAATATTTATATAATTATCGAAAAAAATAAGGGGGAGACCTTTTATAATGATTTGAAATTCAGATTTGTGAACATGTAGACACAGGTTAACATGAAAACATAGACTCAAATATGAGCACACCATCTTAGCAAGATTTCTAAGCAATGAGAAAATTATATCTTTGCAATGACATGAAAGCCTTTTAAACCATGTGTGTGGTATAATTTAAAAAATGGCAATAAACAACCTCTAGCACACAACTTTCATGAAAAGTAACACAAAAGTTGTAATAAGTAATATCAGTATCAAAAATGAAATCTAGTGATTCTTAAAGCTTCTGGTCCATACATTTGAACTTATACCAAAGTTAATGGAACTTCGGGGAACTAACCTCCTACCATCCCAAACGAACATGCTCTCACAGAACAAACATATTTTAAGAAAGAAAAACTGTTAAACAAAACTGAAAAGCTTATATGAACCAGAAGCACAGATAAAACTCAATGACATATGATATATAATAAAATCATTGGACATATCAGTTCTTATATAAAAATCTAGGATTCATTGACAGCCTTCAAATGAATTATTGCTTTTAACATTAAGAGCCACCAAATTCCAATTTCTACTCACCCTTGAAACTTACTCTCCCTCCTTCCAAACACACTGGCACATATATGCAACTTCAAAAACAGAAAGATTATTAATTTAAATATTTTGATAAGAAATTTGTTAATCACATGTTAAAATTGCAGCCTTCCATTGATCCTCAGGCTTGACTTTTAAGACTGTATCTTTCATCTGCCAAATCCAACTTCCAGTTACTTCTAGGAACTGCCTCTCTCTCTCACACACACACACACACAAACAAGAGAGAGAGAGAGAGAGAGAACACAAAAAATTGATGGCACCTAAAACTACTATCTACAAACAAGGTGCAATGGAATAATAATCAACTCTATCATTATCTTTACTCACACCAATCCTTCCATGCTCTAATTAACCAAATATTTTCTTTGATAGATATGCCAATGTTTAATTTTTTTTGATGGTATCAACAATCAACTATTCAGTTTGTTTCAGTAGCATGGCCGATCTTGTATGATTACTATTAGTATGCTTACTTAACAACTGCTTTCCTTCAATTGCATTCTTTCCTGCAAAGTGATGTTACAACTGACTACAAACCGTTCAACAAATATAATTGAGGGGAACTGAAATGTCAATGAGCTATATAGCTCAACTGAAACTTCCTCCTCTCCCGGTATAATGGGATGGAAGGTGATATCATGGCTTCAAGACCCAGTGAGTGCGCGTGTAACTCACCCATAAAAAGAAATACAGCAGACCTGAAATCCATATTCAATTCCTTAGTGGCAATTAACATTATACTCTAGCCCAACAGCAGTATTTAGCTCGCTGTACAATGACTTGAATAAACAGCATACATTTCCCACATCAGGGATTGGAAACACAGCTGAAACCATCACTCATAATTCAGGACAACATAGGAAAATTAGCCCCGAAACAAATCGTAGAACTTGGATTTCATGGCTTAACTTAATAAGACACTAAACATATGAATAAATACTTGAACTTGAGAAATCAACACAATGCCAAAGCAATTTTTGGGGGAAAACAGATCAGTCAATCCACAAGGCATTAAAATAAATCGTTGCATAAAAAACTGAAATTACTAATAAAAATCTGAACTTTTTGTATATTAATTTCACCAACCAATTGGAATCATAGAATACAAAATTGCGATAGAATTGGAACTATAAAGCAAAAAAATTTGCCCAGGTTTTCATTGACAAACCAAAATTGAAATAACTAGAAATCCAAACTGAAAATTCCATCAATTCTCAACAAAGGGTCTCCCAAAAAAAAAACAAAAACCTGAATCCTAAACGACGAGTAGTATAAGGGAAACTAATCATCGTCCCTCTTCTTCGGCTTCCGATAGCTCTCTTCGAGGTGCTTCGCGATGATAAGGCCAGTGTCGGCGAGCTTCTTGATATTCGGAACGGCGTAGTTTTGGGCCACGTAGACTCCGAACATTGTGCCAACTATGAAGGAGAAGCTACTCCTGATAAAACCCATTTTAGGTTGCGAATTTTTGCGTTTAGAAAAATAGAAAATAAAAAGGAAATAGCTTTCAAGGATTGAATGGGGTTGGGATTTTGGATCGGAGTGAGAGAGTGTACGAGTATTTGCTTGAGATGAGAGCGAGACAGAGATTATAAAAAGGGAGGTGAATTTATTGAACAGCTAATACTGTTTCTCGTGCTCCTCACGCTTCTCCTAAGTTAACCCCTTTCCCAAGCACAAACCCAGGCACCAATTGCCAATTGGTCCACAGTATCAAAACCAATCTCTTTTTTTTCTTTTTCTTTTTTTGGTTTTATAATAATTTCCCCACGATCCGCACTCACTAATTTTGGTTTTCAATTTAGGGTTGATTTTGTAATTTAGTTCAATATTTAATAAATTTATGATTTTTTATTAATATAATTTTTTTCTAAATTTTTGTTTGGTTTAATTGATTTCGCAAATTATTTGTGAGGCTTTTACATGTTTGATGAAATGTTTGTATTGTGATTTGACTGTAAATTTGTTTTTTCTTTTCTTTTTAACTGATCAAAAGAACTTGACCATATTTAGGTGGCAGTACATTACTAAGCCATGTGTGATTTATTATAACTAAGTCTCACAATACCTGGTTATTTAAATATGGTATATGTGTTTTATGTTTTATGTTTTTTATTTATTTATTATTTTTATTGATGTTGATCTTAGTAGAAAATACCCAACGTGGGCTTTTTATTTCTCAAGATCGCACGACATTTAAATTGGGGCCTATATATATATATATTATAATTTTATTATATTATATTTCTTAAATTTATCCGTCTAGTTTGTTTATATGCATTTTTTATGAATTTATTGTTCATTTGTGGATTTTTTTTATCTAGTTTTTTTTATTAACTATTTGTGAAAATTTTATTATTTATTTTTCATATTTTGCCTAATTTTTTTTATTATATTATGTTCGTTGCTAGTTTATTATTAAAAAAATATATAGAATCTCACTTTCTTGACACAAGAGTACAAAACAAGCCATTAATAAAACTGTGGGGAGTAAAAGGACCCAAACGCATACGTCTTTGATAGCAGGATTTGCGCCGACTCGCTCCCGGGACTAAACTCTACGACCGGCCCATACGCCGAGCCGAGGCAGAGCTCAGGGGCGAGCTTTTCCTCTGGACAGATCCAAGAGACTCAAGACTTCATTATGAAGGTGGTCGACAACTCTGTAAAGCACTAATGGTTAAAAGCGACATCCCGAACCTTCTAGATGCACCGTGTTAAAGAAAATATCAAGGGCAAAGGCCGCCACCTCCGCATTAAAGCGCTCGCACCTACCTCCCCGATCGCATTGATGGGGAAGTGACCCCGAACCGCAGGGGGTCGAAACTTCGGTCACCGTCCAAAAGGTATCAGAAAGGAAGTATTTGGGGGTGAAGGCCGTAAAAAGGGGGATCGGCAACAAAGAAAGAAACCGAGAATTGTAACTTTTAAGTAAAGAATAGAAATAATACAGAGAATAGTCCCCGGCTTGCGTCGAGAGGAGGCCCATTTACAATTATCTTTCGTTATTTATAGGTGTTTGTAACTCTTAGCTCGTTATCAAGTTTCCGCATTTCTAATCTGTTTTCAAGCCCACGCTCTACAAATTTTATCGTCTAAGGGCTCACGGGCCGAGCCCGTAGTTGTCTTTGGGGTCCGGTGTGCAATTGTGCACTTACAATTGGCGCCGTCCGTGTGGGAAATCTAGTCGAGAAAGAGTTGGGACACTATGGCGTGTGCCCTGGTTCTCACCATGTACGTGAGTCACGGTGGATCACAACCGGAGGATCTTTTCGAGCGTCTGAGCGTCGAATGGATCGTGAGGAAGTGTCCATACGAATACCCGGGGCTAGCCATACTTATGGTGGGGTAGCACCACCTACGAGGATGGTGCTAAAGCCATGCAGAAGGAGATTAATCGTTTGAAGAGAAAGTTACGCCGCGCCAGACGAAGGTCTTCACCGTCCTCATCTAATCCTTCCTCAGAGGAGGTACGAGGAGGTAGCTACAACTCAAGGTCATGCTCACCCCCCAGTGCAATGTCCTCTGGAGAGGAGGACGACCAGCCAGCTCGCAGACGCAAGAAGCTTCCTTCTAGGGGCTTAGGGAACGATGCTATGAGTCGGGCGTTGCACCAACTCTCCAAATCTCCGTTTTCACGGAGGATTGAGAAGGGGAGGCTTCCTGTGAGGTTTACTCAACCCACCTTTACCATCTACAATGGCCGGACTGATCCGGTGGAGCACGTGAGTCACTTTAACCAGAGGATGGCGGTGCACTCTCACAACGAGACCCTGATGTGTAAAGTTTTCCCCTCTAGCTTAGGACCTATTGCTATGAGGTGGTTCAACGGCCTTAAATCGGGGTCTATAGGTTCGTTTGGGGAGCTTACTAGAGCATTCGCTTCGCGGTTCATTACGTGTAGCAGAGTACCTCGGCCATTGGACTCGCTATTATCCATGACCATGAGGGAAGGGGAGACGTTGAAAGCATACTCCGACCGGTACTGTGAAATGTTTAATGAAATAGATGGTGACTTTGATGAGGTGGCGCTCAATACCTTTAAGGTAGGTCTTCCTACTGATCACGACTTGAGAAAGTCTTTGACCAAAAAGCCCGTCCGTAGCGTACGTCGCCTCATGGACCGTATTGATGAATACAAAAGGGTAGAGGAAGACCGAAGAAGGAAAGGGTAAGAAGAAGGTTATCCCGCAGGAGAGAAGGGATTTCAGGTCGGACAGATACCACAATAGCAAGCCGAGGAGAGATTACAATAGTCAATCCGGCTCGGCTGCACCTCAGGCAGTGAACACTGTGTTCCGAGAACCAGTACACCAGTTGTTGGAGAAAGTTCGTAAGGAGCCCTTCTTCAAGTGGCCTAGCAAGATGGCAGGAGACCCCGCGAAGAGGAATCAGAACCTCTTTTATCAGTACCATCAGGACATGGGCCACACTACCGAGAATTGTCGGACTCTTTAGAACCATTTGGAGCAACTTGTCGGTGAAGCAAAATTGAAGCAGCATTTGTGTCAACCTATTGGGCAGGGCAGTCACGCTGGCTCAAACAACCAGAGGAACAATCCATCTCGGCCCGCACTAGGAACAATTAACGTTATCTTCGCTGCACCTAGTAGGACCGGTTCAGGTCCCACTAGGGTGATGGCGGTTTCCCATCCTCAGGCCGAGGAGGCAGGTTGCAGGCCAAAGAGGTTGAAGGTGACTTTGCCCGTCTTGGGATTCTCCGAGGAGGATAAGGTTGGTACCATCCAACCCCATGACGATGCTCTTGTGGTCACTCTCAGGATAGGGAATTATGATGTGAAGAGGGTGATGATTGATTAGGGCAGCGGTGCAGATATCATGTACCCTGATTTATTCAAGGGACTAAGGTTGAAGTTGGAGGATCTCACTCCTTACGATTCCCCACTTATAAGCTTTGAAGGAAGAGCAGTAGTGCCGAAGGGACATATTCGTTTGCCCGTTCAATCTGGTTCAGAAACGGTTGAGGTGGATTTTATTGTGGTTGATGCGTACTCCCCATATACGCCCTATCCTCATCGTGCCATGGCCGCACGCTTCCGGAGCCGTCCCCTCTACCTTGCATGTTAAGGTTAAGTTCCCCTCGGGAGTATATCGAGGAAATCCTCGCAGCCAATCTAAGGTGGCCGGTGCAATGCATCTCGGCCGCGTTGCTTCATCGCATGAAGCCGAGTCATCGCCTTTGCCCATCCGAGAGTCATAGCAATTAATCAGCCTCGGATGCACCGGAGAGAGATGAGACGCCGTTTGTGAGGAGTTAGAGAAGTTTTTAATAACAGATGACCCAGAAAGGTTCTTCCAAGTTGGCATACGCTTGCCACACAAAGAGAAGATGGAGTTGTTGGAATTTCTAAAGGACAATATTGATGTTTTTGCGTGGGACCCTTATGAGGCCCCAGGCGTAGATCCAAGCTTCATCTATCATCATTTAAACGTCAACCCTGCCATTATACCGAGAAGGCAGCCACCTCGGCGTTCTTCCAAAGAACATGCCAAGCCTGTAAAGGAAGAGGTGCTCAAGCTCAAGAGGGCGGGGGCTATTAAAGAAGTTTTTTACCCTGAATGGTTGGCGCATACGGTTGTGGTTAAAAAGAAGAATGGAACATGGAGAGTATGCGTGGACTTCACAGATTTGAATAAGGCCTGCCCCAAGGATTCGTTCCCAATGCCGCGTATTGATCAACTGGTGGATGCCACTGTCGGACATCCTCGAATGAGTTTTTTGGACGCCTTCCAGGGTTACCATTAGATTCCGCTAGCATTGGAGGATCAGGAGAAGACTGCTTTCATTACTCCAACAGGGAACTACCACTATAAGGTCATGCCATTTGGGTTGAAGAATGCTGGGGCTACCTACCAAAGAATGATGACTAGAATGTTTGAACAAAGCAACTAGGGAAGACCATTGAGGTGTATGTAGATGATATGGTGGTGAAGAGCAAAACAATACCTTCACACGTCAAAGATCTAGCCGACACCTTCTAGGTGCTAAGAAAGTACAAGCTGCGCCTTAACGCCTCAAAGTGCTCTTTTGGCGTGGGGTCCGGAAAGTTTTTGGGATACATGATTACTCACAGAGGCATAGAGGTGAACCCAGTGCAGGTCAAGGTTATTCAGGATTTGCAGCCACCTCGGAACCCAAAAGAGATCCAGAAATTGACCGGAATGATTGCTGCATTGAATAGGTTTATCTCTCGGTCAGCTGACCGATGCCGTCCTTTCTTCCAATTGTTGAATAAGTGGAAAGGGTTTCAATGGACCGAGGACTGCGTGTTAGCTTTCCAATAGCTTAAACAATATCTTTCTCAGCCACCCATTTTGTCTCGCCCCGAGGTGGACGAGGTCTTGTTCACTTATCTCACAGTGGCCATCTACGCGGTCAGCCTGGTCCTTATAAGTAATGAAAGCGGGGTGCAAAGACCGGTCTACTACGTTAGTAAGTCTTTGAATGAGGCCGAGATGCGCTATCTGCTCTTGGAGAAAGCGCTTCTGGCCATAGTTCACGCCACGCGCAAGCTTCCTCATTATTTCCAGTCTCACACTGTAATGATTCTGACCCAATTGCCTCTCAAGGCGGTGTTACGCAGCGCCGATTACTTTGGTAGGGTGGCAAAGTGGGGAACCATTTTAGGAGCTTTTGACGTTAAATACAAGCCCCGCACCTCGGTGAAGGGCCAGGTCCTCGCTGACTTAGTGGCAGAGTTTACTGAACCATTGCTTGAAGAAACTCTAAAAGAAGCACACATGGATGGAAAATTAGTTGGTGTGATCACAGCCACAGTGCCTTCGACGTGGAAAATGTATGTGGATGGGGCAGCTAATCAGAGAGGGTCTGGTGTCGAACTTGTTCTGATATCCCCTGAGGGAATTATCTTCGAAAAATCTCTGAGGCTGTCATTCTCGGATACTAATAATGAAGCCGAGTATGAAGCAGTCTTGGTGGGCATAAACATGTTACATAAGATGGGTGGAAAGGAAGTCCATGCGTTCTCGGACTCTCAGTTAGTGGTCGGCCAGGTCACGGGGACCATGGAGGCTAGGGACCTAAGAATGCAGGAATACTTGGCTCAGGTCAAGTGTCAGCAAGCATAATTTGACTCCTTCGTCTTAGCTCACATCTCTAGAAGTGGAAACACCCATGCCGACTCCTTGGCTACGTTAGCAACGTCCTCGGCTCAGGGTTTACCTAGGATTATCCTTGTGGAGGATTTGCTAGAGCCAACTCTTACCCCCGCCAAGGCGGCCCGCATCCATCTAATAAGGCCTGGACCTAGTTGGATTGACCCGGTCATATCTTTTCTTAGGAATGATATCCTTCCTGAGGACAAGTCTGAAGCAGATAAGATACGTTGAAAGACGCCACGTTTCTGGTTGTCCGAGGACCAGAAATTGTACAAATGATCCTTCTCAGGACCGTACTTGCTGTGTGTGCACCCTAAATCAACGGAAGCACTTCTGAAGGAACTGCATGAAGGGATTTGTGGAAGTCACACTGGGGGAAGGTCCTTAGCCCATAGAGCCCTGACTCAGGGTTATTGGTGGCCCAATATGTAGAGAGAGGCTCAGGACTATGCCAGAAAATGTGATCAATGCCAGAGGTTCGCCCCAAATATTCATCAACCTGGAGGGGTTCTTAACCTTCTCTCCAGTCCTTGGCCTTTTGCATAGTGGGGATTGGACATAGTGGGGCCATTTCCGAGGGCTGCAGGAAACAAAAGATGGCTTCTTGTGGGAACAGACTATTTCACTAAATGGGTTGAGGCTGAGCCCTTAGCAAATATCAAAGACGTTGATTCCAAGAAGTTTGTCTGGAAAAACATCGTCACTAGATTCGGTATACCACACACACTTATCTCGGACAATGGCGTTCAGTTCGATAGCAAGGCCTTTAGGAAATATTGTGGTGATATGGGCATCATAAATAGATACTCCACCCCAGCTTATCCTCGGGGAAATGGGCAAGCCGAGGCCGTTAATAAGGTCATAGTTAGTGGGCTCAAGAAAAGGTTGGACGACGCGAAAGGCAGGTGGGTGGAAGAACTCCCACATGTTTTGTGGACATATCGGACTACACCGCGCAGGTCCACTGGAGAAACACCATTCTCTATAACTTATGGGGCCGAGGCAGTGATACCTCTAGAATCTGGTTTTCCCACTCTCAAGATGAGTTCTTTTAGCCCGGAGAATAACGATGGACTCTTGGAGAAAGGTCTTGATTTAATTGAGGAACGACGCGAGGCAGCTATGATCCAAATGGCTTATTACCAACAGAAGCTAAAACGGGGATATGATGCTCACGTGAAGCTAGGGCCACTTGCACCTGGTGATCTTGTATTAAGAAAAGTTGTGGGCATTTCTAAGAACCCAGCTTGGGGTAAGCTAGGACCCAACTGGGAAGGCCCTTATCGCATTGTTTCAGTAGCAGGCATAGGGTCATATCGGCTAGCTGACCTAGATGAAAGAATTGTACCACGCCCATGGAATGTAAATAATCTTAGAAGGTATTATTATTAATAAAATATGTTTTTGTCAGTTAACATTTCAAAGTTATAAGTACCTCTGACATTTGAAGTTACCGTTCTTAAGAATCAAACAGAAACTTGGTTAAGTGTAGTCCTCGGACCACAAACCTTGTGGAAATTGATGTCTTAGCATTTGTTAAACAGAACCTTAGTCGGGTCCTACTTTGGGAAAATTAACTTGAGTTACCGTTCTTAAGAATCAAACAGAAACTTGGTTAAGTGTAGTCCTCGGATCACAAACCTTGTGGAAATTGATGTCTTAGCATTTGTTAAACAGAACCTTAGTTGTGCCGGGTCCTCGGACCTCCTACTTTGGGGAAATTAACATTTGAAGTTACCGTTCTTAAGAATCAAACAAAAACTTGGTTAAGTGTAGTCTTCGGACCACAAACCTTGTGGAAATTGATGTCTTAGCATTTGTTAAACAGAACCTTAGTTGTGCTGGGTCCTCGGACCTCCTACTTTGGGAAAATTAACATTTGAAGTTACCGTTCTTAAGAATCAAACAGAAACTTGGTTAAGTGTAGTCCTCGGATCACAAACCTTGTGGAAATTGATGTCTTAGCATTTGTTAAACAGAACCTTAGTTATGCCGGGTCCTCGGACCTCCTACTTTGGGAAAATTAACATTTGAAGTTACCGTTCTTAAGAATCAAACAGAAATTTGGTTAAGTGTAGTCCTCGGACCACAAACCTTGTGAAAATTGATGTCTTATCATTTGTTAAACAGAACCTTAGTTATGCCGGGTCCTCGGACCTCCTACTTTGGGAAAATTAACATTTGAAGTTACCGTTCTTAAGAATCAAACAGAAACTTGGTTAAGTGTAGTCCTCGGACCACAAACCTTGTGGAAATTGATGTCTTAGCATTTGTTAAACAGAACCTTAGTTATGCCGGGTCCTCGGACCTCCTACTTTGGGAAAATTAACATTTGAAGTTACCGTTCTTAAGAATCAAACAAAAACTTGGTTAAGTGTGGTCCTCGGACCACAAACCTTGTCACTGTTCTTAATATCTTGTCACTGTTCTTATTCTTACCACACGTTTTATGGAGATTAGTATCTCACCATTCATTAATTTGGATCTCAAGTTCCACATTTTTAAGTGTTAAACGAATTTTTGTAAGGAATGATCTTCAGACCTTACATCCTACTGAAAGCAATATGTCAGATGATAAAAGTTTAACCCCCGTGTGAGTTGTCTAATTATGACATTTTTTAATATCTAAATTAAGTTATGTAGCTGTTTTGAAGTCATAGTTGTTTTCTTGGTGGAGTTAGACTTATTTATGCTGATCTCCCTTTAACTCTT